>NC_091222.1:5824281-6456781 GCF_040958095.1 Procambarus clarkii
ATAGGCTTGTAGCATGGACACGAGTTCTCCCACATTAACAGTGGCTTGATGAAAAACGTATAGTAACCCCTCACTATTCTGGTGCCCTTGGGAAGTGGGGATATTTGAGGTATATATATACCTCAAAGTTTCTACTACTTTTAAGGGTCTGTGTGGTGTAGTGGGTTAAGGCGTACTAGTTATGGCAGCTACTGGAAGGTAGTTGTACTTTCTGGGTTCAAGGCCCACTGGTGGGTGTTGTCCAAAGATTGTTAATCTTCACTTGTGGTTTTTGCAAGTATAGGCTTACAGCATGGACACGAGTTCTCCCACATTAACAGTGGCTTGATGAAAAACGTATAGTAACCCCTCACTATTCTGGTGCTCTTGGGAAGTGGGGATATTTGAGGTGTATATATACCTCGAAGTCTCTACTTCTTTTAAGGGTCTGAGTGGTTTAGTAGGTTAAGGCGTACTAGTTATGGCAGCTACTGGAAGGTAGTTGTGCTTTCTGGGTTCGAGGCCCACTGGTGGGTGTTGTCCAAAGATTGTTAATCTTCTCGTGTGGTTTATGCAAGTATAGGCATAAATATATATATATATATATATATATATATATATATATATATATATATATATATATATATATATATATATATATATATATATATATATATATATATATATTTATATACATACATATACATATACATATACATATACATATACATATATTGTGACGGAAAAGTGTAGGAGTGTAGATGTTCGGCAGTCCTCCTAATGGCTGGTGTCAATGCGTAGTCACATTTACTAAAAAAAAGATAGACTGCTTGGCTATTGTATGTGGTAAATTAAGGGAAGACATGCAAAACACATAGTATGAACATTGAAACTTTAATTAATATTGAAAACAGATTATGAACAAAAGAATCATTTTGCTATGTACAGTGCAAACAAACAAGTCAAAAAATATAACATAAAAATTAAGAATAGGAATGACGTTACTCTATAATATAAAAACAGAAAAGTGATTTAAACAGGTGTTGAGAATAAAGTGCTAGCTGAGAAACATCCTCCTGATAGACAGTGTATATCAGTTAGTTGTTCACAGTTTGATAGCACAGAATAGTCTAACTTCAATGGCTGGTTCAAGCCCAGACATCGACTTGTTAGAGGGCGCTGAGGTGCAGAGGTGCAGGTGTGCAGTCGGCGGGTCACCAATGAGAAGCAGGCCGGCTGGGAATGGTAGTTTGCTGGTTGATGACGGAGCCGGCAGGAGGGAGTGTGGAGTGGGGGGAGTTTAGGGTACGTTTGCCTCCTGGTCCAAACGTTTTGTGCATCTGGAAGATGTATCTGGAAGGTAGCATCTCATTGTTGTATGTATAAGTAACTTTATGTAGAGAAGAGCAGGCTCAATCTCTCTTGAAAGAGATTATCGTCATAACTTTCCCCCGAAACCTGCTCTAATAGGTGAAGTTACGTCTTCAGATGGTAGAGTGGTGGGTGGAGCTGCCTCTACCTCATAGACTTTGGAGAAGGTGTCTGCTATGATGTTGTCTCAACCCCTGATGTAGAAGATCTCCAGGTTGAAATTCTGCAGATACAAAGCCCTTCGTAGAAGTTGTTGATTGTTGAATTGGGCTTGCTGCAAGAAGCGTAGGGGATTGTGGTCCGAGTAGATGGTGGTAGACCTAGCACCTTGTAGGTAAGATGCAAAGTGCTGTAAATTCAGGACGATGGAGAGTTCGTTTTCGATAGTTCTGTAATTCTTCTGGTGTGGTTTTAACTTGTAGCTGTAGTAGCTAACAAGTAGAACCTCCTCGTCTTGTTGTTGCATCAGGACGCCCCCGATGCCGGTACCACTGGCGTCGACATGGAGGATGAAAGGCTTTGTGATATCTGGCGAGGCGAGAATAGGATTAGAACAGAGCAGCGATTTAAGTTGTTCAAAAGCAATGATTTGTTGAATGGTCCAATGATACAGTTGCTTGGGGCTGGTTAATGTAATCAATGGTGTCGCTACCGTAATAAAATTCTTCACAAACCTTCGGTAATAGGAGGCAAGACCAAGGAAGCGCAGGAGCTGCTTCCTGGTGGTAGGCTGTGGGTAATGCTGGATGGCTTGAGTGTGTATGTTTAACGGAGCTAGGCTGCCAGTCCCTATCATATGACCAAGATAACGCACTTTACCTGTAGTAAAGGTGGACTTGCTCAAGTTGATGGTGAGGCCGGCTGTCAGGAGCTTGGCAAACAATCGTTGCAGCTGGAGCAGATGTTCGCTCCAGGTGTTGGTTGCCACAACGATATCATCCAAGTAGGCGTAGGTGTTATCTAAACCATGGATGACGTGGTTGACAGCTCGCTGGAAGGTGGCCGGGGCATTACATAGTCTAAATAGAAGGCGTTCATATCTGTAAAGACCAAAAGGAGTGGTGAAGGCAGATATTTCCTTAACTCGCTCTGTCAAACATACTTGGTAGTATCCCTTGAGTAAGTATAATTTGGATAAATACCGAGCATTACCAATGGCGTCAAGGATGTCATCTATTCTAGGTAATGGGTAAGCATCCTTGACAGTTACAAGATTCAATTTCCGGTAATCGGTACACAGCCTCACTTTACCTTGCGGTTTCGGCACCAAGATGCAGGGTGAGGCCCAAGGGGACTCACAAGGGGTGGCCAGCCCATGATCCAGGAGGTACTGTTCTTCAGCACGCATAACTTCCTTTTTGCTCGGGCTGATTCGGTAGAAAGGTTGACGAATCGGCCGGGTGTCAGGGAGTAGCTGGATGTCATGCTGAACCACATTACACTCCTGTGGATCATCGCTGAACAACTTCTGATGTTCCTTGAAGATTCTGATGAGAGGAGCACTATTACTGTCCTGCAAATAGGTATGAAGATCAGTTAGGATTTCCGATTTGGAAGGCACTGACTCAGTGTTAGTGCTTTTGTGAGGAGAAGAAGGGAAGGTCTCACTATGGAGGTATGGACTTTTAAATGTGGATAATGATACCAACACAGCGAGGGGAGTACCTAGATACTACTTCAGGAGGTTAATGTGGCACAACTGGTCTTCCGCCGCCTATCTGGAGTCTCAAGAACGTAGTTGTGGTTGTTTCTGCACTCCTTGATGCGGTAGGGTCCTGAAAACTTGTTTTGCAATGGAGAATCTGGGATAGGAAAATATGCCAACACGAAGTCTCCTGGGTTAAATTTCCTTAGTTTGCTGCGTTGGTTAAAATGAGTCTTCATCCTCTCCTGAGCTTTCAATAGATTGTCATTAGCAAATTTTTGTACTCTCTCTACAATGTGTTTTAAGTTTTGAAGAAACTGGGGCACATTCTGAGGGTCACTGAAGGTGGCATTACATAGAGAGTCTTTAAAAGCTTTGAGAGGAGTACGGCACTTACGTCCGTAGAGCATGTCATAAGGAGATACTCCTAGAGACTCATTGGGGAGACTTCTGAAAATGCACATAATGAGGTCAAGTTGTTTATCCTAGTCCTTCAAGGTTTCATTGCAAAATTTCTTTAGGAGTGCTTTAATAGTGTGATGACTACGTTCAAGAGAACCCTGTGAAGCAGGATGATAGGGGCTGGACAATACCTGTGTGATGTTGAACTCTTCCAGTGTCTTCTTGAAGAGATTACTGGTGAAGTTTGTGCCACAGTCACTTTGAACCTCTCTTGGAAATCCATACTGGGTGAAGATCTTCATTAGCTGTTTCACCACAATAGCAGCCGTAATGTTCTTTACTGGAACTGCTATGGGGAATCTGGTGGTAGGACACAGGATGGTTAGTATATAGGCGTTGCCAGAACTGTTCCGTGGTAAAGGACCAACACACTCTATGATGAGTCTGTGGAAAGGTTCCGCAGGCACCTGGATAGGATTCAACGGTGCCTTAGGAATAGAGATGTTAGGTTTACCTGCCATCTGACATGTATGACACTGTTTCACGTAACTTTTGACGTCTTTAAGAATACCTGGCCAGTAGTAGTCTTGTCTGATTCAGTGGTAGGTTTAGTTAAAACCATAGTGAGAAAGTGCTCCATAGGCCAGGTGTAGAATATCGAGCTTTAAGCTTCTGGGAACCACGTGTTGTTCGACATTTGCCCAATCGTCGTCCTCCTTCAGCTTACTGGGTCTGTACCTGCGGTAGAGCAACTGATTCTCTAGAAAGAACCCAGGGATACTGTCAGGTTGAGTCTCAGCCTGGAAAAATAATGGTTTTAATGATGGATCCTCCCTCTGTAACTTACGGAACTCCAAACTAGTAAAATTCGGTGGTAGATTCTGAGGGTCTTGAGGGACAGCGGTTGCAGTAGAGTCAGCTGGTTGCGGGCGTGCAGCTTGTGCACGGGTGGTCACCAAAACCGGAGGAGAAACTTCATCACTTTCTTGGACCTCTGCTGAAACATACTTAAAGATGGGATTGTCTACTAAAGAGTTGCACACCTGGGGTTTGTCCATGATGGACAAACCAATCCATGGTTGGACGGTTGCAGATCTTCTGCCAAGTCGTTGCCCAGGAGAAGTTGCACTCCAGACATGGGAAAAGGCTTTTCCCTGATGGCGACTTGGACTTCACCGGTCACAAAAGGACAATCCAGGTGGACACTGGTGAGTGGATACGGAGTGGTAGCAGTGAGGTCAGTGATAAGGACGGTTTCCTCGGTGTAGGTGATGTTAGGCACAGCTGATTTCAATATTATTGACTGAAGAGCCGCTGTGTCCCTCAAGATCTTCAATTTGAAACGTCCCTCCGAATCTGTACCGTTGGCAGAGACAGTTCCAGGATACAGGGTTTCCTGAAGGGAGAAAGATCATTAACAGGAACACCAACATTCATCACAGGCTTACCTGACTTAGGAAGAGTCGGTTTGGGTTTAGGAGTTTCATTGCCTTTGTATTGAGCTTTCCTATATTTATCTATGGTATGTCCATAGAGTTTGCAATACTTACAATACAATTGAGAGCTCGCTTGATTGGTACTCACTTTATCATAACTATACCAAGACTTCTTACTGGAAGGTGGTTCTGGTGTTAGCCGGTGGATGAGGCTGTATGTGTCATCCGACTTCGTACATCTAATGTAGTCGGTTTCTTCTTTGTCTGCTAAATATAAACGGATGGAAGGGGGAACACGTCTCAAGAATTCCTCAACTAGCATGAGGTTGACGAGTTCTGATAATGTAGAGACATGTGCTGCTTCCAGCCGTTTCATGAAATATCTTTTCTTTGTATTGACAAATTCTAAAAAGGTGGTGGTACTTGCCTTTAGATAATCACGGAATTTTCGTCTATAGCTTTCGGTGGAGAGAAGGTAGGCGTCCAAAACTGCTTGCTTCATGGTCTGGTAGTCATTCTCAAACGCTAAGGTACTGAGAGTAACCGCAGCTCTACCTGTGAGATGCACTCTAAGAAGGGTAGACCATTGATCTGCAGGCCAGCTAAATTTTTTAGCTAGGGTCTCAAAAGTGGTGATAAAGACATCGATCTCAGTCTCAACGAATGGAGGCATTAACTAACTTGCATGGGAGACATTAAAACTTACGGGAAGACTAGCTGTAGCTTGTTGACGCTGAGTGTGGTGTGTAGTTTCCAAACGAGTTCTTGTCAGCGATATTCGAGCACACTATCAGCTAGCTGTTTACAGTGCTCACGTTGTATCTCCAGGTCACGTTTTCTTGCTTCAAGCTGCTCTCTTTCTCGTCACGGAGTAGGGGCATCTCGCGTTCTTGTTCTTTCTTTATGGCCGCCTCACGTTCTTGTTCTTCTTTCCTTAGGGCCGCCTCTTCTTTCTTTAGGGCCGCCTCTCGTTCATGTTCTTCTTTCTTTAAGGCCGCCTCTCTTTCTTGTTCTTCTCTCCTTAGGGCCGCCTCTCTTTCCCACATTTGTAGAGCTTCTTGTTGTTGTTCCCGCTCGATCTTTGCAAGTTCGACCTTCAATTTCATAGCTGCCAGAGCATTTTTATCTGCAACAGAATAATTTTCGTGAGTTCCAGAGTCAATCTTCCCTTCATCTAAGAGGTGATCCAATATTAAATTGTGCAAGTAATTTTTGTTGGTTTCAGGGGGAGCATCTAGTTGATACTCGTGTGGAAGAGTTTGTAATTCGGTCCTCCTGGCATGACTTAAGTTACCTATTTCACCTGCTGGATCGTTACGAAAAGCTTGGAGACGAAACATGGTAAAAAATAGCAAATAAATGTACAACGAATATATTTGTGATTTGGTAAGTGTCAGTAACAGGATGACGTGGCAACGGGTAACTATCCTGTGGAATTTAATATTTAACAATTAAAGTCAATTTTAGTATGTTAAATGATTAGTCAATCAAAATCGCAGGAAATTTTGTACCCGGTACTCAATGTAAGAGAATAAGGGCAAGAAAATCCTACTAAATAAATAAAACCGATAGTTTCTAAAACAAATGAAACATTTAATTGTTTCAAAAGTGAATAAGGTAGTCCAAGAATGTAGGGATACCTTGCCGAGTCTCTATAGGACAGAAGCAAAGATTTTCCTACTAAATGAAATATGATACTTACAGAATTAGCGATCTTTGTGCTCTGAAAAACGAAAGCTAATTCCCTACCTAAGTAAATATCATCATCTCTGAAGACGTGTAGGGGTGAGAGTGTCAACTGGAGACGAGAACTGCTGTTGAGGTCCCAACTCAGCCACTTAGTCCGTGATAGAGGAACTATGGCCCTCTGTATCCTCCATCGGTCGGATTGCAGAAGATGGGGTGCTTTGACCCAAAGACAAACCAAAGTACCAGGGTACCAAAATGATGATCTGTCTGAGATTGAGAAATATCCTAGGGACAGAAGGTGGAAAACACGAGTAATAACACGGAGGAAGGGATGACCAATTAAGAGAATGACTGAGGCCTTCAGTCACCACGTAATCCAAAGTTATCCAACACTCACAATATACTACTCTCGGAATGCACAATACACACAGCACCATATAAGGATTAAAAGTAATGAAAATATTGAAAAGCCACTGCATCAAAGCCAAGTACACTTACCACAAATTGATGTTCTAGTACTAGTACCTGAGTGAGGCTCCTAGGACAGGCCCCCATTTAATATGACGGGAAAATGAAGAAGTGTAGATGTTCGGCAGTCCTCCTATTGGCTGGTGTCAATGCCTATCACATTAATGAAAAAAGATCGACTGCTTGGCTGTTGTCTGTGGTAGAGTAAGGGAAGACACGCAAAACACATAGTATGAACAATGAAACTTTAATTAAATTGAAAAAAAGTTATGAACAAAAGAATCCCTTGGCTATGTACAGTGCAAACAAACAAGTCAAAAAATTTAACATAAAAATTAAGAATAAGGAAGACGTTACTCTAGGAATGATATAAAGACAAATTTACATAAGCAGGTGCTGAGAATAAAAGCTGTTAGTTGTTCACAGCTGAGAGCACAAGGATATTCTAACTTCAATAGCTGGTTCAAGCCCAGACATTGACTTGGTAGAGGGTGCTGAGGTGCAGGTGTGCAGTCGGCGGGTCACCAATCAGAAGCAGGCAGGCTGGGAATGGTAGTTTGCTGGTTGATGACGGAGGCGAGCCGACATGGAGGGAGTGTGGAGTAGGGGGAGTTTAGGGTACGTTTGCCTCCTGGTCCAAACGTTTTGTGCTACTGGAAGACGTATCTTGAAGGTAGCATCTCATTGTTATATGTATAAGTAACTTTATGTAGAGAAGAGCAGGCTCAATCTCTCTTGAAAGAGATTATCGTCACAACTTTCCCCTGAAGCCTGCTCTAATGGCTGAAGTTATGTCTTCAGATGGTAGAGTGGTAGGTGGAGCTGCCTCTACCTCATAGCCATATATATATATATATATATATATATATATATATATATATATATATATATATATATATATATATATATATATATATATATATATATATATATATATGTCGTACCTAGTAGCCAGAACGCACTTCTCGGCCTACTATGCAAGGCCCGATTTTCCTAATAAGCCAAGTTTTCCTGAATTAATATATTTTCTCTAATTTTTCTAATTTTAATATATATATATATATATATATATATATATATATATATATATATATATATATATATATATATATATATATATATATATATATATATATATATATATATATATATATATATATATATATATATATATATATATATATATATATATATATATATATATATATATATATGCTAAGCTTTGTGGCTTTGCTAGAAGCTGTGATAATACCACATGACACTGCCCGACTTAGAGCTGTAGCAGCTCCCCATGCAGGTGATTTCCTATTAGCAACCTCAATGTCAGCAACCGGCACCTGTCTCAAACCGCAGGCCCTCCGAATTGACGTGGCTCTTCGCCTCGCTGCCCCAATCCACACCGAATACAGGTGTATTTGTGGCGAGGCAAAGGCCGACAGATACGGACGGCATGGCCTTCTCTGCCAAAGGACAGGAGGATGACATGCAAGACACGGCGAGGTCAATGACATTATTAAGAGAAGCCTCACCACAGGTTGTCCAGCAGAGAGAGAGTCCCGTTACCTAATGTCCCGCAACTCTGATGAGTCTGTCGGTCGCCCAGATGGAATCACGGTGAACCTTGGAAGAATGGTAGAATATATATATATATATATATATATATATATATATATATATATATATATATATATATATATATATATATATATATATATATATATATATATATATAGATATATATATATATAGATATATATATATATATATATATATATATATATATATATATATATATATATAGATATATATATATAGATATATATATATATATATATATATATATATATATATATATATATATATATATATATATATATATACACATATATATATATATATATATATATATATATATATATATATATATATATATATGTGTGTGTGTGTGTGTGTTGTACCTAGTAGCCAGAACGCACTTCTCAGCCTACTATGCAAGGCCCGATTTTCCTAATAAGCCAAGTTTTCATGAACTAATGTTTTTTCGACAACCTAACCTACCTAACCTAACCTAACCTAACTTTTTCGGCTACTTAACCTAACCTAACCTATAAAGATAGGTTAGGTTAGGTTATGTAGGGTTGGTTAGGTTCGGTCATATATCTACGTTAATTTTAACTCCAATAAAAAAAAATTGACCTCATACATAATGAAATGGGTAGCTTTATCATTTCATAAGAAAAAAATTAGAGGAAATTTATTAATTCAGTTAAACTTGGCTTATTAGGCAAATCGGGCTTTGCATAGTAGGCTGAGAAGTGCGTTCTGGCTACTAGGTACGACATATATATATATATATATGTATATATTTAATATATATATATAGAAGGGAGCACCACCTCTAGCTGGAAGAAGGGGGACCCATAGCCTCGGAGGAAACCACGCATAACGCATTAGACGGAATGTTTAGATCCCCTCCAATACAGTTTCTGTGTGCTTTTCTCCTACCACCCCCTTCCTTTTATATTTTTTGTGCTTTATTGTGTATTTGATGGTTACAAGATTTACATGGGTTGATACAAAAATAATAATACAAAAAGGTGCTTAAAGGTTATGGATCTCTTGAAAAACACGACAATGGGAAACATTGATGAATGTGACAGACGGGTTCGATCATTGTTGCAAGTCAAACACTTCTTCGAATTCCTCTGATGTTGGACTAGTGCCCAAGACGCAACAGGCATTTCCCGTCTGAATCGCAACACTGAGGCGCTGGAACAAGAAACTTTTTGCTCTCTGGTCTTTTGTAGCGCTGATCAATTTGTCCCCCAATTCCTTCAGGAACTTTAATGCACATTTTCCCCACGAACCGAGGGTCTCCGAGCCGATCGGAACAAAGCTGTAGCAGTGTGTTAGACCTCTGTATTTAATAATTTTCTGCGATTCCCTGAAAGAAGCAGCACCACCGCTTTCACGTGTGCTGTAGTGGAGGTAGGTACTGGCCAGTGTGGCAGCGCACATGTAGTCCCACACCACTTGCTTACCATCCTTCCAAGGTAGAAAGGTGACCCCATCTGGGCGCTTCTGAGGGTCGTTAGGTCTGGATAAGTGTGGTTCTCTTTGTGCCGGGCAGCGGGCTGTGGCGAGGCTCCTCTTGATGGTGTCGTTGACTTCTTCATGTCTTGCAATTTTACCCTGTGATTTACGACATACCAGAACATGACGACCATATTGGTCTGCCATCGCAGTTCCGCAGATGCACCTATGTTCGCTGAGGATGGGGGCGGCAAGGCGAAGGGCAACTCCAATGCGGAGAGCGTCATGACTGAGGCGAGTTCCCAGGGCTGCATTGGGCACAGCAAATAAAAAATCCCCGGCGTAGGGTGCTGTTACCGCTAGGAGGCGAGCTTCGTTTTCAGCATTAGCGTTGTCAATCATTGCTGTGACAGTCTTTTCCATTATGGGGCTATCCCAGTGGGCCTGCTTGTGGTCTTTTGGGACTTGTGGTCGGGGTTGAGGGTGTGCAATGGTGTCCCATTGTCTGGCTGCTTCGATGAACGTTTGATCATGAGTTCCTGCTGTCTCTCTCATACGGTCTGGTAGGATCTGCCCTACCAATACGTTGGCTGCTGTGCATGAGGATAAGAATGCTGGAAGTGCTACCTCAGTTGCCTTTCGTATGCCTATCCCTCCAAATCTCACTGGTAGTGTTGCTTGGTCCCACTGACTGTCATCTAAATCTAGGTTGAGCGCCTTCCTGAATATTGACCTGAGGAGCTCATCATAATGATTTAGAAGTGGGTTGCCAAAAGTTGCTGATATATATATATATATATATATATATATATATATATATATATATATATATATATATATATATATATATATATATGTATATATATATATATATATATATATATATATATATATATATATATATGTATATATATATATATATATATATATATATATATATATATATATATATATATATATATATATATATATATATATATATATATATATATGCGAACAAGCCAGAATGGTCCCCTGGACAATATGCAACTGAAAACTCACACCCCAGAAGTGACTCGAACCCATACTCCCAGAAGCAACGCAACTGGTATGTACAAGACGCCTTAATCCACTTGACCATCACGACCGGACAAAATGAGGTGATAGCCGAGGCTATTTGAACCACCCCACCGCCGGCACTCGGATAGTTATCTTGGGCATAGCATTTTACCAAATCACCTCATTCTTAGGGGCACACGTGAGGAACACAAATGCGAACAAGCCAGAATGGTCCCCTGGACAATATGCAACTGAAAACTCACACCCCAGAAGTGACTCGAACCCATACTCCCAGAAGCAACGCAACTGGTATGTACAAGACGCCTTAATCCACTTGACCATCACGACCGGACAAAATGAGGTGATAGCCGAGGCTATTTGAACCACCCCACCGCCGGCACTCGGATAGTTATCTTGGGCATAGCATTTTACCAAATCACCTCATTCTTAGGGGCACACGTGAGGAACACAAATGCGAACAAGCCAGAATGGTCCCCTGGACAATATGCAACTGAAAACTCACACCCCAGAAGTGACTCGAACCCAACGAGTCGCTTCGAGTCACTTCTGGGGTGTGAGTTTTCAGTTGCATATTGTCCAGGGGACCATTCTGGCTTGTTCGCATTTGTGTTCCTCACGTGTGCCCCTAAGAATGAGGTGATTTGGTAAAATGCTATGCCCAAGATAACTATCCGAGTGCCGGCGGTGGGGTGGTTCAAATAGCCTCGGCTATCACCTCATTTTGTCCGGTCGTGATGGTCAAGTGGATTAAGGCGTCTTGTACATACCAGTTGCGTTTCTTCTGGGAGTATGGGTTCGAGTCACTTCTGGGGTGTGAGTTTTCAGTTGCATATTGTCCAGGGGACCATTCTGGCTTGTTCGCATTTGTGTTCCTCACGTGTGCCCCTAAGAATGAGGTGATTTGGTAAAATGCTATGCCCAAGATAACTATCCGAGTGCCGGCGGTGGGGTGGTTCAAATAGCCTCGGCTATCACCTCATTTTGTCCGGTCGTGATGGTCAAGTGGATTAAGGCGTCTTGTACATACCAGTTGCGTTGCTTCTGGGAGTATGGGTTCGAGTCACTTCTGGGGTGTGAGTTTTCAGTTGCATATTGTCCAGGGGACCATTCTGGCTTGTTCGCATTTGTGTTCCTCACGTGTGCCCCTAAGAATGAGGTGATTTGGTAAAATGCTATGCCCAAGATAACTATCCGAGTGCCGGCGGTGGGGTGGTTCAAATAGCCTCGGCTATCACCTCATTTTGTCCGGTCGTGATGGTCAAGTGGATTAAGGCGTCTTGTACATACCAGTTGCGTTGCTTCTGGGAGTATGGGTTCGAGTCACTTCTGGGGTGTGAGTTTTCAGTTGCATATTGTCCAGGGGACCATTCTGGCTTGTTCGCATTTGTGTTCCTCACGTGTGCCCCTAAGAATGAGGTGATTTGGTAAAATGCTATGCCCAAGATAACTATCCGAGTGCCGGCGGTGGGGTGGTTCAAATAGCCTCGGCTATCACCTCATTTTGTCCGGTCGTGATGGTCAAGTGGATTAAGGCGTCTTGTACATACCAGTTGCGTTGCTTCTGGGAGTATGGGTTCGAGTCACTTCTGGGATGTGAGTTTTCAGTTGCATATTGTCCAGGGGACCTTTCTGGCTTGTTCGCATTTGTGTTCCTCACGTGTGCCCCTAAGAATGAGGTGATTTGGTAAAATGCTATGCCCAAGATAACTATCCGAGTGCCGGCGGTGGGGTGGTTCAAATAGCCTCGGCTATCACCTCATTTTGTCCGGTCGTGATGGTCAAGTGGATTAAGGCGTCTTGTACATACCAGTTGCGTTGCTTCTGGGAGTATGGGTTCGAGTCACTTCTGGGGTGTGAGTTTTCAGTTGCATATTGTCCAGGGGACCATTCTGGCTTGTTCGCATTTGTGTTCCTCACGTGTGCCCCTAAGAATGAGGTGATTTGGTAAAATGCTATGCCCAAGATAACTATCCGAGTGCCGGCGGTGGGGTGGTTCAAATAGCCTCGGCTATCACCTCATTTTGTCCGGTCGTGATGGTCAAGTGGATTAAGGCGTCTTGTACATACCAGTTGCGTTGCTTCTGGGAGTATGGGTTCGAGTCACTTCTGGGGTGTGAGTTTTCAGTTGCATATTGTCCAGGGGACCATTCTGGCTTGTTCGCATTTGTGTTCCTCACGTGTGCCCCTAAGAATGAGGTGATTTGGTAAAATGCTATGCCCAAGATAACTATCCGAGTGCCGGCGGTGGGGTGGTTCAAATAGCCTCGGCTATCACCTCATTTTGTCCGGTCGTGATGGTCAAGTGGATTAAGGCGTCTTGTACATACCAGTTGCGTTGCTTCTGGGAGTATGGGTTCGAGTCACTTCTGGGGTGTGAGTTTTCAGTTGCATATTGTCCAGGGGACCATTCTGGCTTGTTCGCATTTGTGTTCCTCACGTGTGCCCCTAAGAATGAGGTGATTTGGTAAAATGCTATGCCCAAGATAACTATCCGAGTGCCGGCGGTGGGGTGGTTCAAATAGCCTCGGCTATCACCTCATTTTGTCCGGTCGTGATGGTCAAGTGGATTAAGGCGTCTTGTACATACCAGTTGCGTTGCTTCTGGGAGTATGGGTTCGAGTCACTTCTGGGGTGTGAGTTTTCAGTTGCATATTGTCCAGGGGACCATTCTGGCTTGTTCGCATTTGTGTTCCTCACGTGTGCCCCTAAGAATGAGGTGATTTGGTAAAATGCTATGCCCAAGATAACTATCCGAGTGCCGGCGGTGGGGTGGTTCAAATAGCCTCGGCTATCACCTCATTTTGTCCGGTCGTGATGGTCAAGTGGATTAAGGCGTCTTGTACATACCAGTTGCGTTGCTTCTGGGAGTATGGGTTCGAGTCACTTCTGGGGTGTGAGTTTTCAGTTGCATATTGTCCAGGGGACCATTCTGGCTTGTTCGCATTTGTGTTCCTCACGTGTGCCCCTAAGAATGAGGTGATTTGGTAAAATGCTATGCCCAAGATAACTATCCGAGTGCCGGCGGTGGGGTGGTTCAAATAGCCTCGGCTATCACCTCATTTTGTCCGGTCGTGATGGTCAAGTGGATTAAGGCGTCTTGTACATACCAGTTGCGTTGCTTCTGGGAGTATGGGTTCGAGTCACTTCTGGGGTGTGAGTTTTCAGTTGCATATTGTCCAGGGGACCATTCTGGCTTGTTCGCATTTGTGTTCCTCACGTGTGCCCCTAAGAATGAGGTGATTTGGTAAAATGCTATGCCCAAGATAACTATCCGAGTGCCGGCGGTGGGGTGGTTCAAATAGCCTCGGCTATCACCTCATTTTGTCCGGTCGTGATGGTCAAGTGGATTAAGGCGTCTTGTACATACCAGTTGCGTTGCTTCTGGGAGTATGGGTTCGAGTCACTTCTGGGGTGTGAGTTTTCAGTTGCATATTGTCCAGGGGACCATTCTGGCTTGTTCGCATTTGTGTTCCTCACGTGTGCCCCTAAGAATGAGGTGATTTGGTAAAATGCTATGCCCAAGATAACTATCCGAGTGCCGGCGGTGGGGTGGTTCAAATAGCCTCGGCTATCACCTCATTTTGTCCGGTCGTGATGGTCAAGTGGATTAAGGCGTCTTGTACATACCAGTTGCGTTGCTTCTGGGAGTATGGGTTCGAGTCACTTCTGGGGTGTGAGTTTTCAGTTGCATATTGTCCAGGGGACCATTCTGGCTTGTTCGCATTTGTGTTCCTCACGTGTGCCCCTAAGAATGAGGTGATTTGGTAAAATGCTATGCCCAAGATAACTATCCGAGTGCCGGCGGTGGGGTGGTTCAAATAGCCTCGGCTATCACCTCATTTTGTCCGGTCGTGATGGTCAAGTGGATTAAGGCGTCTTGTACATACCAGTTGCGTTGCTTCTGGGAGTATGGGTTCGAGTCACTTCTGGGGTGTGAGTTTTCAGTTGCATATTGTCCAGGGGACCATTCTGGCTTGTTCGCATTTGTGTTCCTCACGTGTGCCCCTAAGAATGAGGTGATTTGGTAAAATGCTATGCCCAAGATAACTATCCGAGTGCCGGCGGTGGGGTGGTTCAAATAGCCTCGGCTATCACCTCATTTTGTCCGGTCGTGATGGTCAAGTGGATTAAGGCGTCTTGTACATACCAGTTGCGTTGCTTCTGGGAGTATGGGTTCGAGTCACTTCTGGGGTGTGAGTTTTCAGTTGCATATTGTCCAGGGGACCATTCTGGCTTGTTCGCATTTGTGTTCCTCACGTGTGCCCCTAAGAATGAGGTGATTTGGTAAAATGCTATGCCCAAGATAACTATCCGAGTGCCGGCGGTGGGGTGGTTCAAATAGCCTCGGCTATCACCTCATTTTGTCCGGTCGTGATGGTCAAGTGGATTAAGGCGTCTTGTACATACCAGTTGCGTTGCTTCTGGGAGTATGGGTTCGAGTCACTTCTGGGGTGTGAGTTTTCAGTTATATATATATATATATATATATATATATATATATATATATATACATATATATATATATATATATATATATATATATATATATATATATATATATATATATATATATATATATATATATATATACATATATATATATATACATATATATATATATATATATACATATATATATATATATATTATTAAATATGACCGAAAAAGTAAGATTAATAATTCTAACACGAATTTTCTCAATCTTTCGTACATTTCTTTTCACTGTTGGAGGTAAATCAAAAATCAATTCTCCAAAATTCATTTTTATTTCTAGTCTGACGTGACACGAGCGCGTTTCGTAAAACTTATTACATTTTCAAAGACTTTAGTTCACAAATACACAACTGAATAGAACTTACGCATCTCCGATTTTATATCTACATTTGAGTGAGGTGGAAGGGGTGATGTGGCATTAACACAAGACAGAACAAGATGTGGCATTAATAGGGTATTAATTTCATCAACACGAGACAGAACAAGAGGTGATATTAATAGGGTATTAATTTCATCAACACAAGACAGAACACGAAACAAGGGATATTGAATAGAAGTGTTTGTAGAAAGCCTATTGGTCCATATTTCTTGATGCTTCTATATTGGAGCGGAACATCGTACTCTCTGACCAAACTAAGTTCCAAAGGGTAACGAAGGACACTACAGCCGAATTAAAAGCAAAGGTCAGCAAACTGATCGAAACTGTGAACGCCAAGAAATCCGGACTCCACCTGCCAAAGATCATTGGGGAATATAAACCTGGATATGCGTATGGAAATGTCAAGACACATTTGTGTCTTGACAATTTCCCCGACACATTTGTGTCGGGGAAGTGGCTCAAATAGCCTCGGCTATCACTTCCTTTTGACGGCCGTGATGGTCAAGTGGATTAAGGCGCCCTGTAGTTACCAGTTGCGTTGCTCCTGGGAGTATGGGTTCGAGTCACTTCTGGGGTGTGAGTTTTCATTCATATATATATATATATATATATATATATATATATATATATATATATATATATATATATATATATATATATATATATATATATATATATATATATATATATAAATATATATATAAATATATATATATATATATATATATATATATATATATATATATATATATATATATATATATATATATATGTATATATATATATATATATATATATATATATATATATATATATATATATATATATATATATATATATATATATATATATATATGTCGACATATATATATATATATATGTCGTACCTAGTAGCCAGAACGCACTTCTCAGCCTACTATGCAAGGCCCGATTTTCCTAATAAGCCAAGTTTTCATGAATTAATTGTTTTTCGACAACCTAACCTACCTAACCTAACCTAACCTAACTTTTTCGGCTACCTAACCTAACCTAACCTATAAAGATAGGTTAGGTTAGGTTAGGTAGGGTTGGTTAGGTTCGGTCATATATCTACGTTAATTTTAACTCCAATAGAAAAACTTTTACCTCATACATAATGAAATGGTTAGCTTTATCATTTCATAAGAAAAAAATTAGAGAAAATATATTAATTCGTGAAAATTTGGCTTATTAGGCAAATCGGACCTTGCATAGTAGGCTGAGAAGTGCGTTCTGGCTACTAGGTACGACATATATATATATATATTTATATATATATATATGTGTGTGTGTGTGTCTCATTGTTATATATAACAACAATAACAAAAACTACTTCTTTGAAACATTTAAGGATGTCATAAGGTTTCAAAAATTTTTGACCCAACGTTTTGTCCAGTACATTTTGGAAACCTATTTACATCCACACAAAATTACGCACCTAATATGTGAAAACAAACGTTGCAACTACTTTGAAACACATTCCAGATACGTTGTTGCAACCTCAAACTGTTCCCTGGGTATCATATCTATTTCCTTCACTGTAGATTTTTTTTTACCTCTTTCTAAAATTTTTTGCAAATGTTGCATGTTCAGTGGCAATCACTTCCTTTCATACATTTCCATCTTCTCTTGATATGATTATCTGATGCTAAGCCTGAGTAGGATTCTCATTAATGCTTCTTATATCCTTCTTTGCTGCTATCAGTTTGCTTAGCAGATTGCTCATTGTATTCACCATTTCATTCATCTCCTTTCTGATTTCTTCTGAGGCTCATGTGAGCTTCTCCTTCATTTAGTCACTCTAACTTTTCCCTGTGTGTTTGGTGCACTTTTCTGCTGTGTTTGTTCCTTTTCCTACTATGTTGTGTGTGTGTGTGTGAGAGAGAGAGAGAGAGAGAGAGAGAGAGAGAGAGAGAGAGAGAGAGAGAGAGAGAGAGAGAGAGAGAGAGAGAGAGAGAGAGAGAGAGAGAGAGAGAGAGAGAGAGAGAGAGAGAGAGAGAGAGAGAGAGAGAGTCAAAACATTCTTCAGAAAATTGACTGAAGTGGATTTTAAATCACTGTATACCGCCTATATGAGGCAAGTCTTGGAGTATAATGCTTCATCGTAAAGCTCTAATCTTAAACAAGACATAAGGAAGCACGAAAAGTGCAGAAGTGTGCAACGAGATTCGTCCTAGAGCTGCGAGGGATGAGGAGTGAAGAGAGACTGATTGAACTAACCCTGATGGACTTTAGAAAGGATGAGAGACATGATACAGACGTATAAAATACCTAAAGGGGTTGACAAGGTTGAGATAGGAAATGATTACAATGAATATCATTTCAACAATTAGAGACCCCTCTGCAGACCATGCTTACTCTGCTCCCTCACCCTATGTCCTCCATGTTCTCGAACCCCATATCCTCTAATTTCATCCACCTGAAACCCTTCTCTGTTTCCCCACTTCAGGCTCCCTTACTAACCACCTTCCTTCCCACCAGGTTCCCAACCCCATCCTATGACCTCCTTGCACCCCATTCCATGCACTCATTGCCCACTCTATAGCTCATGGATACGTCTTTACTCTGAAAAAAATATACTTAAGCAATTTGTTAAAAACAAGTTCGTATACACCAGCACCTGTCTTATTGAAACCAAGTTTAGTGAATAGTCTGAATATATACTGGCTCGTGATAATTCTTGAATTGAGTGTTATAAGTTATGGCAACCTTAATGGTCCACACAGGTGTCAAAGGCGACATTCATGCACATCTGGCAACAAACCCCAAGCCCCAGCCCTCTACTCACCATCATACACACACACACACACTCCCTCATATGTGCACACATGCACACACACACACACACACACACACACACACACACACACACACACACACACACACACACACACACACACACACACACACACACACACACACACACACACACACACACACACACACACACACACACACACACACACACACACACACACACACACACACACACACACACACACACACACACACACATACACATGCACACACACACACACACACACACACACACACACACACACACACACACACACACACACACACACACACACACACACACACACACACACACACACACACACTCACCCACTCACACATGCACACACACGCACTCACACACACTCACAGAGTGTGTAAGGTGTACAGAGTGACTTAAAATACCTAATTTAAAGTAGGTCTCAATATCTCAAATATACAACTCCATGTGGCTCACTTGGGAACGGGGCTTGACACATGCTACCCTGGTGACCGCTCACCCATCCTCCCCCCACACCTTCCCACGCCTTTCAATATATCATTTATTCAATGTTATATGATGTAACTATATAACCTGAGCTTGTAAAAGCACCTTCATCACCTTCAGTGATTAAGTGCTTAATTGCACACTAGTTTCTTTATCAGCTATCTCACCCTGTCAGAGTAAATGAGACAGATGTATGTGAATGCATGTGTGTGTATATGTATGTATATGTATGGGTATAAAGTATATATGGAAGCTGATCAGAATTACATTTCACCTTTGTGAATGTACATTAATGACACTATGTAAAAGACACATCAAACACTTTATGTAGGGCATACGTAAATCTGTGTATCTATGTATTTACGTATGTAGGTTAGCTTAGCATTTTAAAAGCACCGAATCACCTTCTGTGGTTGAGTGTTCAATAAACCCCTGAACTCTATGTTTAACATTTCTCTAACCCTGTCCATGGAGGACAGAAGAAAATGTATATATGCTGGTTAGCATTGTAAATGTGTGGCCACGTCTGTGGTAGAAAATAATAAAAAAAAAAAAAAAAAAAAAAAACTGTCCCAAGACACCCCCCTACCCCTCCCAGTATACACAAACACCCCTGCACTCAACACACACACACACACACGCACACACACGCACGCACACATGCGAACACGCACACGTGATGTGGTGGAGGCTGACTCCATACACAGTTTCAAATGTAGATATGATAGAGCTTAGTAGGCTCAGGAATCTGTACACCAGTTGATTGACGGTTGAGAGGCGGGACCAAAGAGCCAAAGCTCAACCCCCGCAAGCACAATTAAATGAGTATTAGGTGAGTACACACACACACCCACACACACACACACACACACACACACACACACACACACACACACACACACACACACACACACACACACACACACACATTTCTATGAAAGGGCTCGTCCCAGAGTTACGAGGGATGGAGTATGAATAGCAACTGAAGGAACTGAACCAAATGCAACTTAAAAAAAAGCAGCAGAGGGACATTTAATAGAAACATGAAATTCTTAGGGGAATATACAGAATGGAAATACATGAAATGTTCACATTGAATACTCACAAAACAGGGGGACATGGGTGAAAGCTGGAAATTCAGATGAGTCACAGATATCTTTGGAAGTTTTATTGTTGCGTGAGAGAAGTGGCAAAATGGAATGAACTTAACGTGCAGGTTGTGGAAGCAAAGTCTATTCATAATTTTAAAACCATATAAACAGGGAGATAGGACAGGAGTCATTGCTACAAACAACCACCAACTAGAAATGGAGGATCCAAGAGTCAATGCTCGATCCTGCAGGCAAAAATAGGTGAGTGCAAATAGATGATTACACACACACAAACGCCATCTTCCTGTTTAGATAGTGACGACCGTCTATAGTTGAGATTTCGTACTAACTTAGATTTTAGCTAGTACAGTACTGATTCATAACAATTCCATTAGGAGTTAATGCAACAAATAATTATTTTTGGTACAATTTCTTCAATATATAATGATATTTAAACTTTACACTCTCTTGGATCATAGATGAATGTTCGGTTTGCAACTTCTTGTCATAAAAGATGCCATATTGGCCTTTGAAATTGGTAGGCTAATGTTCCTTTTCCAATGTTTGGTTATCCAGCTTTTAAATAATCAATTTCCTAGGATTTAAACATCTTTTGTAATTGCATCTTGTCAGTGTACTGTAATTTACCTATGGATATCCTTGATAGTTCCCGGTAATTTATAATAATCATTGTATGAACGATAATCCTCTATATAATTTTGTCCTTATCATATCTATATCAGTTATCCGCAAATCTTCTTTCGCTTCCTCCCGAAATACTTTGCGTTCTAGTGGCTTTACAAGAATGTAAAACATCAATACTATGTACTCTCATAAACCCAATCTACCTTCTTGTATACAAAAAAACAAATAAAATAAATAAATATGATTAGCTCAACACCGAGACATGTCTCCCAACATCAGGAGTCGTGCTGTCATCCATAGGAGCAAACATTCACATTACTGAACCTATTATATTTAATAAGCAACAGCATTGATTGCCAAGTTCTCACATTAGGTATAACTCAGCAACGCACACAAGAAACAGCTTTCAAGCCTTGCTAATTGTCCACATCACAATGAGTGCAGTCATCCATATATGAACGATCACTGAATCTCATCCCATACTTTGGACAATGCTGAGGTTTAACATCTGAATAATAATAATAATACTGTATTATTCTTATAATAATAATAATAATATTATTGTTAGATTCAGTCACATGTTAATATAATAATGATAATAATAATAATTCATTGTGTTAGCAGACAGGAAGCCAGAGTGTATTCATACTCAGTAGACATATACCGAGTTCTCCCCCACCAAGGGCCAAATTAATGACCTCGCCCTGGATGCATCCCCACAACAAGCTGACTAGCTCCTCATTACCTACTCAATGCTAGGTGAAGAGTAACGTTAGGTGAAAAGAAATGTGCCCAACCATTTCTATCCCGCCCAGAATTTTAACCAGGAATTTTCGATTGTGCATCGAGAATGAACCCGGCTGTACTACTGGGACCCATATTAACAGACATAGAATTCTTCGTACAAATTAAATGAAATCAAAAGTTAAACACCAATTGCAAATATATGATGAATTATTTATTCACAAATATACGTTCATAAACATTGATGTTATATATTTCATTAAAATATAGAGATATAAACTATTTTCAAAAATTTATTTATTTAAGTATGTATTTAAATATAGAACAAAGTATATTGTGTTGTGAGAAGTTTATAACATTGGTCCCCATATATTCTTGCAAAAGCCACTGTCATGTAATGCATTTCGGGCAGGACCTTAACTTAACAAATGAAAGTAGGAGTAAATAAAATGTATATTGTAGCAAAATTTGATTTCAATATAATAACTACAATAGCAAATTTATTGTATTGATTATACTGGAGATGTTGCTTGTCTTTAGTAGTAAAGATGGGTAAGTAAATAGCAAAAGATATGGTGTGAGTTTGAAGCACAAGGTAGGAAAATATGAGGATGTAATTAGGTACTTTTTGTTTATATTTTTTAATAGAGCATAGGTTGGACAATTATTGAATTTTGGGGGGAGTGAGATCCATAGACTGTGTACTTTTATTTCCATGGCGTTTTTGCACAGTTTTAGTTATACTCTACGGATGTCAAAGATATCTTTGTGTGATATGGTGACCATGGGTCCTATTACTTCTGTCAAGGAAGAGCTTCAGATCAGGATTAGCTTTTTACTTTATGATGATTAGTAACTTTGTTGGATTTAATAAAGGTTTCCAATACTCTAGCTGGTTTATAGCTCATTTATTTAACACTCATATGCGTGGTAGTGAAAAAATGGTTACTGAGGCACATAACAGGCTCAGGAACTGAACCCTAAAATTATTTTCGCAAAGCAAGCTACAGTGACACTCATTTTGTCCAGGTTATATTGAAGGTCATACCAATGTTCAAGGTATTTTATCTTGAACACCAGCTTAGCATCATCAGCAAGCATGTTTATGTAATTCTGTATATCTTGTGAAAGATTGTTAATACAATTGTTTATATGTGTTAATAATTCCTTAGAGAGTGAGTTTCATTGACTGGGACTTTTCATTTCCCCAAAGTATTTCCATAGATTTAGTATAATAATAATTATATTATTCATATATTTTTGCAAAAAAATAAATGTGTGTTTAAACAACATAGGAGTAACGTACAATTTTAGGTACAGGAGTTACACATACTAATACAGACACTATTACACAAAGTGTTTCAGTCAAAATGCATTGTCGGCCTCTATGGATATCTAAGTGATATTTTATCTAGTGAACACAAAGTATACTACTTATCAAGTCCAGTTTACTTTTATTAATTGTTTGCTGTTGATTTCTGAAGAATTATGGCCTATTATCGTATATATTTTTTACTTTTACACACTAAGGTTGATACAAGAACAGACGACTGCTGACTCCTGTTAGCAGGCTGAGAGCTTTTCCATTTCATACCTTATGGTAGGTCTTACCTACTAGCTTCTCTGGAACACGACTCGCTATTCATTTAATAACCAGGTACACAATTACAGCTCGGTGAAGAGAGGAGCACTGTTAAAGCTTGGTGCCCAGTCAATACTCCCAACCAGGATACAAACCTGGGCCAAATCGATTATATTGTAGCACAGTCGCCACTGCAGCACAAGAAATTTGCTATTAGTGTTATTATCTTCTTGCCCGAAACGCTGTGCATAATAATAACTTAGGGTGTACTTTAGGTTTAGTGTGTTCTAGCTCTATCTAGAAATCAAACATTCTGTAACTCATTTTGAATGTGTGTGCTTTTACCTCAATAAATATTATTATTATTATTATTAATATTATTATTATTATTATTAATATTATTATTATTATTATTATTATTATTATTATTATTATTATTATTATTATTATTATTATTATTATTATTATTATTATCTCTTAAGTTACCATTCTTTAAATAATTTACATGCTTTATATAAGAACTCGTAAAGTTCAACATACTAAGTCCCTGTTAGTTTAGCTTCCGCTCCCAAAAGAGTACAAACGATGCAATTATTATTCTCTTTGAAATAATCTACTCAGTCCTTCTTTGAAAATGAGTTTCTGATTGGACTCTTCATTGGCCTGAGAAAAGCCTTTGATACTGTTAACCACCATTATGGAATCCTAGGCCTTACCCCATGCTGTATTCGATCCTATCTTAGTGATAGACACCAATATGTAGCCATCAATTGTATAACCTCTCCCACTCTACCATTAACTGTAGGAGTGCCACAGTGCAGCATCCTAGGACCACTACTATTTCTATTATATATCATTGATCTGCTTAATGCTCTTACATTCTTAAACCTATATTATTTGCTGACGATACAACCCTCAACTACTCTCACCCCAGCCCACACACACACAATAATTTTTTTTGTAAATAATGAATTAGGAAAACGTCCACTTATGGATGTCAACCAACAAACTCACAGTAAACATAAAAAAAAACATCCACTATGTCTTAACTGGAATCAAATCAACAAATGCAATTCAGCTTCAGATAGACGATGTAAATATCGTAAATAAAAATGATGGAGATCTCATTGGCCTATTTTTAGACAAGAGACTCAACATCAGCACCCACTGTTATGACCCCAGGTAGCCTGAAGTCAGCCCACTATGAGAGTTATTCGCCAATCTGGACCTTATTGAGAGGTCGGCGGAAGTATAGATATGTGAATATATATTAAATACTTGACAATTGTCAGTGAATAGTTTAAAAGCATTTGTAGAGGATGAACATGTAAGTAATTGACATGGAGGGAGATGTTGATATATTATGCTGACATAATATGAGGCTCGCGAGGACGTCTCGACCTTCACTTGAGATACAGAGGTCGTGAGAGAGGGTTGTACTGAGTTTGAGCTCCTGGCGGAGGAGGAGAACCCCTAGTTAGTTGTGTGCCCCTTCAAGAGGAGGTAATCAAGCAGGCGTTTATGTGTGAAGCCTGTGGACGACTTAAAGTGCTCAAGTCAGGACTAGAAGAAGTTTTGTGAGGCAGTCCTATAACGATTTTGTGGGCGCCATTGTGAGAACCAGGACCTGAGCGCCCTCGATAGATGAATTCTGCAGTAAGCTAATATAACAGCTGTTGCAGTGGTTGCCAGTGTCTGATCGTGTGCCAAGCGATCATGGCCAGTGTTTATGTATATATTGTATATATATTTTATTAAGGCAGTAAGCAGAAATAAGAGGGTAGAGATACGAGAACATCTTGGAGGGAGGAGTGATATGTCCTCCCTCGACGATGGTCAATGGATGACTGAGGGGGGTTGGGGACGCCCCCAGATGGCAGTGACAGCCAGAAACGGTTCTCAACATTTCAAGGGTGGATGTTGAATGGGGGACTTTTATTTCTTGTGAATACATTTAATGATGTTTTAGTAGGGAACATTTTATTGGCATGGCAATGGAATTCCAGGTTTGTTTGGGGAAGAGTTGGTGGAAGAACTTCGAGGCCAGAGAAGAAGTTAATGGAGGAAACTTCGAGGCCAGAGAAGAAGTTAATGGAGGAAACTTCGAGGCTGGAGAACTGTATGCTGAACTCTGTGGGAGAGCAGAACCTCATAGTGAGGAGTTGACCTCAAGCAGTGTAAAGGAGCAGTGAGGAGGAGTTGCACATGTCTGTGTGGGACAGTAGTGAAGCATCACTGATGTTTGATGAGATCTTTATTGTGTAGCAGTTTTGGAGGACTGCAGAAGAGCCTTGTTGACTATTTTGGAGAACTTAGAGATATACATGGTAGTGAGCCTCTAGGAGCAGAACAAAGGTTTATGGTGGATACCCAGAATTGTATAAGGGGAGTGCTTGAATGCTTATTGGCGTGTAAGGCAAGAGATTAAGTTCTTCTTGTGCTGGGGAATATTTATGTGGATGTTTCTGGCGTCTCATCCACAAGGTGCTGGAAATAACCAACAGTTTTATGCATCTTTGTATTGTATACAACCTTTGAATTAACCACAAGTAGTTACTAAAATCACTAACTTGTAGATTTAATCATTATCATGATTTATTTAAACATATTGCCAGATTCTTCCTAGTCAGAGTGACGACGTGAGGAACGACAGGCAGTAACATGAATTATCTCCACATTTAGTTGGATTTATAACAGAGTCCAGTTTATCATTTCCTTTACTAAAATCAGTTACTTACTAATAAGTTTAATTTCGTAGTATACTACTACTCACTGGAACTCCTTTATTTAGTTGATATTAAACATTCTAGAGGAAATTACTTTAATGTAAATGATTTTACCTTAATTTCCTCGATTAGCTGCACAACTTTAATAAGCCAATTTATGTTACGAGAAATTCTATTTTATCACAGAAGAATTTTATGTGATATTAATACTCGTCATTACCTCTTCCTTCCTTAGTCAATTGCGATATATACATATCAATTTACGCTCGAGATGTCTATCGAGAGCCGCGCATGCGCAATGAGGAAGACACTTGAGCGTCACCAGACACAGAAGGATAGAGCACGACTCGGACGCCATTGACAGCGTGTAGCAGAGCTACGTTGTGATCCTACTTATTTCGCTCCCACGACCAGTAGAGCGGTGTCACGTTATCTGGCATGATATAACCGTGTCCAAGACTAGCATATCTGCAATTCCAAAGTCAACTCCTTTCAAGCAGCAGCTGGAGGACGAAGAATTGCTCAAGTCTCCACATCAACGGGCACGCGGCTCGGCAGCGAGGTTCACCTGTTTGTTATCATGTGGCCACAGTTAACATTTAGGCTAGTTGTCGTTAGGCCGTATATAAAATAATAAAATCCCGTACGTGTCTTTAGTAAATTTACCATCTAAATAGATGATTATTTTCATTGTTTTCTACAGAAAGAATTTACAATGCTTGAATATAAATTGCACAGATATTGGCTGAAGATTTCTACAGTTATCTTTATAATTTAGGACGAATTTGTAGTTACCTATTATGTAGAAGATTTCTACAATGAAATTGTCTTTCAGTAACAAGGCAACGCCAACCGAGGTGATAGGCTTCCCCACCTTCATGTGCAACAATTTGCCCTATGCAACACGTCGTCCGTCGAGCGTGGCAACTGATTACACCTCTCTAGATTTACAGCTAAGCTGTCCCTTTTTTATCTGTAGCAATAACTCTGTAGTTAGAGTAGTGATCTCCCAAAGAGATCTATTATATTAACCCATTGATCTATATACTGTACTATTCTATCCAGCAGTATATTGAGGTGCATTTACCTCCAATTAATCTATTACAATCAACCTTATTTACTTTCATATTTTTTTACTCTGGTGAAGAACCAGCACCAGAATAATGCTAGGGATGTATTAATCTTTTAGCATGTAGCCCCCTAATTTTGTGTAGGTTAATTTGACTCTATTTATATAAGAAATACAGTTTCACTAAGATCCATAGGACACTAGTTCTTGGGATCAGTTTTTCCATTGTCTAATTTTATTTCCACTTTTTCTCAAAAACTGGGGGTCCTTCATAGATATCGAAGTATATATTTAATTATTAGTTATTGGAGTCAGGTTTTCCCCTGTGGGAACCGACCTGTGAGATTTATATTTATTTAATTTATATGAATTTATATAGAATTTATATTTACATTAATTTATATACTTCGATAGCAATTTGTATTATGATAAGTGGACTGTATTTTTGCAATAATCTCATAATCTCACAAATCGATCCTCTACACATTAGGAGGGGTTTATATTAAATGAATTTATATATATGCAGCCAATCAAACTACAGTATTAACTACACACATTGAAGAGGTTCCTTATCTTATAGTACAGCAGGTTAGTCCACCAGGTATAACTAGGGTGTAGACACCACATTTTCCCTCTTTGAGGTAGCTTCCATCACCCTGGTAACTGATGCACAAAGCATATGCTTCCTCGTCTTGTCCTGTCAAAAGGGCGCTAGCTGTAAAGCCAGAATCCTATATATGACAGGTATATCAGAGAAAATACTGTACATGGAACAATGAAGACCTGGCTTAATTACCTTTAGTTTGAGGCTACCACGTGCTCTAACCGGGTCACCCTATATAATGACATTAATGGCCATAAATGAAAGATACATGGGTTTCGGAAGAACACTTAACTTGATTTGTTGACAGCGTGTTGATAATGGTACACCTTTGGTTTCCATAACACTACGTCCAAGTAAAATTAACAGGAGCCGAATTTGCTCCCGTGAGCCTCTGGTCTAGTATAAACAATGGCAATGTCTAACACTCCATACTACTGACGCTACTGGCCGACATTGTCCAGATATAATAGGAGCCGAATTTGCTCCACGCATCTCGGAGGTGACAACAACAATGGCTGCCCCTCCTTCCTCACTGACGCCTGGCCTACATTGTCCAGATGACAGAAAGTGATAGAAGGGTCACATTTACTCTACTTTAATACTGATAATTAAGTTAATTTATATGAGATGTTTCTATGATGTTAAAGTCCAAAGACTAATGTATTTAAGAATAATTCCCACCATAATAGGTGGTGATTTATAACAGTATGTGGTGATAATATCCCGTTTTCTATAGACAGTAATTCCACTACAAGTTACGTTTTCTATGGGTAACTTGTTTATACAATAAAGCTATTATCTGTATGATTATTAAATGGTGTCGGATTTTCCGACATAATTCCCCAGGGGCTGCTCACGGGTCGAAGTCCTATTTAGAACAGACGAACACCGATACTCCTCCTTCGAATTATTAGATTAATTTGATGTTAGTAGTTAGTAATCACATATTTGTGCGTCTGTTCGTACAGGACGGATGTCCCGTACTAGAGTTGCAGGGGTTAGAAGTCTAATGCGATTTCATTTCCCTGTCAACTCTTGAAAGGCTAATATTCAAGCCTAATTACATATTATTTAACCCAGAAGACTGAATGTGATCAAGTACTACAGTCAAGTATGATTCAGGGACTGCAGTGAGATCAGTGACATTAGATATAACTTGAAGTTTGTTCAGGTAACTGGTCACTGATATATAAACACTGAGGCCCATGGAATACATCTTGATTAAATAATAAATGTATCAAATCAGTCATCAGATTTATTGGGGTTTAATTTAGTTAATTGCTTCAGAAGATTGAATAGCTCATCATTAAAGTAAAGTATGGTTCTGAGACTGCAGTGGGTTCAGTGACATTGGTCGCAGTGACTTGTAGCTGGTTTAGGCTACTGTTCACAGATTTGCCACTGAGGCCTCATGAACTCATCTTCAGCTTTAAATGATGATACTAACATCAACCTCTGTTGCTATAGTCAGCTGTAATCTCCTTAGTATAATGCTACTGGAGAAATATAATCAGCTGACAAATTTAGATTTCTATTGGTATTGTTTATCTGCAGGCATAGGTCTCCTCAGGCTTGATACTGGGCCTGAGAGTAATTTACCTCCTGCAGAGTTTAACATGGTTATACCCTGATATTTAGTAGGGCTACCGATGAATCGATGACAATAGTCTGTCCCTACAAGGAGACCGAAGTCGGTGAGGTGATCAGACTTAATATTATCTGCCAATTTTATTCCTCTATTTCTCAGGAATTTGGCTGTTGCTCTCAGACCTTGAACTTGTAGGTCTACTGGTATTTTGTCCACCACAATGGCTTGTACTCGACAGACGTACCTGCCTAAACGTACTGATGGTTGTACCACCTGGTAGACTTGAGGTCCTGCATCTGTTACAACCCCTGAGATATTGAATGACATCTGGGCTACAGGCCTTAATTGTAGTTCATCTGCCAACTTTTTAGTGATATATGTTCTCTGGGATCCTTGGTCAAACAACCCACGGGTATGGACCTTGGCTCTCTTATTCAGGATGGTAATTTGGGCAGTATGCAAAGTCGTATTACCTTTAGACTTTGCCGATTGGACACTCTTTGTTTGTTGCACCTTGCAGTACTGTACTGTGGTGGGAATGCTATCTTCCACCTTGGGTCTTGAATACGTTAATTTTGTATATTTGCATAGTGCTGCATGGTGCCTACCTCTTCTACACCTGTTGCAGGTGTTGAATTGGGTATCACAATAGTCTATGTTGTGTGACTTGAGACACCTTGAACATTTCCCTAATTCCTGGAGTCGCTCAATACGAGTGTCTCTGGTTGGATAATTAGCACAACTGTATGTTGAATGATTCTTTTTGCAGAACATACATGTCCCCCAGCCTACTGCACGTTTGGAAGTTACCGGTTTGGGTGAACTAGTAACAGTAGGCTTGGAGGATTTTGCTGCATTGTCAGATTTTCGGCAACTTGATGTTTGAGTAATTGGCTGATGTTTATTTGGGGTAGTTGTTTTACCCTTTAATTGACTATTTTCTATTACTGAAGGCTTGCATGAGGCTTTAACTTTCTCATTTGCTCGTCGTTTGTTTATGATGGAATGTAAACCTTCAGTGATGTCCTGTACTGTCAGGATGGTGTTATGTTGATGTGCATATAATTCATCTAGTATGTCGCTGGACAATTTTCGTTGAAGGACTACTTTGGTCATCCATTCACTAGTAGTTATATCAACCTTAAGACTGAATGTTCTTAGTAGTGACTCAAACTCCATGCTGAAGGATTGTAATGAGTCAGCAGTCTGATCAGGTTGAGGTAAATCCAGCAATTGTAGTACTAGATGTATGACAGTTTTCTCATTGCCAGCATTATTCCTAGGAGGCTGGGCTGGGAAATCAGTGCTGTCGCTATTTTCATTTACATTTTCTACTATTGGTTCAGCTTCACCTCTAGTTTGGAGGCATGTTAACTTAGTAGCCTCAGGTATTGGGTTTTCAGAAACCACAGAGACTGCGGATAAATTGTCTGAGAACTGCTTAATTTCTGGTGGTATAATATTAGGTGAAGCTGTAGTGGGTGAAGCTTTACTGGGTGAAGCTTTATCCTTGTTGATTAAAGGATCTAATCTGGCTTGACATTTATTCTCAAAAAGATCCAGATCATCCATAACATTATCTACTTTATTTGGTGTACTTGCTATTTGTTCTGATTCAATTATCCTGTGTAAATGTTCCAACCTGGCTTGAGTTTCTTCTTCATATTGTGCTAGGTCAGACAGGAATGGTTCCACATCTTCAACTACTACGTCGTCGTGGACTTGATTTTGGTAAGATTTCCTATTTGCTTTCAATATATGCAATTGGGTTTGAATCTGTAATAGTGGTATTTTCAACCGATGATAATTAATTACAGGCTCATATAACAACTGTTCATATTGGTCGAGATCTCTTGTTAGTTGGCGTTTGCTTGCTATTAAAGCACGCTTTGCTTTCTGTGGATTAGTCATGGTGACTTGTTAATTGGGCACCACTGGCTCATAAATTGTGAGCAAGTACTAATGGTAGCCTAGGATAAAATTTCTGCACTCGCTAGGCTGTAATCCTACCTCTGCTAGAGGTTAGCACTTAAAATTAATACACATTATATATATACAATCATACACACTAATGATTTGAGTGATAAACCAGTGTCTCTGGAAGTACCTTTAGGTTAGCTCTTCTATATCACCCTAGGATGGAATAGACACTAATTAATCACTCAAAGGTGTAATGATCATAAGTAATTTATTATATATACAACTCAACTCGAGTTGATAAAAATTACACCCAAAATAGGGTCTGCACCATTCATTAATGGTGTTAAGTTGTTTAATATAGTACAACTAGACTATGGTAATAATGGGACTAGGATGAACGATAATAGTTCAACTAGTCAATGGTAAATATCCTACCCTGTTGTGGGTTGGCAATTAGTAAATATTATACTGTGATCACTAGTGCAATTTATATTAAATAATTCTCTATTTTGGAGAAATAATATACACAATTATTGATAATAGCCTCTTAATTAGCCTCTATAAAACTTCTAATATTATCTAGAAGTATTAAATATTATTAGTGACCTCGCGAAATAAAGTCCACAAAATTCGTAGATAATCTCTCGCGAAATTTAACACCACGAAATCCGTGAACAATCTAGCGACACCACAGCCACTACTTTGGCTGGCTTCAATATTAGCGCTGTCATTTCACGAAATAACACGCCACCAAATATCTGTGGGTGTGCATGAAACCGCTGATGAGGCTGAACTCAGTTGAGGGGGGCTCCTGAGCTCCCACGAGGCAACACCGCTGTCTTTGACTGGCTGGCCTTTGTTTAAATCACACTTCACTAGTTTTTATTTAATGAATCCACTGGTTAACTGGTTCATCCGGTACTAAGATGACCAAATGTGGGTTCAAAGGACCGAATATTCCGGTTCTGAAGGTCCAAACAATGTGGGAACCGTCCTGTGAGATTTATATTTATTTAATTTATATGAATTTATATAGAATTTATATTTACATTAATTTATATACTTCGATAGCAATTTGTATAATGATAAGTGGACTGTATTTCTGCAATAATCTCATAATCTCACAAATCGATCCTCTACACATTAGGAGGGGTTTATATTAAATGAATTTATATATATGCAGCCAATCAAACTACAGTATTAACTACACACATTGAAGAGGTTCCTTATCTTATAGTACAGCAGGTTAGTCCACCAGGTATAACTAGGGTGTAGACACCACATTTTCCCTCTTTGTGGTAGCTTCCATCACCCTGGTAACTGATGCACAAAGCATATGCTTCCTCGACTTGACCTGTCAAAAGGGCGCTAGCTGTAAAGCCAGAATCCTATATATGACAGGTATATCAGAGAAAATACTGTACATGGAACAATGAAGACCTGGCTTAATTACCTTTAGTTTGAGGCTACCACGTGCTCTAACCAGGTCACCCTAAATAATGACATTAATGGCCATAAATGAAAGATACATGGGTTTCGGAAGAACACTTAACTTGATTTGTTGACAGCGTGTTGATAATGGTACACCTTTGGTTTCCATAACACTACGTCCAAGTAAAATTAACAGGAGCCGAATTTGCTCCCGTGAGCCTCTGGTCTAGTATAAACAATGGCAATGTCTAACACTCCATACTACTGACGCTACTGGCCGACATTGTCCAGATATAATAAGAGCCAAATTTGCTCCACGCGTCTCGGAGGTGACAACAACAATGGCTGCCCCTCCTTCCTCACTGACGCCTGGCCTACATTGTCCAGATGACAGAAAGTGATAGAAGGGTCACATTTACTCTACATTAATACTGATAATTAAGTTAATTTATATGAGATGTTTCTATGATGGTAAAGTCCAAAGACTAATGTATTTAAGAATAATTCCCATCATAATAGGTGGTGATTTATAACAGTATGTGGTGATGATATCGCGTTTTCTATAGACAGTAATTCCACTACAAGTTACGTTTTCTATGGGTAACTTGTTTATACAATACAGCTATTATCTGTATGATTATTAAATGGTGTCGGATTTTCCGACATCCCCCACAAAATTTTGGTCCTTAACAAACTGGATAGATCAATGCTAAATATACAGGTTCTCGGAAAAATTTGGTCCTTCGAACCTAGATAGCTGAGAATTAAGCTATCGTACACACCATATAATTGCTTATTTACTAACACAAACTAGTGTGTTAACATTATTAGGCTATTTACCAGAATATTTCATTATTTACGGCTGTCGGCAAACTGCCAATATTACAGCCTAAAACTCATTAATTATTATCAACATTTCTATTAATACTTTATGTATAAAGTAGCCTTAGTGTTACATATTTATAATTTTACTTGTATTTCTAAGCACAAACATATATATCAAAACAAAAAATCCCAAAAACATAGCACCATATATCTATATAACTGCACCATTGTATATATGCCAACCTTTGATGAGGTAGGATATTTAGACTGTTATTGTACTAATGTTTGTGCAAATGCAGCCTAAACCATTTAGTCATTCCTAGGTAGGAATTATTTAACGAGTACTGTACTAGACAGTACTGGTGTAGATACATATTATTTAGATTGTGCTGACCCTGATTTCGGGTTGGATCGCCACAACCCTTTTTGTGCTTTTTACATATTATTTGTGTATTATATTTTTGAGTACTGCCGAATGTTCACTGTTGGATCGAATGGTGATAATTGATGAGCTAACCGGACGAAATTCCAATATTGGCATTCGAGTACTACTGAAAATATTAGCTATCCATTGTTAGGTAAGTAAATTAACCTCTAAACGAGGTAGTATAGTCTATTGAAATACATTAGGCTATTATATTGATATTGAACTCCATTGAATGAGCCAATATCCCAGTTAAATCAGTAACAAATATTTACTATCAGGCCTGCCCTTACCCAGCAAGATGGAAGTGGCTGACAAACTGAAAAGGACCCTTATCGGTCTGAATGGTCACTTGACCCGACAGATTACCAAGTGTCAAAATCTGTCACAACAGTCGCCTGTTGACTACATTGAATTAGAGGACTTACTTTAAGTTGCTGAAGGTAAATTCGAGCATATTAAACAACATATGAATCTGTACTTGACAGAACTTTACCAAACCTCAATAGGTGAAACTGAACTTGAGGACATTGTAAATGATTTAGCCAGTACGAAGATGATGTACAGGTTAAACTTCAACCCTTTAAAAAGCAAATTGCTAAAAACAAATTAACAACAGCCTCTACTGCACATCCAGATCCTGATGTCAAATTACCTCAGATCAATATACCCACATTCTCTGGTAACGAGAATGAGAGTTGGGATGATTTCTGGTGTAAATTCGTGGATACAGTAGACTCTAAAACTAACATCCCTACAACAACCAAGTTCACTTATTTACAAGGCTTGTTACGAAATGAAGCCTTAAAGGTAATCTCCAACATAACATTGACCAGTGATGGTTACGACCTAGCTGTTCAATTGCTTAAGAGCAACTGCGATAACAAGGAAAGGACTATTATTATCTTAGTCCAAAAATTGCTGGATTTACAATCTGCTAATAATTCTACAGATTCTCTCCAAACTTTCAGACTAGAGCTAGAATCTTTACTCAAGGCCTTAAGCCTTAAAGTCCAAATTCAGACTGCTGAATGGATGACAAAAGTAGTTGTAAGGAGCAAATTACCAAGAGAAACTTTAGATAAATTGTGTACTATGTACAATAAAACCTCTCTGACCATGAATGAAATTACAGAAGGTTTACATACCCTAGTCGAAAGACAAAGAGCCAACCAAGATGGGAAGAGTGTTTCAAACTTTTCTACAAACTCTCATCATAAACCCCCAAAGTACTGCAACTCCTGTAGTAAACCAGATTTCAATATATCATCTCCGAAATGGAAATCTGGAAATGTAGGTACATACACAGTGAACCCTATAAACCCTGTAGTGAGCACCACTCCTACGACTTCTCCTACAGTGAAATGGTGTTTGTTCTGCAATAATGAACATCTTACTTATAAGTGTAGTACTTATCCAGACCATAACACCCGAATTCATCGTTTGGAAGAATAACACAGATGCACAAGGTGCACGGGTCCTTTTGACCCCAATAGCTGTACTGTTTCCTTACGTATGTGCAACAAGTGCCACAAGGGTCGACACCATTATTCCTTGTCTGGTAGTGATCAATCAAGATCAACCAATCCTCATAAGAAGACTACAAATTCTACTTCTGTACAGTATTGCAAGGTGCATCAAGACATAAGTGTACTTGCAACAGAGTCGAATAACACAACTACCTTACCAACAGCTCAATTAAAATTACTTACCAAGGGATCTAGAATTTCCACTCGTGGTGTCTTTGACCAAGGTTCGCAGAAAACCTTTATTTCTCAACAGCTAGTTGATCAGTTGAAACTGAAGCCTATTGCTCGAGTGAATTTGAATATCTCTGGATTCCTAACCAATAGTGGACCTCGTGACTACCAGGTTGTTAAAGTCTTGGTACGTTTAGGAGGCTGCATCAGCCCAATTCAAGCCATAGTCGTTGACAAGATCCCGTCAGATTTACATGTTACAGGTCTTGCTCAAACAGTCAAATTTCTTAAACGCAGCGGTATTAGGCTAGCGGATCATAAAATAAATACAGACTCAACGATGTAGGTATTCTTATTGGAGCTGACTTTTATTATCGATTTATTACTGGATGCACCAGGCAACGAGGTGTAAACTTGTTACTGTCAGCTGGGGGTAAACTCACAGGACCGGTGTTGATCCAACAACATTTTAAATCTACTAGTAATCAACCAACTAACTCAACAGTGGCGTGACTAGGCCTAGAGCAGTCACCACAACATGACAGACGAAACTGAGGATGACGAGTCCAATCCCTCTGTTCACAAATTATGGGATTTGGACACCTTAGGCATAGTCCCAGATCAACGCAGTCCAGATGACACATAGATGTATCCACAATATCTTGATACTGTGATTTTCCAGGAGATAATCAATATTGGGTGAGACTCCCGTGGAAGCTGAACCACCCACAGCTTCCAGTAAATTATTTCATGGCCTCAACCCAATTAAATTCACTAATAGCTAGGCTACGGAAGCAACCAGATAAATTGCAACTGTATCATGCTTTAATAGAGCAACAACTTGCTAACAAATTTATAGAAGTTGTTGAAAAAGACAACCAAAAGACAGGCTATTATTTGCCACATCATGCTGTCCTGAAAGATTCAGTTACAACACCAATCAGGATTGTATTTAATTGTAGTACCAAATTAAAAGCAGACAGCGTGTCACTCAATGATTGTCTACAAACTGGACCTAGCCTAACCCAAAGACTACAAGATGTCTTATTACGATTTCGCTCTGGTGTTTTCGCCTATACGGCCGACATTAGTAAGGCCTTTTTAAGAGTAGGCTTACAAGAGACGGATCGTGATTTTACTAAATTTCTCTGGGTGAAAGATCCACAGGATCCTAATAGCAAAATCATTACTTATAGATTTGCCTCAGTACTGTTCGGAGCGACATCTTCACCATTCTTATTCCAAGCTACTCTGGATACACATCTTAAAAAGTCTAAAAGCTCCTACAAGACTGAGATTAGCAACAATTTATACGTTGACAGTTTTCAAGGAACTACTAATGATGAGAATACAGTAGTGGAAATCTACCATGAGGCTATTCGTGAACTGTTGGGAGCTAACATGTCCCTACAGTCGTGGGCCTCTAATAATAAGCAACTTAACCAAATATTCGAGGAAGAATTCGCTGATTATAAGGTACCTCACAAATTGAAAGTCTTAGGTCAATCATTCACCTCTAACCATGAGAAAACTACTCTCCCATGTCAGCAAGCCATTTGACCCTTTAGGCCTACTCAGTCCTATTCTAATTAAGGGTAAACTCCTTATGCAGGAGTGCTGGCAAAGGAATTTGAGGTGGGATGAAACGTTGCCGTAGGATCTCCAAGAGAAATGGCAGCAGTTGTTTCCTGATTACAACAAACAGTATTCTACAGTTTCCCCGAAATACCTTAGAACTAAATTTATTCACAAATTTACATGTATTCTGCGATGCTTCAGGCAAAGAGTATGGCTCAGTAGCCAATCTAGATAATACTCAACAATCATTTTTGCTTACATCTAAGGCAAGGGTACGCCTTTCGCCTTTCAAGCAGCAGCTGGAGGACGAAGAATTGCTCAAGTCTCCACATCAACGGACACGCGGCTCGGCAGCGAGGTTCACCTGTTTGTTATCATGTGGCCACAGTTAACATTTAGGCTAGTTGTCGTTAGGCCGTATATAAAATAATAAAATCCCGTACGTGTCTTTAGTAAATTTACCATCTAAATAGATGATTATTTTCATTGTTTTCTAAAGAAGGAATTTACAGTGCATGAATATAAATTGCACAGATATTGGCTGAAGATTTCTACAGTTATCCTTAAATTTAGGATGCATTTGTAGTTACCTATTATGTAGAAGATTTCTACAGTGTAATTGCTTTTCAGTAACAAGGCGACGCCAATCGAGGTGCTAGGCTTCCCCACCTTCATGTGCAACAATTTGCCCTATGCAACACGTCGTCGGTCGAGCGTGGCAACTTATTACACCTCTCTAGATTTACAGCTAAGCTGTCCCTTTTTTATCTGTAGCAATAACTCTGTAGTTAGTAGAGTAGTGTTCGCCCAAAGAGATCTATTATATTAATCCATTGATCTATATACTGAACTATTCTATCCAGCAGTATATTGAGGTGCATTTACCTCCAATTAATCTATTACAATCAACCTTATTTACTTTCATATTTTATTTACTCTGGTGAAGAACCAGCACCAGAATAATGCTAGGGATGTATTAATCTTTTAGCATGTAACCCCCCAATTTTGTGTAGGTTAATTTGTCTCCATTTATATAAGAAATACAGTTTCACTAAGATCCATAGGACACTAGTTCTTGGAATCAGTTTTACCATTGTCTTATTTTGTTTTCCACTTTTTCTCAAAAAGTGGTGGTCTTTCATAGCTATCGAAGTATATATTTAATTATTAGTTATTGGAGTCAGGTTTTCCTCCACACAAGGTGTGCTTCAGGTATTTTCAGGGCTGATTGTACATTATTGTTGTGAGAAATGGTGTTTCAGCCTCAAGCTGAGTTTTATATACTTTTAGAGCTGGTCTCTCTGAAAGTATATAAATAGATTAGAGTGTTGTATGCTAATGTTTTATTGCTCTTATTTTATGTAATGTATATGTTTTTTTGTTCACTAAATGTATATTACTAGCTGGCTTTTGCTGTTTTCCTGGTAAGGCTTCCTAGAAAGCAGGAGAGAGAATCACAGCTGTTGACAGGGTGACAGAAAATACTAATTCACAAAAGGGGATTTAGGAGATCATTCCAAACAAGGAGAGAGTTAGAATTCACGACGGCTCAAGTAGGGTGTGTACTCACAAGGACAACGAGGCCAGTGCTTGAGATGCACCCCTAGACATGTGACACAGACCCCCTCTCCAAGATTAAGAGGTGAACAGGGTGATCTGAGAAAACCTCAACCACTCCTGAGTTCATTGCTGGTCGAGCAACGGCAGTGGGAGTGTGGCTGCCGAGATCGATTGTCTGTTCCGGCAGAGAGTAGCTGGGGGGACGTTGTCCACCTGTACGCAAGTAACAGTCTGGTGCAGCAACCAGAGCTCTCTTTTGAGATTTAAGTTCCATAAGCCCCAACCCCCTCAGACCAGAAGAGAACATACAAAACATAACTAAGAAAGTCTCTAAAATGGTTGGATGTTACGGCCCTACTGGTACGCAACCGGGTTCTTCTCTGATGGTAGTAGAGTTTTGGGAATCCATCCCCAAGCTAGTAGAGGCTTTCAAGGGGTGAGCGCCGTAAAAGTAAAATTAACGGGGAAGGTATACAAGTACACTAAATTATGAGAATTTTCCTTCAAATATATTTGCCACCACCATATATATATAAAACAAGTCACATACGGGGATTATAACTACACTTATATACAGTTCCGTCTTCCTCCGAAGACACTAGATACTCGGCGATGCTCACTCTGGGTAGCCCTGGTTCCTCCTTCCGTGGCACACCATGAATCCACGCTGACTACCCCGAATCTACCCTGGCCATAGGCCAGCCAAATCACAGTCCCACTGGATGCTTCGTCGTGGAGGCCTTCAACCATAATCCAGCCTGTAGCTGGCAGGTACCGATCAGCTCCGCTGTATAGGCCACTCCACGACCGATACTAGGGTTGCGAGCCCTAGCCAAGAGCCTCGTGTGACTCGCTAGTCACTCTCCTCATTCAGCACCACAGTGGGTAGTCTCTTCCACCAGCCAGCCCCGGATAAGGCGATTCCCGACACTGCCACTCCTCAGGCAGGCTATTATACTCTCAACAGAGTTCGTCCGGGGGTGGCTCACAGCTTCTTCAAAGCAGACTGGTGAAGAGAACTTGGCTGCCTTGGGTAGACTCCCCATCGTCCAATACTGCAGTCCCAGGTCGACTCTGAAACCAGACACGTCATCAGTACTGGGGACACGACCTGGGGCCACCAGGAAACATCACTTACAAGCTTAGACAGAAACGTCCACCTCTTCACTCCATAGATGGCGTTCACTGTCTAAGCACTACCTCACCAGAGGTCAGCAGCGGCTACTCCACTAGTCAATTAAGACAGGAATCCAGCTCCTATGGCCGGCATCTCCTGTCACCACTAGATGGCATCTTCCATTTGGAGGGGGTTTCGGGAGCGGACTCACAGATGGCGTTGTCGTCCCTGCTCCGTGCTCCGACGATGGACTCGGGTCCGTAACATTGGTAAACACTCCAATTTATCAGATAATATGTACCTGACTCTGCTCTCCTCTCACTATACTACACACTAATCTATCCCTATCTTACATATGGTATCTGTGCATGGGGGTTTAACCACTGCAAACTACCTCAAGACCACAGCAGAATCTGCTATCAGAACAGTAACACACTCTGTTTTCAGACAATACTCAGCCTCCCTGTTTAAATCCCTAAACATGCTGAACATAAACCCAGTCCACACATTTCTCGTGCCATTTACGTTTACAAAACCCCGTTCTTAAATGCAACCCCTGTTATGAAACTCTCTCTGAACAAATGTAATAGAACCTATAATCACCACACCAGAATACATATCTCTATGACATCCCCAGAGTCATACTTAATCTGTGTAAACACTCTATGCAAATAATGGAACCTTGTCTATGGAACTTACTCCCTAACAAATTGAAAAGCTGTCCAACTTCTGCCTTATTCAAAAACAAAAAGTACCTAATTTCATCTTCATAGTTTCCTACCTATTGCTTTAAACTCGCACTGAATCTAGTGCTACCCAATCGCCCAATATATGTACCTATGTCATTCAACTTTACGATTGGAATCATTGCTATTATCTTATATCACGGTTGTTATATTGAACACATATTTTATTGCATTATACCTTGAAATAATCCTCAAATTATACTAAAATGTACCTATTTATAACCCTCTAATTTTACATTAATGTACCTATAATCTTTGTCAAATTTTCTTACAATGTACCAATAATCTTTGTCATATTTTCTTACAATGTACCTGTTATCATTTTATAAATTTAGCCAGACATTACCTACTTCAAATTACCTGTTAGATTAAAGACCTGCCCGAAACTCTATATGTACTAGTAGCTTTACAAGAATGTAAGAATTTCAATGCTATGTACTCTCATAAACCAAATGTACCTTCTTGTATATATAAATAATAAATTTTTCATTTTGCCTGTAAAGTATAAAAAAATGATGTCTCTATATTTTAAAGGTGTTTTGCAATTTATGTGATTGGCACATGGATCTTCTAATTCCTCCAGACTCAACTGATACCAAAGGAATGGTGAAAAGTCCTAGTTGGATACCAGTGGTTTGTCTCTGAATAGATATTTTATCCTACCCTGTAGACCTGTTTCACCATTATATTTATCACTCATTCTCCAGTTATATTTACTGACAATTAGGTTTATATATCTGGAAAAGTACTAGTGGTCAGTGATAATTCAAGTGCATTAAACACAATAGTTAAGCTTGCTGGTTGTTTCTTTCAGACAAAATGATGTTGTATCATGATTCACTAATTATGACATTTCTTCTGACCTTCAGGTCTCTCTAATAGCATAAAAAAATTTTACAGGTAGGCCCTTTGAGGACCTAATATTCCTCAGATGCTTTTTAGAATATTTACTTGAACCTCTCTGCCCATTAATATTAGTCAGGGACACTTGTGGATTTGTTCATTTGATACATCACGCCATTGTGATTTCTGTGTGTAATGAAGTAAGGGCGAAGAGGTAGAACGGTCATTCTACCGTTCTACCATTCTACCGTTCTGGAACGGTAGAACGGCCAGAACGAGCTATTGACATAACTCGAGTTCATGGGGGAATTGTGTAAAATCCTGGTTTGTGTTTAGAAGCTGCAGGATCCAAGTAAATTCAGTAGAATTTTTGGTTGCAATTCTTATACCATGTCCTAGCTCAGTCGATTAAGGCAGCGTCTGGGATGCTCTCGGTTTGAATCCTCGTAACGGCTCTTGTGGATTTGTTCATTATTCAGGGATCTCAATAAAACAAGTCCCGTGAGTTAAAAACAACCAGAGCACTTTTAGCACGATTAAACATTAGGCTGCATTCTGTAATATATTTTTTTCACATTTTGTATTTGATGGCAATAAATTTGCCATCATATACAGGTTTGCATCATTTTAATCGCATATATAATGAATCATTATTATTAAGATGAAAATTCTTATAAACGTGGAGAAACGCAATTGATTGACCAAATCGTCGTGGATATTGAGTTTAAATCACATTAAGTATATAAGGATAACAAATGTCAAAATATTGCTAATTCCGTTGATTTTAGAACATATCACAATGCAAGAAAACATGCTAAAAAACACAATATAATGCTAAATTCTTAGATATGTAGGTCTAATCACATATCATGATAGAGCCTAAAAACCTTTGCCTCAGGCGGATGTACTGCCACTCTCCACCTTGTTCTTTTATCTCTCCCACTTTTTTCAGCTTACTGTCTTCATAAAATATCTATCCTACATGTATAAACCTCTGCCAAGATCGCTGGGCAAACGACCAAGCACAGTCAATCACTGCAACAATTGTTATATAAGCTTACAACAGAATCTGAATCCCGACAGAGCTCATATCCTGGTCCTCAACAATGGTGCCCACACAAGTCGCCCACAAAATAGCTATAGGATTGCCTCAGAAGGGGTTCAGCATCAAATATTTAGGGGTGCAGCTCCATCGCTGGCCTCATCGTCTCGTGTACACACCCTACTTGAGCCGCCGTGACTCCCCACTCTCTCCTTGTTTGGAATGATCTAAATCCTCCTTATGTGAATTAGTATTTTCTCCCACCCTGTCCACAGCAGTGAACCTTTTTTTTCTCTCTCTCTCTTTCTCTCCCTCCTGATTTATAGGAAGCCTCAACCGGAGAAGCCTCAACAGGAGCAAAAGCCAGCTAACAAATACACATTTTATAAACAGATAAAACATATACAATACATTATATATACAAAAATTAAATATTATCATACTACACTCCAAGCTTCTTCAACCCGGTAGCAATCCAATATCAAGTCCTGGCTTCTCCAACCATCCATATCAAGTGGCTGCTCAACTCATGGTTTACCATTTACTACTCACTCACTAAATGGGGTTGCAATCTCGTCAAACATTATTGTACACTCAGCCCTAAAAGTATATAAAACTCAGCGCAGGCTGAAACACCAGAAACATCTACATAAATATTCCCCAACACAAGAAGAAATCAATCTCTCACCTTACACTGCGTCTTTCATGCCAATAAGCATTCAAACACCCCCCTTATACATTCCCTGTGTTCTGTGTTCATTCTTTATGCAAACCTCTGCTATGCTCCAAGAGGCTCACTACTATGTACATCTAGGTACTCCTAAGTATTCAAGAAAGGCACTTCTACAGTTCTCTTAAACTGCTGCACAACGAAGTCTTCATATAATATCAGCGATGCTTCATTACTGATTCCACTGAGACACGTGAAGCTCCTCTTCACTGCTTCTTTACACTGCTTGAGGTCAACTCCTCACTATGAAGTTCTGCTCTCCCATAGAGTTCAGCATACACTTCTCCAGCCTCGAAGTTTCTTCATTAACTTCTTCGCTGGACTCTAAGTTCTTCCAACAACTCCTCCTCAAACAAACCAATTATTCCACTGTCATGCCAATACAAATGATTCCCTAGTAAAACATAATTAAATGTATGCACAGAGAATAAAACTCCTCTATCCAACATCTCTTCAAACACTATTGCGTCGCCCCGACGGTCCTCCCCCATCTTGGGCAGATCCATTTTCAACATTTTCCGACACACTGCTGGCCGCCTGCACCAACGGTAGCGTCCCCTCCTCACTCATCCACTCATTCGAATGTACCCCATTCTCTCCAGCTTGTTCTATTATCACTACCCTCTTATTTCAGCTTACTGCCTTAATAAAATATCTATCCTACATGTATAAACATCTGCCATGATCGCTGGGCACACAACCAACCACAGTCAACCACTGCAACAATTGTTATATGAGCTTACCACAAAATCTGAACCTCGAGGGCGCTCAGGTCCTGGTCCTCAACACTGGTTCAACAACAACGTGGAGGTTATGATAGGCTAAGTTAGGTTAGGTTAAGTTAGGTAATATACATTAAATTAGGATAGGTTAAGTTAGGTAATATACATTAAATTAGGATAGGTTAAGTAAGGTTAGATTAAGTTATGTTAGGTTAAGTTAGAATGGGTAGGTTGGGTTAGGTTAGGTTAGTTAAGTTAGGATAGGTTAGGTTATGCAAGCTAAGTTAGGTTCAATGCGTTCAAAAGGAATTACCGGGAAAATAGGCAGATGGATTTACAATTTCCTGACTGACAGAACCCAATGTGTAATAGTCAACAAAATAAAATCCAGCCCATCAACCGTGAAGAGCTCAGTCCCCCAGGGTACTGTGCTTGCTCCAGTACTTTTTCTCATCCTCATATCGGACATAGACCAGAACACAACCTATAGCACTGTATCATCCTTTGCAGATGACACTAGGATTTTCATGAGAGTTGGCAACATAGAGGACACGGCAAACCTCCAATCAGATGTTGATCAGGTCTTTCTATGGGCTACAGAAAATAATATGGTATTCAACGAGGATAAGTTTCAGCTCATGCGCTACGGAAAAATTGAAAGCATAAAAACAGAAACCACGTACAAAATGCAGGCAAATCATAACATAGAACGAAAAGGCAATGTAAAGGACCTGGGTGTACTCATGTCGGAAGACCTTACCTTTAAAGAACACAATAAAGTAGCCGTCACAACTGCAAGAAAAATGACAGGTTGGATAACAAGAACTTTTCACACTAGAGATGCTATACCGATGATGATACTTTTCAAAACGCTTGTGCTATCTAGAGTGGAGTACTGCTGCACAATGACAGCCCCTTTCAAAGCTGGAGAAATTGCTGACCTAGAGAGCGTGCAGAGATCCTTTACTGCTAGAATCCACTCAGTAAAACATCTAAATTACTGGGACCGACTAAAGAGCCTAAATCTGTACTCCCTTGAGCGCAGGCGGGAGAGATACATAATAATTTACACGTGGAAAATAATTGAGGGGCTGGTCCCAAACCTGCACACAGAAATAACACCACATGAGACCAGAAGACATGGCAGGATGTGCAGAATACCCCCGTTGAAAAGCAGAGGTGCAACAGGTACTCTGAGAGAGAACTCTATCAACATCAGAGGCCCGAGACTGTTCAACACGCTTCCACTACACATAAGGGGCATAACTGGCAAACCCCTCACAGTGTTCAAGAGAGAACTGGATAAGCACCTCCAAAGGATACCTGATCAACCAGGCTGTGACTCATACGTCAGGCTGCGAGCAGCCGCGTCTAACAGCCTGGTTGATCAGTCCAGCAACCAGGAGGCCTGGTCGACGACCGGGCCGCGGGGACACTAAGCCCCGGAAGCACCTCAAGGTAGGTTAGGTTAAGTTAGGCTCCCTTAGCCGACCGGCTAAGGGAGCCGGTCGGCCGAGCGGACAGCACGCTGGACTTGTGATCCTGTGGTCCTGGGTTCGATCCCAGGCACCGGCAAGAAACATTGGGCTGAGTTTCTTTCACCCTATGCCCCTGTTACCTAGCAGTAAAATAGGTACCTGGGTGTTAGTCAGCTGTCACGGGTTGCTTTCTGGGGGTGGAGGCCTGGTCGAGGACCGGGCCGTGGGGACACTAAAAAAAAAAAAAGCCCCGAAATCATCTCAAGATAACTCAAGAAGGTTAGGTTAAGTTAGGTTAGGTTAGGTTAAGTTGGGTAATTTATGTTAAGTAAGGATAGGTCAAATGTATATTTTAAAAAAAATGCAAATTTGATATGAAAAGCTGAACTAGTTACTACATAGCGCTGAGAATAACGTTTGTAGACATGAGTAGTATTTTGATGTTTTTGAGTGTGTCTTTGATTGTGTCGTTGATGTCTCTGAGAGTATTTTTGATGTCTATGAGTGTGTCTTTGATGTCTCAAAAAGTGTCTTTGATGTCTCGAAGAGTGTCTTTGATGTCTCGAAAAGTGTCTTTGATGTCTCGAATAGTGTCCTTGAGTATTTTTCTTATTCCAGGAAGTATACTGTTAGTTACAAGAGTGTTGAAAGAAATTACATTTGACCATTTTTAGTTCAGTGGAAGAATAATTTTAATTAAGAAAAGTCAAGAAAATATGATGAAAGTGACTATTTTTAGTTGATTGACGAATAATTTTAGTTACAAAATGACAAGAAAAGATGATGAATGTGGCTATTTTCTGGTGACTGACAAATACTTGTAATTAAAATATTATGAACGTGACTATTTTCAGTTGATTGACGATGGATAAAGTTAGTTATGAACAGTGTCGGTAAGAAATATTAAGTTGATAAAGAGAAATGCATTGACATTTTGTTTTTGTTTGGTTTTGAAAGTAAAGTTGGTGACTGACTAAATTTGTTTGGGGAACTGTAATGCTGTTGATATTTGACAAAAGAACTAGTTACGGAAAAGAAGAAACAATTGAACATTTTATTTTAAAGAACATGTAAGAGAATGCGATGAACATAGTAAACAATCACGTGTTTATTTTCGTGATATACACACATAGTAAACAATGATGAACCAGCTAGACTCGACTTGATATCCACCATGAATGAGTCAGAAATAAGGGAAGTCAAAGTTGAAGCCCCCATAGGAATGAGTGACCACAGTGCACTGACTTTTGAGTACTTGGTGGAGGTAGGGATAACCTATCCAAGGATGGGATCGGAGGGGAAAAGACTAAATTACCGAAGAGGAAAATATGACGAGATGAGACACTTCCTAAGAGGAATACCATGGAAAACAGAAATCAAAGACAAGACTGTGCAGGACATGATGGATTTTGTCACCCAGACATGCCAGGAAGCTGCAGACATGTTTATCAAGGTCCAAAAGGAGAGAAACGAAAAATAACAGAAAAATCCATGGTTCAACCAGGAATGCAAGGTAGCGAAGCAACTAAATAAAAGAACATGGAGAAACTACAGAAACAACAGAACACCGGAGAGCAGGGAGAGATACCGGATGGCCAGAAATGAGTACCTCAGAGTGAGGAGGAAAGCAGAGAGACAGTTTGAAAATGACATAGCGAGTAAAGCCAAGACCCAACCAAAGCTGCTCGACAGCCACAGTAGGAGGAAAACCGCAGTGAAGGAACAAGTGATGAAATTGAAAAAGGGGGAGAACAGATGCACAGAGAATTACAAGGAGGTGTGTGAAGAACTCAACAAGAGATTCCAGGAGGTCTTCACAATAAAACAAGGAGAAGCCCCCTGCACTAAATGAAGAGGAGGCAAACCAAGCAACATTGAAGGAATTTGACCTCACCTGTGATGAGGTCAAAAGATGTCTGTTGGAGCTGGATGTGACAAAGGCTGTTGGGCCTGACAGACTCTCACCGTGGATACTAAAGGAAGGTGCACAAGCACTAAGTGTGCCACTCTCTATGGTGCATAACAGGTCATTGGAAACAGGAGACCTACCAGGAAGTTGGAAGACAGCTAACGTAGTTCCAATATACAAGAATGGTGACAGGCAAGAGGCACTGAACTACAGGCCAGTTTCCCTAACTTGTATACCATGCAAGGTGATGGAGAAGAACGTGAGGAACAGGCTCGTAGGGCATCTGGAGGGAAATAACTTTGTAACGCACCACCAACATGGATTCAGAAATGGCAAATCGTGCCTCACAGGTTTACTAGAATTCTATGACCAGGCAAAAAATTTTTGCCAGGAAAGGGAAGGGTGGGCCGACTGCATTTTCTTGGACTACCAGAAAGCCTTTGACACAGTACCTCATAAAAGCCTGTTAAAAAAATTGGAGCAACAGGCAGGAGTAAAAGGGAAGGTGCTGCAGTGGATAAGGGAGTACATAAACAACAGGAAACAGCGAGTAACGATGAGGTGAGATACATCAGAGTGGCGAGATGTCACCAGCGGAGTCCCACAGGGCTCAGTACTTGGCCCCATCCTGTTTCTAATACATGTAAACGATCTTCCGGAAGGTATAGACTCATTTCTCTCAAAGTTTGCTGATGATGCAAAAATTATGAGAAGCGTCAAGACGGATGAAGATAGACAGAGACTTTAGGATGACCTGGACAAACTGGAGGAATGATCTAGAAAATGGCTGCTAAAGTTCAACTCAGGAAAGTGTAAAGTAATGAAATTAGGCGAAGGGAGCAGGAGGCTGAACACAAGATACCACCTGAGAGGTGAAATCCTGCAAGAGTCAAATAGAGAGAAAAGTCTGGGGGTTGATATCACACCGAACCTGTCCCCAGAGGCCCACATCAAAAGGATATCATCAGCGGCATATGTTGACTGGTCAACATAAGAACTGCCTTTAGAAACTTGTGCAAGGAATCGTTCAGGGCCCTGTATACCACTTCTGTCAGACCAATCTTGGAATATGTAGCACCAGCCTGGAGTCCATACCCAGGTAAACACAAGACAAAGTTAGAGAAGATACAGCGGTATGCCACCAGGCTTGTCCCGGAACCGAGTGGAATGAGCTACGAGGAAAGGCTGAAGGAGCTGAACCTCACGTCCCTGGAAAACAGAAGAGTAAGGGGAGACATGATAACCACCTTCAAAATTCTCAGGGGAATTGACAGGGTGGACAAAGACAAACTCTTCAGCACGGGTGGGACACGAACAAGAGGACACAGGTGGAAACTTAGTACCCAAATGAGCCACAGAGACGTTAGAAATTTTTTTGTTCAGTGTCAAAGTAGTTAACAAATGGAATGCTCTAGGAAGTGATGTGGTAGAGGCTGACTCCATACACAGTTTCAAATGTAGATATGATAGAGCCCAGTAGGCTCAGGCAACTAAACACCAGTTGATTGACAGTTGAGAGGCGGGACCAAAGAGACAAAGCTCAACCCCCCACAAGCACAATTAGGTGAGTACAATTAGGTGTGTACATACGTAGAACAAAGAACACATAGAACATGTAAGAGAATGCATTGAATACAGTGAACATGCAGGGGAAAATAACAAAGAAAACGAAGAACTAAGAGAATGCATTGAAACAATGAACATGCAGGGAATATGAATTTACATTGAACATTCGGGGAATATGAACTTATGGAGAACATGAAATTATGAAAAAGAACATAGGGAATATTCACAATGAACCATGAACTTCTGAAGAACATGCTAAGAACATTATGAGAACATAGCAAAATATGGTAAAGATCACAGAAAAAATGGGGTAACTGGTGAAAAATATGAACTGAACATGCTGTGGTAAGGGAGGGGAAATAGTTGCAGAACATGGAGTGAACACAGAAAACATGGAAGAGAATGCAAAGACCACAGTGAATATAGAAAAACTATACAAATACAGTAGAATTATTGAAGGTTTGGATAAGTTGGGGAATGGGAGAGATGAAGGGTGATGAAAGGGATGATAAGGTAAGGGAGGGAAATATAAAGGTGTTATTTGACCGTGTGACTATTGCTTAGGGGACAAGGGCTACAGATTTCCAAAAAAATGCATTAAATGAAAACTAGTTCGATTTCAATCAATTTTTTTTTACTAGTTGTATATAAAAAAGTTTTTATCTGGTCGAAGTATCAGCATCGTACTATCAATACGAAAGGAGGGGAAAAAAATAGTGAAGTAGGTGTCAAAATTATTCCAAAATGGTCAAAATCAATTATCAAACACAAGTGTCAACTGAAATCATATCCATGACTCTCAGCTATCACAATAGCATATATTAAAAAATATTATAATTAGTTTTATTAGAAAAATAATTAAGTTAAAAAAATATATATATATTTTTTTAATTAGTTTTTTTTATTGGACGATTTGCATGAAACTTATGCACCTGACTGCACATAAGCCTATCTGTAAGGGTGCCAATTTTGGAGAAAATTGGTTGATGTCAACTTCAGCCACAGATGGCAGCACCTTAGACTTTATTGTTTTCTTATTAATTTTCAATATTTTCAACTAACATAAACGTTCAAATAACTCTTTCATTTTTTATTAAATTTACATGCAACTTACACCTTCTATGTACAGTGTATGACTCTAAAATCCCCACAAAACGTTTTTTCCTAGGTTCATTTATTGATTTTATAATAGCAATAAACATGACATATTTGCACAAATTTAGGGGGGACCTTTGAATATTTGTATAGAAAAACTAAAGATGTTTTGGAAACTCCCTAACTCTGGATACTATATATAAAGAGGACATGAGTTGTTGGTCGGTAATTTGATTTTGATTTATTGTACAGGGGTCTGAAATGTAGTTGGGGTTTTATATCTTAGAAGATTTGGACTGACAGTAGTGAATTTACTGGAGCGAACTAATGTACGGGACGAGAGCTGAGCTCGGTGATTGTTTGGATCTTATGTACAGTGCCTGAAATACAGCGGGTTTAAATTTCAGGTACGTTGATAGGGTATTCACGAAGATACGATAGAGAAGTAAGGTGAGTGGGGCCAGAAGCTAGAGTTAACTGCGTGGGTTTGATTTACTACGTTTGAAATATAGCTATGTTTTAAATCTCAAAGGATTTGGTTATGTAATAAAGAAGATACGAGAGGGACGTAAGGTGGGGATGGAATCTAGAGTTCCTTAACTGCTTTGATTTGATTTACTACGTTTGATATATTACTGTTTAAAATTTCATGGGGATTGGACTGTTAGTAAAGAAGTTACGGAGATAAAGAAAGGTGGGAACAGGAGCCAGAACTTGCTTACTGACTAGATTTTATTTAATATGTTTGAAATATGACTGATTAAAATTTTAGAAAAATTGAACAGGTATTAACAAATATATGAGACAGGGTTAAGGTGGGGACAAGAGCTCGAGCTCAGTAATTGTTTGGATCTATATTACCATGTCTGAAATAGTGGTTTAAAAATTCAGGGAAATTGGGCTATTAGTAGCAAAAATGTAGTGTCTGACAAATTTTAGTCTTCAAACGTTCTCTGATGAAAAATGGTCTGAAAATTGTCTCAAAATTTTTCTGGACTCAAACTGGACTCTGTTAATTTTTCGGTCTTCGAATGAACTCTGACAATATTTGAATTTCCTCTATATGAACTATTTAAGAAATCAGGTATAAGTAAAACTCTGACATATTTTGGTCTCAAAGTGGTCTCTGTCAAATTTGGGTCTTTAAATGGACTTTGCATAATTTTTGGTCATGAACTGGACTCTTACTATTTTTTATCTTTTGTTGGACTATGACAAATTTTTGTTTTAAAGTGAACTCTGTTAAATTTTGCTCTTAAAATGGTCTCTGTTAAATTTTGGGTTTAACTGGTCTTTGACTAATTTTTAGGTCTTCTAATGGACTTAGACAATATTTAAATTTTCTCCATTAGAAATCTTTAAGAATGCAGGTGTAAGTAAAACTGAATTATTTTGGTCTTAAAATGGCCTCTGTCAAATTTTTGGTCTCTACTGGACTCTGATAACATTTGAATTTCCTCCATAAGAACTCTTTAAGAATGCAGGCATAAGAACAACTCTGAGTTATTTTGGTCTTAGAATGGTCTCCAACAAATTTTTGTCTTCAATTGGACTCTGATTAATTTCGGTCATGACCTGGACTCTGATTTTTTTTTATCTTTTATTGGACTGATGGATTTGGGTCTCAAAGTGGACTATGACAAATTTTGGTCTTAAAGTGGACTCTGACGAATTTGGTCCTAAAGTGGAGTCTGATTAATTGCTGTCTTTAAACGAACTCTCCCTAATTACTTGTGATGAGCTAAACTGACTAATTTTGGTCTTTTAAGTGGTCTCTGACTATTTTCGGATTTCTTCTGGTCTCTGATTAATTTAGGTCTTTTGCTGGACTCTGACAATATATGGGTCTAAAATAATCTCTATCTCATTTCGGTCTTATATGGTCTTTGAAATTTTTGGGTCTAAAATAATCTGTCAAATTTCTGTAAATTTCGGTCCTCAAATTGTCTCTCCCATATTTTTGGTCATAAATAGACTCTGAAGAAAATCGATCTGCATATGGTCTCTGAATAATTTTTGGGGTTTAAACTGGTCTCTGTTCAATTTCGGTCATTACAGGTGAAAATAGCTGTAAATGGATATGAAAACTAAAAGTCACAGCTAAGATGCCTATTTTCCATAACAAAGCTTCTATGACTATGTTCTCTGAAAATGATCTTTTTTAATAATTTTGGTCTTAAGCTCATAAATAAACTTCTATGATTATATAAATTTTGAAATATTTTCATAAAAACTGAACTCTGAAATTTCCCAATAAAAACTGTAAACAAACTGTAATAATCTCTGAAATTACTTTTCTCATATGAATTCTTTAACTCCAAATGAGTGATTTGCAAACAAACAAAAATTGTCCGTAGAGTTTACCTGAACCCCTGACGCCTCACACGTGATTTTTAAAATTAACTTTAAATCCAACACCTCAAACTTGATTTTAAAAAATCACATTTAAGGTGTCATCCCCACTACTCACCATCACCACCACACACTTTCACCACCACCACACACTACCACCACCTCCACATACTACCACCACTTCCACACACTCCCACCACCACCTCACACTACCACCACTACCACACACTACCAATACCCCCACACACTACCTCCACCACCACATACTACCCCCAACACCACACACTACCTCCACCACAACATACTACCCCCACCACCACACACAACCACCACCACTACACACTGCCATTACCACCACACACTACCACCACCTCCACACACTGCCACCACCTCAACACACAACCACCACCTCCACACACTACCACCACTGCCACACACTACCACTACCAACAGACACTACCTCCACCACCACATACTACCCCCCCCCACACTACCACCACCACCACACATTACCTTCACCACCACATACTACCACCACCTCCACACACTACCACCACCACTAGACACTGCCACCACCTCCACACACTACCACCACCACTACACACTGCCACCACCTCCACACACTACCACCACCACTACACACTGCCACCACCTCCACACCCTACCACCACCACCTCCACACACTACCACCACCACCTCCACACACTACCACCACCACTAGACACTGCCACCACCTTCACACACTACCACCACCACCACCACACACTACCACCACCACCACCGCACACTACCACCACCACCACCACACACTACCACCACCATAACCACAAACTAATACCACCACTACACACTATTACACCACAACTCCAAACCACACAGTACCACTACCAAACAACCACCACCACCAATCACCCAAACCGTCCTCTTAAAAATAACGTCACTTCTGGCTCATATGCACGCTATGGCCAAATTTGGACATAATGTGAAACTAAATCGACTCACAAAAATGACGTACTGTCCCGTTTTCTGTTTGAGTCGTCCGGCTTACTCGGACACGCTAGGAGAAGAAACTTTCAATTCACGTTTTTCATAATATTTTGAAACTTTAAGAGAATTTACTGCCCACCTAACCTATCAGAAGACCCTTTCGACGACCCTGTTGTCGAAAAAAAAAATCCAAAATTTATTTTAATTTTTTTTTCATTTTCAAATTACGTCCAATTTCGGCCATACGGGAAAACGGCCAAAAGCGACGTTATTTTTAAGAAGGCAGGTTGAATCACCACCATTGCTACACTACAAACCACCACCACCATCACACACTACCTCTACCACACTACACCACACACTACCTCTACCACACTACACCACACACTACCTCTATCACATTACACCACACACTACCTCTACCACACAAAACCACACCACTCACCACTATTACCATACCACACTACAACACCACCCCACCACACTACCTGACTATACCATCACCCCATTATCTCACCACAACCTTACCTCACCACACTTCCACCACCACACCATATTACCACACTGCCACACCACCACTACCCCACCACTCTACCACCATACCATCTAGATAGGGTTTTGAAATGGTCAAATGATTGGCAAATGCAGTTTAATGCTGATAAATGTAAAGTTCTGAGGCTAGGTAATGATGATAGAGTTACAAGATACGAGCTAGATGGTGTTGACATTGCGAAGTCGGATTGCGAAAGGGATCTGGGAGTTATGATTAGTAAGAATTTAAAACAAAAGGATCAATGCATGAATGTTCGTAATAAGGCGAATAGGACACTGGGATTTATTAATCGAAGCGTTAGTAACAAGATACCTGGTGTGGTTCTTAAGCTATATCTTGCTCTGGTTAGGCCCCATTTAGATTATGCAGTTCAGTTTTGGTCGCCGTATTATAGAATGGATATAAATTCACTTGAACGTGTCCAACATAGGATGACTAAGTTAATTCCCCAAATTAGAAATCTTTAATATGAAGAAAGATTAACAAAGCTTAAGTTGCATTCACTGGAAAGGCGAAGAGTTAGGGGTGACATGATAGAGGTTTACAAGTGGATGAATGGACATAACAAGGAGGATATTAATAGGGTATTAAAAATATCAACACAAGACAGAACACGAAACAATGGGTATAAATTGGATAAGCTTAGATTTGGGAAAGTCTTGGGTAAATAACAACCCTGTTCAGTAACAGGGTTGTTGATTTGTGGAACCAATTGCCGCGTAACGTGGTGGAGGTGGTGTCCCTCGATTGTTTCAAGCGCGGGTTGGACAAGTATATGAGTGGGATTGGGTGGTTATAGAATAGGAGCTGCCTCGTATGGGCCAATAGGCCTTCTGCATTTACCTTTGTTCTTATGTTCTTAACACCATCTAGCTCGTATCTTGAAACTCTATCATCATTACCTAGCCTCAGAACTTTACATTTATCAGCATTAAAATGCATCTGCCAATCCTTTGACCATTTCAAAACCCTATCTAGATCAACTTGAAGTGATAGTGAGTCCTCCTCCGAATTAATTTCCCTACCGATTTTCGTATCATCGGCAAATTTGCAAATGTTGCTACTCAAACCTGAATCTAAATCATTTATATATATTATAAACAACAGAGGTCCCGGGACAGAGCCTTGAAGCACTCCACTTACAACATTTTCCCACTCTGACTTCACTCCATTTATACTAACTCTCTGTTTTCTTTGGTATAGCCATACCCTAATCCAGCTTAATATAGCACCTCCAATACTATGAGACTCTATCTTTTTAATCAGTCTTTCATGTGGCACTATATCAAAAGCTTTGCTAAAGTCAAGGTACACAACATCACAATCCTTACCACTATCAAATGCCTCAACTATGCTAGAATAAAAAGATAACAAATTTGTTAAACATTAACGGCCATCTATAAAACCATGTTGCGACTCAATTATTAATTTATGTTTTTCAAGATGAAGACGAATTTTATTTGCTATTATAGATTCGAGTAACTTTCCCACAATAGACGTTAGGCTAATTGGACGATAGTTAGACGCAAGTGATCTATCTCCATTCTTAAAAACTGGTATCACATTAGCAACTTTCCAAAACTCTGCCACTCTTCCTGACTCTATCGATATATTAAATATGGTTGACAGTGGGTAACAAAGCTCCTCTTTGCATTCTTTAAGCACCCTGGCAAACACTTCATCCGGCCCTGGGGATTTGATTGATTTGAGTTTTACTATTTGTTTAAGAACATCCTCCCTGGTAACTGTTAAACTCGTCAACCTGTCCTCGTCCCCACCCACATAGACTTGTTCGGCTGAAGACATATTGTTAAGTTCCTCTTTAGTAAATACAGATACAAAATATTTATTAAAAATACTACTCATCTCTTCATCACTATCTGTTATTTGACCTGTCTCAGTTTTTAATGGACCTATCCATTCCCTAGTCTTAGTATGACATAACTGAAAAAAACCTTTAGGATTTGACTTTGCTTGCCCTGCTATGCGAACTTCATAGTTTCTTTTTGCTTTCCTTATCTCTTTTTTAACATTTCTAACCAGTTGTACGAATTCCTGTTCTAAAGTGACCTCCCCATTTTTAATCCTTTTGTACCAAGCTCTCTTTTTACCTATCAGGTTCTTCAAATTCTTTCGTATCCACTTTGGGTCATTAGTATTCGATCTATTCAATTTGTATGGTATACTACGTTCCTGTGCTTTGTTTAGAATATTCTTAAATAAGTTATATATTGAATCCACATCGAAATCCCCATTAACGTCACCTATCGCTGGGTTCATGTCTCGCTCCAAGACCGGCCCACACCCCATACCCAAGACTTTCCAGGCAATTTGACCCAAAAAATTTCTTAGGCTATTAAAATCAGCTTTTCGAAAATCTGGCACTTTAACAGAATTTTCTCCTACAGGTCTATTCCATTCTATGCTAAATCTGATTTCTCTGTGATCACTGTTCCCTAGCTCACTCCCTATTTCGATGTCATTAATTTGTGTTTCCCTGTTAGTTAACACTAAATCTAAAATATTACTTTCCCGTGTTGGTTCCTTAATGTGTTGCGTATGAAAGCAATCGTCAATTAATTCTATAAAATCTTCTGCTTCACTATTCCCTGTTTTGTTCAACCAGTTTATTCCACTAATATCAAAGTCACCCATGACGTAAATACTGTTAGATCTAGATGCCCTAGATATTTCATCCCATAGATGCTTTGATTCCATTCTGTCTAAATTTGGTGGCCTATATATAACTCCTATTATAATATTATTTGCTTTTTCGTTTAATTCTATCCAAATAGTTGCTGTGTGTGGCTCAGTTTTGATTCCCTCTTAGAGACTACATTTCAAATTGTCCCTAACATATATGGCTACTCCACCTCCTCGTCTAATGTATCTATCTGTGTGAAATAGTTTAAATCCATTTATTTGATATTCAGCTAATAGTTCTCTATTTTCTACATTCATCCACGTTTCGGTAAGTGCAATAATATCTATTTTTTCTGTGCAGGCAAAAGCATTTAATTCGTTAATTTTATTTTTTAGACTTCTACTGTTAGTGTAATATACTCTAAGTGAATTGTTATTTTGAGGCCCATGAATTTCCCTGATCATTTTGCCAATTCCTTTCTCCCCTAAACACATACTTTTATTTTCCTTCCTCCAAATCAATTCCCATACCACTATCTACTAACAGTTTAAACTTAAACACCTCTAACCCTGCGGTTCCAACCAGTTCGTGCAGCAACAACCCCAGCCCTCGATAGATGCACCCCATACCTAGCATACATTTCATTTCTTCCATAGAAGTGTTCCCAGTTGTCTATGAATGATATTGCATTAGATTTGCAATATCTTTCCAGCCTGCAATTAACATTAAGTGCCCTCAACATCCATTCATTTCCCACTCCCTTTCTTGGAAGAATGCCACATATGATCGGGATTCCTCCCTTGTTCCTAACTAATTCTATTGCTGTCTTGAATCTCTGTATTAGTTCCTCACTCCTAACTCGCCAACATCATTACCCCCTGCACTAATACAAATAATGGGTTTGTTCCAATTTCCCGTCATAATATCTTTCATGTTTCCAACAATATCACCAATACCAGCTCCCGGATAGCAAACCCTTAACCTGTTCCCCTTATCTCTGGCACAAAACGTTCTGTCTAAATACCTCACCTGGGAATCTCCCATAACCAAAATTCGCTTTGTTCCTCCCTTTTCCCTTAGGGCACTTTGAGGTACCTGCACTTCAATGATCCTCGTTGCTTTGTCTTTGCCTCCTCGTTGAACTACAGGTTCACCACAGCACTCGTCCTCTAACACATCATATGCGTTAGAAGTCCTTAGGCTATTACTGTCGGTTTTGCCAAGGTCTTCTTAAGACCCCTGTCCTTTACAACTTGCCAAGACGAGGTCTTTATAATACTGGTCGCCTCCTTTGTTTCTTCCTGATGTTGTTTCAGCTTTCGTAACTCTTCCCGTAACGAATCCAGCTCTGTCCTCAGAGCTCCAACTAGATTCACCAGTTCCTTCACTTATCCTTCTATTATTGGTGTAATAATATTACTACAATCGGAGCTCCAGCTAACACAACCTCTCATTGTGACAGTACCTCACTTCCCACGACACACTGGAACGTATGTCGTGGGAAGCAGCTACGGGGAAGGCTACATAGGTCTTCCGCAAATTTCATTGTGTCCCCCACTAACTCTGCCTATTACCTTTAATTACATGACTCCTGACTTTTTTACATGACTGAGACTGACTTCTCCACAAAATGTTTATTTAAATCCCCTTTGGGTGCAGTATACCTCTTAATATACATAAGGTTTAACATAAGAAATGGTCGTCTGACTGGTCATGAGAATTTTTAAATAACTTTTTTATTAAAATATTAAAGAAAATTCTAAAATTGAAATAACTTAAATTTGCCTCTTCCCCCCTGCAACAACAAATACATTTACCCTCAATAGTGACATTTACCATAAATAGTGAGGTTACTGTGGCTGGCGTGCCTTATGTTACCTCCTGGTTCTTTGTGTGTTCACTGATTGAGTAACAAAATTCTACACCACTTGTAATTGTACTTTGTATAAATACAATTTTACTGCCTGTTGTCTAGTGTTGAGTGTAAAAAATAGCAAAGAATTGGTTTCCAAGTTAAATAGCTGAGCAATCCAAGAAGAGAAGTTTTCCGGATTTGTTGTGTACATTGGTTTTCATTTGATACATATTAAGTGTATATGTCTCATTGAATATGACCGCATATTCTGTATTTACTATTTTCTGGTTTAGGGCTTCTATCCCTCTAACTATTTTCTTAGCATCAGGGCTTAGCTGAAATAGGAGTTCTCCAAAACTCATTTTCGTAATTTTAAGGTGAAGAAAAGAAGTGAATTACAATACAATGTATTACACTTATTTATACAATTTGCACAACGCTTCGAACCTCCATGGTTCATTCTCAAGTGAAAGGAATTTTCAGGTTTGGTTGATTTTATACCCGCACTGGATCAGGTGATAAGACAATAAAGGTGAAAACATGGGGGAATACATAAGAATGTGGAAGGCCTATTGGCCCATACGAGACAGCTGCTATCTACATACAATGATTAGTCAAGTGTAATTGTCCTGTTATGTTGAACGGTGTCTTCTGTGTTGGCATCGTTATGTTCTATTTAGTGTATAGAGTATATTCTTTCCCAGTGTGGAGTTTCTTCCCTGAGTAATATTCCTCCCTAATTCCTCCTCTGGCTATAATTCATTTCCTTAGATTTGAAATTTCTCCCTTGGAAAGCAAGTGCCTTTACACACAGACATCACACTAACGTGATGCATCAAATGAACAAATCAACAAGGGCAGTGACGAGGATTCGAACCTGCGTATGGGAGTAAGCTCAGTCTGAGAGTAAGCTAGCTCAGTGTCTGGGATGCTCCCAGATCCAGGTTCGAATCCTCGTCACTGTCCTTGTTGATTTGTTCATGTGCCTTTCTTTACAGCTGAACATAAATATATTTTTTTAAATTTACACATTATATACACATCTCACTTGCAGTTCTCGTGGTAGGAAGCCTTCTATTGATAGTTTAGTCATAAAAAGCGGTAAATACCAAAGTCCAAAAGAACTTTGTTGTTGCTTTGTTCAACACCTGTTGAACAAGCTCTTGTTCAACAGGTGCTTGTTCATGTTCACATTTGGTGACGCAGAAGTGCCACATATATTATCAAGTTTTTCACAGCATAATATTCAAGGATTATTACATAAAATTGGCAGCTATGTACTTTTTAGACATTCTTTTATTGATATAATCTGTACACTACAGCATTTCTCTCCAGCTACTATGACAGGTGACGTTTTTCACACTTCTCCAGGCAGGGGATGGCAGTTAAAGAAAAACATTTAAAACGTGGACAAATGAAAATTAAAATAGAATTTAAAATGCAGTTTCCATTTCCTATAGATGTCTGTCTTCCTCGCCCTGATTGCCCCTCCATAAAGGGACGGGGTGAGAGGGGCGGGAGTGAAACACAATAAATGTTTACATGTAGCACCTAATAGACAGAGTTGCATAAAAAAAAATTATGAAATATTAAACTTTTCAAAAGTTTTTTCTATCAGAAATTATAATATACAGTGATAATTTTAATTTAAATATGTATGGATGGTATTTTTATGATTTGAGTCAAAGTTAAATTATAAGCTAATCCTAAATATGCTGAACATTTCTCAATACCGCCTAACCCACGTAAAATATTTCTAAGCTAAAAACAAGATGTCAAAATATTAATAAACAGCTTTGAAAGACATTTCTTGAAATGCCAAGCAAAGTCGCTGTCTATGTGAGGTCTTGCTTACTAGGCCACATATTGCTGTTATGGCGGCTAGTTATGATATAGATAGGTAGATAGATATATAGATGGATTGATAGATTCATAGATAGATAGATACATTCATAGATACATACATACATACGTACATACTAACATACATACATGTGTGTAAGTCACGAAAATTAACACGTGATGAAAAAGTGAATGTCAGACCACGGAGGAAGAACTGAATTTCCTTAAATTTTGTTCCTGTTTCAGTTCTTCCTCCGTGGTCTGATACTGTCACAAACATACATAAATGGATTGATAGATATAGAACATGTCAAATTACCTAACATTTTGTCAAAATATGTTATATGCCCCATGTAACATAATAAAATTAGAACTTCAATACAGAAATGGCGGAAACGTATGGGGACTGAATAGTGCAAAAAAGGTGGCTAGTGAATGGGGCGAAAATGGTTACCTTGAGGTGTTTCCGGGACTTAGCGTCCCCGCGGCTAAATCGTCGACCAGGCCTCTTAAAGAGGGTGAGGCTAACGAGTGAATGAGGCAAGAAGACTGGTGAGTGAATGGCGCGAGAAGGGTGGTGAGTGAATGGGGCAAGAAGGGTGGTGAGTGAATGGGGCAAGAAGGGTGGTGAGTGAATGGGGGCAAGAAGGGTGGTGAGTGAATGGGGTGGGAATGTTGGTGAGTGAATGGGGCGAGAAGGGTGGTGAGTAAATTGGGTGGGAATGTTGGTGAATGAATGGGGTGTGAATTGTGGTGGCATTTACAATAAACAATTACACACCTGGTATCTTGTGTACTCAAATCATAACTTTTTTTTAACGTTTAACATTTCTAAGATGGTTTTAAGTGCTTCTTTCTCACAATCTTCCTCTTCCTCTCTTCTTCTTCCCGTCGAATATCCTCAAGATCTTCTTTAAGTCCAATTTTGGCAGATATTCTCTCTTCTTTTTGCACCTGAGAGAAAGATGCCTCCATATCACCGCAGTCATCAACTTCATCCCTGAAAAACACATTATATAAGTCACATCTCCAAACAATTATTCTTAATTATGCAGCTGAAATCTCTCGACCCCTTAAGGATTCGAACAATTTACAAGAGGTCATCATTCATACCGAATCTAAATCTTTACTTCGGGCATTGTTATCCAGCCAGCACAAAGATAATATAAAACTCATCACTGAAATCTTACAATAGGAAAAGAAGCACACAATCTAGGGCTGTTAGTCACCCTAAATTATATACCAAATTACATTGGCATAGTTGATTATGTAAAAGGCAGACTCACTAGTAAAAACTGCTACTGCTTTAACTGTTGTACAGGTAAAAATACCTCTAAGTTTCTCATAGATTAAAGAGCAAATCAAAAAGAAAGAACTCCCAAATATCAAAAGTCGCCACAGAGCCAAAGTAGCGAAAAGCGGACACATTTCAATGTGGTACTAACATGCCACGGGGTACTACTTCTTCAAACCTGGTAAAAAGCTATCCAGAGAAATTGCATTAGCCATACAGACTTAGACTCGTCTATAAGTGCTGCTGGAAGGTAACAAACCCAATAGTTAGAGGGTGTCATATCTGTGGAAACGATGCAGAAATGCTACTTTTACATTACGTATTAGAATGTGAAGCAACTCAAGCACTGCGCATCAAACCCAACATTCAACCAACTTGAGCAGCTGCATTAAATGCAAAATTCACATATAATGCGACTTCAATGGTTAAAAAAAATTGAAGAATGGGACACACTAGTGAACACTGTGCATCTATATCCACTGCCAAGATAATGTACAAATCACATAATGTACCAAGATAATGTTGTTAAAACAAAAGTGCGAAAAGAAGAAAACTATACCTTCATATGAAACTTTGACCCAAATATCAATGTAACAAAATTACTGTCAATAACCGAACTCAATTAGGGCTCACTTCAACCCGTGCTACATGTACATTTCGTTCCAAGTAGTTAAACCTAAAACAAAACAGCTCTAGATGACATAGTTAAGAATGCATATAGAAATATGTGCGTAAATGATAACTAATAGACTCACTAAATGTACAGTAGGTTAGCTTCATATTACGGTAGATGGAAACTTAAAATCTTAATTCAATAAATCTTTAAATTAAACAAAGAGAAAATAAGTATGGCAGATTCCTTTTTTACATACAATGGTAAAAACTCAACACTCGTGTCTCTTTCTGATCAGTGTCAGTTATCTGCGTTTTATGTAATTTTATGAGAGGCAATTGTCACGGAGAAAACACTATTAAGAGAAAGTTAAGTTTAAAAGTTCAAAATTCTACACACACTACAGTATTTTTGTAAAATTAATACACTATTATATAAGACAAAAAAGAGATATGGGAAAAAATTGTATATATTTTTAATCAAAGAAAAAGATTTGTCGAAACTATTAAACAAGAGAAAGTGGTGAAAGAATCCTCATGAACAAACTTGCAACAGAATTTACGAGGAATTGTGTTTAAGCATGTGTTTACATCTGTAGCATCGAGAACAAGAGGCAATAATTTCAAGCATTCAAACAAATACGCAATACAGTATATGCATAAATGTCTGTTAAATAAGAAAGTAGTGTATGTTTAAAACATCTGGAACATCAAATCAACGTATAATAAGATTATAGATAAGGCAGGAAACCAGTACTGTGGCTCCCATCCTGTGACCATTTAGTTAACGCATTCGCACATATGTACACAAAAGGAAAAATACTCAAACAAAATACAATACTCACCGATACTTTCTCTTATCATAGCCAAATAGGTTTCTGATTTCCCTCGAGAAATCTATCCCTTGATCTCCATCGTCAATGAAATCATCCATATCAGAGTCTTCCTCCTCTTCTGAATCACTGGCAATGCGCAGTTTGGGATGTGGAATCTTCTGTGGTCTTAATGGTTTCATGTCTTTTGTTTGCATATATCTAGGCTTCTGAGGTTTCATATCTTTACCAATAGAAGTTTGAGGTTCTGAAGGCGCAGGTCTGGAATTTTGCACAGGTTTGATTCCTTTGATTTGAGGATGATCCCGAGGCCAATGTCCCGCAGTTGCAAATAACTTCATTCTGTCCGTTACTTTAGATTCTTGTTTGGGCTCCTCGAGAGCTTGGTTTAATTTGGCAGTATTTTCTTGTTTCTTTATAATCTCACCATTCTTACTCAGTTTTGGTGAATCTTTTACATCAGCCTTTTGTTCCTTTTTCTGGGGCTTTTCAACTCCGGTTTTGTCTTGTGGCAATTTTCCCAACCATTTTAGCTTACGTCTTCTCTCGTCTTCCAGCTTTAGTTTCTCTATGGCAGTCAGAGGCCGACCAAAGTATTTCTGTGATATGCCTTTGTCTTTCTCTTTTTTTCCATCCTTCAAGTTTGCAAGAGGCAGTGACTGCTTCTTGCGAGCAATTACAAGAAGCTCTTTAAAACTCACTGGTGGTGGTGCGTCTGGTCTAGGCGTCACCTTGAGCTTTTTTGGGTTCTTATCATAACCCTTGTTTTCCCTCTCTCTACTGTATTTACGTTTTAATTTTCCAGAAGTTGATTTATCTTCCAGTTGAGTCTTCACTGTGTTGGTAACTCCGCTCTGTAATAACATACAGTAATTTTATTATTATAAAAATACATAATAAAATACCAATATTTTTAGTGTTTTGTAAAAAGAAAATATGGAATCAAAATGTCTCAGCCCAACCTGTCCTCCTACCTAACTCGCAAGCGCCAGACATGTCTGACCTGTGTCACTTACAGACACATGTTTGACCTGTGTCACTTACAGACACCTGACTGACCTGTGTTACTTACAGACACATGTCTGATATGTGACATTTACAGACACATGTCTGACCTGTACAAGGATATAGCAGAGTATAATAAGACAACTGAACTCCTTCATAATAATCATAAAAAACGAGATTTCACTCACCTTGATATCTGCTGCACTGCAATTAGCATTGTTTGCACATTGATTAACCAGCTTGCTGAAAATGTGCTGATTATTAGTAGATTCATATCCAAAATCATTCATGTCATACTGCTCCTCTCCTTTGACAGTCGTTATGTTCTGCAACGACAATACAGCGATCATTACATCTTGCAATACAATACAACAAGAGCATCAATATCAAATAATTGAATCAGAACATTTTTATTGTGAATTGACTCGCATTCGTCAATAGGCATTCTACAGTTCCCTAATTCCTATGTTACTTTGTTTTCTGGGGACATGTTTGATGTCCCAGAGACCCTTTCTCGTCTGTGGCTGAATGGGACACCCAGCTGGTATAGGGACTCCCCACTGAGGCTGTATGGGTCACGCAGCTGGTATAGGGACTCCCCACTGTGGCTGCATGGGACACCCAGCTGGTATAGGGACTCCCCACTTTGCTGGATGGGGACACGCAGCTGGTATAGGGACTCCCCACTGTGGCTGCATGGGACACGCAGCTGGTATAGGGACTCCCCAGTGAGGCTGTATGGGTCACGCAGCTGGTATAGGGACTCCCCACTGTGGCTGCATGGGACACGCAGCTGGTATAGGGACTCCCCACTGTGGCTGTATGGGACACGCAGCTGGTATAGGGACTCCCCACAGTGCTGGATGGGACACGCAGCTGGTATAGAGACTCCCCACTGTGGCTGTATGGGACACGCAGCTGGTATAGAGACTCCCCACTGTGGCTGTATGGGACACGCAGCTGGTATAGAGACTCCCCACTGTGGCTGTATGGGACACGCTGCTGGTATAGAGACTCCCCACTGAGGCTGTATGGGACACGCAGCTGGTATAGGGACTCCCCACTGTGGCTGTATGGGACACGCAGCTGGTATAGGGACTCCCCACTCTGCTGGATGGGACACGCAGCTGGTATAGGGACTCCCCACTGTGCTGGATGGGACACCCAGCAGGTATAGGGACTCCCTACTGTGGCTGCATGGGACACGCAGCTGGTATCGGGACTCCCCACTGTGGCTGTATGGGACACGCAGCTGGTATAGGGACTCCCCACAGTGCTGGATGGGACACGCAGCTGGTATAGAGACTCCCCACTGTGGCTGTATGGGACACGCAGCTGGTATAGGGACTCCCCACTGTGGCTGTATGGGACACGCAGCTGGTATAGTGACTCCCCACTGTGGCTGTATGGGACACGCAGCTGGTATAGAGACTCCCCACTATGGCTGTATGGGACACGCAGCTGGTATAGGGACTCCCCACTGTGGCTGTATGGGACACGCAGCTGGTATAGAGACTCCCCACTGTGGCTGTATGGGACACGCAGCTGGTATAGGGACTCCCCACTGTGGCTGTATGGGACACGCAGCTAGTATAGGGACTCCCCACTGTGTTGGATGGGACACCCAGCTGGTATAGGGACTCCCCACTGTGTTGGATGGGACATGCAGCTGGTATAGGGACTCCCGACTGTGCTGGATGGGATACCCAGCTGGAATAGGGACTCCCCACTGTGTTGGATGGGACACCCAGCTGTTATAGGGACTCCAAAATGTGTTGGATGGGACATTCAGCTGGTATAGGGACTCCGCACTGTGTTGGATGGGACACTCAGCTGGTATAGGGACTCCCCACTGTGCTGGATGGGATACCCAGCTGGAACAGGGACTCCCCACTGTGTTGGATGGGACACCCAGCTGTTATAGGGACTCTATAATGTGTTGGATGGGACATTCAGCTGGTATAGGGACTCCCCACTGTGTTGGATGGGACACTCAGCTGGTATAGGGACTCCCCACTGTGCTGGATAGGACACGCAGCTGGTATAGGGAATCCCCTCTGTTCTTGGTGGGACACGCAGCTGGTATAGGGACTCCCCACTGTGTTGGATGGGACACCCAGCTGGTATAGGGACTCCCCACTGTGTTGGATGGGACACGCAGCTGGTATAGGGACTCCCCACTGTTCTTGGTGGGACACCCAGCTGGTATAGGGACTCCCCACTGTTGTTGGTGGGACACCAAGCTGGTATAGGGACTCCCCACTGTGCTGGATGGTCTTAGTTCTAGTATTCTTTTTAAAGCTAAGCACGATTTTTAATGCATATTTATTAACAGTAAAAACTGTATTTATTTTTTATTTTATGAAATTCTTATCATTAATTCAAACTAAACTGATTTACTTTAAAATATTTTTTAACATTGAAATTTTTTATTAGATTATCTGTACAACTGATAATGCAATTTAACTTCGATTTATCATATTGGTTTGTTATTTCATTTGACAAATGTCCCTCCACAGAACACCGCCTATAGTGTTCCTATAGAAAGAACACTCGAGAAACCGTGCTTTATAATTGAAAGGAGAGTCTCGCGTCAGTACGTATTGGTCCTCAGAATACTTGAATTAAGCTGGTAATACCACTTCAATATTTGATTTAAAAAATAATAACACTAATTCAGGTATAAGAAAATGAAAACCGTGAAGCTACTAAGACAGTAGTTTCATTAATATTTCTAATAACACCAAATAATCAATATTCTCTGTGCAAGCTTACCTTAGCATCATCTACAACAAACTTGGAAGCCCCCTTGTTGATTATGGCCTTAACTTGCTTATTACACTTCCTGGCTTGTGCTCTCAGCGCCAGCAAATTCTGAAATGTCAAGTTTTCTGTGCCAAATGTTTTGAATTCAAACACTAAACAATAGGTTGTGGAGTTGTTATAGTTGCCAAGTTTAGCATAATGGCAACTATAACAACTTCACAACCAGCTCCATGGGAAAGACGCTCAAACATTGCTGAACAAGTATTGTGAAATAAAATGTTCCATGTGACATACGTATAAAAATAAAACAATTGTTGGTTAAACAACATAATATGTTTGCGTTAAACAAATCTTTTTGAGCTGGTCCCTGTAGTCCTGACCAGTGTGACTTTCTCGTCTATGATGTAGTGTGAATCTTTACTCATCTTAAATCATTAAGCGAAATACGTCGTCAAACAGATTTGAAGTTATCAATAAAAACATCATTTGGCAATATAAATAAAATAAATAAATTTGACAATAAAAAGTTCATTTTGCAATAAAATGCCTCATTTGGCAATTCAACTCCAGATTGGAAATAAAAGGTCCCTGCCCTACATTGACAAGAAAGAATTACAGCACACATTCAACACAGCTAAAAAGTAAAAAAAAAAAAAAAACTGTTAGTATATTCGACAAAATCAGATATTATGTTCCCCACTCTGCTCTCCTCTCATTATACTACTCGCTAATCTTACATAAGGTGCTTGGGGTTCACCCACTGCAAATTACATCAATCCCAACATCACTCAACAACAATCCGAATAATAACAATCGGTTTTCAAACACAAACCCTTCAAGAGTTTTAAACCCCTCTGTTTAAGTCCTTAAACATGCTAAACATACACTCACTCCACCCATTCTCTTGTGCTTTTTAAATGTACAAAGCCCTTATCCTAAATCCTTATATGAAACTCTTCATTGACAGACGTAATAGAACCCATGTGCACCTCACCAGAATTAAGTATCTCTGTGATAGCCCCAGAGTCAAACAATCTGTGTAAAAAACTTTGCAATTAAATTGTCTATGGAATTCCCTCCCTAAATAATTACAAAGCTGTCCAACCTATGATTTACTCAAAAGTAAAACCACAAAATAGCTAATTTCAAGCTCATAGTTTCCACCCTTGTGCTTCAAATTCACACTGCATCTTGTGCTGCCGACTTCCCCAATATTAGTAGTAAAGACATGCAACTTCATCACTGTAATCACTGCCATCAACTTATATCGTAGTTATTATGTTCAACACAACATACATGTTTTGCTACAATGTACCTACTTATAATAATCTGTTATGTACTCTCACAAAATAAATAAATAAATTAGGAGACTCGCTACTGCTCATAACACAGCCAAGCTTCTCCAGCGTCACTAAACACATGTACTAAACTGTCCGAACCTAACCTAACTGCGGACCTACGAACAGAAAACGGGACATCACGTCAATTATGTGAGCCGCGGCTATATTTGGTACATCAGTTTTTGACCTTTAGAGAATTTTAAGTCAAAATGCAATGTAGTACTGGAGAGGCCAGGTTGTATAACAGGCAGAGAAGATATGGTTTTGCCCTTGACAATTGGAGATCCCGGGTCGATTCCCAGGCTGAACAGAAGTGGTTGGGAAATTTTCCTTTCACTTAATGCCGCTGTTCACCTTGCAATAAGTAGTTACCTAGGAGTTAGGCATTGCGGATTGTATGCTGGTGAAGGTCAGTAGTTTGACCTTGAGGGGACCTCAACGCAAGCCTAAAGTATACATGTAAACTTCCTTTAAAAACAAAGTATTTAAAGAACTAGCTGACACCCTCTCCCTGTCCCCCTGTCCTCTCCGCCATTCCCCCCCCCCCTTCCCTATTCCCTCATCCTAACAATCATTTTCCACTCCCCCATCCCCCTCGTTCCCTCTTCCTCCCACCATTCCCTTCCCTGTCCCCTCGTCTTCGTCACCATCCCCCACTCTCCTTGTCCTCCCCACCATTCTAAACTGGGGAGGACAAGTAAACCACCATTCTTCCGTCCCCTCATCCTTCCCACCAATCCCCATTCCCTAGTCTGATGCGTTCCCAAATGATCTGATGTTCCCATCAGAAAAATGGGAACATCAAATGATATGATGGTATCATTATCACTGAAAAATAAAAAGAACAGTTAAGAAAACGAAATGTAAAACAATGAAAAAATAAAGAAATAAATTATACTCACAAAATGAACGGTAAGATAACATCACAGCCCAATTCCAACGCAATGTCACAAAATAATTAAATCAAAATGAATATAAATCGAAATCTATGAAAATTCAATTCATCAACGAAATCGGAAAAAATGATATGGAATCGCAGTATATTTAGTATAGCATGTACTGCTTCTACGTGCAACAAATGGCACTGTTTTTCCCATAAAAACTTGTTTTTACTTGTCACAGGAGTGACATCTATATAGTAGATATATAAAAATACGTCCGTATTCGAATGGAACGTTGTTTCAAAATTTCAAAGCAATCGGTAAAGCGGTTTCGGAGATTTCCCTCACATGAAAAACGTAGTTTAAAAAAAAACTGTTTACCTGTCACATACATGATATCTATATAGTAGGTATATAAAAACACGCTCTATGCGAATGGAACGTTGTGTCAAAATTTCAAAGCAATCGGTGAAGAAGTTTGGGAGTTTACCGATTTTGAACAAATGAACATTTTCAATTTTATTTATATAGATATTCCAATTCACTTTAAAACCTGAAAGCAATACTTGAAATAAAGAAGAGAGGCAAGTGTCGCCCTGCTCCTCCTCCTGACTAACTTTTTCCAGCACAAGAACACGGTGTAACAAGTCAACTTTGAGCTCAAATATGTAAGGTGAACACGAAGAACAATAGATAAAATTATATTATATGAACATTAGTAGGAGTAAAAGAGTTAGAGAGACCACAGCATGCCACAGGAAACACAAGAGTAGAGGCATCATGAGGAAGCCATCAGTGTATTCAGTAATTATGTTAGGTAATCTTGAAATGATTTCGGGGCCTAGCGCTCCCGCGGCCCGGTCCTTGGCAAGGCCTCCTTGTTACACATCCCCAGGAAGTGTTGCTTCTTGGAAGCAGCCCGTAGCAGCTGTCTAACTCCCAGGTATCTATTTACTGCTAGGTATACAGGGGCATCAGGGTGAAATAAATTCTGCCCATTTCTTTCCGCCTCCACTGGGGAGGCGGAACCCAGAACCTTGGAACTACGAACCCAGAGAGCTTCCCAGCCCCTTACAGGAATGATAAATAGGCGCTATTTTGTCATGGAAATTAATTGTCTGCCACATTCTTATTTCGATCATAAATTTCACAGATACATAAATTTTGTCTAATACAAAAAGAGATAAAAAATCAATATATTTTATTTTTTAATAATGCCTATTTAATCGGCTTAAACAAGAACGGGGATCAAAATACGCTACAACAATAGGATTAGTATTGCCTAACTCTTTACAGCACTGGTTCATTGTTATCTGTTCAGGAAAGAAAATCACGTGAAAATTTGTGAATTTACAGCATATTAAAATACTTAAATAAACCTACCTCTTTCTTAAGCCGAGCTTCTTCATTCTCCTTCTGCTTCAACTCTTCTTTCCTGGACAACACAGCTTGAATTGCTTCCGGTTTAGGAGCTGGTCTTTCTACCTTGTTTGGCCTGGAGGACGTTGCACGAAACCCACTGATTGCTGCCTGAAATAATATAAATGATAGTGTGCTTGGTTTAAGTAAGGACATAAAAATCAATTAAACTGGCTAATATTCACGTCCAACCTCCTTGACGACACGTCAAGGAGGTTGGACGTGCGAAGATTGGTCCTGTCAGTTTGACAGTTGTTTCCCGCTCCCGTCGATTTTACGCGTCACCTGAAGTCTGCCAGTACTCTGTGAGGTCTTCCTTCGTTCATGTGTGGAACCAGAGAGGGAATCGACGGTTATTGAGCAACAAGTGCTCCAGGACAGGTACTGTGCAAGGAGAAGTGAAGTCTGTGCAGTGACGTATGTGACGTCTGAGGCAGTTCACCCATTCGTGACGGTGTAGTGGCTGAACAGAGCCACTGGGTAGCAGAGGAGGAAGAGAACTATTTGGGAATCCGAACGACTGCAGCCGAGACGTAGGCGGGCAGCCGTAGCTGGGAGAAGTCGATGGCCGGGAGACCGACTCCAACCCTACAAGAAGTCGAGGAGGAGCACGGACCTGCAGGGATAAGGCACGGAGACGACGCGATTACGGTGGGACATTGATTGAGTTCCTGGAGGACACGACAGTGTGTGTGTGGGGGCATTCCCGACACGAGGCAGGAGCCAGGACCAGGAGCTACAACTCAACTCTCATCGGAGGATAGGTGGAAGTAGGTGGTTCTAGTTTCCCTCCCAATTCCCCTTTAGTCAGCTTCATTATTCAGCTATATTATTTAGCCTGAGGATTTTGTATGTCGTGAGCAAGGCTCACCTATGTCACAGTAAGGCACCAGTGTGCAGAGTAGTACTATCAAGAGTACTCACGATATGTATGTTTATTATTGGTGTGTACAGGCACCCGGAGGTATTGATGAATTTACGGTGTTGAGAATGTCTTTCATGAGACTTTAATTGAAACATATAGTGAGAGAATATATATAATGTTATGCCAGTATTTGGAAGTTAGTCTATGTGTCCAGTAACTATGTTATTACCATTTATTGATGTCTGATTTATCTATATATATTATATATGTTGTTACGAATCCGGATCCAGCGTCCGAGCCTGGAGCAGTGACAAACACGCCATCTGTGGGTCAGCTCCCGAAACCCCCGCCAAACGAACGACGACACCTAGTGAGGACAGCGTGTACTGGCCTCGAGGACCAGTTTCCAGTCTGGTTCAGCGCTCAACACCGCCGCTCCTGACCTCTGGTGAGGTGGTGCTCCGACGACAGCGCCATCTATGGGCTGGATACGTCAGGCGTTAGTATCTGAGCCTGTGAGTGTGGTGTATTAGTGTCCCAGTTATTGATGACGTGTCTGTTTACAGAGCCGACCTGGGACCACTGTGTTGAAGGTGAAGTCAGTCTACCCGAGGCAGCCAGTCTCCATACAGTGAAGTTTGCTGCAGCTTTTGTGACGTCGCCCCCCCGGAAGAACACTGTGGTGTGTTAAGCCTGCCAGTGGAGTGGCAGTGGAAGGATTTACCCGGGACCGACGGTTGGAGACGATAATCCACTGGGGTATTGAGGACAGGAGGGTGATTGGTGATATCACACGAGACTCCTGTCTAGGGCGTATCCCTTTTATCGTTCGTGGAGTGGCCGTACCAGCCTTGGTGGCTCAGTACCTGCCAGCAGACCTGCTGGACGTGTGGTTGACGGCCTCCACGACGGTGCCCCCAGTGGACCTGTGTTGTGGCTGACCTGTGGCCAGGGTAGACTCGGCGTTCTCAGAGGACACGTCTTGAGGCCTCGAAGAAAGCACCGCGGACTCAGCACCTAGCTTCGAGGATCCATAGTCTCCAGCAGAAGACTACAGTGTTGATCCCCTTGTAAAGTGTTAATACCCCTCCCCCTTGTGTACTCTATTATTTTATATATTTAAATGGTGATGGTGAAGATTATATTATATTAAGTTCTTAGCTTTCTTTCCCTACTCCCTTTAAGTTACTTGCGTCACGGATCTCATCCCTTGATAGCCACTACTGGCTTGGGAACGGATACTTATATCTTCCTCTAACAACATCAGAGTGAGAACCCCGTTGCGTCCCGAGAGGGCCGTAACATAATTGGCATCCCCAGCGGGATCCGTCCCCTTGTTAAGTATGTTTGACAGGGGTGGTGAAGTGGCGTAATCCCTGTATATAATTCCCCCTGTGTGACGATTGTGACGTTATACGTCCTGTGCGGTGCTCAGAGTGACTAAGCGCGATATTGTGCAGTGCGGTGCTCGCTGTGATTAAGCGATTAAGTGCAATATTGCCTAGTGCGGTGCTCAGTGATTTAGTGTAATATTGTAGAGCGAAGTGTTCGCTTGGACTCAGTGCAATATTGTAGAGCGAAGTGTTCGCTTGGACTCAGTGCAATATTGGGTAGTGCGGTGCCCGAAGTGATTACGTGCAATATTGGCAAGTGCAGTGTTTGGTGCGATAAAGTGCAATATTGACGTAGAACAGTGCTCGGTGTGTTAAGTGCTCGTTAAGTGTTCCACCTGTGACAATGGCAGACAAAGCTACCATTGACGATCTGGACGAGGTTCAGGCTTTTCTGAACAGAGAAGATTGTCTTGCCAGATTAAAATATCTGAGCAAACCGGAACTTGTACTAGTGAGCGCCTACCTGGAGATCAAGATCCGTGCCAGTGATTCCCGTGTGGAGATCTTGTCCAAGGTTCACCGGCACCTGAAGGCAGAAGAGAAACAGGGAAGCGAGACTCCTAGTACAAGGGAAGGTGAGGAAATAGCTTCCACGGAAAAGGAAGATAAGGGCAGTGACATTGACAGTGATGCAGGTGAGCTTAATATCAGCTTCCTAACAGTCAAAATGCGTGCCCTAGAGATCAATCGTGAGATAGAGTGGAAGAAGTTAGAATTAGAACGGGAATTAAAAGATAAAGAAATGGAGATGAAAGAAAAAGAATTGGCGATGAGGCGTTTAGAATTAGAAAGAGAAGAGAAACGAGAGAGAGAAGAGAGAGAAAGAGACGAAAGAAGAGAAGAACGAGAAAGAGAAGAGAAACGAGAAAGAGAAGAGAAACGAGAAAGAGAAGAACGAGAAAGAGAAGAACGAGAAAGAGAAGAGAAACGAGAAAGAGAAGAACGAGAACGAGAGAGAGAAGAACGAGAAAGAGAAGAGAGACGAGAGAGAGAAGAACGAGAACGAGACAAAGAGGAAAGAGAGAGACAACATGAACTAGAAGTTTTGCGATTAGGCGGTGGTCGGAGGCAAACAACGGACACCAGTAGCTTCGATCCGGTACGCAACATCAAAATGGTCCCCAAATTCCATGAGAAGGAAGTGTCAAAATTCTTTGCAGCCTTCGAGAAAGTCGCTGCCTCTTTGGAGTGGCCAAGGGAGAATTGGGCCATCATGATACAGTCAGTCTTGACTGGGAAGGCCCAAATCGCCTACTCTACGTTATCCCTTGACGACTCCAGCGATTATGACAAGGTGAAGAAAGTGGTGCTCATGGCGTACCAATTGGTACCTGAGGCTTACAGGCAGAAGTTTAGAGACCTGAAGAAGACCTCAGAGCACACTTTCACCGAGTTCGCCACGATCAAGGAGCGACTTTTCCAGGAATGGTGTGCCTCTCGGAAGGTGGAGACCAGGGAAGACCTCGAACAGCTGATTCTGCTCGAGGACTTCAAGGATTGTTTGTCTGGAGACCTCAAGACATACTTAGAAGAGCAGCAGGTGGAGACCTTGAGTGCAGCAGCCACCATGGCTGAAGAGTATATCCTGACTCATAGGCCGTCTGCTAAGTACGTCCCGAGGAATTACCAGCGCCGGTTTGACAGACCTCACGACGAAGAAGAAGAAAGACCCGTCCCACGAAGCGCTAAGAAGACGCCCCCAAGTAGCCCCCGAAGAACAAGTCCCAGTAGTCCGAAACACCGTAGTCCAAGGAGGAATATGGTGTGCTGGACTTGTGGGCAGAAAGGGCACATAGCTGCTAGGTGCCAAGGTAGAAGAGGTGGCAGCGCACGAAGGGAGGTGATGTTGGTGAGCTGTGTTACATCACCAGTAGGAAACCAGTCTACGACGACGCAGGAAGGACCAAGTTTGTTGACCCCTCACACTTCAACCGGGTATGTAACGAGTGATCATACTGGTAGATCAATTGTAGTGCTCAGAGATAGTGGAGCAGCCCAGTCCCTGATCGTGAAGAGCTCGTTACCCGAGGGAGTAAGTGTGGATGGGAGACCAGAGGTGATCCTGGTTGGGTTTCCTAGGACGCAGTACATCGCCCCCTTAGTGCCAGTACATCTTGATTCGCCTTATTTCAGCGGCACATGTGAGTTGGCAGTAGTCGATACCCTCCCTGTGGCTGGGATTGACGTGGTACTAGCCAACGACTTGGTGACAGATTGGAGCACCAATCGTCCCAAGGTTGCGGACGAGTCTACCAGAACAGCAAGGTCGGAGGTGACAACAGGCAATGGTAATGTCCAGGTAAAGACAGACCCGGATTTGAACATGTCTAATTTGTCCTCTCCCCCGCAGATCGACAGTTATCTAGCAGAGTCTCCTGATTCTCTCGACAAGGAACATGAGGTTAAGAAGGCAGAGGTACCTGAGCACGAAGAGAGGCCTTGTGTGCAGACACCCACAGATACCAACGAGTCTGGAGCGAAGGCGGATGTGTACTTGCGGTATGGCAAGGTACAGCGTGTATTGAACCAGCCAGAGATTCCCCAGACTTCAGAGGTATGTGAGGTGTGGTCAAAAGGTCTAGTGCCCTCTTCGGTCCAAGCCAGGCTAGTGGATGTTGCCGGCTATGGACATGACCGGCTCGGGAAGCATATCCCTCAATTGACCCCATGTTTCTCAGCAGTATTTTGTTTTGTTCTCCTATGTGCTCTCTGTGTTCTCAGTAAGGATCTGTGGACGACCCGAAGGATGATGGCTCCCGTGAACATCGAGAAGAGGTCCCTGGGATTAGAGATTTGCACTGCAAGTGTTGCAGTTGAAGAAGGGACCTGGGAGGTAATAGATGATACAGGAGGTACGATATGTGATAATGTGAGTGACTGTTTCCGACAGGTTGACACCCCCCGCGTGACTGCTGAGCCTCAACACAGCGTTATACGGAACGTTGGTCGACCTGACGGGGGCAGAGCGAATGCCATCTTCGGTGAGCAAGCAGCCCTGTTGGAACTAGGTGTGGGCCTAGTAGAAGAGTGTATAGTAAGTACTGACTTGCCCATTGCCGCTATCACTCTGAATTATCAGACCCCTGTATTCCAGGTTCCTGTCTCCCTGAAGGACCATCGGACCGGCACCAGAAATGCCGTCGGTGGTCAGCCATCATCGGTGCCACGACATAGAGAAGTGTCGAGTCACCCCAGATCGTGTCAAAACCAATCCGTACTAGAGAGGTGTGAGATGATGCCCCTGCTTGACATCGCAGTGGAGATGTGGACGATTATATCAGGCAGATCATTGCCTTCTATCTACAAGTTCCCTTTGTGCCAGGGTTCCTCAGTACAGTTCTGTAGACGTGACAGCCTCGACATCCCAGATTATAAAGCATGTGTGTCCATTTGGAGTAGTGTCGTCGTACTAATTTGGTTTGTGTCTCTTTTTATAGAACCCCAAACCAAATTCCTTTTGGTGGGGAGGTGTTACGAATCCGGATCCAGCGTCCGAGCCTGGAGCAGTGACAAACACGCCATCTGTGGGTCAGCTCCCGAAACCCCCGCCAAACGAACGACGACACCTAGTGAGGACAGCGTGTACTGGCCTCGAGGACCAGTTTCCAGTCTGGTTCAGCGCTCAACACCGCCGCTCCTGACCTCTGGTGAGGTGGTGCTCCGACGACAGCGCCATCTATGGGCTGGATACGTCAGGCGTTAGTATCTGAGCCTGTGAGTGTGGTGTATTAGTGTCCCAGTTATTGATGACGTGTCTGTTTACAGAGCCGACCTGGGACCACTGTGTTGAAGGTGAAGTCAGTCTACCCGAGGCAGCCAGTCTCCATACAGTGAAGTTTGCTGCAGCTTTTGTGACGTCGCCCCCCGGAAGAACACTGTGGTGTGTTAACCTGCCATTGGAGTGGCAGTTAAAGGATTTACCCGGGACCGACGGTTGGAGACGATAATCCACTGGGGTATTGAGGACAGGAGGGTGATTGGTGATATCACACGAGACTCCTGTCTAGGGCGTATCCCTTTTATCGTTCGTGGAGTGGCCGTACCAGCCTTGGTGGCTCAGTACCTGCCAGCAGACCTGCTGGACGTGTGGTTGACGGCCTCCACGACGGTGCCCCCAGTGGACCTGTGTTGTGGCTGACCTGTGGCCAGGGTAGACTCGGCGTTCTCAGAGGACACGTCTTGAGGCCACGAAGAAAGCACCGCGGACTCAGCACCAAGTGGTGTGGCACCAGCGTCTTCTGCAGAAGACCACGATGAAGAATTAATCCCCTTGTTAAGTGTTCATACCCCCCCCCTGTGCACGTTTGATTTTTATATATTTAATAGGTGGTGGTAATAATTATAATATTAAGTTCTTACCTTTCTTTCCCTACTCCCTTTAAGTTACTTGCGTCACGGATCGCATCCCTTGATAGCCTCTACTGGCTTGGGGCCGGATATATATATCTTCCTCTAACTACATCAGAGTAAGAACCCCGTTGCGTCCCGAGAGGGCCGTAACATATGTCTATGCTCGTGCATTGAATAATCATTCATGTGTGCAGTGATTAATTGCGTTATCGCCCACGAAAGGAAATACTGAGAACTCCAGTGTTAAATACCTCATAAGTTATCACTAAATGAAGGGCAGTGTGTAATACTATTACAGTGAATTATTGTCGCATTTATTATAGAAATGATTGTTTGAGCCCGAGAACAGTGTAGCGAAGTAATACGTGCTATTGTCGCAAATATCGAATGTTCGAACTTCTAGTGATCTTTGAGAACTTAAAGAAACAGCGCGCCTGACGCCAGAGAAACAAGCAATAAACATTCGCGCGGGGGAAGGCACCCAGCTGATTTTGACAGTGACGAGAGGGGAGTGTTGCCGACTTAGTGAGTGTATATTATACGTGGGAACGAACGACTCCCGCCTGGATCAGCTGATTGTTTATTGATATGACCTTGTGATGTTTTGAATGAGTTTTAAGTAAAATACGAAATACATTTGTGTTTATATCATCCCCTCCATTTATCTTGTGGCTATATAATACCTGAAAGCAGAGAGTGATAGAAGTAAATACCTGCCTGATATCCTGATCTATTGAGTGTGTCCTTGCCAAGGTTACCACAATTCAACAAATCCACTGACGTGTTTCTGGACACCGAAAACACCAGTTGGCGACCTTGTGGTTAATAGTAGAGCCCTATTGTTGGGGCAGGCACATAACAGTTAAGTGAACGAGTTGTGTTCCCACTCCTTCTCAATCAGAGGCCGGTTGGGATTGACTGGGATACTCTCCTGGCGTACAGTGGCGCCGCGAGGATAGAGTGAAGACCCGCAGGGCTACGGTGAGTGACCTTGAGTATAACTCTTGCTCACACCACCAGAGAGTGGAACTAGTGTACCCTAACATTGGCGACCTTGCCAGGATTAAGTACTGATACGGTTGCTCACCGGAGAGTAGAATATATCCCCAACATTGGCGACCTCGCCAGGATAACGATCGAAATAAAGGTGGCAGTTGTGGTAGTTGACAGTGGTGTTAGATATCAGGTGCAGGTTATCACTCATAGCACAAGATGGAGGATGATAAAGTGACAAGGTTTATTGACACTAGAGATGAGCAGGTGCTGGAGGAGTGCACCAAGGCACAGTTACAGGCAATAGCAGACTATTTTGGGATAAAGCTGAGATCTCCAGAGTGGGAGAAAGAAGACTGGAGATAATGGCACAGCTCAAGGCACGAGACGAAGCTTTGGGGGAGGAATGGCCACAAACACCTGCCAGTGTGGGAGAACACCTGAACATTGGTGAGAGCAGCAGTGGATCCAGCGGCAGCAGGCACAGCGTTAAGCTGGAGATAATGAAGCTGCAGCTAGAAGCACAGCTGAAGCGTGAGGAGCGAGAAGCACAGCTGAAGCGTGAGGAGCGAGAAGCACAGCTGAAGCGTGAGGAGCGAGAAGCACAGCTGAAGCGTGAAGACCGAGAGGCACAGCAGCCCAAAGAAGAGCGAGAAGCAGAAGCGCAGCTGAGGAGAGAAGAAGCACAGCTGCGCAGGGAAGAACAAGAGCGAGAAGCACAGCTGCGCAGGGAAGAACACGAGCGAGAAGCTAGGAAGAGACAGCAGGAGATATAAGCTAACAAGGAGGTGGAGCTGAAGCGAGCTGAACTAGGACTAGGTGCCGCCGCAACAGGAAGACCGACGAGTGAGGGAGCGAGATCTGCCAGTATTTGTGCCAAATGAAGCCGAAAGTTTCTTCGACCACTTCGAAAGGGTTGCTGCTTTGAAGAGGTGGCCGAGGGCGGAGTGGGCGGAGCTAGTTCAAGGTAGGCTCACTGGCGAAGCTCGTGAAGCCTACAATATGCTCGACTTCCAAGAATGCACCAACTACGATGCGGTAAAGAGAGCTGTGCTCCAACGTTCAAGCTCACGCCGGAATGTTACAGGAAGAGGTTTAGGGAATGTACCCGTTCGCCAGGAAAATCTTATGCGGAGACAGCGAGGGACATGGAGAGAAAGTTCCTTAAGTGGCTGGACTCTGAAGGAGCGAGGTCGGTTCAAGAGGTCAAGGGGCTAATGGTCATGGAAAAGTTTATGTCCGTGCTCTCTCCTGAGATCAGGGTGAGAGTAAAGGAGGCGGACATAAAGGACCTGAGAGCCGCAGCCGACAGAGCCGACATGTTGGAAGAAGCCTTACGCCCACGCCGAGAGGGACAGCACCGACCACCCGTATACTCCGGAAACAGTAGGAATTATAGGAGGACGGATAGATGGAGGACAGGAGAGAGTTTCCCCAAGTCCCACCTCTCAAGTTGGGACAACAGAGGATCGAAGGGTGCTGTTGAGCCGATAAAGAAGTACCAAGCTGAGAGCTCAGGAGCTGTGGCTGCGACAAATGAGTCGACAAATGGTGCGAGGAAGACACAGGGAGTGACGGCCTCGGGAGGCAGTGCTAAGGCGAGCGGTGGCGGATGGTCTCCGACGAGGAAGGTGCACTGTTACAATTGCGGAATATTCGGACACGTCGCGCGGGAATGCAGACGCCCTAAGCAGCGGGGGAACGTTGCTTTAGTGAGGTTCGAGGACCAGATGACTGAGAGGGTGCGGGATGAACCCGTACTGAGTGGGGAGAAGAGAGTTCACCCATTCGTGTGTCAGGGAACCGTAAGGATGGGGGACGCAGACCCCATCCCGGTGAAGATATTAAGAGACACTGGGGCCGATTTTACCCTGGTGAGTGAAACCCTGTTCCCCGAGGGTTACGAGAGTACCAGTGTGGGGGTGGCAAGTGTGACCACTGTGGGAGGCCCAGTGAGGATGCCCCTACACCAGGTGACTCTGAATTCTGATTATGGCTGCCAGACCCTAGTGGTGAGAGTCTGTGCATCAATGCCCAAGATGGAGGCACAGGTCATCTTGGGAAATGACGCATGTGGAGGATATGTCCTTCCAAATCTAGTGAAAGGCGAGGAGTGCCTAGAGCAATATAAGGAGACGGGCGGAGTGTTAGACGCCTGTGGGGACGAGAAGGGAATCGCCCCGGTGGCGTTCCCAGTTTGTGCTGTGATGCCGAGACAGAGCGAAGAACAAGGAGGTTGTGGATCTGATGGGGCTGAGGAGACGTCCGACAGCCTGGGAATCGATGACCTCTTCATAGGACCCGGAGAACGAGCGGAGGGCGAAGACAGCCCGAATGGTGAGTTGCAGGTGACCCTCACCAGTTCTCTAGGGGTAGACCGCACTCGTCTTGGAGAGTTGCAGCAGATGGAGTTCCCCGAATTGTTTCGTGAGGCCAAAGGAGGACGTGTTGGTCCTGAGAAGGCTACTCATTTTTACATACAGGACGGCATGCTGATGAGACAGTGGAGATCTGTGAGGATGGAGGCCGGAGAAGAGTCTCTAAGTACGAGGCACCAGGTAGTGTTGCCGGCCCAGTGCAGAGCGGCCGTGTTGGACCTATCGCACTCCGTGGACTCTGCAGGTCACCTGGGGGTGACCAAGACGCTGCGAAGGATCAGGGATTATTTATACTGGCCAGGTATGGACGCCGAGGTGAGGCGTTATTGTAAGACGTGCTTATCGTGCCAGAGGGCCGGGAAGAGCCAATCCGCGATACCGAAGGCCCCATTGATCCCTGTTCCGGCGTTTGGGCCTGCATTCGAGCGTCTGTTGGTCGACGGGGTGGGTCCGTTGCCAAGAACGAAGCGAGGGAATACCTACCTGATGACGATAATGTGTGCGTCCGCCAGATTTCCAGAAGCGGTCCCGATGCGACGTTTGACGTCGAAAGGAGTAGCCGGGCAACTACAACGATTTTTCTCTTGGGTGGGGATGCCCAGAGAAATTCAGACAGACTGCGGAAGTATATTCCAGTCTAAGTGGTTCCGACAGACGGTGACAGGTTGGGGAGTGACTCAGATTCGGTCGTCGCCCTACCGACCGCAGTCGCAAGGGGCGATCGAAAGATTTCATTCCACCTTGAAGACCGTGCTGAGAGTGTTCTGCGCAGAACAGGGGGCTGAGTGGGATGAGGCCGTATACCCCGCGTTGTTTGCCATACGTAACGCGATGGTGGAATCGTTAGGTTTCTCACCTTTCCAGCTGGTGTATGGACACGAGGTGCGAAGTCCTCTGTCCATGTTGAAGGAACAATGGACACCGGGAGTGACCGTGGGAACGGTGAATGAATATGTCCAAAAGTTTAAAGAGCGTCTCACTCTAGCGAAGGAACTAGCTGGGAAACATCTGAAGGAGGCGCAGCGTAAGATGTCGGAGTGGTACGACAAGAGAGCTACGCAGAGGGAGTTCCAGGTCGGGTCCCAAGTGATGGTTTTGCTGCCGGGTAAAGGTAGGGTGACCGAGTCGCGGTTCGAGGGACCGTACCAGGTGCTGCGGCGGTTGGGTCCTGTATCATATGAAATTGGGAAGTCGGATAGACCCCGCAAGAAACAGGTGTGTCACGTAGACCGCCTGAAACCTTTCTTCCCTGTGGAAGGAGGAGCCGCCATGCAGGACGGAACGGTGACCCGAGACCCCAGCAGAAGGCGGTTCTGTGCGTGCAGGTGGACCAGGAACTTCCGGAGGAGGAAGGAAAGTGGTCCAGGGCGGATGGCACCCGTCTCACCAACACTGAGAGTCTGAAGAAGATCAAGGACAAGCTACTACATCTGGAAGGGCAACAGAGCGCGGACCTGACGAACCTACTGAGGGAGAATGCCTCCCTCTTTACCGACGTGCCCCGACGACACAAGAGTGTAACGCACGAGGTAGAGGTGAGGGACGCCAGGCCCGTCAAGCAGAGCGCATATAGGGTGAGCCCGGAGAAGCGAGAGCTGATGAGAAAGGAGGTGGAGTATCTCCTTGAGAACGACCTTGCGGAGCCCAGTAAAAGTGAGTGGAGTTCCCCATGCTTGTTGGTGAGGAAAAGCGACGGTACCTACCGCTTTTGTACAGATTACAGGAGGGTGAACTCCATCACAGTGGCAGATTCTCACCCCATGCCAAGAGTGAGCGATTGCATTGACCAGGTGGGCAGTGCAAGGTACGTATCCAAGGTCGATCTGCTCAAGGGGTACTACCAGATCTCTTTGACTCCTGAGGCCAGGAAGATATCAGCTTTCGCAACTCCTGACGGGCTGTACCAATACAAGGTGTTACCCTTTGGAATGAAAAACAGTGGTAGCTGTTTCCAGCGCATGATGAATGAGTTGTTAAGGGGTGCCGCAGGCTGCACAGTATACATCGATGACATCGTCGTGTACGCCGACGATTGGAAGACGCATCTGGAGAGACTCAGGGAATTGTTTAGAAGGCTAGAGGAGGCTAACTTGACTGTAAATTTGGCTAAGAGCGAGTTTGGGAAGGCTCACTTAGAGTACCTTGGTTTTGTCATCGGCCAAGGTGAAGTCACCCCTGTTGATCACAAAGTATCAGCCATTAAGGCATACCCCGTGCCCAGAACGCGTAAAGAGTTGCTAAGGTATCTCGGGATGATAGGGTACTATCGTGGGTTCTGCAGGAATTTTTCCATGGTAGCGCATCCCCTAACCGAGCTACTCTCCAAGAATGTACGATGGAGATGGGGAGAGGCCTGCCAAGAGTCTTTTGAAAAGACCAAGAAATTGTTGACGGAGGCCCCGGTATTAATATCCCCAGATTTCTCAGCCGGATTCATCCTGTACGTAGACGCCAGCGACGTTGGGATAGGGCCCATGTTGGCTCAAGAGAGGAGTGGGGTACATAGGCCAGTAGCGTTCTACTCGAAGAAGTTTGTGAAATACCAGCGGGCCTATAGTACCGTTGAGAAAGAGGCATTGGCGCTAGTTATGGCCCTGAAACACTTCGATGTGTAGAGTGAAGACCCGCAGGGCTACGGTGAGTGACCTTGAGTATAACTCTTGCTCACACCACCAGAGTGGAACTAGTGTACCCTAACATTGGCGACCTTGCCAGGATTAAGTACTGATACGGTTGCTCACCGGAGAGTAGAATATATCCCCAACAGTTTATACATATTAAACCGTATTTTCATTTTTTCTACTTGTACACTCCAATCATGTCAACCCCAACTCCTCGTTTTTAATAATAATACTGGATTACGGATTTGCGCCCAGTAAATCCTCCCCGGCCAGGATACGAAACCGTGACAAAGCGCTAGCGGAACGCCAGGCTAGTGTCTTACAACTACACCACGAAGACTGATTAATATTATATTAAAAATATTAAATATTAAAAAAGAGATAAGGAGGCAAAAAAAGAAACTATGATGTTTGTATAGGCAAGCAAAGACAAATCCTAAAGGAATTTTCAGTTATATTGAACAAATCTTAGCAAAAGGATAGGTTCATTAAAAACTGAGACAGGTAAGCTAATGGATAATGACGAAGAGATGAGTAGTATTTATAATAAACATTTTATCTCTGTATTTACTAAAGAATAACTTAATTCTATGCCATCAGCCGAACAAGGCTAAGTGGGTGGGGACGAGGACAGGTTGACTAGTCTAACAGTTACCAAGGACGATATTATTAAACAAATAGTAAAACTCAAACAAAACAAATCTTCAGGGCCGAATTAAGTGTTTGAAGGATGCTTAAAGAATGATAAGAGTAGCTTTGCGAGCCACTGGCTACCATATTTAATAAATCAATAGTTAGGCTATTGATTTATTAAATATAGCCTATTAAATAAATAGGCAGAATGCTAGAGTCATGGAAGGTTGCTAATGTGGTACCAATTTTTAAGAAAGGAGATAGATCACTTGCGTCAAACTATCGGTCAATTAGCCTAACGTGGGAAAATTACTTGAATCAATAATTGCAAATACAATTCGTCTTCATCTTGAAAAACATAAATTAATAAATGAGTTGCAACATGGTTTTACAAATGGCTGCTCATATTTACCAAATCAGCTATAATTTTATTCCAGCATAGTTGAGACAGCTGATAATAGTAAGGATTATGATGTTGTGTACCTTGACTTTAGCAAAGCTTTTGATACAGTGCCACATAGAAGATTGATTAAAAAGATAGAGGCTCATGGTATTAAGGTGCTATGTTAAGCTGGATTAGGGCATGGCTATACCAGATGAAACAGATAGTATAAATGGGGTTAAATCAGAGTGGGAAATGTTGTAAGTAGAGTGCCTGTGGCTCTTCCCTGGGAGCTCTGTTGTTTATAAATGATTTAGATCCAGGTTCGAGTAGCAACATTTGCAAATTTTCCGATGACACAGAAATCGGTAGGGAAATTGTTAATGTATCGATACCTTTATTTAAGTATGTAGTTGCCTTTTCGGCGCCATCTATTGGTCGGTTCCTCAGTTTCCCTGATATTTGATGCTACGTGGGCAACATCGGTTGGTGGCATGACAATGATGAATGGCTCCAGTTTCCTACCTTAGCTAGAAAGAGACGTTGTTATGGATGACCTCTGGTGGGTGACATGTCACGCTCAATGCCATCTAGGTTGTGGTTACAGAGCATAATGTCAACTCCCTGGTGAACGAGTGTTATCTCGTGGTTTCCCCAGTGTCCTGTCCATCTAATTAATGATGTTTTTATGTCCACAGAAGTGATGTTTGGAGGCAGTTATACTGAGGAAGGCAGTTTACCTTGGGCAGTCCACGAACCCTTAGCGTGGCTCTGGAAGAAGACTAAGTAGCCGCCGTCGATCGAAACAATATGTTAGCTGCTTGGATAGGCAGTGTTGGTGAAGATTGATAGACCCCGGGATTGGCTATTAAGGGTTACAGGTATGATATGCCTAGTGTGAAGTGCTGCTAGCGGCTTCTGCCAGGGGTTAACTGCCCTTATATGAGTTTGTTTGGGACCCCTGTCAGCGTGTTGCTGAAGCCCTCTGCAAGTGAGTAGCTGGAGAGCGAAGATGGGGTGTAGGTAGATCTTGGTACTGTTTTGGCTAAAAACGGCTAAAAAACTCCAATGGTCGACTGCTCCGCCGTCTCTCCAATTTTATATGCTGTCCCTGACCTCTCTGCAACCCTCAAACGACGTAGCTTTTCCAGAGGACAGCTAAGTACTCAGTGACCCAAATGTGATTGAAACAAACTTCCATACCAATCCTCAAAATCTCATTTCGACCTCACTAGTGTTGTTTCCTGGAGGAAGCTGCACCCGATGTTCTCTGCTGCCACATCAACGAGTCTTCACTCTTGTGCCTGCCTACATTTATCTTGCAACAACGAATAACATATCAAAGGCCGATAAGGCCTTTGATGCGGTGCGCTATCTGCCACTAAGGCAGATAGCGCAACGATTAGGAATAAATCAACTAGCCACGTTAGCATCAAGGTTAGTCCAGCTGTCCCTTCTTCGGGGAGGGACCAACTGTCAGTAATCCAAGAGCAATCGGACTTAATAATTAACATGCGAAGTGAAGCTTCAGCATTGCTCAAGATTAATCAAGATCTGTCTGCCAGAGTCGACTTCCTCCAACAAGAATTAAACTCTCTCAAGACCACAGTTATTGACTTTAAACCAGCAGAAACCACTAGACAACAGGAAGCCATGCTGCAACAGTTTGACAACCATCTTTTTTTAAACCACCTTCAACAGCAACACACTATTACCCAAGACGAATCAGACCAGCATAAAATCCTTGATTCCGTCGTTATCTCTTCACGTGATTTTCCCCAAGAATGTGATGGAGAAGACTGTGCTGCCATCGTGATCCATGAATTGCAGAATAAGATTAAATACTCAATCAAAACTAGTGACTTTAAATCTACTTATAGAGTGGGTAACAAATCACCTGGTAGAGAATAACAAGAGAATTCCAGTTAAACTAGATAGCTACTCCCGCAAGTCTGACCTTATCAAATCTGCAGTCACTAGTAAATCCATTGTATATGTGAACGAATGTCTCACCAGGTTCAGACAAAATCTCTAATTTAAACTGCCTGGTTTCTGCAAAAATACCCCTATAATTAAACAAATCCACAAGGGCCGTGACGAGGATTCAAACCTGCGTCCGAGAGCATCCCAGACGCTGCCTTAATCGACTGAGCTACGACATGGTCAAAGGGAGTTGAAACCGAAGTTCTACTGAACTTACTGGATCCCGCAGTCTCTCCGAGACACAAACCAGGGTTTTACACAACTCCTCCCATGCACTCGAGCTATGTCAATAGGCCGTTCTCCCTCTTCGCCCTTGCTTCATTACATAGGGAAGAGGGAGAACGGCCCATTGACATATCTCGAGTGCATGGGGGAAGTAAGTTCCCCCTATATAATGGGTATAAACTAGATAAGTTCAGATTGAGGAAAGACTTGGTTCGGTAATAGGCTTTTGTCTATTTGTGAAACCAATTACTGCGTAACATGGTGGAAGTGTGGTCCATCGATTGTTTCAAACGTGGATTGGACATTTCACACAGAAATCACAATAGTGTGATGCATCAAATGAACACACAGGGCCATGATGAGCGTTGGAACCTAAGTCTGATAGGATCCCAGACGCTGCCTTAATCGACTAGGCCACGATAAGGTCAAAAGAATTGCAACCGGGAGTTCATCTGCCCTCACCCGGATTCTGCACAAACCAGGGTTTTATACCATGCATCCGGGCTCTGTCAATTAGCTGTTCTACCTCTTCGCCCTTTCTTCATTACACACAGAAATCACAATAGCGTGATGCATCAAATGGACAAATCTGTGTGTGTGTGGGATTGGGGGGTTATCAATAAGACCTGCCTCGTATTGGCCCACAGGCCTTTTGCAGTTACCATTATTCTTATGTGTTTATACATATGAAACCTTATTATATTTTTGTATTTGTACACTTCAATCATGTCCATCTCAACTCGTTGCCTTTAATAATAATAATACCCAAACCTGTGTACTTTTGAAATTTATGTAAGGAATTTACACCAAATCAAGGAATGAGTGTGATTAGGATGAGACAAACCTCTCGTCTAGTCAATAATCAACGTCCTAGCAATTATGAACAAATCCACAGGGGTTTAGATTTGGTTAAACTGAGGGTTCGGACCCATGTGCCGAGTGTTCCCATACACGCTCTAGACAACTGTGCCTCAACATCGTAAAAAAGTTGCAACCTGGAATGCTACTGCACTCACAATGGTTCCGAGGCTTCCACTGAAGCCTAACCGGGGTTTCATGCAATTTCCCCATGCACTCAGGCTCTGCCAACCAGCAGTACAACCTCTGATGCATGTTAGTGACTTTACAAGAATGTCTAACAGGCAGGAACACAGACTTGACATTAGAATAAGAAGCGGATCATACAGGGGCGGAACGGGTGGTAAAACAGGTCACATTTACCTTCCTGTTGAAATTATTGTTGTACTCGGCGAGGTTCTCCTGCAGGTAGCTGACGTCCATGTTGTGTGGTACTGGGCTTGGAAATTGCGGAAGATGCCTACTGCGTGTAGAAGGTGCGGGAATGATCCACGGAGCTGCAGATCACTCTCAGGCTCAGATGAAACAACTGTATAGCAGAGATGGCAACTTATAATAAGATTCTTTCTAAGAGAGGTGTATAGACGAGGTGCAATCAAGCAACAGACATGTGACTGGGAACTGGCCCAAAAAATTTTGATTTCGCTCGCCCCTGCTATTTATTCACACATTATCTCAGGTGTTTTGAATGTAGGTTACGGGCCATTCATGCCCGTGCCACCTATTGGGTGGCTTAATCATTATTAATCAATCAATCAGGTGTTTAGACATGGAAACACAGGTAACTGCAGAAGGCCTATTGGCCCATACGAGGCAGCTCCTATTTATAGGCACCCAATTCCATTCAATTCATTCATGTCCAACCACTCTTGAAACAATCGAGGCATCCCGCCTCCACCACGCCACGTGGCAACTGGTTATACAAATCAACAACCCTGTTACCGAACAGTATTTACCCAGGGCTTATCGAAATCTAAACTTATCCTGGTTCGGTAACAAGGTTGTTGATTTGTGGAACCAATTACCGCGTACCGTGGTGGAGGTGGGGTCCCTCGATTGTTTCAAACGCGGGTTGGACATGTATATGAGTGGGATTGGGTGGTTATAGATAGGCGGTGCCTCGTATGAGCCAATAGGCCTTCTGCAGTTATCTTTGTTCTTATGTTCTTATGTTCTTCTTATCCAGTTTATACCCTTTATTTCGTGTTCTGTCTTGTGTTGATACTTATAATATATAATATTATATAGGGAAAATAATATTTTAGATTTAGTGATAACTAACAGGGAAACACAAATTAAGGACATTGAAATAGGGAGTGACCTAGAAAACAGTGATCATAAAGAAATCAGATTTAGCATTGAATGGAATAGATCTGTAAGACAAAATTCTGTTAAAGTGCATGGTTTCGTAAAGCTGATTTCAATAGCCTAAGAAATTTTTGGGGTCAAATAGATTGGAAAGTCTTGGGTATGGGGTGTGGGCCGGTCGTGGAGCTAGACCAGAACCCAGCGATAGGTGACGTAAAAGAGGTTTTACAAAAGAACATAAGAACACAGGCAACTGCAGAAAGCCTATTGGCCCATATAAGGCAGCTCTTATTTATAACCACCCAATCCCACTCATAAACATGTCCATGTCCGTGTTCTGTCTTGTGTTGATACTTTTAATACCCTATTAATATCCCCTTTGTTATGTCCATTCATCAACTTGTAAACCTCTATCATGTCACCCCTAACTCTTCGCCTTTCCAGTGAATGCAACTTAAGCTTTGTTAATCTTTCTTCATATGAAAGATTTCTAATTTGGGGAATTAACTTAGTCATCCTACGCTGGACACGTTCAAGTGAATTTATATCCATTCTATAGTACGGCGACCAAAACTGGACTGCATAATCTAAATGGGGCCTAACCAGAGCAAGATATAGCTGAAGAACCACACCAGGTGTCTTGTTACTAACGCTTCGATTAATAAATCCCAGTGTCCTATTTGCCTTATTACGAACATTCATACATTGATCCTTTTGTTTTAAATTCTTACGAATCATAACTCCCAGATCCCTTTCGCAATCCGACTTCACAATCTCAACACCATCTAGCTCGTATCTTGTAACTCTATCATTACCTAGCCTCAAAACTTTACATTTATTAGCATTAAACTGCATCTGCCAGTCTTTTTAACTATTTTAAAACCCTATTTAGATCAACTTGAAGTGATAGCGAGTCTTCTTTCGTGTTAATTTCTCTACCGATTTTTGTATCATCTGCAAATTTAAAGATTTTGCTACTCAAACCTGAATCTAAATCATTTATATATATTATAAACAACAGAGGTCCCAGGACAGAGCCCTGAGGTACTCCACTAACACCATTATCCCACTCTGACTTAACCCCATTTATACTAACTCTCTGTTTCCTTTCGAATAGCCATGCCCTAATCCAACTTAATATTGCACCCCCAACCATGAGCTTCTATTTTTTTAATTAGTCTTTCATGTGGCACTCTATCAAAAGTTTTGCTAAAGTCAAGGTACACGACATCACAATCCATACCACTATCAACTGCCTCAACTATACTGGAATAAAAAGTTCGCAAATTTGTTAAACATGAACGGCTATTTGTAAAACCATGTTGCGACTCATTTATTAATTTATGTTTTTCAAGATGTAGACGAATTGTATTTGCAATTATTGATTCAAGTAACTTTCCCACAATAGACGTTAGGCCAATTGGCCGATAGTTTGACGCAAGTGATCTATCTCCTTTCTTAAAAATTGGTACCACATTAGCTACCTTCCATGACTCTGGCACTCTGCCTCACTCTATTGATTTATTAAATATGGTAGACAGTGGCTCGGAAAGCTCCTCTTTGCATTCTTTAAGCACCTTGGCAAACACTTCATCCGGCCCTGGGGATTAGTTTGGTTTTAGTTTTTTAAATTGTTTAATTACATCCTCCCTGCTAACTGCTAAACTAATCAACCTGTCCTCATCCCCATCCACATAGAGTTGTTCGGCTGAAGGCATACTGTTAAGTTCTTTAGTAAATACAGATATAAAATATTTGTTAAAAATACTACTCATCTCCTTGTCATTATCCGTTATTTGACCTCAGTTATTAATGGACCTATCCTTTTCCTAGTCTTAGTTCGATGTAACTGGAAAAAAACCTTTAGGATTTGATTTTGCTTGCTATGCGAACTTCATAGTTTCTTTTTGATTTCCTAATATCTTTTTTAACATTTCTAACCAATTGTACGAATTCCTGTTCTAAACTGACTTCCCCATTCTTAATCCTTTTGTACCAAGCTCTCGTTTTACCTATAAGGTTCTTCAAATTCTTTGTTATCTACTTTGGGTCATTAGTATTCGATCTATTCAATTTGTGTGGTATACTATGTTCCTGTGCTTTGTTTAGAATATTCTTAAATAAGTTATATATTAAATCCACATCGAAATTCTCTTTTACGTCACCTATCGCTGGGTTCATGTCTCGCTCCAAGACTAGCCCACACCCCATACCCAAGACTTTTCAATCTATTTGACCCAAAAAAATTCTTAGGCTATTAAAATAAGCTTTTCAAAAATCGGGCTCTTTAACAGAATTTTCTCCAACAGGTCTATTCCATTCTGTCCTAAATCTGATTTCTTTGTGATCACTGTTCCCTAGCTCACTCCCTATTTCGATGTCATTAATTTGTGTTTCCCTGTTAGTTAACACTAAATCTAAAATATTATTTTCCCTCGTTGGTTCCTTAATGTGTGGCGTAAGAAAGCAATCATCAATTAATTCTAGAAAATTCTCTGCTTCACTATTCCCTGTTTTGCTCATCCAGTATATTCCAATAAAATTAAAGTCACCCAATACATGGGTGACTTTTTAAACTAGTCAACCTGTCCCTGTCCCCACCCACATATACTGGAACGGCTGAAGACATATTGTTAAGTTCCACTTTAGTAAATACAGATATAAAATATTTATTAAAAATACTACTCTCTTCATCATTATCTGTTATTTGATCTGTCTCAGTTTTTAATGGACCTATCCTTTCCCTAATCTTTGTCCGGTATAACTGGAGAAACCCTTTAGGATTTGTCTTTGCTTGCTCTGCTATGCAAACTTCATAGTTTCTTTTTGCTTTCCTTTTCTCTTTTTTAGTATTTCTAACCAGTTGTACGAATTCCTGTTCTAAACTGACTTCCCCATTCTTAATCCTTTTGTACCACGCTCTCTTTTTACCTATAAGGTTCTTCAGATCCTTTGTTATCCACTTTGGATAATTAGTATTCGATCTATTCAATTTATATGGTATACTACATTCCTGGGCTTTGGTTAGAATATTTTTAAATAGGTTATATTTTGAGTCCACATCGAGAACCCCTTTTACGTCACCTATCGCTGGGTTCACGTCTAGCTCCAAGACCAGCCCACACCCCATACCCAAGACTTTCCAATCTGTTTGACCCAATAAATTTCTTAGGTTATTGAAATTAGCTTTTCGAAAATCAGGAACTTTAACAAAATTTTCTTTTGCAGATCTATTCCATTCAATGCTTAATCTGATTTCTTTATGATCACTGTTCCCTAGATCATTCCCTATTTCGATGTCCTTAATTTGTGTTTCCCTGTTTGTTAACACTAAATCTAAAATATTATTTTCCCGCGTTGGTTCCTTAATGTGTTGCGTAAGAAAGCAATCATCAATTAATTCTATAAAATCTTCTGCTTCATTATTCCCTGTTTTGTTCAACCAGTTTATTCCACTAAAATTAGTCACCCATGACATAAATACTCTTAGATCTAGATATTTCATCCCATAGATGCTTTGCTTCCATTCTGTCTAAATTTGGTGGCCTATATATAACTCCTATTATAATATTATTTGCTTTTTTGTTTAATTCTATCCAAATAGTTTATGTGTGTGGCTCAGATTTGATTCCCTCTTTGAGATTACATTTCAAATTGTCCCTAACGTATATGTCCCTATATATAACTCCTATTATAATATTATTTGCTTTTTTATTTAATTCTATCCAAATAGTTTCTGTGTGTGGCTCAGATTTGATTCCCTCTTTGAGATTACATTTCAAATTGTCCCTAACGTATATGGCTACTCCCCCTCCTCGTCTAATATATATATCTGTGTGAAATTGTTTAAATCCATTTATTTGATATTCAGCTAATAGTTCTCTATTTTCTACATTCATCCACGTTTCTGTTAGCTCGATAATATATTTTTGTCTGTTCTGATAAGAGCATTCAATTCGTTTATTTTATTTCTTAGACTTCCTCTGTTAGTGTAATATACCCTAAGTGAATTGTTATTTTGAGGCCCATGAATTTCCGTGATCATTTTTCCAATTCCTTTCTCCCTCAAACACATACTTTTATTTTCCTTCCTAAAATCAATTCCCATACCACTATCTACTAACAGTTTAAACCCAAACAAACACCTCTAACCACTGGTTCCAACGAGTTCGCAACAGCAACAACCCCAGCCCTCGATAGATGCACCCCATCTCAAGCATACATTTCATTTCTTCCATAGAAGTGTTCCCAGTTGTCTACGAAAGGTATTGCATTAGATTTGCAATATCTTTCCAGCCTGCAATTAACGTTAAGTGCCCTCAAATTAATTCTATTGCTGTCTTGAATCTCTGTATTAGTTCCTCACTCCTTACTCGCTAACATCATTACCCCCTGCACTAATACTAATAATGTTTTTTTCTAATTTCCCGTCATAATATCTTTCATGTTTCCAACAATATCACCAATACCAGCTCCCGGATAGCAAACCCTTAACCTGTTCCCCTTATCTCTGGCACAAAACGTTCTGTCTAAATACCTCACCTGGGAATCTCCCATAACCAAAATTTGCTTTGTTCCTCCCTTTTCTCTTTCTTTGAGGATCCTCAACCTTTTCTCTTTCTTCAATGATCCTCGTTGCTTTGTCTTTGCCTCCCCGTTGAACTACAGGTTCACCACAGCACTCGTCCACTAACACATCAAATGCGTTAGAAGTCCTTAGGCTATTACTGTCGGTTTTGCCAAGGTCTTCTTAGGACCCCTGTCCTTTACAATTTGCCAAGACGAGGTCTTTTTAATGCTGGTCGCCTCCTTTGTTTCTTCCTGATGTTGTTTCAGCTGTCGTACCTCCTCCCGTAGCGAATCCAGCTCTGTACTCAGGGCTCCAACTAGATTCACCAGTTCCTTCACTTATCCTTCTATTATTGGTGTAATAATATTACTACAATCGGAGCTCCAGCTAACGCAACCTCTCATTGTGACAGCACCTCACTGACTGGAACGTGTGTCGTGGTAAGCAGCTACGGGGAAGGACTATCGCTACATACGTCTTCCGCAAATTTCATTGTGTCCCCTACTAACTCTGCCTATTACTTTTAATTACATCATTGAATGATGTATAAGACTCTTGACTTTTTTTTACATGACTGAGATTGACTTCTCCACAAAATGTTTATTTAAATCTCCTTTGGGTGCAGTATACCTCTTAATATTTGGTTTAACATAAGAAATGGTCTGACTGGTCATGAGAATTTTTAGATTACTTTTTTATTAAAATATTCAAGAAAATTCTAAAATTTTAATAACTTAAATTTGCCTCCCCCCTGCAACAACAAATACATTTACCCTCAATAGTGACATTTACCATAAATAGTGAGGTTACTGTGGCTGGCGTGCCTTATGTTACCTCCTGGTTCTTTGTGTGTTCACTGATTGAGTAACAAAATTCTACACAAGTTGTAACTGTACTTTGTATAAATACTATTTTACTGCCTGTTGTCTAGTGTTGAGTGTAAAAAATAGCAAAGAATTGGTTTCCAAGTTAAATAGCTGAGCAATCCAAGAAGAGAAGTTTTCCGGATTTGTTGTGTACATTGGTTTTCATTTCATACATATTTAGTGTATATGTCTCATTGAATATGACCGCATATTCTGTATTTACTATTTTCTGGTTTAGGGCTTCTATCCCTCTAACTATTTTCTTAGCATCAGGGCTTAGCTGAAATAGGAGTTCTCCAAAACTCATTTTCGTAATTTTAAGATGAAGAAAAGTAGTGAATTACAATAGAATGTATTACACTTATTTATACAATTTGCACAACGCTTCGAACCTCCATGGTTCATTCTCAAGTGAAAGGAATTTTCAGGTTTGGTTGATTTCATACCCGCACTGGGTCAGGTGATAAAACAATAAAGGTGAAAACATTGGGGGAATACATAAGAACATAAGAATGCGGAAGGCCTATTGGCCCATACGAGGCAGCTGCTGTCTACATACAATGATTAGTCAAGTGTAATTGTCCTGTTATGTTGAACGGTGTCTTCTGTGTTGGCATCGTTATGTTCTATTTACTGTATAGAGTATATTCTTTCCCAGTGTGGAGTTTCTTCCCTGAGTAATATTCCTCCCTAATTCCTCCTCTGGCTAAAATTCATTTCCTTAGATTTGAAATTTCTCCCTTGGAAAGCAAGTGCCTTTACACACAGACATCACACTAACGTGATGCATCAAATGAACAAATCCACAAGGGCAGTGACGAGGATTCAAACCTGCGTATGGGAGTAAGCTCAGTCTGAGAGTAAGCTAGCTCAGTCCATTAAGGCAGTGTCTGGGATGCTCCCAGATGCAGGTTCGAATCCTCGTCACTGCCCTTGTGGATTTGTTCAAGTGCCTTTCTTTACAGCAGAATATAAATATATTTTTTTTAAATTTACACATTATATACACATCTCACTTGCAGTTCTCGTGGTAGGAAGCCTTCTATTGATAGTTTAGTCATAAAAAGCGGTAAATACCAAAGTTCAAAAGAACTTTGTTGTTGCTTTGTTCAACACCTGTTGAACAAGCTCTTGTTCAACAGGTGCTTGTTCATGTTCACATTTGGTGGCGCAGAAGTGCCACATATATTATCAAGTTTTTCACAGCATAATATTCAAGGATTATTACATAAAATTGGCAGCTATGTACTTTTTAGACATTCTTTTATTGATATAATCTGTACACTACAGCATTTCTCTCCAGCTACTATGACAGGTGACGTTTTTCACACTTCTCCAGGCAGGGGATGGCAGTTAAAGAAAGACATTTAAAACGTGGACAAATGAAAATTAAAATTGAATTTAAAATGCAGTTTCCATTTCCAATAGATGTCTTTCTTCCTCGCCCTGATTGCCCCTCCATAAAGGGACGGGGTGAGAGGGGCGGGAGTGAAACAATAAATGTTTACATGTAGCACCTAATAGACAGAGTTGCATAAAAAAATTATGAAATATTAAACTTTTCAAAAGTTTTTTCTATCAGAAATGATAATGTACAGTGATAATTTTAATTTAAATACGTATGGATGGTATTTTTATGATTTGAGTCAAAGTTAAATTATAAGCTAATCCTAAATATGCTGAACATTTCTCAATACCGCCTAACCCACGTAAAATATTTCTAAGCTAAAAACAAGATGTCAAAATATATCAATAAACAGCTTTGAAAGACATTTCTTGAAATGCCAAGCAAAGTCGCTGTCTATGTGAGGTCTTGCTTACTAGGCTACATATTGCTTTTATGGCGGCTAGTTATGATATATATAGGTAGATAGATATATAGATGGATTGATAGATTCATAGATAGATAGATACATTCATAGATACATACATACATACGTACATACTAACATACATACATGTGTGTAAGTCACGAAAATTAACACGTGATGAAAAATGTGAATGTCAGACCACGGAGGAAGAATTGAATTTCCTTAAAATTTGTTCCTGTTTCAGTTCTTCCTCCGTGGTCTGACACTGTCACAAACATACATAAATGGATTGATAGATATAGAACATGTCAAATTACCTAACATTTTGTCAAAACATGTTATATGCCCCATGTAACATAATAAAATTAGAACTTCAATACAGAAATGGCGATAACGTATGGGGACTGAATAGTGCAAAAAAGGTGGCTAGTGAATGGGGCGAAAATGGTTACCTTGAGGTGTTTCCGGGACTTAGCGTCCCCGCGGCTAAATCGTCGACCAGGCCTCTTAAAGAGGGTGAGGCTAACGAGTGAATGAGGCAAGAAGACTGGTGAGTGAATGGGGCGAAAAGGGTGGTGAGTGAGGCAAGAAGACTGGTGATTGAATGGGTCGAAAAGGGTGGTGAGTGAATGGGGCAAGAAGGGTGGTGAGTGAATGGGGCGAGAAGGGTGGTGAGTGAATTGGGTGGGAATGTTGGTGAATGAATTGCGGTGGCATTTACAATAAACAATTACACACCTGGTATCTTGTGTACTCAAATCATAACTTTTTTTTAACGTTTAACATTTCTTAGATGGTTTTAAGTGCTTCTTTCTCACAATCTTCCTCTTCCTCTCTTCTTCTTCCCGTCGAATATCCTCAAGATCTTCTTTAAGTCCAATTTTGGCAGATATTCTCTCTTCTTTTTGCACCTGAGAGAAAGATGCCTCCATATCACCGCAGTCATCAACTTCATCCCTGAAAAACACATTATATAAGTCACATCCCCAAACAATTATTCTTAAGTATGCAGCTGAAATCTCTTGACCCCTTAAGGATTCGAACAATTTACAAGAGGTCATCATTCATACCGAATCTAAATCTTTACTTCGGGCATTGTTATCCAGCCAGCACAAAGATAATATAAAACTCATCACTGAAATCTTACAATAGGAAAAGAAGCACACAATCTAGGGCTGTTAGTCACCCTAAATTATATACCAAATTACATTGGCATAGTTGATTATGTAAAAGGCAGACTCACTAGTAAAAACTGCTACTGCTTTAACTGTTGTACAGGTAAAAATACCTCTAAGTTTCTCATAGATTATTGAGCAAATCAAAAAGAAAGAACTCCCAAATATCAAAAGTCGCCACAGAGCCAAAGTAGCGAAAAGCGGACACATTTCAATGTGGTACTAACATGCCATGGGGTACTACTTCTTCAAACCTGGTAAAAAGCTATCCAGAGAATTGCATTAGCCATACAGACTTAGACTTGTCTATAAGTGCTGCTGGAAGGTAACAAACCCAATAGTTAGAGGGTGTCATATCTGTGGAAAAGATGCAGGAATGCTACTTTTACATTACTTATTAGAATGTGAAGCAACTCAAGCACTGCGCATCAAACTCAACATTCAACCAACTTGAGCAGCTGCATTAAATGCAAAATTCACATTTAATGCGACTTCAATGGTTAAAAAAAAAATGAAGAATGGGACACACTAGTGAACACTGTGCATCTATATCCACTGCCAAGATAATGTACAAATCACATAATGTACCAAGATAATGTTGTTAAAACAAAAGACCTAAAACCAGTGCGAAAAGAAGAAAACTATACCTTCATATGAAACTTTGACCCAAATATTAATATAACAAAATTACTGTCAATAACCGAACTCAATTAGGGCTCACTTCAACCCGTGCTACATGTACATTTCGTTCCAAGTAAAACAAGACAGCTCTAGATGACATAGTTAAGAATGCATATAGAAATATGTGCGTAAATGATAACTAATAGACTCACTAAATGTACAGTAGGTTAGCTTCATATTACGATAGATGGAAACTGAAAATCCTAATTCAATAAATCTTTAAATTAAACAAAGAGAAAATAAGTATGGCAGATTCCTTTTTTACATACAATGGTAAAAACCCAACACTTGTGTCTCTTTCTGATCAGTGTCAGTTATCTGCGATTTATGCAATTTTATGAGAGGCAATTGTCACGGAGAAAACCCTAGGAAGAGAAAGTTAAGTTAAAAAGTTCAAAATTCTACACACACTACAGTATTTTTGTAAAATTAATACACTATTATATAAGACAAAGAAGAGATATGGGAAAAAATTGTATAAATTTTTAATCAAAGAAAAAGATTTGTCGAAACTATTAAACAAGAGAAAGTGGTGAAAGAATCCTCATGAACAAACTTGCAACAGAATTTACGAGGAATTGTGTTTAAGCATGTGTTTACATCTGTAGCATCGAGAACAAGAGGCAATAATTTCAAGCATTGAAACAAATACGCAATACAGTATATGCATAAATGTCTGTTAAATAAGAAAGTAGTGTATGTTTAAAACATCTGGAATATCAAATCAACGTATAATAAGATTATAGATAAGGCAGGAAACCAGTACTGTGGCTCCCATCCTGTGACCATTTAGTTAACGCATTCGCACATATGTACACAAAAGGAAAAATACTCAAACAAAATACAATACTCACCGATACTTTCTCTTATCATAGCCAAATAGGTTTCTGATTTCCCTCGAGAAATCTATCCCTTGATCTCCATCGTCAATGAAATCATCCATATCAGAGTCTTCCTCCTCTTCTGAATCACTGGCAATGCGCAGTTTGGGATGTGGAATCTTCTGTGGTCTTAATGGTTTCATGTCTTTTGTTTGCATATATCTAGGCTTCTGAGGTTTCATATCTTTACCAATAGAAGTTTGAGGTTCTGAAGGCGCAGGTCTGGAATTTTGCACAGGTTTGATTCCTTTGATTTGAGGATGATCCCGAGGCCAATGTCCCGCAGTTGCAAATAACTTCATTCTGTCCGTTACTTTAGATTCTTGTTTGGGCTCTTCGAGAGCTTGGTTTAATTTGGCAGTATTTTCTTGTTTCTTTATAATCTCACCATTCTTACTCAGTTTTGGTGAATCTTTTACATGAGCCTTTTGTTCCTTTTTCTGGGGCTTTTCAACTCCGGTTGTGTCTTGTGGCAATTTTCCCAACCATTTTAGCTTACGTCTTCTCTCGTCTTCCAGCTTTAGTTTCTCTATGGCAGTCAGAGGCCGACCAAAGTATTTCTGTGATATGCCTTTGTCTTTCTCTTTTTTTCCATCCTTCAAGTTTGCAAGAGGCAGTGACTGCTTCTTGCGAGCAATTACAAGAAGCTCTTTAAAACTCACTGGTGGTGGTGCGTCCGGTCTAGGCGTCACCTTGAGCTTTTTGGGGTTCTTATCATAACCCTTGTTTTCCCTCTCTCTACTGTATTTACGTTTTAATTTTCCAGAAGTTGATTTATCTTCCAGTTGAGTCTTCACTGTGTTGGTAACTCCGCTCTGTAATAACATACAGTAATTTTATTATTATAAAAATACATAATAAAATACCAATATTTTTAGTGTTTTGTAAAAAGAAAATATGGAATCAAAATGTCTCAGCCCAACCTGTCCTCCTACCTAACTCGCAAGCGCCAGACATGTCTGACCTGTGTCACTTACAGACACATGTTTGACCTGTGTCACTTACAGACACCTGACTGACCTGTGTTACTTACAGACACATGCCTGATATGTGACATTTGCAGACACATGTCTGACCTGTACAAGGCTATAGCAGAGTATAATAAGACAACTGAACTCCTTCATAATACTCATAAAAAACGAGATTTCACTCACCTTGATATCTGCTGCACTGCAATTAGCATTGTTTGCATATTGATTAACCAGCTTGCTGAAAATGTGCTGATTATTAGTAGATTCATATCCAAAATCATTCATGTCATACTGCTCCTCTCCTTTGACAGTCGTTATGTTCTGCAACGACAATACAGCGATCATTACATCTTTCAATACAATACAACAAGAGCAGCAATATCAAATAATTGAATCAGAACATTTTTATTGTGAATTGACTCGCATTCGTCAATAGGCATTCTACAGTTCCCTAATTCCTATGTTACTATGTTCTCTGGGGACATGTTTGATGTCCCAGAGACCCTTTCTCGTCTGTGGCTGAATGGGACACCCAGCTGGTATAGGGACTCCCCAGTGAGGCTGTATGGGTCACGCAGCTGGTATAGGGACTCTCCACTGAGGCTGTATGGGTCACGCAGCTGGTATAGGGACTCCCCACTTTGCTGGATGGGGACACCCAGCTGGTATAGTTACTCCCCACTGTGGCTGCATGGGACACGCAGCTGGTAGAGGGACTCCCCACTGTGCTGGATGGGGACACCCAGCTGGTATAGGGACTCCCCACTGTGTTGGATGGGACACGCAGCTGGTATAGGGACTCCCCACTGTTCTTGGTGGGACACCCAGCTGGTATAGGGACTCCCCACTGTGCTTGGTGGGACACCCAGCTGGTATAGGGACTCCCCACTGTGCTTGGTGGGACACCCAACTGGTATAGGGACTCCCCACTGTGGCTGCATGGGACACCCAGCTGGTATAGGGACTCCCCACTGTGTTGGATGGGACACGCAGCTGGTATAGAGACTCCCCACTGAGGCTGTATGGGTCACGCAGCTGGTATAGGGACTCCCCACTGTGCTGGATGGGACACCCAGCTGGTATAGGGACTCCCCACTGCGCTGGATGGGACACGCAGCTGGTATAGGGACTCCCCACTGAGGCTGTATGGGACATTCAGCTGGTATAAGGACTCCTCACTGTGCTGGATGGGACACGCAGCTGGTATAGGGACTCCCCACTGAGGCTGTATGGGACACGCAGCTGGTATAGGGACTCCCCACTGAGGCTGTATGGGACACGCAGCTGGTATAGAGACTCCCCACTGAGGCTGTATGGGTCACGCAGCTGGTATAGGGACTTCCCACTGTGCTGGATGGGACACGCAGCTGGTATAGGAACTCCCCACTGTGTTGGATGGGACATTCAGCTGGTATAGGGACTCCCCACTGTTCTTGGTGGGACACCCAGCTGGTATAGGGACTCCCCACTGTTCTTGGTGGGACACCCAGCTGGTATAGGGACTCCCCACTGTTCTTGGTGGGACACCCAGCTGGAATAGGGACTCCCCACTGTGTTGGATGGACACGCAGCTGGTATAGGGACTCCCCACTGTGCTGGATGGTCTTAGTTCTAGTATTCTTTTTAAAGCTAAGCACGATTTTTTATGCATATTTATTAACAGTAAAAACTGTTTTTATTTTTTATTTTATGAAATTCTTATCATTAATTCAAACTAAACTGATTTACTTTAAAATATTTTTTAACATTGAAATTTTTTATTAGATTATCTGTACAGCTGATATTGCAATTTAACTTCTTATTAAAAATAAAACAATTGTTGGTTAAACAACATAATATGTTTGCGTTAAACAAATCTTTTTGAGCTGGTCCCTGTAGTCCTGACCAGTGTGACTTTCTCGTCTATGATTTGAAGTTATCAATAAAAACTTCATTTGGCAATATAAATAAAATAAATAAATTTGGCAATAAAAAGTAAATTTTGCAATAAAATGCCTCATTTGGCAATTCAACTCCAGATTGGAAATAAAAGGCCCACTCTGCTCTCCTCTCATTATACTACTCGCTAATCTTACATAAGGTGCATGGGGTTCACCCACTGAAAATTACATCAATCCCAACATCACTCAACAACAATCCGAATAATAACAATCGGTTTTCAAACACAAACCCTTCAAGAGTTTTAAACCCCTCTGTTTAAGTCCTTAAACATGCTAAACATACACTCACTCCACCCATTCTCTTGTGCTTTTTAAATGTACAAAGCCCTTATCCTAAATCCTTATTTGAAACTCTTCATTGACAGACGTAATAGAACCCATGTGCACCTCACCAGAATTAAGTGTCTCTGTGATAGCCCCAGAGTCAAACAATCTTTGTAAAAACCTATGCAAATAAATTGTCTATGGAATTCCCTCCCTAAATAATTACAAAGCTGTCCAACCTATGATTTACTCAAAAGTAAAACCAATAGATAGCTATTTTTAAGCTCATAGTTTCCACCCTTGTGCTTCAAATTCACACTGCATCTTGTGCTGCCGACTTCCCCAATATTAGTAGTAAAGACATGCAACTTCATCACTGCCATCAACTTATATTGTAGTTATTATGTTCAACACAACATACATGTTTTGCTACAATGTACCTACTTATAATAATCTGTTATGTACTCTCACAAAAAAATAAATAAATGAGGAGACTCGCTACAGCTCATAACACAGCCCGGCTTCTCCAGCGTCACTAAACACATGTACTAAACTGTCCGAACCTAACCTAACTGCAGACCCACGAACAGAAAACGGGACATCACGTCAATTATGTGAGCCGCGGCTATATTTGGTACATCAGTTTTTGACCTTTAGAGATTTATAAGTCAAAATGCAATGTAGTACTGGAGAGGCCAGGTTGTATAACAGGCAGAGAAGATATGGTTTTGCTCTTGACAATTGGAGATCCCGGGTTCGATTCCCAGGCTGAACAGAAGTGGTTGCGAAATTTTCCTTTCACTTAATGCCGCTGTTCACCTTGCAATTAATAGTTACCTAGGAGTTAGGCATTGCGGATTGTATGCTGGTGAAGGTCAGTAGTTTGACCTTGAGGGGACCTCAATGCAAGCCTAAAGTATACATGTACTGGGAACTTCCTTTAAAAACAAAGTATTTAAAGAACTAGCTGACATCCTCTCCCTGTCCCCCTGTCCTCCCCGCCATTCCCCCCCCCTTCCATATTCCCTCATCCTAACAATCATTTTCCACTCCCCCATCCCCCCTGTTCCCTCTTCCTCCCACCATTCCCTTCCCTGTCCCCTCATCTTCGTCACCATCCCCTACTCTCCATGTCCTCCCCACCATTCTAAACTGGGGAGGAGAAGTAAACCACCATTCTCCCGCCCCCCCATCCTTCCCACCAATCCCCATTCCCTATTCTGATGCGTTCCCAAATGATCTGATGTTCCCACCAGAAAAATGGGACATCAAATGATATGATGGCATCATTATCACTGAAAAATAAGAAAAACAGTTAAGAAAACGAAATGTAACAAAAATGAAAAAATAAACAAATAAATTATACTCACAAAATGAACGGTAAGATAACATCACAGCCCAATTCCAACGCAATGTCACACAAAATAATTAAATCAAAATGAAACAATGATATGGAATCGCAGTATATTTAGTATAGCATGTACTGCTTCTACGTGCAACAAATGGCACAGTTTTTCCCATAAAAACTTGTTTTTACCTGTCACGTGAGAGGAATCTATATAATAGATATATAAAAATACGTCCGTATTCGAATGGAACGTTGTTTCAAAATTTCAAAGCAATCGGTAAAGAGGTTTCGGAGATTTCCCTCACATGAAAACCGCAGTTTAAAAAAAACTGTTTACCTGTCACAGACATGATATCTATATAGTAGGTATAAAAAAACACGCTCTATGCGAATGGAACGTTGTGTCAAAATTTCAAAGCAATCGGTGAAGAAGTTTGGGAGATTACCGATTTTGAACAAATGAACATTTTCAATTTTATTTATATAGATATTCCAATTCACTTTAAAACCTGAAAGCAATACTTGAAATAAAGAAGAGAGGCAAGTGTCGCCCTGCTCCTCCTCCTGACTAACTTTTTCCAGCACAAGAACACGGTGTAACAAGTCAACTTTGAGCTCAAATATGTAAGGTGAACACGAAGAACAATAGATAAAATTATATTATATGAACATTAGTAGGAGTAAAAGAGTTAGAGAGACCACAGCATGCCACAGGAAAAACAAGAGTAGAGGCATCATGAGGAATCCATCAGTGTATTCAGTAATCATGTTAGGTAATCTTGAAATGATTTCGGGGCCTAGCCCTCCCGCGGCTCGGTCCTTGACAAGGCCTCCTTGTTACACCCTCGGAAGTGTTGCTTCTTGGAAGCAACCCCAGGAAGCAGCTGTCTAACTCCCAGGTATCTATTTACTACTAGGTATACAGGGGCATCAGGGTGAAATAAATTCTGCCCATTTCTTTCCGCCTCCACTGAGGAGGCGGAACCCAGAACCTTGGAACTACGAATCCAGAGAGCTGCCCAGCCCCTTACAGGAATGATAAATAGGCGCTATTTTGTCATGGAAATTAATTGTCTGCCACATTCTTATTTCGATCATAAATTTCACAGATACATAAATTTTGTCTAGTACAAAAAGAGATAAAAAATCAATATATAATATTGTTTAATAATGCCTATTTAATCGGCTTAAACAAGAACGGGGATCAAAATACGCTACAACAGTAGGATTAGTATTGCCTAACTCTTTACAGCACTGGTTTATTGTTATCTGTTCAGGAAAGAAAATCATGTGAAAATTTGTGAATTTACAGCATATTAAAATCCTTAAATAAACCTACCTCTTGCTTAAGCCGAGCTTCTTCATTCTCCTTCTGCTTCAACTCTTCTTTCCTGGACAACACAGCTTGAATTGCTTCCGGTTTAGGAGCTGGTCTTTCTACCTTGTTTGGCCTGGAGGACGTTGCACGAAACCCACTGATTGCTGCCTGAAATAATATAAATGATAGTGTGCTTGGTTTAAGTAAGGACATAAAAATCAATTAAACTGGCTAATATGTGGCTCCTATTTATATCCACCAAAACTCATTCATATGTCTAACCTACGCTTGAGACAATCAACGGATCCTACGCCTACCATATTACCCGAAAATTTGTACCACAAATCCACATCCCTGGGTAAATGTAAAAGGTAAATACAACCAGTATTTACCCAGGTCTTCGCTAAATCTTAATTTATCCAATTTATAACCTATATTGGATATCCTTATCCTATATATCCTATTATATATATTATGTATTTATCAGTATGGCGAAGAGTTAGGGGTGACATGATAAAGGTTTACAAGTGGAAGAATGGTCATAACAAGGGGGATATTAATAGGGTATTAAAAGTATCAACGTAAGACAGAACACGAAACAATGGGTATAAATTGGTTAAGTTTAGATTTAGGAGGCATGGTAAAATATTGGTGTGGTAACAAGGTTGTTGATTTGTGGAACCAATTACCGTGAAACATGGTGGAGGTGGGGTCCCTCCATTGTTTCAAGCGTGGGTAGGACATATATGTGAGTGGGATTGGGTGGTTATAAACTAGACCTGCCTCGTATGGGCCCATTGGCATTCGGCAGTTACCTTTACTCCTATGTGTTTATACATATTAAACCGTATTTTCATTTTTTCTACTTGTACACTTCAATCATGTCAACCACAACTCCTCGCTTTTAATAATAATACCGGATTACGGATTTGCGCCCAGTAAATCCTCCCCGGCCAGGATACGAACCCGTGACAAAGGGCTCGCGGAACGCCAGGCGAGTGTCTTACAACTACACAACGGAGACTGATTAATATTATATTAAAAATATTAAATATTAAAAAAGAGATAAGGAGGCCAAAAAAGATACTATGAAGTTTGTATAGCAGGGCAAGCAAAGACAAATCCTAAAGGGATTTTCAGTTATATTGAACAAATATTAGCAAAAGGATAGGTTCATTAAAAACTGAGACAGGTAAGCTAATGGATAATGACGAAGAGATGAGTAGTATTTTTAACAAATATTTTATCTCTGTATTTACTAAAGAATAACTTAATTCTGTGCCTTCAGCCGAACAAGGCTAAGTGGGTGGGGACGAGGACAGGTTGACTAGTCTAACAGTTACCAAGAACGATATTATTAAACAAATAGTAAAACTCAAACAAAACAAATCTTCAAGGCCGAATTAAGTGTTTGAAGGATGTTAAAGAATGATAAGAGTAGCTTTGCGAGCCACTGGCTACCATATTTAATAAATCAATAGTTATGCTATTGATTTATAAAATATAGCCTATTAAATAAATAGGCAGAATGCTAGAGTCATGGAAGGTTGCTAATGTGGTACCAATTTTTAAAAAAGGAGATAGATCACTTGCGTCAAACTATCGGTCAATTAGTCGTGGTTTCCCCAGTGTCCTGTCCATCTAGTTAATGATGTTTTTATGTCCACAGAAGTGATGTTTGGAGACAGTTATACTGAGGAAGGCAGTTTACCTTGGGCAGTCCACGAACCCTTAGCGTGGCTCTGGAAGAAGACTAAGTAGCCGCCGTTGATCGAAACAGTGTGTTAGCTGCTTGGATAGGCAGTGTTGGTGAAGATCGATAGACCCCGGGATTCGCTATTAAGGGTTACAGGTATGATATGCCTAGTGTGAAGTGCTGCTAGCGGCTTCTGCCAGGGGTTAACTGCCCTTATATGAGTTTGTTTGGGACCCCTGTCAGCGTGTTGCTGAAGCCCTCTGCCAGTGAGTAGCTGGAGAGCGAAGATGGGGTGTAGGTAGATCTTGGTACTGTTTTGGCTAAAAACGGCTAAAGAAAACTCCAACGCTCGACTGCTCCGCCGTCTCTCCAATTTTATCTGCTGCCCCTGACCTCTCTGCAACCCTCAAACGACGTAGCTTTTCCAGAGAGCAGCTAAGTACTCAGTGACCCAAATGTGATTGAAACAAACTTCCATACCAATCCTCAAAATCTCATTTCGACCTCACTAGTGTTGTTCCCTGGAGGAAGCTGCTCCCGATGTTCTCTGCTGCCACATCAACGAGTCTTCACTATTGTGCCTGCCTACATTTATCTTGCTACAACGAATAACAGATCAAAGGCAGGTAAGGCCACTAAGGCAGATAGCGCACCGATTAGGAATAAATCAACTAGCCACGTTAGCATCAAGGTTAGTCCAGCTGTCCCTTCTTCGGGGAGGGACCAACTATCAGTAATCCAAGAGCAATCGGACTTAATAATTAACATGCGAAGTGAAGCTTCAGCAATGCTCAAGATTAATCAAGATCTGTCTGCCAGAGTCGACTTCCTCCAACAAGAATTAAGACCTCCTCTCAAGACTGTGGTCTTGAGAGAGCTTTAAACTTTAAACCAGCAGAAACCACTAGACAACAGCAAGCCATGCTGCAACAGTTTGACAACCATCTTTTTTTAAACCACCTTCAACAGCAACACACTATTACCCAAGACGAATCAGACCAGCATAAACTCCTTGATTCCATCGTTATCTTTTCACGTGATTTTCCCCAAGAATGTGATGGAGAAGACTGTGCTGCCATCGTGATCCATGAATTGCAGAATAAGATTAAATACTCAATCAAAACTAGTGACTTTAAATCTACTTATAGAGTGGGTAACAAATCACCTGGTAGAGAATAACAAGAGAATTCCAGTTAAACTAGATAGCTGCTCCCGCAAGTCTGACCTTATCAAATATGCAGTCACTAGTAAATCCACTGTATATGTGAACGAATGTCTGACCAGGTTCAGACAAAATCTCTTATTTAAACTGCGTGGTTTCTGCAAAAATACCCCTATAATTAAACAAATCCACAAGGGCCGCGACGAGGATTCGAACCTGCGTCCGAGAGCATCCCAGACGCTGCCTTAATCGACTGAGCTACGACATGGTCAAAGGGAGTTGAAACCGAAGTTCTACTGAACTTACTGGATCCCGCAGTCTCTCCGAGACACAAACCAGGGTTTTACACATCTCCCCCCATGCACTCGAGCTATGTCAATAGGCCGTTCTCCCTCTTCGCCCTTGCTTCATTACATAGTGAAGAGGGAGAACGGCCCGTTGACATATCCCGAGTGCATGGGGGAAGTAGGTTCCCCCTATATAATGTATATAATGGGTATAAACTAGATAAGTTCAGATTGAGGAAAGACATGGAAAGGAAAGATGCATCAAATGAACACACAGGGCCATGATGAGCGTTGGAACCTAAGTCTGATAGGATCCCAGATGCTGCCTTAATCGACTAGGCCACGATAAGGTCAAAAGAATTGCAACCGGGAGTTCATCTGCCCTCACCCGGATTCTGCACAAACCAGGGTTTTATCATAATATAATTTATGTTTCAAACGTGGATTGGACATTTCACACAGAAATCACAATAGCGAGATGCATCAATTGAGCAAATCTGTGTGTGTGAAATTGGGTGGTTATCAATAAGACCTGCCTCGTATGGGCCCACAGGCGTTTTGCAGTTACCATTATTCTTATGTGTTTATACATATGAAACCTTATTATATTTTTGTATTTGTACACTTCAATCATGTCCATCTCAACTCGTTGCCTTTAATAATAATAATACCCAAACCTGTGTACTTTTGAAATTTATGTAAGGAATTTACACCAAATCAAGGAATGAGTGTTATTAGGATGAGACAAACCTCTCGTCTAGTCAATAATCAACGTCCTAGCAATTATGAACAAATCCACAGGGGTTTAGATTTGGTCAAACCGAGGGTTCGAACCCATGTGCCGAGTGTTCCCATACGCGCTCTAGACAACTGTGCCTCAACATCGTAAAAAAGTTGCAACCTGGAATGCTACTGCACTCACAATGGTTCCGAGGCTTCCACTGAAGCCTAACCGGGGTTTCATGTACTGCCAACCAGCAGTACAACCTCTGATGCATGTTAGTGACTTTACAAGAATGTCTAACAGGCAGGAACACAGAGACTTGACATTAGAATAAGAAGCGGATCATACAGGGGCGGAACGGGTGGTAAAACAGGTCACATTTACCTTCCTGTTGAAATTATTGTTGTACTCGGCGAGGTACTCCTGCAGGTAGCTGACGTCCATGTTGTGTGGTACTGGGCTTGGAAGTTGCGGGAGATGCCTAGAAGGTGCGGGAATGATCCACGGAGCTGCAGATCACTCTCAGGCTCAGATGAAACAACTGTACAGCAGAGATGGCAACTTATAATAAGATTCTTTCTAAGAGAGGTGTATAGACGAGGTGCAATCAAGGAACAGACATGTGACTGGGAACTGGACCAAAAAGTTTTGATTTCGCTCGCCCCTGCTATTTATTCACACATTATCTCAGGTGTTTTGAATGTAGGTTACGGGCCATTCATGCCCGTGCCACCTATTGGGTGGCTTAATCATTATTAATCAATCAATCAGGTGTTTAGACATGGAAACACAGGTAACTGCAGAAGGCCTATTGGCCCATACGAGGCAGCTCCTATTTATAGGCACCCAATTCCATTCAATTCATTCATGTCCAACCACAATTGAAACAATCGAGGCATCCCACCTCCACCACGCCACGTGGCAACTGGTTATACAAATCAACAACCCTGTTACCGAACCAGTATTTACCCAGGGCTTAATGAAATCTAAACTTATCCTGATTCGGTAACAAGGTTGTTGATTTGTGGAACCAATTACCGCGTAATATATCTTGCTCTAGTTAGGCCCCTATTTAGATTATGCAGTTCAGTTTTGGTCGCCATATTATAGAATGGATATAAATTCACTTGAACGTGTCCAGCGTAGGATGACTAAGTTAATTCCCCAAATTAGAAATCTTTCATATGAAGAAAGATTAACAAAGCTTAAGTTGCATTCACTGGAAAGGCGAAGAGTTAGGGGTGACATGATAGAGGTTTACAAGTGGGTGAATGGACACAACAAAGGGGATATTAATAGGGTATTAAAAGTATCAACACAAGACAGAACACGAAACAATGGGTACATATTGGATAAGTTTAGATTTAGGAAAGACTTGGGTAAATACTGGTTCAGTAACAGGGTTGTTGATTTGTGGAACCAATTCCCGCGTAACATGCTGGAGGTGGGGTCCCTCGATTGTTTCAAGCGTGGGTTGGACAAGTATATGAGTGGGATTGGGTGGTTATAAACAGGAGCTGCCTCGTATGGGCCAATAGGCCTTCTGTTGTTGCCTTTGTTCTTATGTTCTTATGTAACGTGGTGGAGGTGGGGTCCCTCGATTGTTTCAAACGCGGATTGGACATTCAGTCAGTCAGGTGATGTCACAGTGAGAGGTTGTGTTAGCTGGAGCTCTGGAGTAACATTATTATTGCAATAATGGAAGGATTAGTTAATGATTTGGTGAGTTTGGTTGGAGCTCTGAGAGCAGAGATGGATTCCCTGCGGGAGGAGGTACGACGGCTGAGACTTCGAGAGGAAACGAAGGAGGAGACCAGTGTTGACGAGACCTCATCGTGGAGAGTAGTGAAAGACAGGGGTCTTAAGAAGACCTTGACAAGGCCGCCTACAGACGCCCTAAGGACGGCTTATTCATTTGCCGCGTTAGAGGACGAGTGCTGTAGTGCTCCTGCAGCGAGGAAATAACGTTCAAGTGAATTCAAGTGAATAACGTTCAGCGAGGAACGGCGGAACGGAACCTACCTATCGCTGGGTTCACGTCTAGCTCTAAGACCGGCCCACACCCCATACCCAAGACTTTCCAATCTATTTGACCCCAAAAATTTCTTAGGCTATTGAAATCAGCTTTTCGAAACCAGGCACTTTAACAGAATTTTGTCTTACAGATCTATTCCATTCAATGCTAAATCTGATTTCTTTATGATCACTGTTTTCTAGGAGGGAAATAGGGAGTTGTAACTCCCTATTTCGATATCCCTAATTTGTGTTTCGCTGTTAGTTATCACTAAATCTAAGATATTATTTTCCCTATATAAAATATTATATATTATAAGTATCAACACCAGACAGAACACGAAATAAAGGGTATAAACTGGATAAGAAGAACATAAGAACAAAGGTAACTGCAGAAGGCCTATTGGCCCATACAAGGCAGCTCCTATCTATAACCGCCCAATTCCACTCATATACATGTCTGGGATGCTCCCAGATGCAGGTTCAAATCCTCGTCACTGCAATTGTGGATTTGTTCAAGTGCCTTTCTTTACAGCTGAATATAAATATATTTTTTTAAATTTACACATTATATACACAACTCACTTGCAGTTCTCGTTGTAGGAAGCCTTCTATTGATAGTTTAGTCATAAAAAGCGGTGTATACCAAAGTTCAAAAGAACTTTGTTGTTGCTTTGTTCAACACCTGTTGAACAAGCTCTTGTTCAACAAGTGCTTGTTCATGTTCACATTTGGTGACGCAGAAGTGCCACATATATTATCAAGTTTTTCACAGCATAATATTCAAGGATTATTACATAAAATTGGCAGCTATGTACTTTTTAGACAATCTTTTATTGATATAATCTGTACACTACAGCATTTCTCTCCAGTTACTATGACAGGTGACGTTTTTCACACTTCTCCAGGCAGGGGATGGCAGTTAAAGAAAAACATTTAAAACGTTGACAAATGAAAATTAAAATAGAATTTAAAATGCAGTTTCCATTTCCTATAGATGTCTTTCTTCCTCGCCCTGATTGCCCCTCCATAAAGGGACGGGGTGAGAGGGGCGGGAGTGAAACACAATAAATGTTTACATGTAGCACCTAATAAGAACATAAGAACAAAGGTAACTGCAGAAGGCCTATTGGCCCATACGAGGCAGCTCCTATTCTATAACCACCCAATCCCACTCATATACTTGTCCAACCCGTGCTTGAAACAATCGAGGGACCCCACCTCCACAATGTTACGCGGCAATTGGTTCCACAAATCAACAACCCTGTTACTGAACCAGTATTTACCCAAGTCTTTCCTAAATCTAAACTTATCCAATTTATATCCATTGTTTCGTGTTCTGTCCTGTGTTGATACTTTTAATACCCTATTAATATCCCCCCGGTTATGTCCATTCATCCACTTGTAAACCTCTATCATGTCACCCCTAACTCTTCGCCTTTCCAGTGAATGCAACTTAAGCTTTGTTAATCTTTCTTCATATGAAAGATTTCTAATTTGGGGAATTAACTTAGTCATCCTACGCTGGACACGTTCAAGTGAATTTATATCCATTCTATAATATGGCGACCAAAACTGAACTGCATAATCTAAATGGGGCCTAACTAGAGCAAGATATAGCTTGAGAACCACACCAGGTGTCTTGTTACTAACGCTGCGATTAATAAATCCAAGTGTCCGATTTGCCTTATTACGAACATTTATGCATTGATCCTTTTGTTTTAAATTCTTACTAATCATAACTCCCAGATCCCTTTCGCAATCCGACTTCGCAATCACAACACCATCTAGCTCGTATCTTGTAACTCTATCATCATTACCTAACCTCAGAACTTTACATTTATCAGCATTAAACTGCATCTGCCAATCCTTTGACCATTTCAAAACCCTATCTAGATCAACTTGAAGTGATAGTGAGTCCTCCTCCGAATTAATTTCCCTACCGATTTTCGTATCATCGGCAAATTTGCAAATGTTGCTACTCAAACCTGAATCTAAATCATTTATATATATTATAAACAACAGAGGTCCCAGGACAGAGCCTTGAGGCACTCCACTTACAACATTTTCCCACTCTGACTTGATTCCATTTATACTAACTCTCTGTTTCCTTTGGTATAGCCATGCCCTAATCCAGCTTAATATAGCACCCCCAATACCATGAGACTCTATTTTTTTAATCAGTCTTTCATGTGGCACTGTATCAAAAGCTTTGCTAAAGTCAAGGTATACAACATCGCAATCCTTACCACTATCAACTGCCTCAACAATGCTAGAATAAAAAGATAACAAATTTGTTAAACATGAACGGCCATTTATAAAACCATGTTGCGACTCAATTATTAATTTATGTTTTTCAAGATGAAGACGAATTTTATTTGCTATTATAGATTCGAGTAACTTTCCCACAATAGACGTTAGGCTAATTGGTCGATAGTTAGACGCAAGTGATCTATCTCCTTTCTTAAAAACTGGTATCACATTAGCAACTTTCCAAAACTCTGGCACTCTGCCTGACTCTATTGATTTATTAAATATGGTTGACAGTGGGTCACAAAGCTCCTCTTTGCATTCTTTAAGCACCCTAGCAAACACTTCATCCGGCCCTGGGGATTTGTTTGGTTTGAGTTTTACTATTTGTTTAAGAACATCCTCCCTGGTAACTGCTAAACTCGTCAACCTGTCCTCGTCCCCACCCACATAGACTTGTTCGGCTGAAGGCATATTGTTAAGTTCCTCTTTAGTAAATACAGATACAAAATATTTATTAAAAATACTACTCATCTCTTCATCACTATCTGTTATTTGACCTGTCTCAGTTTTTAATGGACCTATCCTTTCCCTAGTCTTAGTACGATATAACTGAAAAAACCCTTTAGGATTTGTCTTTGCTTGCCCTGCTATGCGAACTTCATAGTTTCTTTTTGCTTTCCTTATCTCTTTTTTAACATTTCTAACCAGTTGTACGAATTCCTGTTCTAAAGTGACCTCCCCATTTTTAATCCTTTTGTACCAAGCTCTCTTTTTACCTATAAGGTTCTTCAAATTCTTTGTTATCCACTTTGGGTCATTAGTATACGATCTATTCAATTTGTATGGTATACTACGTTCCTGTGCTTTGTTTAGAATATTCTTAAATAAGTTATATATTGAATCCACATCGAAATCCCCATTTAAGTCACCTATCGCTGGGTTCATGTCTCGCTCCAAGACCGGCCCACACCCCATACCCAAGCCTTTCCAATCAATTTGACCCAAAAAATTTCTTAGGCTATTAAAATCAGCTTTTCGAAAATCTGGCACTTTAACAGAATTTTCTCCTACTGGTCTATTCCATTCTATGCTAAATCTGATTTCTTTGTGATCACTGCTCCCTAGCTCACTCCCTATTTCGATGTCATTAATTTGCGTTTCCCTGTTAGTTAACACTAAATCTAAAATATTATTTTCCCGTGTTGGTTCCTTAATGTGTTGCGTAAGAAAGCAATCGTCAATTAATTCTAGAAAATCTTCTGCTTCACTATTCCCTGTTTTGTTCAACCAGTTTATTCCGCTAAAATTAAAGTCACCCATGACATAAATACTGTTAGATCTAGATGCTCTAGATATTTCATCCCATAGATGCTTTGCTTCCATTCTGTCTAAATTTGGTGGCCTATATATTACTCCTATTATAATATTATTAGCTTTTTCGTTTAATTCAATCCAAATAGTTTCTGTGTGTGGCTCTGTTTTGATTCCCTCTTTGAGACTACATTTCAAATTGTCCCTAACATATATGGCTACTCCACCTCCTCGTCTAATATATCTATCTGTGTGAAATAGTTTAAATCCATATATTTGATATTCAGCTAATAGTTCTCTATTTTCTACATTCATCCACGTTTCGGTAAGTGCAATAATATCTATTTTTTCTGTGCAGACAAGAGCATTTAATTCGTTAATTTTATTTCTTAGATAATTTATTTCTTAATTTCTTAGACTTCTACTGTTAGTGTAATATACCCTAAGTGAATTGTTATTTTGCGGACCTTCTCTTTCCCTGATCGTTTTGCCAATTCCTTTCTCCCACAAACACATACTTTTATTACCTCCTTCCTCCAAATCAATTCCCATACCTCTATCTACTAACAGTTTAAACCCAAACAAACACCTCTAACCACTTCTTCTAGCGAGTTCGCAACAGCAGCAACCCCAGCTCTCGATAGATGCACCCCATCACGAGCATACATTTCATTTCTTCCATAGAAGTGTTCCCAGTTGTCTATGAAAGATATTGCATTTGATTTGCAATATCTTTCCAGCCGGCAATTGACACCAAGTGCCCTCGATATCCATTCATTTCCCACTCCCTTTCTTGGAAGAATGCCACATATGATCGGGATTCCTCCCTTGCTCCTAACTAACTCTATGGCTGTTTTATACCTCTGAATCAGTTCCTCACTCCTGACTCGACCAACATCATTTCCTCCCACGCTAATGCAAATAATGGGATTGTTCCCATTACCAGCCATAATATCATTCATGTTGTTTATAATATCACCAATGCCAGCTCCGGGATAGCAAACCCTTAACCTGTTCCCCCTATCTCTAGCACAAAACGTTCTATCCAAATACCTTATCTGGGAATCTCCCACAACTAATGTTTGCTTAGGTACTTCCTTTACTTTCTGAGGGGCCTGCGCTTCCTTTCTCTTCGTTGCTTTCCCTTTTGCGCGATCCACAGTCTCTCCACAGCACTCGTCCTCCAAAACGTCAAATGAATTTGAAGTTGCTATGGCGTTTGAAGGCGGCTTTATCAAAGTCTTCTTAAGGCCCCTGTCTTTCGCAACTCTCCAAGACGAGGTCCCTTTACTGCTGGTCTCCTCCTTCGTTACTTCTCGTTGTTTTTTAAGCTGACGCACCTCCTCCCGCAGAGAGTCCAACTCTGTCCTCAGGGCTCCCACTAGAGTCACCAGGTCCTTCACTACAACTTCCATATTGCTATGATAATATAACAACACTCAGGAGCTCCGGTTAACACAACCTCTCACTGTGACTTCACCTGACCGACTAATAGACAGAGTTGCATAAAAAAATTATGAAATATTAAACTTTTCAAAAGTTTTTTCTATCAGAAATGATAATATACAGTGATAATTTTAATTTAAATATGTATGGATGGTATTTTTATGATTTGAGTCAAAGTTAAATTATAAGCTAATCCTAAATATGCTGAACATTTCTCAATACCGCCTAACTCACGTAAAATATTTCTAAGCTAAAAACAAGATGTCAAAATATTAATAAACAGCTTTGAAAGACATTTCTTGAAATGCCAAGCAAAGTCGCTGTCTATGTGAGGTCTTGCTTACTAGGCCACATATTGCTGTTATGGCGGCTAGTTATGATATAGATAGGTAGATAGATATATAGATGGATTGATAGATTCATAGATAGATAGATACATTCATAGATACATACGTACATACTAACATACATACATGTGTGTAAGTCACGAAAATTAACACGTGATGAAAAATGTGAATGTCAGCCCACAGAGGAAGAATTGAATTTCCTTAAAATTTGTTCCTGTTTCAGTTCTTCCTCCGTGGTCTGACACTGTCACAAACATACATAAATGGATTGATAGATATAGAACATGTCAAATTACCTAACATTTTGTCAAAATATGTTATATACCCCATGTAACATAATAAAATTAGAACTTCAATAAAGAAATGGCGGAAACGTATGGGGACTGAATAGTGCAAAAAAGGTGGCTAGTGAATGGGGCGAAAATGGTTACCTTGAGGTGATTCCGGGACTTAGCGTCCCCGCGGCTAAATCGTCGACCAGGCCTCTTAAAGAGGGTGAGGCTAACGAGTGAATGAGGCAAGAAGACTGGTGATTGAATGGGGCGAAAATGGTGGTGAGTGAATGGGGCAAGAAGGGTGGTGAGTGAATGGGGCGAGAAGGGTGGTGAGTGAATTGGGTGGGAATGTTGGTGAATGAATGGGGTGTGAATTGTGGTGGCATTTACAATAAACAATTACACACCTGGTATCTTGTGTACTCAAATCATAACTTTTTTTTAACGTTTAACATTTCTTAGATGGTTTTAAGTGCTTCTTTCTCACAATCTTCCTCTTCCTCTCTTCTTCTTCCCGTCGAATATCCTCAAGATCTTCTTTAAGTCCAATTTTGGCAGATATTCTCTCTTCTTTTTGCACCTGAGAGAAAGATGCCTCCATATCACCGCAGTCATCAACTTCATCCCTGAAAAACACATTATATAAGTCACATCTCCAAACAATTATTCTTAAGTATGCAGCTGAAATCTCTTGACCCCTTAAGGATTCGAACAATTTACAAGAGGTCATCATTCATACCGAATCTAAATCTTTACTTCGGGCATTGTTATCCAGCCAGCACAGAGATAATATAAAACTCATCACTGAAATCTTACAATAGGAAAAGAAGCACACAATCTAGGGCTGTTAGTCACCCTAAATTATATACCAAATTACATTGGCAGAGTTGATTATGTAAAAGGCAGACTCACTAGTAAAAACTGCTACTGCTTTAACTGTTGTACAGGTAAAAATACCTCTAAGTTTCTCATAGATTATAGAGCAAATCAAAAAGAAAGAACTCCCAAATATCAAAAGTCGCCACAGAGCCAAAGTAGCGAAAAGCGGACACATTTCAATGTGGTACTAACATGCCACGGGGTACTACTTCTTCAAACCTGGTAAAAAGCTATCCAGAGAATTGCATTAGCCATACAGACTTAGACTTGTCTATAAGTGCTGCTGGAAGGTAACAAACCCAATAGTTAGAGGGTGTCATATCTGTGGAAAAGATGCAGGAATGCTACTTTTACATTACTTATTAGAATGTGAAGCAACTCAAGCACTGCGCATCAAACTCAACATTCAACCAACTTGAGCAGCTGCATTAAATGCAAAATTCACATTTAATGCGACTTCAATGGTTAAAAAAAAAATGAAGAATGGGACACACTAGTGAACACTGTGCATCTATATCCACTGCCAAGATAATGTACAAATCACATAATGTACCAAGATAATGTTGTTAAAACAAAAGACCTAAAACCAGTGCGAAAAGAAGAAAACTATACCTTCATATGAAACTTTGACCCAAATATTAATATAACAAAATTACTGTCAATAACCGAACTCAATTAGGGCTCACTTCAACCCGTGCTACATGTACATTTCGTTCCAAGTAAAACAAGACAGCTCTAGATGACATAGTTAATAAATGCATATAGAAATATGTGCGTAAATGATAACTAATAGACTCACTAAATGTACAGTAGGTTAGCTTCATATTACGATAGATGGAAACTGAAAATCCTAATTCAATAAATCTTTAAATTAAACAAAGAGAAAATAAGTATGGCAGATTCCTTTTTTACATACAATGGTAAAACCCAACACTCGTGTCTCTTTCTGATCAGTGTCAGTTATCTGCGATTTATGCAATTTTATGAGAGGCAATTGTCACGGAGAAAACCCTAGGAAGAGAAAGTTAAGTTAAAAAGTTCAAAATTCTACACACACTACAGTATTTTTGTAAAATTAATACACTATTATATAAGACAAAGAAGAGATATGGGAAAAAATTGTATAAATTTTTAATCAAAGAAAAAGATTTGTCGAAACTATTAAACAAGAGAAAGTGGTGAAAGAATCCTCATGAACAAACTTGCAACAGAATTTACGAGGAAATGTGTTTAAGCATGTGTTTACATCTGTAGCATCGAGAAGAAGAGGCAATAATTTCAAGCATTGAAACAAATACGCAATACAGTATATGCATAAATGTCTGTTAAATAAGAAAGTAGTGTATGTTTAAAACATCTGGAATATCAAATCAACGTATAACAAGATTATAGATAAGGCAGGAAACCAGTACTGTGGTTCCCATCCTGTGACCATTTAGTTAACGCATTCGCACATATGTACACAAAAGGAAAAATACTCAAACAAAATACAATACTCACCGATACTTTCTCTTATCATAGCCAAATATGTTTCTGATTTCCCTCGAGAAATCTATCCCTTGATCTCCATCGTCAATTAAATCATCCATATCAGAGTCTTCCTCCTCTTCTGAATCACTGGCAATGCGCAGTTTGGGATGTGGAATCTTCTGTGGTCTTAATGGTTTCATGTCTTTTGTTTGCATATATCTAGGCTTCTGAGGTTTCATATCTTTACCAATAGAAGTTTGAGGTTCTGAAGGCGCAGGTCTGGAATTTTGCACAGGTTTGATTCCTTTGATTTGAGGATGATCCCGAGGCCAATGTCCCGCAGTTGCAAATAACTTCATTCTGTCCGTTACTTTAGATTCTTGTTTGGGCTCCTCGAGAGCTTGGTTTAATTTGGCAGTATTTTCTTGTTTCTTTATAATCTCACCATTCTTACTCAGTTTTGGTGAATCTTTTACATGAGCCTTTTGTTCCTTTTTCTGGGGCTTTTCAACTCCGGTTTTGTCTTGTGGCAATTTTCCCAACCATTTTAGCTTACGTCTTCTCTCGTCTTCCAGCTTTAGTTTCTCTATGGCAGTCAGAGGCCGACCAAAGTATTTCTGTGATATGCCTTTGTCTTTCTCTTTTTTTCCATCCTTCAAGTTTGCAAGAGGCAGTGACTGCTTCTTGCGAGCAATTACAAGAAGCTCTTTAAAACTCACTGGTGGTGGTGCGTCCGGTCTAGGCGTCACCTTGAGCTTTTTGGGGTTCTTATCATAACCCTTGTTTTCCCTCTCTCTACTGTATTTACGTTTTAATTTTCCAGAAGTTGATTTATCTTCCAGTTGAGTCTTCACTGTGTTGGTAACTCCGCTCTGTAATAACATACAGTAATTTTATTATTATAAAAATACATAATAAAATACCAATATTTTTAGTGTTTTGTAAAAAGAAAATATGGAATCAAAATGTCTCAGCCCAACCTGTCCTCCTACCTAACTCGCAAGCGCCAGACATGTCTGACCTGTGTCACTTACAGACACATGTTTGACCTGTGTCACTTACAGACACCTGACTGACCTGTGTTACTTACAGACACATGTCTGATATGTGACATTTACAGACACATGTCTGACCTGTACAAGGATATAGCAGAGTATAATAAGACAACTGAACTCCTTCATAATAATCATAAAAAACGAGATTTCACTCACCTTGATATCTGCTGCACTGCAATTAGCATTGTTTGCATATTGATTAACCAGCTTGCTGAAAATGTGCTGATTATTAGTAGATTCATATCCAAAATCATTCATGTCATACTGCTCCTCTCCTTTGACAGTCGTTATGTTCTGCAACGACAATACAGCGATCATTACATCTTGCAATACAATACAACAAGAGCATCAATATCAAATAATTGAATCAGAACATTTTTATTGTGAATTGACTCGCATTCGTCAATAGGCATTCTACAGTTCCCTAATTCCTATGTTACTTTGTTTTCTGGGGACATGTTTGATGTCCCAGAGACCCTTTCTCGTCTGTGGCTGAATGGGACACCCAGCTGGTATAGGGACTCCCCACTGAGGCTGTATGGGTCACGCAGCTGGTATAGGGACTCCCCACTGTGGCTGCATGGGACACCCAGCTGGTATAGGGACTCCCCACTTTGCTGGATGGGGACACGCAGCTGGTATAGGGACTCCCCACTGTGGCTGCATGGGACACGCAGCTGGTATAGGGACTCCCCAGTGAGGCTGTATGGGTCACGCAGCTGGTATAGGGACTCCCCACTGTGGCTGCATGGGACACGCAGCTGGTATAGGGACTCCCCACTGTGGCTGTATGGGACACGCAGCTGGTATAGGGACTCCCCACAGTGCTGGATGGGACACGCAGCTGGTATAGAGACTCCCCACTGTGGCTGTATGGGACACGCAGCTGGTATAGAGACTCCCCACTGTGGCTGTATGGGACACGCAGCTGGTATAGAGACTCCCCACTGTGGCTGTATGGGACACGCTGCTGGTATAGAGACTCCCCACTGAGGCTGTATGGGACACGCAGCTGGTATAGGGACTCCCCACTGTGGCTGTATGGGACACGCAGCTGGTATAGGGACTCCCCACTCTGCTGGATGGGACACGCAGCTGGTATAGGGACTCCCCACTCTGCTGGATGGGACACCCAGCAGGTATAGGGACTCCCTACTGTGGCTGCATGGGACACGCAGCTGGTATCGGGACTCCCCACTGTGGCTGTATGGGACACGCAGCTGGTATAGGGACTCCCCACAGTGCTGGATGGGACACGCAGCTGGTATAGAGACTCCCCACTGTGGCTGTATGGGACACGCAGCTGGTATAGGGACTCCCCACTGTGGCTGTATGGGACACGCAGCTGGTATAGTGACTCCCCACTGTGGCTGTATGGGACACGCAGCTGGTATAGAGACTCCCCACTATGGCTGTATGGGACACGCAGCTGGTATAGGGACTCCCCACTGTGGCTGTATGGGACACGCAGCTGGTATAGAGACTCCCCACTGTGGCTGTATGGGACACGCAGCTGGTATAGGGACTCCCCACTGTGGCTGTATGGGACACGCAGCTAGTATAGGGACTCCCCACTGTGTTGGATGGGACACCCAGCTGGTATAGGGACTCCCCACTGTGTTGGATGGGACATGCAGCTGGTATAGGGACTCCCGACTGTGCTGGATGGGATACCCAGCTGGAATAGGGACTCCCCACTGTGTTGGATGGGACACCCAGCTGTTATAGGGACTCCAAAATGTGTTGGATGGGACATTCAGCTGGTATAGGGACTCCCCACTGTGTTGGATGGGACACTCAGCTGGTATAGGGACTCCCCACTGTGCTGGATGGGATACCCAGCTGGAACAGGGACTCCCCACTGTGTTGGATGGGACACCCAGCTGTTATAGGGACTCTATAATGTGTTGGATGGGACATTCAGCTGGTATAGGGACTCCCCACTGTGTTGGATGGGACACTCAGCTGGTATAGGGACTCCCCACTGTGCTGGATAGGACACGCAGCTGGTATAGGGAATCCCCACTGTTCTTGGTGGGACACGCAGCTGGTATAGGGACTCCCCACTGTGTTGGATGGGACACCCAGCTGGTATAGGGACTCCCCACTGTGTTGGATGGGACACGCAGCTGGTATAGGGACTCCCCACTGTTCTTGGTGGGACACCCAGCTGGTATAGGGACTCCCCACTGTTGTTGGTGGGACACCCAGCTGGTATAGGGACTCCCCACTGTGCTGGATGGTCTTAGTTCTAGTATTCTTTTTAAAGCTAAGCACGATTTTTAATGCATATTTATTAACAGTAAAAACTGTATTTATTTTTTATTTTATGAAATTCTTATCATTAATTCAAACTAAACTGATTTACTTTAAAATATTTTTTAACATTGAAATTTTTTATTAGATTATCTGTACAGCTGATATTGCAATTTAACTTCGATTTATCATATTGGTTTGTTATTTCATTTGACAAATGTCCCTCCACAGAACACCGCTTATAGTGTTCCTATAGAAAGAACACTCGAGAAACCGTGCTTTATAATTGAAAGGAGAGTCTCGCGTCAGTACGTATTGGTCCTCAGAATACTTGAATTAAGCTGGTAATACCACTTCAATATTTGATTTAAAAAATAATAACACTAATTCAGGTATAAGAAAATGAAAACCATGAAGCTACTAAGACAGTAGTTTCATTAATATTTCTAATAACACCAAATAATCAATATTCTCTGTGCAAGCTTACCTTAGCATCATCTACAACAAACTTGGAAGCCCCCTTGTTGATTATGGCCTTAACTTGCTTATTACACTTCCTGGCTTGTGCTCTCAGCGCCAGCAAATTCTGAAATGTCAAGTTTTCTGTGCCAAATGTTTTGAATTCAAACACTAAACAATAGGTTGTGGAGTTGTTATAGTTGCCAAGTTTAGCATAATGGCAACTATAACAACTTCACAACCAGCTCCATGGGAAAGACGCTCAAACATTGCTGAACAAGTATTGTGAAATAAAATGTTCCATGTGACATACGTATAAAAATAAAACAATTGTTGGTTAAACAACATAATATGTTTGCGTTAAACAAATCTTTTTGAGCTGGTCCCTGTAGTCCTGACCAGTGTGACTTTCTCGTCTATGATGTAGTGTGAATCTTTACTCATCCTAAATCATTAAGCGAAATACGTCGTCAAACAGATTTGAAGTTATCAATAAAAACATCATTTGGCAATATAAATAAAATAAATAAATTTGACAATAAAAAGTTCATTTTGCAATAAAATGCCTCATTTGGCAATTCAACTCCAGATTGGAAATAAAAGGTCCCTGCCCTACATTGACAAGAAAGAATTACAGCACACATTCAACACAGCTAAAAAGTAAAAAAAAAAAAAAAACTGTTAGTATATTCGACAAAATCAGATATTATGTTCCCCACTCTGCTCTCCTCTCATTATACTACTCGCTAATCTTACATAAGGTGCTTGGGGTTCACCCACTGCAAATTACATCAATCCCAACATCACTCAACAACAATCCGAATAATAACAATCGGTTTTCAAACACAAACCCTTCAAGAGTTTTAAACCCCTCTGTTTAAGTCCTTAAACATGCTAAACATACACTCACTCCACCCATTCTCTTGTGCTTTTTAAATGTACAAAGCCCTTATCCTAAATCCTTATATGAAACTCTTCATTGACAGACGTAATAGAACCCATGTGCACCTCACCAGAATTAAGTATCTCTGTGATAGCCCCAGAGTCAAACAATCTGTGTAAAAAACTTTGCAATTAAATTGTCTATGGAATTCCCTCCCTAAATAATTACAAAGCTGTCCAACCTATGATTTACTCAAAAGTAAAACCACAAAATAGCTAATTTCAAGCTCATAGTTTCCACCCTTGTGCTTCAAATTCACACTGCATCTTGTGCTGCCGACTTCCCCAATATTAGTAGTAAAGACATGCAACTTCATCACTGTAATCACTGCCATCAACTTATATCGTAGTTATTATGTTCAACACAACATACATGTTTTGCTACAATGTACCTACTTATAATAATCTGTTATGTACTCTCACAAAATAAATAAATAAATTAGGAGACTCGCTACTGCTCATAACACAGCCAAGCTTCTCCAGCGTCACTAAACACATGTACTAAACTGTCCGAACCTAACCTAACTGCGGACCTACGAACAGAAAACGGGACATCACGTCAATTATGTGAGCCGCGGCTATATTTGGTACATCAGTTTTTGACCTTTAGAGAATTTTAAGTCAAAATGCAATGTAGTACTGGAGAGGCCAGGTTGTATAACAGGCAGAGAAGATATGGGTTTGCCCTTGACAATTGGAGATCCCGGGTCGATTCCCAGGCTGAACAGAAGTGGTTGGGAAATTTTCCTTTCACTTAATGCCGCTGTTCACCTTGCAATAAGTAGTTACCTAGGAGTTAGGCATTGCGGATTGTATGCTGGTGAAGGTCAGTAGTTTGACCTTGAGGGGACCTCAACGCAAGCCTAAAGTATACATGTAAACTTCCTTTAAAAACAAAGTATTTAAAGAACTAGCTGACACCCTCTCCCTGTCCCCCTGTCCTCTCCGCCATTCCCCCCCCCCTTCCCTATTCCCTCATCCTAACAATCATTTTCCACTCCCCCATCCCCCTCGTTCCCTCTTCCTCCCACCATTCCCTTCCCTGTCCCCTCGTCTTCGTCACCATCCCCCACTCTCCTTGTCCTCCCCACCATTCTAAACTGGGGAGGACAAGTAAACCACCATTCTCCCGTCCCCTCATCCTTCCCACCAATCCCCATTCCCTAGTCTGATGCGTTCCCAAATGATCTGATGTTCCCATCAGAAAAATGGGAACATCAAATGATATGATGGTATCATTATCACTGAAAAATAAAAAGAACAGTTAAGAAAACGAAATGTAAAACAATGAAAAAATAAAGAAATAAATTATACTCACAAAATGAACGGTAAGATAACATCACAGCCCAATTCCAACGCAATGTCACAAAATAATTAAATCAAAATGAATATAAATCGAAATCTATGAAAATTCAATTCATCAACGAAATCGGAAAAAATGATATGGAATCGCAATATATTTAGTATAGCATGTACTGCTTCTACGTGCAACAAATGTCACTGTTTTTCCCATAAAAACTTGTTTTTACTTGTCACAGGAGTGACATCTATATAGTAGATATATAAAAATACGTCCGTATTCGAATGGAACGTTGTTTCAAAATTTCAAAGCAATCGGTAAAGCGGTTTCGGAGATTTCCCTCACATGAAAAACGTAGTTTAAAAAAAAACTGTTTACCTGTCACAGACATGATATCTATATAGTAGGTATATAAAAACACGCTCTATGCGAATGGAACGTTGTGTAAAAATTTCAAAGCAATCGGTGAAGAAGTTTGGGAGTTTACCGATTTTGAACAAATGAACATTTTCATTTTTATTTATATAGATATTCCAATTCACTTTAAAATCTGAAAGCAATACTTGAAATAAAGAAGAGAGGCAAGTGTCGCCCTGCTCCTCCTCCTGACTAACTTTTTCCAGCACAAGAACACGGTGTAACAAGTCAACTTTGAGCTCATATATGTAAGGTGAACACGAAGAACAATAGATAAAATTATATTATATGAACATTAGTAGGAGTAAAAGAGTTAGAGAGACCACAGCATGCCACAGGAAAAACAAGAGTAGAGGCATCATGAGGAAGCCATCAGTGTATTCAGTAATCATGTTAGGTAATCTTGAAATGATTTCGGGGCCTAGCGCTCCCGCGGCTCGGTCCTTGACAAGGCCTCCTTGTTACACATCCCCAGGAAGTGTTGCTTCTTGGAAGCAGCCCGTAGCAGCTGTCTAACTCCCAGGTATCTATTTACTGCTAGGTATACAGGGGCATCAGGGTGAAATAAATTCTGCCCATTTCTTTCCGCCTTCACTGAGGAGGCGGAACCCAGAACCTTGGAACTACGAATCCAGAGAGCTTCCCAACCCCTTACAGGAATGATAAATAGGCGCTATTTTGTCATGGAAATTAATTGTCTGCCACATTCTTATTTCGATCATAAATTTCAGATACATAAATTTTGTCTAGTACAAAAAGAGATAAAAAATCAATATATTTTATTTTTTAATAATGCCTATTTAATCGGCTTAAACAAGAACGGGGATCAAAATACGCTACAACAATAGGATTAGTATTGCCTAACTCTTTACAGCAGTGGTTCATTGCTGTCTGTTCAGGAAAGAAAATCACGTGAAAATTTGTGAATTTACAGCATATTAAAATCCTTAAATAAACCTACCTCTTTCTTAAGCCGAGCTTCTTCATTCTCCTTCTGCTTCAACTCTTCTTTCCTGGACAACACAGCTTGGATTGCTTCCGGTTTAGGAGCTGGTCTTTCTACCTTGTTTGGCCTGGAGGACGTTGCACGAAACCCACTGATTGCTGCCTGAAATAATATAAATGATAGGGTGCTTGGTTTAAGTAAGGACATAAAAATCAATTAAACTGGCTAATATGTGGCTCCTATTTATATCCACCAAAACTCATTCATATGTCTAACCTACGCTTGAGAAAACCAACAGATCCTACGCCTACTATATTACCCGAAAATTTGTACCACAAATCCACATCCCTGGGTAAATGTACATAAGAACATAAGAACAAAGGTAACTGCAGAAGGCCTATTGGCCCATACGAGGCAGCTCCTATTCTATAACCACCCAATCCCACTCATATACTTGTCCAACCCGTGAAACAATCGAGGGACCCCACCTCCACAATGTTACGCGGCAATTGGTTCCACAAATCAACAACCCTGTTACTGAACCAGTATTTACCCAAGTCTTTCCTAAATCTAAACTTATCCAATTTATATCCATTGTTTCGTGTTCTGTCCTGTGTTGATACTTTTAATACCCTATTAATATCCCCCCGGTTATGTCCATTCATCCACTTGTAAACCTCTATCATGTCACCCCTAACTCTTCGCCTTTCCAGTGAATGCAACTTAAGCTTTGTTAATCTTTCTTCATATGAAAGATTTCTAATTTGGGGAATTAACTTAGTCATCCTACGCTGGACACGTTCAAGTGAATTTATATCCATTCTATAATATGGCGACCAAAACTGAACTGCATAATCTAAATGGGGCCTAACTAGAGCAAGATATAGCTTGAGAACCACACCAGGTGTCTTGTTACTAACGCTGCGATTAATAAATCCAAGTGTCCGATTTGCCTTATTACGAACATTTATGCATTGATCCTTTTGTTTTAAATTCTTACTAATCATAACTCCCAGTAATGTAAAAGGTAAATACAACCAGTATTTACCCAGGTCTTCGCTAAATCTTAATTTATCCAATATATATACTATATTGGATATCCTTATCCTATATATCCTATTATATATTATGTATTTATCAGTATGGCGAAGAGTTAGGGGTGACATGATAAAGGTTTACAAGTGGAAGAATGGTCATAACAAGGGGGGATATTAATAGGGTATTAAAAGTATCAACGCAAGACAGAACACGAAACAATGGGTATAAATTGGTTAAGTTTAGATTTAGGAAAGGCATGGGAAAATATTGGTGTGGTAACAAGGTTGTTGATTTGTGGAACCAATTACCGTGAAACATGGTGGAGGTGGGGTCCCTCGATTGTTTCAAGCGTGGGTAGGACATATATATGAGTGGGATTGGGTGGTTAAAAATTAGACCTGCCTCGTATGGGCCCATAGGCATTCGGCAGTTACCTTTACTCCTATGTGTTTATACATATTAAACCGTATTTTCATTTTTTCTACTTGTACACTTCAATCATGTCAATCCCAACTCCTCGTTTTTAATAATAATACCGGATTACGGATTTGAGCCCAGTAAATCCTCCCCGGCCAGGATACGAACCCGTGACAAAGCGCTAGCGGAACGCCAGGCTAGTGTCTTACAACTACACCACGGAGACTGATTAATATTATATTAAAAATATTAAATATTAAAAAAGAGATAAGGAGGCCAAAAAAGAAACTATGATGTTTGTATAGCAGGGCAAGCAAAGACAAATCCTAAAGGGATTTTCAGTTATATTGAACAAATATTAGCAAAAGGATAGGTTCATTAAAAATTGAGACAGGTAAGCTAATGGATAATGACGAAGAGATGAGTAGTATTTATAATAAACATTTTATCTCTGTATTTACTAAAGAATAACTTAATTCTATGCCTTCAGCCGAACAAGGCTAAGTGGGTGGGGACGAGGACAGGTTGACTAGTCTAACAATTACCAAGGACGATATTATTAAACAAATAGTAAAACTCAAACAAAACAAATCTTCAGGGCCGAATTAAGTGTTTGAAGGATGCTTAAAGAATGATAAGAGTAGCTTTGTGAGCCACTGGCTACCATATTTAATAAATTAAATAAATAGGCAGAATGCTAGTCATGGAAGGTTGCTAATGTGGTACCAATTTTTAAGAAAGGAGATAGATCACTTGCGTCAAACTATCGGTCAATTAGCCTAACGTGGGAAAATTACTTGAATCAATAATTGCAAATACAATTCGTCTTCATCTTGAAAAACATAAATTAATAAATGAGTCGCAACATGGTTTTACAAATGGCTGCTCATATTTACCAAATCTGCTATAATTTTATTCCAGCATAGTTGAGACAGCTGACAATAGTAAGGATTATGATGTTGTGTACCTTGACTTCAGCAAAGCTTTTGATACAGTGCCACATGGAAGATTGATTAAAAATATAGAGGCTCATGGTATTAAGGTGCTATGTTAAGCTGGATTAGGGCATGGCTGTACCAGATGAAACAGATAGTATAAATGGGGTTAAATCAGAGTCTTCACTATTGTGCCTGCCTACATTTATCTTGCTACAACGAATAACAGATCAAAGGCCGGTAAGGCCACTAAGGCAGATAGCGCACCGATTAGGAATAAATCAACTAGCCACGTTAAAATCAAGATTATTCCAGCTGTCCCTTCTTCGGGGAGGGACCAACTATCAGTAATCCAAGAGCAATCGGACTTAATAATTAACATGCGAAGTGAAGCTTCAGCAATGCTTCGTTATCTCTTCACGTGATTTTTCCCAAGAATGTGATGGAAAAGACTGTGCTGCCATCGTGATCCATGAATTCCAGAATAAGATTAAATACTCAATCAAAACTAGTGACTTTAAATCTACTTATAGAGTGGGTAACATATCACCTGGTAGAGAATAACAAGAGAATTCCAGTTAAACTAGATAGCTGCTCCCGCAAGTCTGACCTTATCAAATCTGCAGTCACTAGTAAATCCACTGTATATGTGAACGAATGTCTGACCAGGTTCAGACAAAATCTCTTATTTAAACTGCGTGGTTTCTGCAAAAATACCTCTATAATTAAACAAATCCACAAGGGCCGTGACGAGGATTCGAACCTGCGTCCGAGAGCATCCCAGACGCTGCCTTAATCGACTGAGCTACGACATGGTCAAAGGGAGTTGAAACCGAAGTTGTACTGAACTTACTGGATCCCGCAGTCTCTCCGAGAGACAAACCAGGGTTTTACACAACTCTCCCCATGCACTCGAGCTATGTCAATAGGCCGTTCTCCCTCTTCGCCCTTGCTTCATTACATAGGGAAGAGGGAGAACGGCCCATTGACATATCTCATGGCATGGGGGAAGTAGGTTCCCCCTATATAATTGGTATAAACTAGATAAGTTCAGATTGAGGAAAGACTTGGTTCGGTAATAGGCTTGTTGATTTGTGGAACCAATTACTGCGTAACATGGTGGAAGTGTGGTCCATCGATTGTTTCAAACGTGGATTGGACATTTCACACAGAAATCACAATAGTGTGATGCATCAAATGAACACACAGGGCCATGATGAGCGTTGGAACCTAAGTCTGGTAGGATCCCAGACGCTGCCTCAATCGACTAGGCCACGATAAGGTCAAAAGAATTGCAACCGGGAGTTCATCTGCCCTCACCCGGATTCTGCACAAACCAGGGTTTTATACCATGCATCCGGGCTCTGTCAATTAGCTGTTCTACCTATTCGCCCTTTCTTCATTACACACAGAAATCACAATAGCGTGATGCATCAAATGAACAAATCTGTCTGTGTGAAATTGGGTGGTTATCAATAAGACCTGCCTCGAATGGGCCCACAGGCGTTTTGCAGTTACCATTATTCTTATGTGTTTATACAAATGAAACCTTATTATATTTTTGTATTTGTACACTTCAATCATGTCCATCTCAACTCTTTGCCTTTAATAATAATAATACCCAAACCTGTGTACTTTTGAAATTTATGTAAGGAATTTACACCAAATCAAGGAATGAGTGTGATTAGGATGAGACAAACCTCTCGTCTAGTCAATAATCAACGTCCTAGCAATTATGAATAAATCCACAGGGGTTTAGATTTGGTCAAACCGAGGGTTCGAACCCATGTGCCGAGTGTTCCCATACGCGCTCTAGACAACTGTGCCTCAACATCGTAAAAAAGTTGCAACCTGGAATGCTACTGCACTCACAATGGTTTCGAGGCTTCCACTGAAGCCTAACCGGGGTTTCATGCAATTTCTCCATGCACTCAGGCTCTGCCAACCAACCTCTGATGCATGTTAGTGACTTTACAAGAATGTCTAACAGGCAGGAACACAGAGACTTGACATTAGAATAAGAAGCGGATCATACAGGGGCGGAACGGGTGGTAAAACAGGTCACATTTACCTTCCTGTTGAAATTATTGTTGTACTCGGCGAGGTACTCCTGCAGGTAGCTGACGTCCATGTTGTGTGGTACTGGGCTTGGAAGTTGCGGGAGATGCCTACTGCGCGTAGAAGGTGCGGGAATGATCCACGGAGCTGCAGATCACTCTCAGGCTCAGATGAAACAACTGTACAGCAGAGATGGCAACTTATAATAAGATTCTTTCTAAGAGAGGTGTATAGACGATGTGCAATCAAGGAACAGACATGTGACTGGGAACTGGCCCAAAAAGTTTTGATTTCGCTCGCCCCTGCTATTTATTCACACATTATCTCAGGTGTTTTGAATGTAGGTTACGGGCCATTCATGCCCGTGCCACCTATTAGGTGGCTTAATCATTATTAATCAATCAATCAGGTGTTTAGACATGTAAACAAAGGTAACTGCAGAAGGCCTATTGGCCCATACGAGGCAGCTCCTATTTATAGGCACCCAATTCCATTCATATACATGTCCAACCACTCTTGAAACAATCGAGGCATTCCCCCTCCACCACGCCACGTGGCAACTGGTTATACAAATCAACAACCCTGTTACCGAACCAGTATTTACCCAGGGCTTACCGAAATCTAAACTTATCCTGGATCGGTAACAAGGTTGTTGATTTGTGGAACCAATTACCGCGTAACGTGGTGGAGGTGGGGTCCCTCGATTGTTTCAAACGCGGGTTGGACATGTATATGAGTGGAATTGGGTGGTTATAAATAGGTGCCTCGTATGGGCCAATAGGCCTTCTGCAGTTATCTTTGTTCTTATGTTCTTCTTATCCAGTTTATACCCTGTATTTCGTGTTCTGTCTTGTGTTGATACTTATAATATATAATATTTTATATAGGGAAAATAATATTTTAGATTTAGTGATAACTAACAGGGAAACACAAATTATGGACAATAGGGAGTGACCTAGATATCAGTGATCATAAAGAAATCAGATTTAGCATTGAATGGAATAGATCTGTAAGACAAAATTCTGTAAAAGTGCCTGGTTTCGAAAACCTGATTTCAATAGCCTAAGAAATTTTTTGGGTCAAATAGATTGGAAAGTCTTGGGTATGGGGTGTGGGCCAGTCTTGGAGCGAGACATGAACCCAGCGATAGGTGACGTAGAAGGGGATTTTGATTTGGATTTAATATATAACTTATTTAAGAATATTCTAAACAAAGCACAGGAACATACTATACCATACAAATTGAATAGATCGAATACTAATGACCCAAAGTAGATAACAAAGAATTTGAAGAACCTTATAGGTAAAGCGAGAGCTTAGTACAAAAGGATTAAGAATGGGGAAGTCAGTTTAGAACAGGAATTCGTACAATTGGTTAGAAATGTTAAAAAAGTGATTAGGAAAGCAAAAAGAAACTATGAAGTTCGCATAGCAAGCAAAGTCAAATCCTAAAGGGTTTTTCCAGTTATATCGAACTAAGACTAGGGAAAGGATAGGTCCATTAAAAAACTGAGACAGGTCAAATAACGGATAATGACAAGGAGATGAGTAGTATTTTTAACAAATATTTTATATCTGTATTTACTAAAGAAATAACAATATACCTTCAGCCGAACAACTCTATGTGGATGGGGATGAGGACAGGTTGACTAGTTTAGCAGTTACCAGGGAGGATGTAATTAAACAATTTAAAAAACTAAAACCAAACTATTCCCCAGGGCCGGATGAAGTGTTTGCCAAGGTGCTTAAAGAATGCAAAGAGGAGCTTTCCGAGCCACTGTTTACCATATTTAATAAATCAATAGTCAGGCAGAGTGCCAGAGTCATGGAAGGTAGCTAATGTGGTACCTATTTTTAAGAAAGGAGATAGATCACTTGCGTCAAACTATCGGCCAATTAGCCTAACGTCTATTGTGAGAAAGTTACTTGAATCAATAATTGCAAATACAATTCGTCTTCATCTTGAAAAACATAAATTAATAAATGAGTCGCAACATGGTTTTACAAATTTGCTAACTTTTTATTCCAGCATAGTTGAGGCAGTTGATAGTGGTAAGGATTGTGATGTCGTGTACCTTGACTTTATCAAAACTTTTGATTGAGTGCCACATGAAAGACTAATTAAAAAAATAGAAGCTTATGGTATTGAGGGTGCTATATTAAGTTGGATTAGGGCATGGCTATTCCAAAGGAAACAGAGAGTTGGTTAGGAGATCTGTGAGAGGGTGAGAGGGTGTGTTAACCGGAGTGTTAACCGGATCTGTCTCAGTGAGAGGGTGTGTTAACCGGAGCTCCTGAGTGTTGTCATATTATCATAGCAATATGGAAGTTGTAGTGAAGGACCTGGTGACTCTAGTGGGAGCCCTGAGGACAGAGTTGGACTCTCTGCGGGAGGAGGTGCGTCAGCTGAAAGAACAACGAGAAGTAACGAAGAAGGAGACCAGTAGTAAAGGGAACTCGTCTTGGAGAGTTGTGAAAGACAGGGGCCTTAAGAAGACTTTGATAAAGCCGCCTTCAAACGCCATAGCAACTTCTGATTCATTTGACGTTTTGGAGGACGAGTACTGTGGTGAGACTGCGGATCGCGCAAAAGGGAAAGCAACGAAGAGCAAGGAAACGCAGGCCCCTCAGAGAGTAAAGGAAGTACCTAAGCAAACCATAGTTGTGGGAGATTCCCAGATAAGGTATTTGGATAGAACGTTTTGTGCTAGAGATAGGGGGAACAGGTTAAGGGTTTGCTATCCCGGAGCTGGCATTGGTGATATTATAAACAACATGAATGATATTATGGCTGGAAATGGGAACAATCCCATTATTTGCATTAGCGTGGGAGGAAATGATGTTGCTCGAGTTGGTCTATTCCATTCTGTCCTAAATCTGATTTCTTTGTGATCATTGTTCCCTAGCTCACTCCCTATTTCGATGTCATTAATTTGTGTTTCCCTGTTAGTTAACACTAAATCTAAAATATTATTTTCACGCGTTTGTTCCTTAATGTGTGGCGTAAGAAAGCAATCATCAATTAATTCTAGAAAATTCTCTGCTTCACTATTCCGTTTTGCTCAACCAGTTTATTCCAATAAAATTAAAGTCACCCATGACATGGGTGACTTTTTAAACTAGTCAACCTGTCCCTGTCCCCACCCACATATACTGGATCGGCTGAAGGCATGTTGTTAAGTTCCACTTTAGTAAATACAGATATAAAATATTTATAAAAAATACTACTCATCTCTTCATCATTATCTGTTATTTGATCTGTCTCAGTTTTTAATGGACCTATCCTTTCCCTAATCTTTGTCCGGTATAACTGGAAAAACCCTTTAGGATTTGTCTTTGCTTGCTCTGCTATGCAAACTTCATAGTTTCTTTTTGCTTTCCTTATCTCTTTTTTAGTATTTCTAACCAGTTGTATGAATTCCTGGTCTAAACTGACTTCCCCATTCTTAATCCTTTTGTACCACGCTCTCTTTTTACCTATAAGGTTCTTCAGATCCTTTGTTATCCACTTTGGATAATTAGTATTCGATCTATTCAATTTATATGATATACTACATTCCTGGGCTTTGGTTAGAATATTTTTAAATAGGTTATATTTTGAGTCCACATCGAGAACCCCTTTTACGTCACCTATCGCTGGGTTCACGTCTAGCTCCAAGACCAGCCCACACTCCATACCCAAGACTTTTCAATCTGTTTGACCCAATAAATTTCTTAGGTTATTGAAATTAGCTTTTCAAAAATCAGGTACTTTAACAGAATTTTCTTTTACAGATCTATTCCATTCTATGCTAAATCTGATTTCTTTATGATCACTGTTCCCTAGCTCATTCCCTATTTCGATGTCCTTAATTTGTGTTTCCCTGTTTGTTAACACCAAATCTAAAATATTATTTTCCCGCGTTGGTTCCTTAATGTGTTGCGTAAGAAAGCAATCATCAATTAATTCTATAAAATCTTCTGCTTCATTATTCCCTGTTTTGTTCAACCAGTTTATTCCACTAAAATTAGTCACCCATGACATAAATACTGTTAGATATAGATATTTCATCCCATAGATGTTTTGCTTCCATTCTGTCTAAATTTCGTGGCCTATATATAACTCCTATTATAATATTATTTGCTTTTTTGTTTAATTCTATCCAAATAGTTTCTGTGTGTGGCTCAGATTTGATTCCCTCTTTGAGATTACATTTCAAATTGTCCCTAACGTATATGGCTACTCCCCCTCCTCGTCTAATGTATATATCTGTGTGAAATAGTTTAAATCCATTTATTTGATATTCAGCTAATAGTTCTCTATTTTCTACATTCATCCACGTTTCGGTAAATGCAATAATATCTATTTTTTTCTGTGCAGACAAGAGCATTTAATTCGTTAATTTTATTTTTTAGACTTCTACTGTTAGTGTAATATACCCTAAGTGAATTGTTATTTTGAGGCCCTTCTCTTTCCCTGATCATTTTGCCAATTCCTTTCTCTCCCAAACACATACTTTTATTTTCCTTCCTCCAAATCAATTCCCATACCATTATCTACTAACAGTTTAAACCCAAACAAACACCTCTAACCATTGGTTCCAACGAGTTCGCAGCAGCAACAATCCCAGCCGTCGATAGATGCACCACCATCCCAAGCATACATTTCATTTCTTCCACAGAAGTGTTCCCAGTTGTCCATGAAAGATATTGCATTAGATTTGCAATATCTTTCCAGCCTGCAATTAACATTAAGTGTCCTCAACATACATTCATTTCCCACTCCCTTTCTTGGAAGAATGCCACATATGATCGGGATTCCTCCCTTGTTCCTAACTAATTCTATTGCTGTCTTGAATCTCTGTAGTAGTTCCTCACTCCTAACTCGCCAACATCATTACCCCCTGCACTAATACAAATAATAGGTTTGTTCCAATTTCCCGTCATAATATCTTTCATGTTTCCAACAATATCACCAATACCAGCTCCCGGATAGCAAACCCTTAACCTGTTCCCCCTTATCTCTGGCACAAAACGTTCTGTCTAAATACCTGGTTGATACCTGATTGGTGGGGTTCTGGGAGTTCTTCTACTCCCCAAGCCCGGCTCGAGGTCAGGCTTGACTTGTGAGAGTTTGGTCCACCAGGCTGTTGCTTGGAGCGGCCCGCAGGCCCACATACCCACCACAGCCCGGTTGGTCCGGCACTCCTTGGAGGAATAAATCTAGTTTCCTCTTGAAAATTGTGAGGGATCTAGATCCCTCAGCTAGTTTTCCCTAGTTTCTAGATTAGGCTAGGCACTCTAGAAACTGAAGCTTTCAAAATAACATATGCTTGTTGGGTGTTGAATGAAAGCTTATGTTACGAACTATCATGTGTAAGTAGTTAGAAGTCTGTGATTGCTCTGTAGAGAAAATTACAGAGATTTTCCTGTTTCTGTGAAATAGGATGGGAATTGAGAGTGAAGTGGTGTAGGGAGGTACTTGACTCTCCCAACGGTTTTACAGGGGGAGGGGAGGGAGAGTGGAGTGACGCTGCCTTTCCCCCCACATGGGAGACATCACGCCACTCTCCTTAGGCCTCCTCCTCCTTGTGACGTCACAGGATGCCCGAGGGTGACGGAGGCATATGATTGGGTCCCGCACGTGTGGTCCAAGCCTACTTTTGGCGCGAAGAACTATGAGTGGGTCCGGCATGTGGGAGCCATGCCGGCTTCAAGCTGATTGGTCTAGGCATGGTAGTAAGGAGGTAGGGGCATCTTGAGTCCCCTTAGCCCGCCAAATCGGCAGTTTGAATTGGGCGGCCAGGGAAGGAAGACGTGTCTGGGTGGAGGGGGGGAATTTTCCCCCTCCACCCCCTGTTAATCGCTTCTGTCGTCCAAATTACTCGATTGGTGGCACTCCTGCCATCAGGGGTTGTGTCAAGGCCTAATTAAGTGAATTGGGGCCAGGGATTTACGGAAGAAACAGTAAAAAGCTAAGAGACAGTTGACTGTGTGAACGCATGAGGCAGGCTGGCAGAGCCTCATGGTGTAACAGGTGGAGCGAGCATCCTGTCTAGTGGCAAGGGACAATTGATGTTGGGCAGTGTACGTGTATGTAATATTACAGGCCCATGTTGGACTTTGCATTCCGCCAGGCTGCGTCAGTATGGGGACGCCACCGGCCATTGTCACCACAGTACAGAGCAAGGCAGGCTCAGCCGCATGGGTACTCCTGTGGGCGGCACCCATGTGCGCGCCCGCCCGCGGGTGGAGGCCAGCCACCACCCCGCCCGCCAGCCCGCACCTGGGAATCTCCCATAACCAAAATTCGCTTTGTTCCTCCCTTTTCCCTTAGGGCACTTTGAGGGACCTGCGCTTCAATGATCCTCGTTGCTTTGTCTTTGCCTCCTCGTTGAACGAGATTTTGAACGAGATTTAAAAAACGAGATTTCACTCACCTTGATATCTGCTGCACTGCAATTAGCATTGTTTGCATATTGATCAATCAGCTTGCTGAAAATGTGCTGATTATTAGTAGATTCATATCCAAAATCATTCATGTCATACTGCTCCTCTCCTTTGACAGTCGTTATGTTCTGCAACGACAATACAGCGATCATTACATCTTGCAATACAATACAACAAGAGCAATAATATCAAATAATTGAATCAGAACATTTTTATTTTGAATTGACTCGCATTCGTCAATAGGCATTCTACAGTTCCCTAATTCCTATGTTACTATGTTTTCTGGGGACATGTTTGATGTCCCAGAGACCCTTTCTCGTCTGTGGCTGAATGGGACACCCAGCTGGTATAGGGACTCCCCACTGAGCCTGTATGGGTCACGTAGCTGGGATAGGGACTCCCCACTTTGCTGGATGGGGACACCCAGCTGGTATAGGGACTCCCCACTGTGGCTGCATGGGACACGCAGCTGGTAGAGGGACTCCCCACTGTTCTTGGTGGGACACCCAGCTGGTATAGGGACTCCCCACTGTGGCTGCATGGGACACCCAGCTGGTATAGGGACTCCCCACTGTGGCTGTATGGGACACGCAGCTGGTATAGAGACTCCCCACTGAGGCTGTATGGGTCACGCAGCTGGTATAGGGACTCCCCACTGTGCTGGATGGGACACGCAGCTGGTATAGGGACTCCCCACTAGGCTGGATGGGACACCCAGCTGGTATAGGGACTCCCCACTGTGCTGGATGGGACACGCAGCTGGTATAGGGACTCCCCACTAGGCTGGATGGGACACCCAGCTGGTATAGGGACTCCCCACTGTGCTGGATGGGACACGCAGCTGGTATAGGGACTCCCCACTGTGCTGGATGGGACACCCAGCTGGTATAGGGACTCCCCACTCTGCTGGATGGGACACGCAGCTGGTATAGAGACTCCCCACTGTGTTGGATGGGACACCCAGCTGGTATAGGGACTCCCCACTGTGCTGGATGGGACACGCAGCTGGTATAGAGACTCCCCACTGAGGCTGTATGGGACACGCAGCTGGTATAGGGACTCCCCACTGAGGCTGTATGGGACACGCAGCTGGTATAGAGACTCCCCACTGAGGCTGTATGGGTCATGCAGCTGGTATAGGGACTCCCCACTGTGCTGGATGGGACACGCAGCTGGTATAGGAACTCCCCACTGTGTTGGATGGGACATTCAGCTGGAATAGGGACTCCCCACTGTTCTTGGTGGAACACCCAGCTGGTATAGGGACTCCCCACTGTGCTGGATGGTCTTAGTTCTAGTATTCTTTTTAAAGCTAAGCACGATTTTTTATGCATATTTATTAACAGTAAAAACTGTTTTTATTTTTTATTTTATGAAATTCTTATCATTAATTCAAACTAAACTGATTTACCTTAAAATATTTTTTAACATTGAAATTTTTTATTAGATTATCTGTACAGCTGATATTGCAATTTAACTTCGATTTATCATATTGGTTTGTTATTTCATTTGCCAAATGTCCCTCCACAGAACACCGCCTATAGTGTTCCTATAGAAAGAACAATCGAGAAACCGTGCTTTATAATTGAAAGAAGAGTCTCGCATCAGTACGTATTGGTCCTCAGAATACTAGAATTAAGCTGGTAATACCACTTCAATATTTGATTTAAAAATAATAACACTAATTCAGGTATAAGAAAAAGAAAATCATGAAGCTACTAAGACAGTAGTTTCATTAATATTTCTAATAACACCAAATAATCAATATTCTCTGTGCAAGCTTACCTTAGCATCATCTACAACAAACTTGGAAGCCCCCTTGTTGATTATGGCCTTAACTTGCTTATTACACTTCCTGGTTTGTGCTCTCAGCGCCAGCAAATTCTGAAATGTCAAGTTTTCTGTGTCAAATGTTTTGAATTCAAACACTAAACAATAGGTTGTGGAGTTGTTATAGTTGCCAAGTTTAGCATAATGGCAACTATAACAACTTCACAACCAGCTCCATGGGAAAGACGCTCAAACATTGCTGAACAAGTATTTTGAAATAAAATATTCCATGTGACATACGTATAAAAATAAAACAATTGTTGGTTAAACAACATAATATGTTTGCGTTAAACAAATCTTTTGAGCTGGTCCCTGTAGTCCTGACCAGTGTGACTTTCTCGTCTATGATGCAGTGTGAATCTTTACTCATCTTAAATCATTAAGCGAAATACGTCGTCAAACAGATTTGAAGTTATCAATAAAAACTTCATTTGGCAATATAAATAAAATAAATAAATTTGGCAATAAAAAGTTCATTTTGCAATAAAATGCCTCATTTGGCAATTCAACTCCAGATTGGAAATAAGAGGCCCACTCTGCTCTCCTCTCATTATACTACTCGCTAATCTTACATAAGGTGCATGGGGTTCACCCACTGAAAATTACATCAATCCCAACATCACTCAACAACAATCCGAATAATAACAATCGGTTTTCAAACACAAACCCTTCAAGAGTTTTAAACCCCTCTGTTTAAGTCCTTAAACATGCTAAACATACACTCACTCCACCCATTCTCTTGTGCTTTTTAAATGTACAAAGCCCTTATCCTAAATCCTTATTTGAAACTCTTCATTGACAGACGTAATAGAACCCATGTGCACCTCACCAGAATTAAGTGTCTCTGTGATAGCCCCAGAGTCAAACAATCTTTGTAAAAACCTATGCAAATAAATTATCTAGGGAATTCCCTCCCTAAATAATTACAAAGCTGTCCAACCAATGATTTACTCAAAAGTAAAACCAAAAAAATTGCTAATTTCAAGCTCATAGTTTCCACCCTTGTGTGTCAAATTCACACTGCATCTTGTGCTGCCGACTTCCCCAATATTAGTAGTAAAGACATGCAACTTCATCACTGCCATCAACTTATATCGTAGTTATTATGTTCAACACAACATACATGTTTTGCTACAATGTACCTACTTATAATAATCTGTTATGTACTCTCACAAAATAAATAAATAAATGAGGAGACTCGCTACAGCTCATAACACAGCCCGGCTTCTCCAGCGTCACTAAACACATGTACTAAACTGTCCGAACCTAACCTAACTGCGGACCCACGAACAGAAAACGGGACATCACGTCAATTATGTGAGCCGCGGCGATATTTGGTACATAAGTTTTTGACCTTTAGAGATTTATAAGTCAAAATGCAATGTAGTACTGGAGAGGCCAGGTTGTATAACAGGCAGAGAAGATATGGTTTTGTCCTTGACAATTGGAGATCCCGGGTTCGATTCCAAGGCTGAACAGAAGTGGTTGGGAAATTTTCCTTTCACTTAATGCCGCTGTTCACCTTGCAATTAATAGTTATCTAGGAGTTAGGCATTGCGGATTGTATGCTGGTGAAGGTCAGTAGTTTGACCTTGAGGGGACCTCAACGCAAGCCTAAAGTATACATGTACTGGGAACTTCCTTTAAAAACAAAGTATTTAAAGAACTAGCTGACACCCTCTCCCTGTCCCCCTGTCCTCCCCGCCATTCCCCCCCCCCTTCCATATTCCCTCATCCTAACAATCATTTTCCACTCCCCCATCCCCCTCTCCCCTGTTCCCTCTTCCTCCCACCATTCCCTTCCCTGTTCCCTCGTCTTCGTCACCATCCCCCACTCTCCTTGTCCTCCCCACCATTCTAAACTGCGGAGGACAAGTAAACCACCATTCTCCCGTCCCCTCATCCTTCCCACCAATCCCCATTCCCTATTCTGATGCGTTCCCAAATGATCTGATGTTCCCATCAGAAAAATGGGAACATCAAATGATATGATGGTATCATTATCACTGAAAAATAAGAAAAACAGTTAAGAAAACGAAATGTAAAACAATGAAAAAATAAACAAATAAATTATACTCACAAAATGAACGGTAAGATAACATCACAGCCCAATTCCAATGCAATGTCACACAAAATAATTAAACCAAAATGAATATAAATCGAAATCTATGAAAATTCAATTCATCAACGAAATCGGAAACAATGATATGGAATCGCAGTATATTTAGTATAGCATGTGCTGCTTCTACGTGCAACAAATGGCACTGTTTTTCCAATTAAAAACTTGTTTTTACCTGTCACGTGAGAGGCATCTATATAGTAGATATATAAAAATACATCCGTATTCGAATGGAACGTTGTTTCAAAATTTCAAAGCAATCGGTAAAGAGGTTTCGGAGATTTCCCTCACATGAAAAACGCAGTTTAAAAAAAAACTGTTTACCTGTCACATACATGATATCTATATAGTAGGTATATAAAAACACGCTCTATGCGAATGGAACGTTGTGTCAAAATTTCAAAGCAATCGGTGAAGAAGTTTGGGAGTTTACCGATTTTGAACAAATGAACATTTTCAATTTTATTTATACAGATATTCCAATTCACTTTAAAACCTGAAAGCAATACTTGAAATAAAAAAGAGAGGCAAGTGTCGCCCTGCTCCTCCTCCTGACTAACTTTTTCCAGCACAAGAATACGGTGTAACAAGTCAACTTTGAGCTCATATATGTAAGGTGAACACGAAGAACAATAGATAAAATTATATTATATGAACATTAGTAGGAGTAAAAGAGTTAGAGAGACCACAGCATGCCACAGGAAAAACAAGAGTAGAGGCATCAAGAGGAAGCCATCAGTGCATTCAGTAATCATGTTAGGTAATCTTGAAATGATTTCGGGGCCTAGCGCTCCCGCGGCCCGGTCCTTGACAAGGCCTCCTTGTTACACATCCCCAGGAAGTATTGCTTCTTGGAAGCAGACCGTAGCAGCTGTCTAACTCCCAGGTATCTATTTACTGCTAGGTATACAGGGGCATCAGGGTGAAATAAATTCTGCCCATTTCTTTCCGCCTCCACTGGGGAGGTGGAACCCAGAACCTTGGAACTACGAATCCAGAGAGCTTCCCAGCCCCTTAGAGGAATGATAAATAGGCGCTATTTTGTCATGGAAATTAATTGTCTGCCACATTCTTATTTCGATCATAAATTTCACAGATACATAAATTTTGTCTAGTACAAAAAGAGATAAAAAAGTCAATATATTTTATTTTTTAATAATGCCTATTTAATCGGCTTAAACAAGAACGGGGATCAAAATACGCTACAACATTAGGATTAGTATTGCCTAACTCTTTACAGCACTGGTTCATTGTTATCTGTTCAGGAAAGAAAATCACGTGAAAATTTGTGAATTTACAGCATATTAAAATCCTTAAATAAACCTACCTCTTTCTTAAGCCGAGCTTCTTCATTCTCCTTCTGCTTCAACTCTTCTTTCCTGGACAACACAGCTTGGATTGCTTCCGGTTTAGGAGCTGATCTTTCTACCTTGTTTGGCCTGGAGGACGTTGCACGAAACCCACTGATTGCTGCCTGAAATAATATAAATGATAGTGTGCTTGGTTTCAGTAAGGACATAAAAATCAATTAACCTGGCTAATATGTGGCTCCTATTTATATCCACCAAAACTCATTCATATGTCTAACCTACGCTTGAGACAACCAACAGATCCTACGTCTACTATATTACCCGAAAATTTGTACCACAAATCCACATCCCTGGGTAAATGTAAAAGGTAAATACAACCAGTATTTACCCAGGTCTTCGCTAAATCTTAATTTATCCAATTTATAACCTATATTGGATATCCTTATCCTATATATCCTATTATATATATTATGTATTTATCAGTATGGCGAAGAGTTAGGGGTGACATGATAAAGGTTTACAAGTGGAAGAATGGTCATAACAAGGGGGGATATTAATAGGGTATTAAAAGTATCAACGGAAGACAGAACACGGAACAATGGGTATAAATTGGTTAAGTTTAGATTTAGGAGGCATGGTAAAATATTGGTGTGGTAACAAGGTTGTTGATTTGTGGAACCAATTACCGTGAAACATTGTGGAGGTGGGGTCCATCGATTGTTTCAAGCGTGGGTAGGACATATATATGAGTGGGATTGGGTGGTTATAAATTAGACCTGCCTCGTATGGGTCCATAGGCATTCGGCAGTTACCTTTACTCCTATGTGTTTATATATATTAAACCGTATTTTCGTTTTTTGTACTTGTACACTTCAATCATGTCAACCCCAACTCCTCGCTTTTAATAATAATACCGGATTACGGATTTGCGCCCAGTAAATCCTCCCCGGCCAGGATACGAAGCCGTGACAAAGCGCTAGCGGAACGCCAGGCGAGTGTCTTACAACTACACCACGGAGACTGATTAATATTATATTAAAAATCTTAAATATTAAAAAAGAGATAAGGAGGCCAAAAAAGATACTATGAAGTTTGTATAGCAGGGCAAGCAAAGACAAATCCTAAAGGGATTTTCAGTTATATTGAACAAATATTAGCAAAAGGATAGGTTCATTAAAAACTGAGACAGGTAAGCTAATGGATAATGACCAAGAGATGAGTAGTATTTTTAATAAATATTTTATCTCGTATTTACTAAAGAATAACTTAATTCTATGCCTTCAGCCGAACAAGGCTAAGTGGGTGGGGACGAGGACAGGTTGACTAGTCTAACAGTTACCAAGGACGATATTATTAAACAAATAGTAAAACTTAAACAAAACAAATCTTCAGGGCCGAATGAAGCGTTTGTCAGGATGCTTAAAGTCAGTCAAGTGTAGTCACAGTGAGAGGTTGTGCTAGCTGGAGCTCCGATTCTAATAACATTATTATTGCAATAATGGAGGGATTAGTGAGGGATTTGGTGAGTATGGTTGGAGCTCTGAGAGCAGAGATGGATTCCCTGCGGGAGGAGGTGCGACGGCTGGGACTTCGGGAGGAAACGAAGGAGGAGGCCAGTGTTGACGGGACCTCATTAAGAAGGACTGACGGGACCAGTATTAAGAAGTCCTCGTCTTGTCAAGTTGTGAAAGACAGGGGTCTTAAGAAGACCTTGGCAAAACCGAAAACAAAAAGCCTACACCTAAGGACTTTTAATGCATTTGACGTATTAGAGGACGAGTGCTGTGTTGAACCTGTTGTTCAACGAGGTGGCAAAGACAAATTAACGAGGAGCATTAAAGTGCAAGTCCCTCAAACTGCTCGAAAGGAAAAGGGAGAATCGAAGCGAATTTTGGTTGTGGGAGATTCCCAGGTGGGGTATTTAGACAGAACGTTTTGTGCCAGAGATAGGGGGAACATATTAAGGGTTTGCTACCCGGGAGCTGGAATTGGTGATATTGTTGGAAACATGAATGATATTATGACAGGAAATGGAAACAAACCCATTATTTGTGTTAGTGCAGGGGGTAATGATGTTGGACGAGTTAGGAGTGAGGAACTAATACAGAGATTAAGGACAGCCATTGAATTAGTTAGGAGCAAGGGAGGAATCCCGATCATATGTGGCATTCTTCCAAGAAAGGGAGTGGGAAATGAATGGATGTCAAGGGCACTTGGTGTCAATTGTCGGCTGGAAATATATTGCAAATCAAACGCAATATCTTTCATAGACAACTGGGAACACTTCTATGGAGGAAATGAAATGTATGCTCGTGGTGGGGTGCATCTATCGAGAGCTGGGGTTGTTGCTGTTGTTAACTCGTTGGAAGAAGTGGTTACAGGTGTTTGTTTGGATGTAAACTGTTAGTAGAAAGAGGTATGGGAATTGATTTGGAGGAAGGAGATAATAAAAGTATGTGTTTGTGGGAGAAAGGAATTGGCAAAATGATCAGGGAAAGAGAAGGGCCTCAAAATAACAATTCACTTAAGGTATATTACACTAACAGTAGAAGTCTAAGAAATAAAATTAACGAATTAAATGCTCTTGTCTGCACAGAAAAAATAGATATTATTGCACTTACCGAAACGTGGATGAATGTAGAAAACAGAACTATTAGCTGAATATCAAATAAATGTAGTTAAACTATTTCACACAGATAGATATATTAGACGAGGAGGGGGAGTAGCCATATATGTTAGGGACAATTTGAAATGTAGTCTCAAAGAGGGAATCAAAACTGAGCCACACTCAGAAACTATTTGGATAGAATTATACGAAAAAGCAAATAATATTATAATTGGAGTTATATATAGGCCACCAAATTTAGACAGAATGGAAGCAAAGCATCTATGGGATGAAATATCTAGGGCATCTAGATCTAACAGTATTTACGTCATGGGTGACTTTAATTTTAGTGGAATAAACTGGTTGAACAAAACAGGAAATAGTGAAGCAGAAGATTTTCTAGAATTAATTGACGATTGCTTTCTTACACAACACATTAAGGAACCAACGCGGGAAAATAATATTTTAGATTTAGTGTTAACTAACAGGGAAACACAAATTAGTGACATCGAAATAGGGAATGAGCTAGGGAACAGTGATCACAAAGAAATCAGATTTTGCATAGAATGGAATAGACCTGTAGGAGAAAATTCTGTTAAAGTGCCAGATTTTCGAAAAGCTTATTTTAATAGCCTAAGAAATTCTTTGGGTCAAATTGATTGGAAAGTCTTGGGTATGGGGTGGGGGCCGGTCTTGGAGCGAGACATGAACCCAGCGATAGGTGACGTAAATGGGGATTTCGATGTGGATTCAATATATAACTTATTTAAGAATATTCTAAACAAAGCACAGGAACGTAGTGTACCATACAAATTGAATAGATCGAATACTAATGATCCAAAGTGGATAACAAAGAATTTGAAGAACCTTATAGGTAAAAAGAGAGCTTGGTACAAGAGGATTAAAAATGGGGAGGTCACTTTAGAACAGGAATTCGTACAACTGGTTAGAAATGTTAAAAAAGAGATAAGGAAAGCAAAAAGAAACTATGAAGTTCGCATAGCAGGGCAAGCAAAGACAAATCCTAAAGGGGGTTTTCAGTTATATCGTACTAAGACTAGGGAAAGGATAGGTCCATTAAAAACTGAGACAGGTCAAATAACAGATAGTGATGAAGAGATGAGTAGTATTTTTAATAAATATTTTGTATCTGTATTTACTAAAGAGGAACTTAACAATATGCCTTCAGCCGAACAAGTCTATGTGGGTGGGGACGAGGACAGGTTGACGAGTTTAGCAGTTACCAGGGAGGATGTTCTTAAACAAATAGTAAAACTCAAACCAAACAAATCCCCAGGGCCGGATGAAGTGTTTGCCAGGGTACTTAAAGAATGCAAAGAGGAGCTTTGTGACCCACTGTCTACCATATTTAATATATCAATAGAGTCAGGCAGAGTGCCAGAGTTTTGGAAAGTTGCTAATGTGATACCAGTTTTTAAGAAAGTTAGATCACTTGCATCTAACTATCGACCAATTAGCCTAACGTCTATTGTGGGAAAGTTACTTGAATCAATAATTGCAAATACAATTCGTCTTCATCTTGAAAAACATAAATTAATAAATTAGTCGCAACATGGTTTTACAAATGGCCGTTCATGTTTAACAAATTTGCTAACTTTTTATTCCAGCATAGTTGAGGCAGTTGATAGTGGTAAGGATTGTGATGTCGTGTACCTTGACTTTAGCAAAACTTTTGATTGAGTGCCACATGAAAGACTAATTAAAAAAATAAAAGCTTATGGTATTGAGGGTGCTATATTAAGTTGGATTAGGGCATGGCTATTCCAAAGGAAACAGAGAGTTGGTTAGGTCTCGGTGAGAGGGTGTGTTTAGGGGTCATATCAAAAAATATCGTTTTAAATTAAAATTGTTCAATTTGCTTATAAATTTTTTTATGAAATGGTTATAGAAAGCTCTGCAACTAGTCCAAGTTTCACCATCACACCCTAAACAGAAAAGGAGAAAAAAAATACACAACGTATTATGCAACGAATGTTCAACATTCTCAAATAATCTCAGGGAACACATGTGTCAACTAAAATGTCTACTATGTGCTGTAGAAGCACAAACTCTTGTAATAATTGTAATATGTATGTTCAATATATTTATATTGAATTTTTTTTTTTTCTTTTTATTTTTTTTTATTTTTTTTTTTTTTTGCCAATTTTTTTTCTCGTTTGTTATCAAGGGATTTGCATGAAACTTGCACACCTTGCTCAATGGATGCCTATCTGCAAGGGTGCCGATTATGAACGAAATCTGTCAAAGTCAAGCTCAGCTACAGGTGGCCGAACTTGGATCTTTATTTTACACTGGAAAGTAATTTACACCTTTAAATTACTTCAGAGCTTTCATTTATTAATCAATTTACATGCAAATTACACCTTATATGTAGCGTTTGTGCCTCTACAGACTCTAGTAGACATTTTAGTCCAAAGTCTATTTGTTGATTTTATAAAAATTTATAAATATCATATATTGCATATTTTTTTAGTAGGGTAACTTTGAAAAATTATATTATTGCACTAAACACTTTTTTGATAAAACTGAGCACTAGAATCCTTTATTATGTGCTCAATTTAATATCTGAGTGTTATAGAAATGATTTTAGTTGACACATGTGTTCCCTGAAACTATTTGAAAATTCGTTGCATAATTCGTTGTTTATTTTTTTTCTCCTTTTCTGTTTAGGGTGTGAGTAGAAACTTAGACCAGCTGCAGCCCTTTCTATAACCATTTCATCAAAAATTTATAAGCAAATAGAACCACTTTTAATTTTACATCGATATGCCCCCCTTAACCGGAGCTCCTGAGTGTTGTTATATTATCATAGCAATATGGAAGTTGTAGTGAAGGACCTGGTGACTCTAGTGGGAGCCCTGAGGACAGAGTTGGACTCTCTGCGGGAAGAGGTGCGTCAGCTGAAAGAACAACGAGAAGTAACGAAGGAGGAGACCAGTAGTAAAGGGAACTCGTCTTGGAGAGTTGTGAAAGACAGGGGCCTTAAGAAGACTTTGATAAAGCCGCCTTCAAACGCCATAGCAACTTCTAATTCATTTGACGTTTTGGAGGACGAGTGCTGTGGTGAGACTGCGGATCGCGCAAAAGGGAAAGCAACGAAGAGCAAGGAAACGCAGGTCCCTTAGAGAGTAAAGGAAGTACCTAAGCAAACCATAGTTGTGGGAGATTCCCAGATAAGGTATTTGGATAGAACGTTTTGTGCTAGAGATAGGGGGAACAGGTTAAGGGTTTGCTATCCCGGAGCTGGCATTGGTGATATTATAAACAACATGAATGATATTATGGCTGGAAATGGGAACAATCCCATTATTTGCATTAGCGTGGGAGGAAATGATGTTGCTCGAGTTGGTCTATTCCATTCTGTCCTAAATCTTTTTTTTTTGTGATCACTGTTCCCTAGCTCACTCCCTATTTCGATGTCATTAATTTGTGTTTCCCTGTTAGTTAACACTAAATCTAAAATATTATTTTCACGCGTTTGTTCCTTAATGTGTGGCGTAAGAAAGCAATCATCAATTAATTCTAGAAAATTCTCTGCTTCACTATTCCCAGTCTTGCTCAACCAGTTTATTCCAATAAAATTAAAGTCACCCATGATATGGGTGACTTTTTAAACTAGTCAACCTGTCCCTGTCCCCACCCACACATACAGGATCGGCTGAAGGCATGTTGTTAGTGTTCGACTTTAGTAAATACAGATATAAAATATTTATAAAAAATACTACTCATCTCTTCATCATTATCTGTTATTTGATCTGTCTCAGTTTTTAATGGACCTATCCTTTCCCTAATCTTTGTCTGGTATAACTGGAAAAACCCTTCAGGATTTGTCTTTGCTTGCTCTGCTATGCAAACTTCATAGTTTCTTTTTGCTTTCCTTATCTCTTTTTTAGTATTTCTAACCAGTTGTACGAATTCCTGTTCTAAACTGACTTCCCTAATTCTTAATCCTTTTGTACCACGCTCTCTTTTTACCTATAAGGTTCTTCAGATCCTTTGTTATCCACTTTGGATAATTAGTATTCGATCTATTCAATTTATATGATATACTACATTCCTGGGCTTTGGTTAGAATATTTTTAAATAGGTTATATTTTGAGTACACATCGAGAACCCCTTTTACGTCACCTATCGCTGGGTTCACGTCTAGCTCCAAGACCGGCCCACACCCCATACCCAAGACTTTTCAATCTGTTTGACCCAATAAATTTCTTAGGTTATTGAAATTAGCTTTTCAAAAATCAGGTACTTTAACAGAATTTTCTTTTACAGATCTATTCCATTCTATGCTAAATCTGATTTCTTTATGATCACTGTTCCCTAGATCATTCCCTATTTCGATGTCCTTAATTTGTGTTTACCTGTTAGTTAACACTAAATCTAAAATATTATTTTCCCGCATTGGTTCCTTAATGTGTTGCGTAAGAAAGGAATCATCAATTAATTCTATAAAATCTTCTGCTTCATTATTCCCTGTTTTGTTTAACCAGTTTATTCCACTAAAATTAGTCACCCATGACATAAATACTGTTAGATATAGATATTTCATCCCATAGATGTTTTGCTTCCATTCTGTCTAAATTTCTTGGCCTATATATAACTCCTATTATAATATTATTTCCTTTTTTGTTTAATTCTATCCAAATAGTTTCTGTGTGTGGCTCAGATTTGATTCCCTCTTTGAGATTACATTTCAAATTGTCCCTAACGTATATGGCTACTCCCCCTCCTCGTCTAATGTATATATCTGTGTGAAATAGTTTAATTCCATTTATTTGATATTCAGCTAATAGTTCTCTATTTTCTACATTCATCCACGTTTCGGTAAGTGCAATAATATCTATTTTTTCTGTGCAGACAAGAGCATTTAATTCGTTAATTTTATTTTTTAGACTTCTACTGTTAGTGTAATATACCCTAAGTGAATTGTTATTTTGAGGCCTATGAATTTTCCTAATCATTTTGCCAATTCCTTTCTCTCCCAAACACATACTTTTATTTTCCTTCCTCCAAATCAATTCCCATACCATTATCTACTAACAGTTTAAACCCAAACAAACACCTCTAACCACTGGTTTCAACGAGTTCGCAGCAGCAACAATCCCAGCCGTCGATAGATGCACCCCATCCCAAGCATACATTTCATTTCTTCCATAGAAGTGTTCCCAGTTGTCCATGAAAGATATTGCATTAGATTTGCAATATCTTTCCAGCCTGCAATTAACATTAAGTGTCCTCAACTTACATTCATTTCCCACTCCCTTTCTTGGAAGAATGCCACATGACCGGGATTCCTCCCTTGTTCCTAACTAATTCTATTGCTGTCTTGAATCTCTGTAGTAGTTCCTCACTCCTAACTCGCCAACATCATTACCCCCTGCACTAATACAAATAAGTTTGTATTAGTGCAAGTTTGTTCCAATTTCCCGTCATAATATCTTTCATGTTTCCAACAATATCACCAATACCAGCTCCAGGATAGCAAACCCTTAACCTGTTCCCCTTATCTCTCGCACTAAACGTTCTGTCTAAATACCTGGTTGATACCTGATTGGTGGGGTTCTGGGAGTTCTTCTACTCCCCAAGCCCGGCTCGAGGTCAGGCTTGACTTGTGAGAGTTTGGTCCACCAGGCTGTTGCTTGGAGCGGCCCGCAGGCCCACATACCCACCACAGCCCGGTTGGTCCGGCACTCCTTGGAGGAATAAATCTAGTTTCCTCTTGAAAATTGTGAGGGATCTAGATCCCTCAGCTAGTTTTCCCTAGTTTCTAGATTAGGCTAGGCACTCTAGAAACTGAAGCTTTCAAAATAACATATGCTTGTTGGGTGTTGAATGAAAGCTTATGTTACGAACTATCATGTGTAAGTAGTTAGAAGTCTGTGATTGCTCTGTAGAGAAAATTACAGAGATTTTCCTGTTTCTGTGAAATAGGATGGGAATTGAGAGTGAAGTGGTGTAGGGAGGTACTTGACTCTCCCAACGGTTTTACAGGGGGAGGGGAGGGAGAGTGGAGTGACGCTGCCTTTCCCCCCACATGGGAGACATCACGCCACTCTCCTTAGGCCTCCTCCTCCTTGTGACGTCACAGGATGCCCGAGGGTGACGGAGGCATATGATTGGGTCCCGCACGTGTGGTCCAAGCCTAGTTTTGGCGCGAAGAACTATGAGTGGGTCCGGCATGTGGGAGCCATGCCGGCTTCAAGCTGATTGGTCTAGGCATGGTAGTAAGGAGGTAGGGGCATCTTGAGTCCCCTTAGCCCGCCAAATCGGCAGTTTGAATTGGGCGGCCAGGGAAGGAAGACGTGTCTGGGTGGAGGGGGGGGAATTTTCCCCCTCCACCCCCTGTTAATCGCTTCTGTCATCCAAATTACTCGATTGGTGACACTCCTGCCATCAGGGGTTGTGTCAAGGCCTAATTAAGTGAATTGGGGCCAGGGATTTATGGAAGAAACAGTAAAAAGCTAAGAGACAGTTGACTGTGTGAACGCATGAGGCAGGCTGGCAGAGCCTCATGGTGTAACAAATGGAGCGCATATCCTGTCTAGTGGCAAGGGACAATTGATGTTGGGCAGTGTACGTGTAGGTGATATTACAGGCCCATGTTGGACTTTGCATTCCGCCAGGCTGCGTCAGTATGGGGACGCCGCCGGTCATTGTCACCACAGTACAGAGCAAGGCAGGCTCAGCCGCGTGGGTACTCCTGTGGGCGGCACCCATGTGCGCGCCCGCCCGCGGGTGGAGGCCACCCACCACCCCGCCCGCCAGCCCGCACCTGGGAATCTCCCATAACCAAAATTCGCTTTGTTCCTCCCTTTTCCCTTAGGGCACTTTGAGGGACCTGCGCTTCAATGATCCTCGTTGCTTTGTCTTTGCCTCCTCGTTGAACTACAGGTTCACCACAGCACTCGTCCTCTAACACATCAAATGCGTTAGAAGTCCTTAGGCTATTACTGTCGGTTTTGCCAAGGTCTTCTTAAGACCCCTGTCCTTTACAACTTGCCAAGACGAGGTCTTTTTAATACTGGTCGCCTCCTTTGTTTCTTCCTGATGTTGTTTCAGCTGTTGTAACTCCTCTCGTAGCGAATCCAGCTCTGTCCTCAGAGCTCCAACTAGATTCACCAGTACCTTCACTTATCCTTCTATTATTCGTATAATAATATTACTACAATCGGAGCTCCAGCTAACACAACCTCTCATTGTGACAGTACCTCACTGACTGGAACGTATGTCGTGGGAAGCAGCTACGGGAAAGGACTATCGCTACATAGGTCTTCCGCAAATTTCATTGTGTCCCCCACTAACTCTGCCTATTACCTTTAATTACATGACTCCTGACTTTTTTTACATGACAGTGATTGACTTCTCCACAAAATGTTTATTTAAATCCCCTTTGGGTGCAGTACACCTCTTAATATTTGGTTTAACATAAGAAATGGTCGTCTGACTGGTCAGACGACTATTTGAGAATTTTTAAATTACTTTTTTATTAAAATATTCAAGAAAATTCTAAAATTTAAATAACTTAAATTTGCCTCCCCCCCTGCAACAACAAATACATTTACCCTCAATAGTGACATTTACCATAAATAGTGAGGTTACTGTGGCTGGCGTGCCTTATGTTACCTCCTGGTTCTTTGTGTGTTCACTGATTGAGTAACAAAATTCTACACCAGTTGTAACTGTACTCTGTATAAATACTATTTTGCTGCCTGTTGTCAAGTGTTGAGTGTAAAAAATAGCAAAGAATTGGTTTCCAAGTTAAATAGCTGAGCAATCCAAGAAGAGAAGTTTTCCGAATTTGTCGTTTACATTGGTTTTCATTTGATACATATTTAGTGTATATGTCTCATTGAATATGACCGCATATTCTGTATTTACTATTTTCTGGTTTAGGGCTTCTATCCCTCTAACTATTTTCTTAGCATCAGGGCTTAGCTGAAATAGGAGTTCTCCAAAACTCATTTTCGTAATTTTAAGGTGAAGAAAAGAAGTGAATTACAATAGAATGTATTACACTTATTTATACAATTTGCACAACGCTTCGAACCTCCATGGTTCTTTCTCAAGTGAAAGGAATTTTCAGGTTTGGTTGATTATATACCCGCACTGGGTCAGGTGATAAGACAATAAAGGTGAAAACATGGGGGAATACATAAGAATGCGGAAGGCCTATTGGCCCATATAAGGCAGCTGCTATCTACATACAATGATTAGTCAAGTGTAATTGTCCTGTTATGTTGAACGGTGTCTTCTGTGTTGGCATCGTTATGTTCTATTTAGTGTATAGAGTATATTCTTTCCCAGTGTGGAGTTTCTTCCCTGAGTAATATTCCTCCCTAATTCCTCCTCTGGCTAAAAGTTATTTCCTTAGATTTGAAATTTCTCCCTTGGAAAGCAAGTGCCTTTACACACAGAGATCACACTAACGTGATGCATCAAATGAACAAATCCACAAGGGCAGTGACGAGGATTCGAACCTGCGTATGGGAGTAAGCTCAGTCTGACAGTAAGCTAGCTCAGTCCATTAAGGCAGTGTCTGGGATGCTCCCAGATGCAGGTTCGAATCCTCGTCACTGCCCTTGTGGATTTGTTCAAGTGACTTTCTTTACAGCTGAATATAAATATATTTTTTTTTAATTTACACATTATATACACAACTCACTTGCAGTTCTCGTGGTAGGAAGCCTTCTATTGATAGTTTAGTCATAAAAAGCGGTAAATACCAAAGTTCAAAAGAACTTTGTTGTTGCTTTGTTCAACACCTGTTGAACAAGCTCTTGTTCAACAGGTGCTTGTTCATGTTCACATTTGGTGGCGCAGAAGTGCCACATATATTATCAAGTTTTTCACAGCATAATATTCGAGGATTATTACAAAAAATTGGCAGCTATGTACTTTTTAGACATTCTTTTATTGATATAATCTGTACACTACAGCATTTCTCTCCAGCTACTATGACAGGTGACGTTTTTCACACTTCTCCAGGCAGGGGATGGCAGTTAAAGAAAAACATTTAAAACGTGGACAAATGAAAATTAAAATAGAATTTTAAATGCAGTTTCCATTTCCTATAGATGTCTTTCTTCCTCACCCTGATTGCCCCTCCATAGAGGGACGGGGTGAGAGGGGCGGGAGTGAAACACAATAAATGTTTACATGTAGCACCTAATAGACAGAGTTGCATAAAAAAAATTAGGAAATATATTAAACTTTTCAAAAGTTTTTTCTATCAGAAATGATAATGTACAGTGATAATTTTAATTTAAATATGTATGGATGGTATTTTTATGATTTGAGTCAAAGTTAAATTATAAGCTAATCCTAAATATGCTGAACATTTCTCAATACCGCCTAACCCACGTAAAATATTTCTAAGCTAAAAACAAGATGTCAAAATATTAATAAACAGCTTTGAAAGATATTTCTTGAAATGCCAAGCAAAGTCGCTGTCTATGTGAGGTCTTGCTTACTAGGCTACATATTGCTGTTATGGCGGCTAGTTATGATATAGATAGGTAGATAGATTCATAGATAGATAGATACATTCATACATACGTACATACTAACATACATACATGTGTGTAAGTCACGAAAATTAACACGTGATGAAAAATGTGAATGTCAGATCACGGAGGAAGAATTGAATTTTCTTTAAATTTTGTTCCTATTTCAGTTCTTCCTCCGTGGTCTGACACTGTCACAAACATACATAAATGGATTGATAGATATAGAACATGTCAAATTACCTAACATTTTGTCAAAACATGTTATATGCCCCATGTAACATAATAAAATTAGAACTTCAATACAGAAATGGCGGAAACGTATGGGGACTGAATAGTGCAAAAAAGGTGGCTAGTGAATGGCGCGAAAATGGTTACCTTGAGGTGTTTCCGGGACTTAGCGTCCCCGCGGCTAAATCGTCGACCAGACCTCTTAAAGAGGGTGAGGCTAACGAGTGAATGAGGCAAGAAGACTGGTAATTGAATGGGGCGAGAAGGGTGGTGAGTGAATGGGGCAAGAAGGGTGGTGAGTGAATGGGGTGGGAATGTTGGTGAGTGAATTGGGCGAGAAGGGTGGTGAGTGAATTGGGTGGGAATGTTGGTGAATTGTGGTGGCATTTCAATAAACAATTACACACCAGGTATCTTGTGTACTCAAATCATAACTTTTTTTAACGTTTAACATTTCTTAGATGGTTTTAAGTGCTTCTTTCTCACAATCTTCCTCTTCCTCTCTTCTTCTCGTCGAATATCCTCAAGATCTTCTTTAAGTCCAATTTTGGCAGATATTCTCTCTTCTTTTTGCACCTGAGAGAAAGATGCCTCCATATCACCGCAGTCATCAACTTCATCCCTGAAAAACACATTATATAAGTCACATCTCCAAACAATTATTCTTAAGTATGCAGCTGAAATCTCTTGACCCCTTAAGGATTCGAACAATTTACAAGAGGTCATCATTCATACCGAATCTAAATCTTTACTTCGGGCATTGTTATCCAGCCAGCACAAAGATAATATAAAACTCATCACTGAAATCTTACAATAGGAAAAGAAGCACACAATCTAGGGCTGTTAGTCACCCTAAATTATATACCAAATTACATTTGCATAGTTGATTATGTAAAAGGCAGACTCACTAGTAAAAACTGCTACTGCTTTAACTGTTGTACAGGTAAAAATACCTCTAAGTTTCTCATAGATTAAAGAGCAAAACAAAAAGAAAGAACTCCCAAATATCAAAAGTCGCCACAGAGCCAAAGTAGCGAAAAGCGGACACATTTCAATGTGGTGCTAACATGCCACGGGGTACTACTTCTTCAAACCTGGTAAAAAGCTATCCAGAGAAATTGCATTAGCCATACAGACTTAGACTTGTCTATAAGTGCTGCTGGAAGGTAACAAACCCAATAGTTAGAGGGTGTCATATCTGTGGAAAAGATGCAGAAATGCTACTTTTACATTACATATTAGAATGTGAAGCAACTCAAGCACTGCGCATCAAACTCAACATTCAGCCAACTTGAGCAGCTGCATTAAATGCAAAATTCACATTTAATGCGACTTCAATGGTTTAAAAAAAATGAAGAATGGGACACACTAGTGAACACTGTGCATCTATATCCACTGCCAAGATAATGTACAAATCACATAATGTACCAAGATAATGTTGTTAAAACAAAAGACTAAAACCAGTGCGAAAAGAAGAAAACTATACCTTCATATGAAACTTTGACCCAAATATCAATGTAACAAAATTACTGTCAATAATCGAACTCAATTAGGGCTCAGTTCAACCCGTGCTACATGTACATTTCGTTCCAAGTAGTTAAACCTAAAACAAAACAGGTCTAGATGACATAGTTAAGAATGCATATAGAAATATGTGCGTACATGATAACTAATAGACTCACTAAATGTACGGTATGTTAGCTTCATATTACGATAGATGGAAACTTAAAATCCTAATTCAATAAATCTTTAAATTAAACAAAGAGAAAATAAGTATGGCAGATTCCTTTTTTACATACAATGGTAAAAACCCAACACTCGTGTCTCTTTCTGATCAGTGTCAGTTATCTGCGATTTATGTAATTTTATGAGAGGCAATTGTCACGGAGAAAACACTAGGAAGAGAAAGTTAAGTTAAAAAGTTCAAAATTCTACACACACTAAAGTATTTTTGTAAAATTAATACACTATTATATAAGACAAAGAAGAGATATGGGAAAAAATTGTATAAATTTTTAATCAAAGAAAAAGATTTGTCGAAACTATTAAACAAGAGAAAGTGGTGAAAGAATCCTCATGAACAAACTTGCAACAGAATTTACGAGGAAATGTGTTTAAGCATGTGTTTACATGTGTAGCATCGAGAACAAGAGGCAATAATTTCAAGCATTCAAACAAATACGCAATACAGTATATGCATAAATGTCTGTTAAATAAGAAAGTAGTGTATGTTTAAAACATCTGGAATATCAAATCAACGTATAATAAGATTATAGATAAAGCAGGAAACCAGTACTGTGGCTCCCATCCTGTGACCATTTAGTTAACGCATTCGCACATATGTACACAAAAGGAAAAATACTCAAACAAAATACAATACTCACCGATACTTTCTCTTATCATAGCCAAATAGGTTTCTGATTTCCCTCGAGAAATCTATCCCTTGATCTCCATCGTCAATGAAATCATCCATATCAGAGTCTTCCTCCTCTTCTGAATCACTGGCAATGCGCAGTTTGGGATGTGGAATCTTCTGTGGTCTTAATGGTTTCATGTCTTTTGTTTGCATATATCTAGGCTTCTGAGGCTTCATATCTTTACCAATAGAAGTTTGAGGTTCTGAAGGCGCTGGTCTGGAATTTTGCACAGGTTTGATTCCTTTGATTTGAGCATGATCCCGAGGCCAATGTCCCGCAGTTGCAAATAACTTCATTCTGTCCGCTACTTTAGATTCTTGTTTGGGCTCCTCGAGAGCTTGGTTTAATTTGGCAGTATTTTCTTGTTTCTTTATAATCTCACCCTTCTTACTCAGTTTTGGTGAATCTTTTACATCAGCCTTTTGTTCCTTTTTCTGGGGCTTTTCAACTCCGGTTTTGTCTTGTGGCAATTTTCCCAACCATTTTAGCTTACGTCTTCTCTCGTCTTCCAGCTTTAGTTTCTCTATGGCAGTCAGAGGCCGACCAAAGTATTTCTGTGATATGCCTTTGTCTTTCTCTTTTTTTCCATCCTTCAAGTTTGCAAGAGGCAGTGACTGCTTCTTGCGAGCAATTACAAGAAGCTCTTTAAAACTCACTGGTAGTGGTGCGTCCGGTCTAGGCGTCACCTTGAGCTTTTTTGGGTTCTTATCATAACCCTTGTTTTCCCTCTCTCTACTGTATTTACGTTTTAATTTTCCAGAAGTTGATTTATCTTCCAGTTGAGTCTTCACTGTGTTGGTAACTCCGCTCTGTAATAACATACAGTAATATTATTATTATAAAAAAACATAATAAAATACCAATATTTTTATGTTTGTAAAAAGAAAATATGGAATCAAAATGTCTCAGCCCAACCTGTCCTCCTACCTAACTCGCAAGCGCCACAGACATGTTTGACCTGTGTCACTTACAGACACATGTTTGACCTGTGTCACTTACAGACACCTGATTGACCTGTGTTACTTACAGACACCTGATTGACCTGTGTTACTTACAGACACCTGATTGACCTGTGTTACTTACAGACACCTGATTGACCTGTGTTACTTACAGACACCTGATTGACCTGTGTTACTTATAGACACATGTCTGATATGTGACATTTACAGACACATGTCTGACCTGTACAAGGATATAGCGGAGTATAATAAGACAACTGAACTCCTTCATAATACTCATAGAAAACGAGATTTCACTCACCTTGATATCTGCTGCACTGCAATTAGCATTGTTTGCATATTGATTAACCAGCTTGCTGAAAATGTGCTGATTATTAGTAGATTCATATCCAAAATCATTCATGTCATACTGCTCCTCTCCTTTGACAGTCGTTATGTTCTGCAACGACAATACAGCGATCATTACATCTTGCAATACAATACAACAAGAGCAGCAATATCAAATAATTGAATCAGAACATTTTTATTGTGAATTGACTCGCATTCGTCAATAGGCATTCTACAGTTCCCTAATTCCTATGTTACTATGTTCTCTGGGGACATGTTTGATGTCCCAGAGACCCTTTCTCGTCTGTGGCTGGATGGGACACCCAGCTGGTATAGGGACTCCCCACTGAGGCTGTATGGGTCACGCAGCTGGTATAGGGACTCCCCACTGAGGCTGTATGGGTCACGTAGCTGGTATAGGGACTCCCCACTGTGGCTGCATAGGACACGCAGCTGGTATAGGGACTCCCCACTGTGGCTGCATGGGTCACGCAGCTGGTATAGGGACTCCCCACTGTGGCTGTATGGGACACGCAGCTGGTATAGGGACTCCCCACTGTGGCTGTATGGGACACACAGCTGGTATAGGGACTCCCCACTTTGCTGGATGGGACACCCAGCTGTTATAGGGACTCCCCACTTTGCTGGATGGGACACCAAGCTGGTATAGGGACTCCCCACTTTGCTGGATGGGACACCCAGCTGGTATAGGGACTCCGCACTGTGGCTGCATGGGACACGCAGCTGGTATAGAGAATTCTTATCATTAATTCAAACTAAACTGATTTACTTTAAAATATTTTTTAACATTGAAATTTTTTATTAAATTATCTATACAACTGATATTGCAATTTAACTTCGATTTATCATATTGGTTTGTTATTTCATTTGACAAATGTCCCTCCACAGAACACCGCCTATAGTGTTCCTATAGAAAGAACACTCGAGAAACCGTGCTTTATAATTGAAAGGAGAGTCTCGCGTCAGTACGTATTGGTCCTCAGAATACTAGAATTAAGCTGGTAATACCACTTCAATATTTGATTTAAAAAATAATAACACTAATTCAGGTATTAGAAAATGAAAACCATGAAGCTACTAAAGCAGTAGTTTCATTAATATTTCTAATAACACCAAATAATCAATATTCTCTGTGCAAGCTTACCTTAGCATCATCTACAACAAACTTGGAAGCCCCCTTGTTGATTATGGCCTTAACTTGCTTATTACACTTCCTGGCTTGTGCTCTCAGCGCCAGCAAATTCTGAAATGTCAAGTTTTCTGTGTCAAATGTTTTGAATTCAAACACTAAACAATAGGTTGTGGAGTTTTTATAGTTGCCAAGTTTAGCATAATGACAACTATAACAACTTCACAACCAGCTCCATGGGAAAGACGCTCAAACATTGATGAACAAGTATTGTGAAATAAAATGTTCCATGTGACATACGTATAAAAATAAAACAATTGTTGGTTAAACAACATAATATGTTTGCGTTAAACAAATCTTTTTGAGCTGGTCCCTGTAGTCCTGACCAGTGTGACTTTCTCGTCAATGATGTAGTGTTAATCTTTACTCATCTTAAATCATTAAGCGAAATACGTCGTCAAACAGATTTGAAGTTATCAATAAAAACTTCATTTGGCAATATAAATAAAATAAATAAATTTGACAATAAAAAGTTCATTTTGCAATAAAATGCCTCATTTGGCAATTCAACTCCAGATTGGAAATAAAAGGTCCCTGCCCTACATTGACAAGAAAGAATTACAGCACACATTCAACACAGCTAAAAAGTATAAAAAAAAAAAACTGTTAGTATATTCGACAAAATCAGATATTATGTTCCCCACTCTGCTCTCCTCTCATTATACTACTCGCTAATCTTACATAAGGTGCATAGGGTTCACCCACTGCAAATTACATCAATCCCAACATCACTCAACAACAATCCGAATAATAACAATCTGTTTTCAAACACAAACCCTTAAAGAGTTTTAAACCTTTCTGTTTAAGTCCTTAAACATGCTAAACATACACTCACTCCACCCATTCTCTTGTGCTTTTTAAATGTACAAAGCCCTTATCCTAAATCCTTATATGAAACTCTTCATTGACAGACGTAATAGAACCCATGTGCACCTCACCAGAATTAAGTATCTCTGTGATAGCCCCAGAGTCAAACAATCTGTGTAAAAAACTTTGCAAATAAATTGTCTATGGAATTCCCTCCCTAAATAATTACAAAGCTGTCCAACATATGATTTACTCAAAAGTAAAACCAAAAAATAGCTAATTTCAAGCTCATAGTTTCCACCCTTGTGCTTCAAATTCACACTGCATCTTGTGCTGCCGACTTCCCCAATATTAGTACTAAAGACATGCAACTTCATCACTGTAATCACTGCCATCAACTTATATCGTAGTTATTATGTTCAACACAATATACATGTTTTGCTACAATGTACCTACTTATAATAATCTGTTATGTACTCTCACAAAATAAATAAATAAATGAGCAGACTCGCTACAGCTCATAACACAGCCCGGCTTCTCCAGCGTCACTAAACACATGTACTAAACTGTCCGAACCTAACCTAACTGCGGACCCACGAACAGAAAACGGGACATCACGTCAATTATGTGAGCCGCGGCGATATTTGGTACATCAGTTTTTGACCTTTAGAGATTTATAAGTCAAAATGCAATGTAGTACTGGAGAGGCCAGGTTGTATAACCGGCAGAGAAGATATGGTTTTGCTCTTGACAATTGGAGATCCCGGATTCGATTCCCAGGCTGAACAGAAGTGGTTGCGAAATTTTCCTTTCACTTAATGCCGCTGTTCACCTTGCAACTCCTAACCTAGGAGTTGGGCATTGCGGATTGTATGCTGGTGAAGGTCAGTAGTTTGACCTTGAGGGGACCTCAATGCAAGCCTAAAGTATACATGTAAACTTCCTTTAAAAACAAAGTATTTAAAGAACTAGCTGACACCCTCTCCCTGTCCCCCTGTCCTCCCCGTCATTCCCCCCCCCCCTTCCCTATTCCCTCATCCTAATAATCATTTTCCACTCCCCCATCCCCTTCGTTCCCTCTTCCTCCCACCATTCCCTTCCCTGTCCCCTCGTCTTCGTCACCATCCCCCACTCTCCTTGTCCTCCCCACCATTCTAAACTGGGGAGGACAAGTAAACCACCATTCTCCCGTCCCCTCATCCTTCCCACCAATCCCCATTCCCTAGTCTGATGCGTTCCCAAATGATCTGATGTTCCCATCAGAAAAATGGGAACATCAAATGATATGATGGTATCATTATCACTGAAAAATAAGAAGAACAGTTAAGAAAACGAAATGTAAAACAATGAAAAAATAAACAAATAAATTATGCTCACAAAATGAACGGTAAGATAACATCACAGCCCAATTCCAACGCAATGTCACACAAAATAATTAAATCAAAATGAATATAAATCGATATCTATGAAAATTCAATTTATCAACGAAATCGAAAACAATGATATGGAATCGCAGTATATTTAGTATAGCATGTACTGCTTCTACGTGCAACAAATGGCACTGTTTTTCCTATAAAAACTTGTTTTTACCTTTCACAGGAGTGACATCTATATAGTAGATATATAAAAATACGTCCATATTCGAATGGAACTTTGTTTCAAAATTTCAAAGCAATCGGTAAAGAGGTTTCGGAGATTTCCCTCACATGAAAAACGCAGTTTAAAAAAAAAACTGTTTACCTGTCACATACATGATATCTATATAGTAGGTATATAAAAACACGCTCTATGCAAATGGAACGTTGTGTCAAAATTTCAAAGCAATCGGTGAAGAAGTTTGGGAGTTTACCGATTTTGAACAAATGAACATTTTCAATTTTATTTATATAGATATTCCAATTCACTTTAAAACCTGAAAGCAATACTTGAAATAAAGAAGAGAGGCAAGTGTCGCCCTGCTCCTCCTCCTGACTAACTTTTTCCAGCACAAGAACACGGTGTAACAAGTCAACTTTGAGCTCAAATATGTAAGGTGAACACGAAGAACAATAGATAAAATTATATTATATGAACATTAGTAGGAGTAAAAGAGTTAGAGAGACCACAGCATGCCACAGGAAAAACAAGAGTAGAGGCATCATGAGGAAGCCATCAGTGTATTCAGTAATCATGTTAGGTAATCTTGAAATGATTTCGGGGCCTAGCGCTACCGCGGCCCGGTCCTTGACAAGGCCTCCTTGTTACACATCCCCAGGAAGTGTTGCTTCTTGGAAGCAACCCCAGGAAGCAGCCCGTAGCAGCTGTCTAACTCCCAGGTATCTATTTACTACTAGGTACACAGAGGCATCAGGGTGAAAGAAATTCTGCCCATTTCTTTCCACCTCCACTGGGGATCGAACCCAGAACCTTGGAATTACGAATCCCGAGAGCTGCCCAGCCCCTTACAGGAATGATAAATAGGCGCTATTTTGTCATGGAAATTAATTGTCTGCCACATTCTTATTTCGATCATAAATTTCACAGATACATAAATTTTGTCTAGTACAAAAAGAGATAAAAAATCAATATATTTTATTTTTTAATAATGCCTATTTAATCGGCTTAAACAAGAACGGGGATCAAAATACGCTACAACAATAGGATTAGTATTGCCTAACTCTTTACAGCACTGGTTCATTGTTATCTGTTCAGGAAAGAAAATCACGTGAAAATTTGTGAATTTACAGCATATTAAAATCCTTAAATAAACCTACCTCTTTCTTAAGCCGAGCTTCTTCATTCTCCTTCTGCTTCAACTCTTCTTTCCTGGACAACACAGCTTGGATTGCTTCCGGTTTAGGAGCAGGTCTTTCTACCTTGTTTGGCCTGGAGGACGTTGCACGATACCCACTGATTGCTGCCTGAAATAATATAAATGATAGTGTGCTTGGTTTCAGTAAGGACATAAAAATCAATTAAACTGGCTAATATGTGGCTCCTATTTATATCCACCAAACCACATTCATATGTCTAACCTACGCTTGAGACAACCAACAGATCCTACGTCTACTATATTACCCGAAAATTTGTACCACAAATCCACATCCCTGGGTAAATGTAAAAGGTAAATACAACCAGTATTTACCCAGGTCTTCGCTAAATCTTAATTTATCCAATTTATAACCTATATTGGATATCCTTATCCTATATATCCTATTATATATATTATGTATTTATCAGTATGGCGAAGAGTTAGGGGTGACATGATAAAGGTTTACAAGTGGAAGAATGGTCATAACAAGGGGGGATATTAATAGGGTATTAAAAGTATCAACGTAAGACAGAACACGAAACAATGGGTATAAATTGGTTAAGTTTAGATTTAGGAGGCATGGTAAAATATTGGTGTGGTAACAAGGTTGTTGATTTGTGGAACCAATTACCGTGAAACATGGTGGAGGTGGGGTCCCTCGATTGTTTCAAGCGTGGGTAGGACATATATATGAGTGGGATTGGGTGGTTATAAATTAGACCTGCCTCATATGGGCCCATAGGCATTCGGCAGTTACCTTTACTCCTATGTGTTTATACATATTAAACCGTATTTTCATTTTTTTCTACTTGTACACTTCAATCATGTCAACCACAACTCCTCGCTTTTAATAATAATACCGGATTACGGATTTGCGCCCAGTAAATCCTCCCTGGCCAGGATACGAACCCGTGACAAAGCGCTATCGGAACGCCAGGCGAGTGTCTTACAACTACACCACGGAGACTGATTATTATTATATTAAAAATCTTAAATATTAAAAAAGAGATAAGGAGGCCAAAAAAGATACTATGAAGTTTGTATAGCAGGGCAAGCAAAGACAAATCCTAAAGGGATTTTCAGTTATATTGAACAAATATTAGCAAAAGGATAGGTTCATTAAAAACTGAGACAGGTAAGCTAATGGATAATGACCAAGAATGGATAATGACAAGAGTAGTATTTTTAATAAATATTTTATCTCGTATTTACTAAAGAATAACTTAATTCTATGCCTTCAGCCGAACAAGGCTAAGATGGTGGGGACGAGGACATATTGACTAGTCTAACAGTTACCAAGGACGATATTATTAAACAAATAGTAAAACTCAAACAAAACAAATCTTCAGGGCCGAATGAAGTGTTTGTCAGGATGCTTAAAGAATGATAAGATTAGCTTTGCGAGCCACTGGCTACCATATTTATTAAATCAATACTTAGGCTATTGATTTATTAAATATAGCCTATTAAATAAATAGGCAGAATGCTAGAGTCATGGAAGGTTGCTAATGTGGTACCAATTTTTAAGAAAGGAGATAGATCACTTGCGTCAAACTATCGGTCAATTAGCCTAACGTGGGAAAATTACTTGAATCAATAATTGCAAATACAATTCGTCTTCATCTTGAAAAAACATAAATTAATAAATGAGTCTCAACATAGTTTTACAAATGGCTGCTCATATTTACCAAATCTGGTATAATTTTATTCCGGCAAAGTTGAGGCAGCTGATAATAGTAAGGATTATGATGTTGTGTACCTTGACATTAGCAAAGCTTTTGATACAGCCACATGGAAGATTGATTAAAAGATAGAGGCTCATGGTATTAGGGTGCTATGTTAAGTTGGATTAGGGCATGGCTATACCAGATGAAACAGATAGTATAAATGGGGTTAAATCAGAGTGGGAAATGTTGTAAGTAGAGTGCCTGTGGCTCTTCCCTGGGAGCTCTGTTGTTTATAAATGATTTAGATTCAGGTTCGAGTAGAAACATTTGCAAATTTTCCGATGATACAGAAATCGGTAGGGAAATGTTAATGTATCGATACCTGAATTTTAGGATGTAGTTGCGTTTTCGGCGCCATCGGTCGGTGGTGGCATGACAATGATGAATGGCTCCAGTTTCCTACCTTAGCTAGAAAGAGACGTTGTTATGGATGACCTCTGGTGGGTGACATGTCACGCTCAATGCCATCTAGGTTGTGGTTACAGAGCATAATGTCAACTCCCTGGTGAATGACTGTTATCTCACGGTTTCCCTAGTGTCCTGTCCATCTAATTAATGATGATTTTATGTCCACAGAAGTGATGTGTGGAGGCAGTTATACTGAGGAAGGCAGTTTACCTTGGGCAGTCCACGAACCCTTAGCGTGGCTCTGGAAGAAGACTAAGTAGCCGCCGTCGATCGAAACTGTGTTAGCTGCTTGGATAGGCAGTGTTGGTGAAGATCGATAGACCCCGGGATTGGCTATTAAGGGTTACAGGTATGATATGCCTAGTGTGAAGTGCTGCTAGCGGCTTCTGCCAGGGGTTAACTGCCCTTATATGAGTTTGTTTGGGACCCCTGTCAGCGTGTTGCTGAAGCCCTCTGCCAGTGAGTAGCTGGAGAGCGAAGATGGGGTGTAGGTAGATCTTGGTTCTAAAGATCTACCAAGATCAAAAATCTACCAAAGATTTCCAAGATCTAAAAATCTACCAAGATCAAAGATCAAAACATAAAGATATGTTTTGGCTAAAAACGGCTAAAAAAACTCCAACGCTCGACTGCTCCGCCGTCTGTCCAATTTTATCTGCTGTCCCTGACCTCTCTGCAACCCTCAAACGACGTAGCTTTTCCAGAGGGCAGCTAAGTACACAGTGACCCAAATGTGATTGAAACAAACTTCCATACCAATCCTCAAAATCTCATTTCGACCTCACTAGTGTTGTTTCCTGGAGGAAGCTGCACCCGATGTTCTCTGCTGCCACATCAACGAGTCTTCACTATTGTGCCTGCCTACATTTATCTTGCTACAACGAATAACAGATCCAAGGCCGGTAAGGCCACTAAGGCAGATAGCGCACCGATTAGGAATAAATCAACTAGCCACGTTAGCATCAAGGTTAGTCCAGCTGTCCCTTCCTCGGGGAGGGACCAACTATCAGTAATCCAAGAGCAATCGGACTTAATAATTAACATGCGAAGTGAAGCTTCAGCAATGCTCAAGAATAATCAAGATCTGTCTGCCAGAGTCGACTTCCTCCAACAAGAATTAAACTCTCTCAAGACCACAGTTACTGACTTTAAACCAGCAGAAACCACTAGACAACAGGAAGCCATGCTGCAACTGTTTGACAACCATCTTTTTTCAAACCACCTTCAACAGCAACACACTATTACCCAAAACGAATCAGACCAGCATAAACTCCTTGATTCCGTCGTTATCTCTTCACGTGATTTTCCCCAAGAATGTGATGGAGAAGACTGTGCTGCCATCGTGATCCATGAATTGCAGAATAAGATTAAATACTCAATCAAAACTAGTGACTTTAAATCTACTTATAGAGTGGGTAACAAATCACCTGGTAGAGAATAACAAGATAATTCCAGTTAAACTAGATAGCTGCTCCCGCAAGTCTGACCTTATCAAATCTGCAGTCACTAGTAAATCCACTGTATATGTGAACGAATGTCTGACCAGGTTCAGACAAAATCTCTTATTTAAACTGCGTGGTTTCTGCAAAAATACCCCTATAATTAAACAAATCCACAAGGGCCGTGACGAGGATTCGAACCTGCGTCCGAGAGTATCCCAGACGCTGCCTTAATCGACTGAGCTACGACATGGTCAAAGGGAGTTGAAACCGAAGTTCCACTGGACTTACTGGATCCCGCAGTCTCTCCGAGACACAAACCAGGGTTTTACACAACTCCCCCCATGCACTCGAGCTATGTCAATAGGCCGTTCTCCCTCTTCGCCCTTGCTTCATTACATAGGGAAGAGGGAGAACGGCCCATTGACATATCTTGAGTGCATGGGGGAAGTAGGTTCCCCCTACATGTATATAATGGATATAAACTAGATAAGTTCAGATTGAGGAAAGACTTGGTTCGGTAATAGGCTTGTTGATTTGTGGAACCAATTACTGCGTAACATGGTGGAAGTGTGGTCCATCAATTGTTTCAAACGTGGATTGGACATTTCACACAAATCACAATAGCGTGATGCATCAAATGAACATACAGGGCCATGATGAGCGTTGGAACCTAAGTCTGATAGGATCCCAGACGCTGCCTTAATCGACTAGGCCACGATAAGGTCAAAAGAATTGCAACCCGGAGTTCATCTGCCCTCACCCGGATTCTGCACAAACCAGGGTTTTATACCATGCATCCGGGCTCCGTCAATTAGCTGTTCTACCTCTTCGCCCTTTCTTCATTACACACAGAAATCACAATAGCGTGATGCATCAAATGAACAAATCTGTGTGTGTGGAATTGGGGGGTTATCAATAAGACCTGCCTCGTATGGGCCCACATGCCTTTTGCAGTTACCATTATTCTTATGTGTTTATACATATGAAACCTTATTATATTTTTGTATTTGTACACTTCAATCATGTCCATCTCAACTCTTTGCCTTTAATAATAAATCTTAAATCTTTAATAATAATAATAATACCCACACCTGTGTACTTTTGAAATTTATGTAAGGAATTTACACCAAATCAAGGAATGAGTGTGATTAGGATGAGACAAACCTCTCGTCTAGTCAATAATCAACGTCCTAGCAATTATGAACAAATCGACAGGGGTTTAGATTTGGTCAAACCGAGGGTTCGAACCCATGTGCCGAGTGTTCTCATACGCGCTCTAGACTACTGTGCCTCAACATCGTAAAAAAGTTGCAACCTGGAATGCTACTGCACTCACAATGGTTTCGAGGCTTCCACTGAAGCCTAATCGGGGTTTCATGCAATTTCTCCATGCACTCAGGCTCTGCCAACCAACCTCTGATGCATGTTAGTTACTTTACAAGAATGTCTAACAGGCAGGAACACAGAGACTTGACATTAGAATAAGAAGCGGATCATACAGGGGCGGAACGGGTGGTAAAACAGGTCACATTTACCTTCCTGTTGAAATTATTGTTGTATTCGGCGAGGTACTCCTGCAGGTAGCTGACGTCCATGTTGTGTGGTACTGGGCTTGGAAGTTGCGGGAGATGCCTAGAAGGTGCGGGAATGATCCACGGAGCTTCAGATCACTCTCAGGCTCAGATGAAACAACTGTACAGCAGAGATGGCAACTTATAATAAGATTCTTTCTAAGAGAGGTGTATAGACGAGGTGCAATCAAGCAACAGACATGTGACTGGGAACTGGCCCAAAAAGTTTTGATTTCGCTCGCCCCAGTCACCTGCTATTTATTCACACATTATCTCAGGTGTTTTGAATGTAGGTTACGGGCCATTCATGCCCGTGCCACCTATTGGGTGGCTTAATCATTATTAATCAATGAATCAGGTGTTTAGACATGGAAACAAAGGTAACTGCAGAAGGCCTATTGGCCCATACGAGGCAGCTTCTATTTATAGGCACCCAATTCCATTCATATACATGTCCAACCACTCTTGAAACAATCGAGGCATCCCACCTCCACCACGCCACGTGGCAACTGGTTATACAAATCAACAACCCTGTTACCGAACCGGTATTTACCCAGGGCTTACCGAAATCTAAACTTATCCTGGTTCGGTAACTTATCCTGGTCCACAAATCAACAAGATTGTTGATTTGTGGAACCAATTACCGCGTAACGTGGTGGAGGTGGGGTCCCTCGATTGTTTCAAACGCGGGTTGGACATGTATATGAGTGGGATTGGGTGGTTATAGATAGGAGGTGCCTCGTATTATTTTATATAGGGAAAATAATATTTTAGATTTAGTGATAACTAACAGGGAAACACAAATTAAGGACATCGAAATAGGGAGTGACCTAGAAAACAGTGATCATAAAGAAATCAGATTTAGCATTGAATGGAATAGATCTGTAAGACAAAATTCTGTTAAAGTGCCTGGTTTCGTAAAGCTGATTTCAATAGCCTAAGAAATTTTTGGGGTCAAATAGATTGGAAAGTCTTAGGTATGGGGTGTGGGCCGGTCTTGGAGCTAGACCAGAACCCAGCGATAGGTGACGTAAAAGAGGTTTTAGAAAAGAACATAAGAACACAGGCAACTGCAGAAGGCCTATTGGCCCATATAAGGCAGCTCTTATTTATAACCACCCAATCCCACTCATAAACATGTCCATGTCCGTGTTCTGTCTTGTGTTGATAATTTTAATACCCTATTAATATCCCTTTGTTATTTCCATTCACCCATTTGTAAGCCTCTATCATGTCACCCCTAACTCTTCGCATTTCCAGTGAATGCAACGTAAGCTTTGTTAATCTTTCTTCATATGATAGATTTCTAATTTGGGGAATTAACTTAGTCATCCTACGCTGGACACGTTCAAGTGAATTTATATCCATTCTATAGTACGGCGACCAAAACTGGACTGCATAATCTAAATGGGGCCTAACCAGAGCAAGATATAGCTGAAGAACCACACCAGGTGTTTTGTTACTAACGCTTCGATTAATAAATCCCAGTGTCCTATTTGCCTTATTACGAACATTCATACATTGATCCTTTTGTTTTAAATTCTTACTAATCATAACTCCCAGATCCCTTTCGCAATCCGACTTCACAATCTCAACATCATCTAGCTCGTATCTTGTAACTCTATCATTACCTAGCCTCAAAACTTTACATTTATTAGCATTAAACTGCATCTGCAAGTCTTTTTAACTATTTTAAAACCCTATTTAGATCAACTTGAAGTGATAGCGAGTCGTCTTTCGTGTTAATTTCTCTACCGATTTTTGTATCATCTGCAAATTTAAAGATTTTGCTACTCAAACTCGAATCTAAATCATTTATATATATTATAAACAACAGAGGTCCAAGGACAGAGCCCTGAGGTACTCCACTAACACCATTATCCCACTCTGACTTAACCCCATTTATACTAACTCTCTGTTTCCTTTCGAATAGCCATGCCCTAATCCAACTTAATATAGCACCCCCAACCATGAGCTTCTATTTTTTTAATTAGTCTTTCATGTGGCACTCTATCAAAAGTTTTGCTAAAGTCAAGGTACACGACATCACAATCCTTACCACTATCAACTGCCTCAACTATACTGGAATAAAAAGTTAGCAAATTTGTTAAACATGAACGGCTATTTGTAAAACCATGTTGCGACTCATTTATTAATTTATGTTTTTCAAGATGAAGACGGATTGTATTTGCAATTATTGATTCAAGTAACTTTCCCACAATAGACGTTAGGCTAATTGGCCGATAGTTTGACGCAAGTGATCTATCTCCTTTCTTAAAAATTGGTACCACATTAGCTACCTTCCATGACTCTGGCACTCTGCCTCACTCTATTGATTTATTAAATATGGTAGACAGTGGCTCGGAAAGCTCCTCTTTTGCATTCTTTAAGCACCTTGGCAAACACTTCATCCGGCCCTAGGGATTTGTTTGGTTTTAGTTTTTTAAATTGTTTAATTACATCCTCCCTGGTAACTGCTAAACTAGTCAACCTGTCCTCATCCCCAACCACATAGAGTTGTTCGGCTGAAGGCATTTTGTTAAGTTCTTAAGTAAATACAGATATAAAATATTTGTTAAAAATACTACTCATCTCCTTGTCATTATCCGTTATTTGACCTATCTCAGTTATTAATGGACCTATCCTTTTCCTTGTCTTAGTTCGATGTAACTGGAAAAAAAAACTTTAGGATTTGATTTTGCTTGCTATGCGAACTTCATAGTTTCTTTTTGATTTCCTAATGTCTTTTTTAACATTTCTAACCAATTGTACGAATTCCTGTTCTAAACTGACTTCCCCATTCTTAATCCTTTTGTACCAAGCTCTCATTTTACCTATAAGGTTCTTCAAATTCTTTGTTATCTACTTTGGGTCATTAGTATTCGATCTATTCAATTTGTGTGGTATACTATGTTCCTGTGCTTTGTTTAGAATATTCTTAAATAAGTTATATATTAAATCCACATCGAAATCCTCTTTTACGTCACCTATCGCTGGGTTCATGTTCTCCAAGACTGGCCCACACCCCATACCCAAGACTTTTCAATCTATTTGACCAAAAAATTTCTTTGGCTATTAAGATAAGCTTTTCGAAAATAGGTCTCTTTAACAGAATTTTCTCCTACAGGTCTATTCCATTCTGTCCTAAATCTGATTTCTTTGTGATCACTGTTCCCTAGCTCACTCCTTATTTCGATGTCATTAATTTGTGTTTCCCTGTTAGTTAACACTAAATCTAAAATATTATTTTCCCTCGTTGGTTCCTTAATGTGTGGCGTAAGAAAGCAATCATCAATTAATTCTAGAAAATTCTCTGCTTCACTATTCCCTGTTTTGCTTAACCAGTTTATTCCAATAAAATTAAAGTCACCCATGACATGGGTGACTTTTTAAACTAGTCAACCTGTCCCTGTCCCCACCCACATATACTGGATCGGCTGAAGACATATTGTTAAGTTCCACTTTAGTAAATACAGATATAAAATATTTATTAAAAATACTACTCTCTTCATCATTATCTGTTATTTGATCTGTTTTAGTTTTTAATGGACCTATCCTTTCCCTAATCTTTGTCCGGTATAACTGGAGAAACCCTTTAGGATTTGTCTTTGCTTGCTCTGCTATGCAAACTTCATAGTTTGTTTTTGCTTTCTTTATCTCTTTTTTAGTATTTCTAACCAGTTGTACGAATTCCTGTTCTAAACTGACTTCCCCATTCTTAATCCTTTTGTACCACGCTCTCCTTTTACCTATAAGGTTCTTCAGATCCTTTGTTATCCACTTTGGATAATTAGTATTCGATCTATTTAATTTATATGGTATACTACATTCCTGGGCTTTGGTTAGAATATTTTTAAATAGGTTATATTTCGAGTCCACATCGAGAACCCCTTTTACGTCACCTATCGCTGGGTTCACGTCTAGCTCCAAGACCAGCCCACACCCCATACCCAAGACTTTCCAATCTGTTTGACCCAATAAATTTCTTAGGTTATTGAAATTAGCTTTTCGAAAATCAGGAACTTCAACAAAATTTTCTTTTACAGATCTATTCCATTCTATGCTAAATCTGATTTCTTTATGATCACTGTTCCCTAGATCATTCTCTATTTCGATGTCCTTAATTTGTGTTTCCCTGTTTGTTAACACTAAATCAAAAATATTATTTTCCCGCGTTGGTTCCTTAATGTGTTGTGTAAGAAAGCAATCATCAATTAATTCTATAAAATCTTCTGCTTCATTATTCTCTGTTTTGTTCAACCAGTTTATTCCACTAAAATTAGTCACCCATGACATAAATACTCTTAGATCTAGATATTTCATCCCATAGATGCTTTGCTTCCATTCTGTCTAAATTTGGTGGCCTATATATAACTCCTATTATAATATTATTTGCTTTTTTGTTTAATTCTATCCAAATAGTTTCTGTGTGTGGCTCAGATTTGATTCCCTCTTTGAGATTACATTTCAAATTGTCCCTAACGTATATGGCTACTCCCCCTTCTCGTCTAATATATATATCTGTGTGAAATAGTTTAAATCCATTTATTTGATATTCAGCTAATAGTTCTCTATTTTCTACATTCATCCACGTTTCTGTAAGCTCGATAATATATTTTTGTCTGTTCAGATAAGAGCATTCAATTATTTTATTTTATTTCTTAGACTTCTTCTGTTAGTGTAATATACCCTAAGTGAATTGTTATTTTGAGGCCCATGAATTTCCCTGATCATTTTGCCAATTCCTTTCTCCCCTAAACACATACTTTTATTTTCCTTCCTCCAAATCAATTCCCATACCACTATCTACTAGCAGTTTAAACCCAAACAAACACCACTAACCACTGGTTCCAACGAGTTCGCAACAGCAACAACCCCAGCCCTCGATAGATGCACCCCATCCCAAGCATACATTTCATTTCTTCCATAGAAGTGTTCCCAGTTGTCTATGAAAGATATTGCATTAGATTTGTAATATCTTTCCAGCCTGCAATTAACGTTAAGTGCCCTCAACATCCATTCATTTCCCACTCCCTTTCCTGGAAGAATGCCACATATGATCGGGATTCCTCCCTTGTTCCAAACTAATTCTATTGCTGTCTTGAATCTCTGTATTAGTTCCTCACTCCTTACTCGCCAACATCATTACCCCTTGCACTAATACAAATAATGGGTTTGTTCCAATTTCCCGTCATAATATCTTTCATGTTTCCAACAATATCACCAATACCAGCTCCCGGATAGCAAACCCTTAACCTGTTCCCCTTATCTCTGGCACAAAACGTTCTGTCTAAATACCTCACCTGGGAATCTCCCATAACCAAAATTCGCTTTGTTCCTCCTTTTTCCCTTATGGCACTTTGAGGAACCTGCGCTTCAATGATCCTCGTTGCTTTGTCTTTGCCTCCTCGTTAAACTACAGGTTCACCACAGCACTCGTCCTCTAACACATCAAATGCGTTAGAAGTCCTTAGGCTATTACTGTCGGTTTTGCCAAGGTCTTCTTAGGACCCCTGTCCTTTACAATTTGCCAAGACGAGGTCTTTTTAATGCTGGTTGCCTCCTTTGTTTCTTCCTGATGTTGTTTCAGCTGTCGTACCTCCTTCCGTAGCGAATCCAGCTCTGTCCTCAGAGCTCCAACTAGATTCACCAGTTCCTTCACTTATCCTTCTATTATTAGTATAATAATATTACTACAATCGGAGCTCCAGCTAACACAACCTCTCATTGTGACAGCACCTCACTGACTGGAACGTGTGTCGTGAGAAGCAGCTATGGGGAAGGACTATCGCTACATACGTCTTCCGCAAATTTCATTGTGTCCCCCACTAACTCTGCCTATTACCTTTAATTACATGACTCCTGACTTTTTTTTACATGACTGTGATTGACTTATCCACAAAATGTTTATTTAAATCCCCTTTGGGTGCAGTACACCTCTTAATATTTGGTTTAACATAAGAAATGGTCGTCTGACTGGTCATGATAATTTTTAAATTACTTTTTTATTAAAATATTAAAGAAAATTCTAAAATTTAAATAACTTAAATTTGCCTCCCCCCCTGCAACAACAAATACATTTACCCTCAATAGTGACATTTACCATAAATAGTGAGGTTACTGTGGCTGGCGTGCCTTATGTTACCTCCTGGTTCTTTGTGTGTTCACTGATTGAGTAACAAAATTTCGATGTGGATTCAATATATAACTTATTTAAGAATATTCTAAACAAAGCACAGGAACGTAGTATACCATACAAATTGAATAGATCGAATACTAATGACCCAAAGTGGATAACAAAGAATTTGAAGAACCTTATAGGTAAAAAGAGAGCTTGGTACAAAAGGATTAAAAATGGGGAGGTCACTTTAGAACAGGAATTCGTACAACTGGTTAGAAATGTTAAAAAAGAGATAAGGAAAGCAAAAAGAAACTATGAAGTTCGCATAGCAGGGCAAGCAAAGACAAATCCTAAAGGGTTTTTTCAGTTATATCGTACTAAGACTAGGGAAAGGATAGGTCCATTAAAAACTGAGACAGGTCAAATAACAGATAGTGATGAAGAGATGAGTAGTATTTTTAATAAATATTTTGTATCTGTATTTACTAAAGAGGAACTTAACAATATGCCTTCAGCCGAACAAGTCTATGTGGGTGGGGACGAGGACAGGTTGACGAGTTTAACAGTTACCAGGGAGGATGTTCTTAAACAAATAGTAAAACTCAAACCAAACAAATCCCCAGGGCCGGATGAAGTGTTTGCCAGGGTGCTTAAAGAATGCAAAGAGGAGCTTTGTGACCCACTGTGAACCATATTTAATAAATCAATAGAGTCAGGCAGAGTGCCAGAGTTTTGGAAAGTTGCTAATGTGATACCAGTTTTTAAGAAAGGAGATAGATCACTTGCGTCTAACTATCGACCAATTAGCCTAACGTCTATTGTGGGAAAGTTACTCGAATCTATAATAGCAAATAAAATTCGTCTTCATCTTGAAAAACATAAATTAATAATTGAGTCGCAACATGGTTTTATAAATGGCCGTTCATGTTTAACAAATTTGTTATCTTTTTATTCTAGCATTGTTGAGGCAGTTGATAGTGGTAAGGATTGCGATGTTGTATACCTTGACTTTAGCAAAGCTTTTGATACAGTGCCACATGAAAGACTGATTAAAAAGATAGAGTCTCATGGTATTGGGGGTGCTATATTAAGCTGGATTAGGGCATGGCTATACCAAAGGAAACAGAGAGTTAGTATAAATGGAATCAAGTCAGAGTGGGAAAATGTTGTAAGTGGAGTGCCTCAAGGCTCTGTCCTGGGTCCTCTGTTGTTTATAATATATATAAATGATTTAGATTCAGGTTTGAGTAGCAACATTTGCAAATTTGCCGATGATACGAAAATCGGTAGGGAAATTAATTCGGAGGAGGACTCACTATCACTTCAAGTTGATCTAGATAGGGTTTTGAAATGGTCAAAGGATTGGCAGATGCAGTTTAATGCTGATAAATGTAAAGTTCTGAGGTTAGGTAATGATGATAGAGTTACAAGATACGAGCTAGATGGTGTTGTGATTGCGAAGTCGGATTGCGAAAGGGATCTGGGAGTTATGATTAGTAAGAATTTAAAACAAAAGGATCAATGCATAAATGTTCGTAATAAGGCAAACCGGACACTTGGATTTATTAATCGCAGCGTTAGTAACAAGACACCTGGTGTGGTTCTCAAGCTATATCTTGCTCTAGTTAGGCCCCATTTAGATTATGCAGTTCAGTTTTGGTCGCCATATTATAGAATGGATATAAATTCACTTGAACGTGTCCAGCGTAGGATGACTAAGTTAATTCCCCAAATTAGAAATCTTTCATATGAAGAAAGATTAACAAAGCTTAAGTTGCATTCACTGGAAAGGCGAAGAGTTAGGGGTGACATGATAGAGGTTTACAAGTGGATGAATGGACATAACCGGGGGGATATTAATAGGGTATTAAAAGTATCAACACAGGACAGAACACGAAACAATGGGTATAAATTGGATAAGTTTAGATTTAGGAAAGACTTGGGTAAATACTGGTTCAGTAACAGGGTTGTTGATTTGTGGAACCAATTGCCGCGTAACATTGTGGAGGTGGGGTCCCTCGATTGTTTCAAGCACGGGTTGGACAAGTATATGAGTGGGATTGGGTGGTTATAGAATGGGAGCTGCCTCGTGTGGGCCAGTGGGCCTTCTGCAGTTGCCTTTGTTCTTATGTTCTTATGTTCTTAATCCACCTGCCCCACTAGGATCCACTAGGATCTTCATGAGTAACAGGGTTGTAGATTTGTGGAACCAATTGCCGCGTAACGTGGTGGAGGTGGGGTCCCTCGATTGTTTCAAGCGCGGGTTGGACAAGTATATGAGTGGGATTGGGTGGTTATAGAATAGGAGCTGCCTCGTATGGGCCAATAGGCCTTCTGCAGTTACCTTTGTTCTTATGTTCTTAAAATTCTACACCAGTTGTAATTGTACTTTGTATAAATACTATTTTACTGCCTGTTGTCTAGTGTTGAGTGTAAAAAATAGCAAAGAATTGGTTTCCAAGTTAAATAGCTGAGCAATCCAAGAAGAGAAGTTTTCCGGATTTGTTGTGTACATTGGTTTTCATTTGATACATATTTAGTGTATATATCTCATTGAATATGACCGCATATTCTGTATTTACTATTTTCTGGTTTAGGGCTTCTATCATCTAACTATTTTCTTAGCATCAGGGCTTAGCTGAAATAGGAGTTCTCCAAAACTTATTTTCGTAATTTTAAGGTGAAGAAAAGAAGTGAATTACAATAGAATGTATTACACTAATTTATACAATTTGCACAACGCTTCGAACCTCCATGGTTCATTCTCAAGTGAAAGGAATTTTCCGGTTTGGTTGATTTTATACCCGCACTGGGTCAGGTGATAAGACAATAAAGGTGAAAATATGGGGGAATACATAAGAACATAAGAATGCGGAAGGCCAATTGGCCCATACGAGGCAGCTGCTATCTACATACAATGATTAGTCAAGTGTAATTGTCCTGTTATGTTGAACGGTGTCTTCTGTGTTGGCATCGTTTTGTTCTATTTAGTGTATAGAGTATATTCTTTCCCAGTGTGGACTTTCTTCCCTGAGTAATATTCCTCCCAAATTCCTCCTCTGGCTAAAATTCATTTCCTTAGATTTGAAATTTCTCCCATGGAAAGCAAGTGCCTTTACACACAGAGATCACACTAACGTGATGCATCAAATGAACAAATCCACAAGGGCAGTGACGAGGATTCGAACCTGCGTATGGGAGTAACCTCAGTCTGACAATAAGCTAGCTCAGTCCATTAAGGCAGTGTCTGGGATGCTCCCAGATGCAGGTTCGAATCCTCGTCACTGCAATTGTGGATTTGTTCAAGTGCCTTTCTTTACAGCTGAATATAAATATATTTTTTTTAAATTTACACATTATATACACATCTCACTTGCAGTTCTCGTGGTAGGAAGCCTTCTATTGATAGTTTAGTCATAAAAAGCGGTAAATACCAAAGTTCAAAAGAACTTTGTTGTTGCTTTGTTCATGTTCACATTTGGTGACGCAGAAGTGCCACATATATTATCAAGTTTTTCACAGCATAATATTCAAGGATTATTACATAAAATTGGCAGCTATGTACTTTTTAGACATTCTTTTATTGATATAATCTGTACACTACAGCATTTCTCTCCAGCTACTACGACAGGTGACGTTTTTCACACTTCTCCAGGCAGGGGATGGCAGTTAAAGAAAAACATTTAAAACGTGGACAAATGAAAATTAAAATAGAATTTAAAATGCAGTTTCCATTTCCTATAGATGTCTTTCTTCCTCGCCCTGATTGCCCCTCCATAAAGAGACGGGGTGAGAGGGGCGGGAGTGAAACACAATAAATGTTTACATGTAGCACCTAATAGACAGAGTTGCATAAAAAAAATTATGAAATATTAAACTTTTCAAAAGTTTTTTCTATCAGAAATGATAATATACAGTGATAATTTTAATTTAAATATGTATGGATGGTATTTTTATGATTTGAGTCAAAGTTAAATTATAAGCTAATCCTAAATATGCTGAACATTTCTCAATACCGCCTAACCCACGTAAAATATTTCTAAGCTAAAAACAAGATGTCAAAATATTAATAAACAGCTTTGAAAGACATTTCTTGAAATGCCAAGCAAAGTCGCTGTCTATGTGAGGTCTTGCTTACTAGGCCACATATTGCTGTTATGGCGGCTAGTTATGATATAGATAGGTAGATAGATATATAGATGGATTGATAGATTCATAGATAGATAGATACATTCATAGATACATACATACATACGTACATACTAACATACATACATGTGTGTAAGTCACGAAAATTAACACGTGATGAAAAAGTGAATGTCAGACCACGGAGGAAGAACTGAATTTCCTTAAATTTTGTTCCTGTTTCAGTTCTTCCTCCGTGGTCTGACACTGTCACAAACATACATAAATGGATTGATAGATATAGAACATGTCAAATTACCTAACATTTTGTCAAAATATGTTATATGCCCCATGTAACATAATAAAATTAGAACTTCAATACAGAAATGGCGGAAACGTATGGGGACTGAATAGTGCAAAACAGGTGGCTAGTGAATGGGGCGAAAATGGTTACCTTGAGGTGTTTCCGGGACTTAGCGTCCCCGCGGCTAAATCGTCGACCAGGCCTCATAAAGAGGGTGAGGCTAACGAGTGAATGAGGCAAGAAGACTGGTGAGTGAATGGCGCGAGAAGGGTGGTGAGTGAATGGGGCAAGAAGGGTGGTGAGTGAATGGGGCAAGAAGGGTGGTGAGTGAATGGGGGCAAGAAGGGTGTTGAGTGAATGGGGTGGGAATGTTGGTGAGTGAATGGGGCGAGAAGGGTGGTGAGTGAATTGGGTGGGAATGTTGGTGAATGAATGGGGTGTGAATTGTGGTGGCATTTACAATAAACAATTACACACCTGGTATCTTGTGTACTCAAATCATAACTTTTTTTAACGTTTAACATTTCTTAGATGGTTTTAAGTGCTTCTTTCTCACAATCTTCCTCTTCCTCTCTTCTTCTTCTCGTCGAATATCCTCAAGATCTTCTTTAAGTCCAATTTTGGCAGATATTCTCTCCTCTTTTTGCACCTGAGAGAAAGATGCCTCCATATCACCGCAGTCATCAACTTCATCCCTGAAAAACACATTAAATAAGTCACATCTCCAAACAATTATTCTTAATTATGCAGCTGAAATCTCTTGACCCCTTAAGGATTCGAACCATTTACAAGAGGTCATCATTCATACCGAATCTAAATCTTTACTTCGGGCATTGTTATCCAGCCAGCACAGAGATAATATAAAACTCATCACTGAAATCTTACAATAGGAAACGAAGCACACAATCTAGGGCTGTTAGTCACCCTAAATTATATACTAAATTACATTAGCATAGTTAATTATGTAAAAGGCAGACTCACTAGTAAAAACTGCTACTGCTTTAACTGTTGTACAGGTAAAAATACCTCTAAGTTTCTCATAGATTAAAGAGCAAATCAAAAAGAAAGAACTCCCAAATATCAAAAGTCGCCACAGAGCCAAAGTAGCGAAAAGCGGACACATTTCAATGTGGTACTAACATGCCACTGGGTACTACTTCTTCAAACCTGGTAAAAAGCTATCCAGAGAAATTGCATTAGCCATACAGACTTAGACTTGTCTATAAGTGCTGCTGGAAGGTAACAAACCCAATAGTTAGAGTGTGTCATATCTGTGGAAATGATGCAGAAATGCTACTTTTACATTACTTATTAGAATGTGAAGCAACTCAAGCACTGCGCATCAAACTCAACATTCAACCAACTTGAGCAACTGCATTAAATGCAAAATTTACATTTAATGCGACTTCAATGGTTAAAAAAAAATTGAAGAATGGGACACACTAGTGAACACTGTGCATCTATATCCACTGCCAATATAATGTACAAATCACATAATGTACCAAGATAATGTTGTTAAAACAAAAGACTAAAACCAGTGCGAAAAGAAGAAAACTATACCTTCATATGAAACTTTGACCCAAATATCAATGTAACAAAAATACTGTCAATAACCGAACTCATTTAGGGCTCACTTCAACCCGTGCACATGTACATTTCGTTCCAAGTAGTTAAACCTAAAACAAAACAGCTCTAGATGACATAGTTAAGAATGCATATAGAAATATGTGCGTAAATGATAACTAATAGACTCACTAAATGTACAGTAGGTTAGCTTCATATTACGATAAATGGAAACTGAAAACCCTAATTCAATAAATCTTTAAATTAAACAAAGAGAAAATAAGTATGGCAGATTCCTTTTTTACATACAATGGTAAAAACCCAACACTCGTGTCTCTTTCTGATCAGTGTCAGTTATCTGCGATTTATGCAATTTTATGAGAGGCAATTGTCACGGAGAAAACACTAGGAAGAGAAAGTTAAGTTAAAAAGTTCAAAATTCTACACACACTACAGTATTTTTGTAAAATTAATACACTATTATATTAGACAAAGAAGAGATATGGGAAAAAAATTGTATAAATTTTTAATCAAAGAAAAAGATTTGTCGAAACTATTAAACAAGAGAAAGTGGTGAAAGTATCCTCATGAACAAACTTGCAACAGAATTTACGAGGAATTGTGTTTAAGCATGTGTTTACATCTGTAGCATCGAGAACAAGAGGCAATAATTTCAAGCATTCAAACAAATACGCAATACAGTATATGCATAAATGTCTGTTAAATAAGAAAGTAGTGTATGTTTAAAACATCTGGAATATCAAATCAACGTATAATAAGATTATAGATAAGGCAGGAAACCAGTACTGTGGCTCCCATCCTGTGACCATTTAGTTAACGCATTCGCACATATGTACACAAAAGGAAAAATACTCAAACAAAATACAATACTCACCGATACTTTCTCTTATCATAGCCAAATAGGTTTCTGATTTCCCTCGAGAAATCTATCCCTTGATCTCCATCGTCAATGAAATCATCCATATCAGAGTCTTCCTCCTCTTCTGAATCACTGGCAATGCGCAGTTTGGGATGTGGAATCTTCTGTGGTCTTAATGGTTTCATGTCTTTTGTTTGCATATAGCTAGGCTTCTGAGGTTTCATATCTTTACCAATAGAAGTTTGAGGTTCTGAAGGCGCTGGTCTGGAATTTTGCACAGGTTTGATTCCTTTCATTTGAGGATGATCCCAAGGCCAATGTCCCGCAGTTGAAAATAACTTTATTCTGTCCGTTACTCTAGATTCTTGTTTGGGCTCCTCGAGAGCTTGGTTTAATTTGACAGTATTTTCTTGTTTCTTTATAATCTCACCATTCTTACTCAGTTTTGGTGAATCTTTTACATCAGCCTTTTGTTCCTTTTGCTGGGACTTTTCAACTCCGGTTTTGTCTTGTGGCAATTTTCCCAACCATTTTAGCGTACGTCTTCTCTCGTCTTCCAGCTTTAGTTTCTCTATGGCAGTCAGAGGCCGACCAAAGTATTTCTGTGATATGCCTTTGTCTTTCTCTTTTTTTCCATCCTTCAAGTTTGCAAGAGGCAGTGACTGCTTCTTGCGAGCAATTACAAGAAGCTCTTTAAAACTCACTGGTGGTGGTGCGTCCGGTCTAGGCGTCACCTTGAGCTTTTTGGGGTTCTTATCATAACCCTTGTTTTCCCTCTCTCTACTGTATTTACGTTTTAATTTTCCAGAAGTTGATTTATCTTCCAGTTGAGTCTTCACTGTTTTGGTAACTCCGCTCTGTAATAACATACAGTAATATTATTATTATAAAAATACATAATAAAATACCAATATTTTTAGTGTTTTGTAAAAAGAAAATATGGAATCAAAATGTCTCAGCCCAACCTGTCCTCCTACCTAACTCGCAAGCGCCACAGACATGTCTGACCTGTGTCACTTACAGACACATGTTTGACCTGTGTCACTTACAGACACATGTTTGACCTGTGTCACTTACAGACACCTGATTGACCTGTGTTACTTACAGACACATGTCTGATATGTGACATTTACAGACACATGTCTGACCTGTACAAGGATATAGCAGAGTAAAATAAGACAACTGAAATCCTTCATAATACTCATAAAAAACGAGATTTCACTCACCTTGATATCTGCTGCACTGCAATTAGCATTGTTTGCATATTGATTAACCAGCTTGCTGAAAATGTGCTGATTATTAGTAGATTCATATCCAAAATCATTCATGTCATACTGCTCCTCTCCTTTGACAGTCGTTATGTTCTGCAACGACAATACAGCGATCATTACATCTTGCAATACAATACAACAAGAGCAGCAATATCAAATAATTGAAACAGAACATTTTTATTGTGAATTGACTCGCATTCGTCAATAGGCATTCTACAGTTCCCTAATTCCTATGTTACTATGTTCTCTGGGGACATGTTTGATGTCCCAGAGACCCTTTCTCGTCTGTGGCTGAATGGGACACCCAGCTAGTATAGGGACTCCCCACTGAGGCTGTACGGGTCACGCAGCTGGTATAGGGACTCCCCACTGTGGCTGCATGGGACACCCAGCTGGTATAGGGACTCCCCACTGTGGCTGTATGGGTCACGCAGCTGGTGTAGGGACTCCCCACTGTGGTCGCATGGGACACCCAGCTGGTATAGGGACTCCCCACTGTGGCTGTATGGGACACGCAGCTGGTATAGAGACTCCCCACTGAGGCTGTATGGGTCACGCAGCTGGTATAGGGACTCCCCACTGAGGCTGTATGGGACACGCAGCTGGTATAGAGACTCCCCACTGTGGCTGTATGGGACACCCAGCTGGTATAGGGAATCCCCACTGAGGCTGTGTGGGTCACGCAGCTGGTGTAGGGACTCCCCACTGTGGTCGCATGGGACACCCAGCTGGTATAGGGACTCCCCACTGTGGCTGTATGGGACACGCAGCTGGTATAGAGACTCCCCACTGAGGCTGTATGGGTCACGCAGCTGGTATAGGGACTCCCCACTGAGGCTGTATGGGACACGCAGCTGGTATAGAGACTCCCCACTGTGGCTGTATGGGACACCCAGCTGGTATAGGGAATCCCCACTGAGGCTGTGTGGGTCACGCAGCTGGTATAGGGACTCCCCACTGTGGCTGTATGGGACACGCAGCTGGTATAGAGACTCCCCACTGTGGCTGCATGGGAAACGCAGCTGGTATAGGGACTCCCCACTGTGTTGGATGGGACACGCAGCTGGTATAGGGACTCCCCACTGTTCTTGGTGGGACACCCAGCTGGTATAGGGACTCCCCACTGTGTTGGATGGGACACGCAGCTGGTATAGGGACTCCCCACTGTGTTGGATGGGACACCCAGCTGGTATAGGGACTCCCCACTGTGTTGGATGGGACACGCAACTGGTATAGGGACTCCCCACTGTGTTGGATGGGACACCCAGCTGGTATATGGACTCCCCACTGTGCTGGATGGTCTTAGTTCTAGTATTCTTTTTAAAGCTAAGCACGATTTTTTATGCATATTTATTAACAGTAAAAACTGTTTTTATTTTTTATTTTATGAAATTCTTATCATTAATTCAAACTAAACTGATTTACTTTAAAATATTTTTTAACATTGAAATTTTTATTAGATTATCTGTACAGCTGATATTGCAATTTAACTTCGATTTATCATATTGGTTTGTTATTTCATTTGACAAATGTCCCTCCACAGAACACCGCCTATAGTGTTCCAATAGAAAGAATAATCGAGAAACCGTGTTTTATAATTGAAAGGAGAGTCTCGCGTCAGTACGTATTGGTCCTCAGAATACTAGAATTAAGCTGGTAATACCACTTCAATATTTGATTTAAAAAATAATAACACAAATTCAGGTATAAGAAAATGAAAACCATGAAGCTACGAGACAGTAGTTTCATTAATATTTCTAATAACACCAAATAATCAATATTCTCTGTGCAAGCTTACCTTAGCATCATCTACAACAAACTTGGAAGCCCCCTTGTTGATTATGGCCTTAACTTGCTTATTACACTTTCTGGCTTGTGCTCTCAGCGCCAGCAAATTCTGAAATGTCAAGTTTTCTGTGTCAAATGTTTTTAATTCAAACACTAAACAATAGGTTGTGGAGTTGTTATAGTTGCCAAGTTTAGCATAATGACAACTATAACAACTTCACAACCAGCTCCATGGGAAAGACGCTCAAACATTGATGAACAAGTATTGTGAAATAAAATGTTCCATGTGACATACGTATAAAAATAAAACAATTGTTGGTTAAAGAACATAATATGTTTGCGTTAAACAAATCTTTTTGAGCTGGTCCCTGTAGTCCTGACCAGTGTGACTTTCTCGTCTATGATGTAGTATGAATCTTTACTCATCTTAAATCATTAAGCGAAATACGTCGTCAAACAGATTTGAAGTTATCAATAAAAACTTCATTTGGCAATATAAATAAAATAAATAAATTTGGCAATAAAAAGTTCATTTTGCAATAAAATGCCTCATTTGGCAATTCAACTCCAGATTGGAAATAAAAGGTCCCTGCCCTACATTGACAAGAAAGAATTACAGCACCCATTCAACACAGCAAAAAGTAAAAAAAAAACAAAAAAAAAAAACTGTTAGTATATTCGACAAAATCAGATATTATGTTCCCCACTCTGCTCTCCTCTCATTATACTACTCGCTAATCTTACATAAGGTGCATGGGGTTCACCCACTGCAAATTACATCAATCCCAACATCACTCAACAACAATCCGAATAATAATAATCTGTTTTCAAACACAAACCCTTCAAGAGTTTTAAACCCCTCTGTTTAAGTAATTAAACATGCTAAACATACACTCACTCCACCCATTCTCTTGTGCTTTTTAAATGTACAAAGCCCTTATCCTAAATCCTTATATGAAACTCTTCATTGACAGACGTAATAGAACCCATGTGCACCTCACCAGAATTAAGTATCTCTGTGATAGCCCCAGAGTCAAACAATCTGTGTAAAAAACGTTGTAAATAAATTGTCTATAAAACCAAAAAATAGCTAATTTCAAGCTCATAGTTTCCACCCTTGTGCTTCAAATTCACACTGCATATTGTGCTGCCGACTTCCCCAATATTAGTAGTAAAGACATGCAACTTCATCACTGTAATCACTGCCATCAACTTATATCGTAGTTATTATGTTCAACACAACATACATGTTTTGCTACAATGTACCTACTTATAATAATCTGTTATGTACTCTCACAAAATAAATAAATGAGGAGACTCGCTACAGCTCATAACACAGCCCGGCTTCTCTAGCGTCACTAAACACATGTACTAAACTGTCCGAACCTAACCTAACTGCGGACCCACGAACAGAAAACGGGACATCACGTCAATTATGTGAGCCGCGGAGATATTTGGTACATCAGTTTTTGACCTTTAGAGATATATAAGTCAAAATGCAATGTAGTAGTGGAGAGGCCAGGTTGTATAACAGGCAGAGAAGATATGGTTTTGCCCTTGACAATTGGAGATCCCGGGTTCGATTCCCAGGCTGAACAGAAGTGGTTGGGAAATTTTCCTTTCACTTAATGCCGCTGTTCGCCTTGCAATTAATAGTTACCTAGGAGTTAGGCATTGCGGATTGTATGCTGGTGAAGGTCAGTAGTTTGACCTTGAGGGGACCTCAACGCAAGCCTAAAGTATACATGTACTGGGAACTTCCTTTAAAAACAAAGTATTTAAAGAACTAGCTGACACCCTCTCTCTGTCCTCTCCGCCATTCCCTCCCCCCTTCCCTATTACCTCATCCTAACAATCATTTTCCACTCCCCCATCCCCCTCGTTCCCTCTTCCTCCCACCATTCCCTTCCCTGTCCCCTAGTCTTCGTCACCATCCCCCACTCTCCTTGTCCTCCCCACCATTCTAAACTGGGGAGGACAAGTAAACCACCATTCTCCCGTCCCCTCATCCTTCCCACCAATCCCCATTCCCTAGTCTGATGCGTTCCCAAATGATCTGTTGTTCCCATCAGAAAAATGGGAACATCAAATGATATGATGGTATCATTATCACTGAAAAATAAGAAAAACAGTTAAGAAAACGAAATGTAAAACAATGAAAAAATAAACAAATAAATTATACTCACAAAATGAACGGTAAGATAACATCACAGCCCAATTCCAACGCAATGTCACACAAAATAATTAAATCAAAATGAATATAAATCGAAATCTATGAAAATTCAATTCATCAACGAAATCGAAAACAATGATATGGAATCGAAGTATATTTAGTATAGTATGTACTGCTTCTACGTGCAACAAATGGCACTGTTTTTCCCATAAAAACTTGTTTTTACCTGTCACAGGAGTGACATCTATATAGTAGATATATAAAAATACGTCCATATTCGAATGGAACGTTGTTTCAAAATTTCAAAGCAATCGGTAAAGAGGTTTCGGAGATTTCCCTCACATGAAAAACGCAGTTTAAAAAAAACTGTTTACCTGTCACAGACATGATATCTATATAGTAGGTATATAAAAACACGCTCTATGCAAATGGAACGTTGTGTAAAAATTTCAAAGCAATCGGTGAAGAAGTGTGGGAGATTACCGATTTTGAACAAATGAACATTTTCAATTTTATTTATATAGACATTCCAATTCACTTTAAAACCTGAAAGCAATACTTGAAATAAAGAAGAGAGGCAAGTGTCGCACTGCTCCTCCTCCTGACTAACTTTTTCCAGCACAAGAACACGGTGTAACAAGTCAACTTTGAGCTCAAATATGTAAGGTGAACACGAAGAACAATAGATAAAATTATATTATATGAACATTAGTAGGAGTAAAAGAGTTAGAGAGACCACAGCATGCCACAGGAAAAACAAGAGTAGAGGCATCATGAGGAAGCCATCAGTGTATTCAGTAATCATGTTAGGTAATCTTGAAATGATTTCGGGGCCTAGCGCTCCCGCGGCTCGGTCCTTGACAAGGCCTCCTTGTTACACATCCCCAGGAAGTGTAACTTCTTGGAAGCAACCCCAGGAAGCAGCCCGTAGCAGCTGTCTAACTCCCAGGTATCTATTTACTACTAGGTACACAGAGGCATCAGGGTGAAAGAAATTCTGCCCATTTCTTTCCACCTCCACTGGGGATCGAACCCAGAACCTTGGAACTACGAATCCCGAGAGCTGCCCAGCCCCTTACAGGAATGATAAATAGGCGCTATTTTGTCATGGAAATTAATTGTCTGCCACATTCTTATTTCGATCATAAATTTCACAGATACATAAATTTTGTCTAGTACAAAAAGAGATAAAAAATCAATATATTTTATTTTTTAATAATGCCTATTTAATCGGCTTAAACAAGAACGGGGATCAAAATACGCTACAACAATAGGATTAGTATTGCCTAACTCTTTACAGCACTGGTTCATTGTTATCTGTTCAGGAAAGAAAATCACGTGAAAATTTGTGAATTTACAGCATATTAAAATCCTTAAATAAACCTACCTCTTTCTTAAGCCGAGCTTCTTCATTCTCCTTCTGCTTCAACTCTTCTTTCCTGGACAACACAGCTTGGATTGCTTCCGGTTTAGGAGCAGGTCTTTCTACCTTGTTTGGCCTGGAGGACGTTGCACGATACCCACTGATTGCTGCCTGAAATAATATAAATGATAGTGTGCTTGGTTTCAGTAAGGACATAAAAATCAATTAAACTGGCTAATATGTGGCTCCTATTTATATCCACCAAACCACATGCATATGCCTAACCTACGCTTGAGACAACCAACAGATCCTACGTCTACTATATTACCCGAAAATTTGTACCACAAATCCACATCCCTGGGTAAATGTAAAAGGTAAATACAACCAGTATTTACCCAGGTCTTCGCTAAATCTTAATTTATCCAATTTATAACCTATATTGGATATCCTTATCCTATATATCCTATTATATATATTATGTATTTATCAGTATGGCGAAGAGTTAGGGGTGACATGATAAAGGTTTACAAGTGGAAGAATGGTCATAACAAGGGGGGATATTATAAGGGTATTAAAAGTATCAACGTAAGACAGAACACGAAACAATGGGTATAAATTGGTTAAGTTTAGATTTAGGAGGCATGGTAAAATATTGGTGTGGTAACAAGGTTGTTGATTTGTGGAACCAATTACCGTGAAACATGGTGGAGGTGGGGTCCCTCGATTGTTTCAAGCGTGGGTAGGACATATATATGAGTGGGATTGGGTGGTTATAAATTAGACCTGCCTCATATGGGCCCATAGGCATTCGGCAGTTACCTTTACTCCTATGTGTTTATACATATTAAACCGTATTTTCATTTTTTTCTACTTGTACACTTCAATCATGTCAACCACAACTCCTCGCTTTTAATAATAATACCGGATTACGGATTTGCGCCCAGTAAATCCTCCCTGGCCAGGATACGAACCCGTGACAAAGCGCTATCGGAACGCCAGGCGAGTGTCTTACAACTACACCACGGAGACTGATTATTATTATATTAAAAATCTTAAATATTAAAAAAGAGATAAGGAGGCCAAAAAAGATACTATGAAGTTTGTATAGCAGGGAAAGCAAAGACAAATCCTAAAGGGATTTTCAGTTATATTGAACAAATATTAGCAAAAGGATAGGTTCATTAAAAACTGAGACAGGTAAGCTAACGGATAATGACCAAGAATGGATAATGACAAGAGTAGTATTTTTAATAAATATTTTATCTCGTATTTACTAAAGAATAACTTAATTCTATGCCTTCAGCCGAACAAGGCTAAGATGGTGGGGACGAGGACATATTGACTAGTCTAACAGTTACCAAGGACGATATTATTAAACAAATAGTAAAACTCAAACAAAACAAATCTTCAGGGCCGAATGAAGTGTTTGTCAGGATGCTTAAAGAATGATAAGATTAGCTTTGCGAGCCACTGGCTACCATATTTATTAAATCAATACTTAGGCTATTGATTTATTAAATATAGCCTATTAAATAAATAGGCAGAATGCTAGAGTCATGGAAGGTTGCTAATGTGGTACCAATTTTTAAGAAAGGAGATAGATCACTTGCGTCAAACTATCGGTCAATTAGCCTAACGTGGGAAAATTACTTGAATCAATAATTGCAAATACAATTCGTCTTCATCTTGAAAAAACATAAATTAATAAATGAGTCTCAACATAGTTTTACAAATGGCTGCTCATATTTACCAAATCTGGTATAATTTTATTCCAGCAAAGTTGAGGCAGCTGATAATAGTAAGGATTATGATGTTGTGTACCTTGACATTAGCAAAGCTTTTGATACAGCCACATGGAAGATTGATTAAAAGATAGAGGCTCATGGTATTAGGGTGCTATGTTAAGTTGGATTAGGGCATGGCTATACCAGATGAAACAGATAGTATAAATGGGGTTAAATCAGAGTGGGAAATGTTGTAAGTAGAGTGCCTGTGGCTCTTCCCTGGGAGCTCTGTTGTTTATAAATGATTTAGATTCAGGTTCGAGTAGAAACATTTGCAAATTTTCCGATGATACAGAAATCGGTAGGGAAATGTTAATGTATCGATACCTGAATTTTAGGATGTAGTTGCGTTTTCGGCGCCATCGGTCGGTGGTGGCATGACAATGATGAATGGCTCCAGTTTCCTACCTTAGCTAGAAAGAGACGTTGTTATGGATGACCTCTGGTGGGTGACATGTCACGCTCAATGCCATCTAGGTTGTGGTTACAGAGCATAATGTCAACTCCCTGGTGAATGACTGTTATCTCACGGTTTCCCTAGTGTCCTGTCCATCTAATTAATGATGTTTTTATGTCCACAGAAGTGATGTGTGGAGGCAGTTATACTGAGGAAGGCAGTTTACCTTGGGCAGTCCACGAACCCTTAGCGTGGCTCTGGAAGAAGACTAAGTAGCCGCCGTCGATCGAAACTGTGTTAGCTGCTTGGATAGGCAGTGTTGGTGAAGATCGATAGACCCCGGGATTGGCTATTAAGGGTTACAGGTATGATATGCCTAGTGTGAAGTGCTGCTAGCGGCTTCTGCCAGGGGTTAACTGCCCTTATATGAGTTTGTTTGGGACCCCTGTCAGCGTGTTGCTGAAGCCCTCTGCCAGTGAGTAGCTGGAGAGCGAAGATGGGGTGTAGGTAGATCTTGGTTCTAAAGATCTACCAAGATCAAAAATCTACCAAAGATTTCCAAGATCTAAAAATCTACCAAGATCAAAGATCAAAACATAAAGATATGTTTTGGCTAAAAACGGCTAAAAAAACTCCAACGCTCGACTGCTCCGCCGTCTGTCCAATTTTATCTGCTGTCCCTGACCTCTCTGCAACCCTCAAACGACGTAGCTTTTCCAGAGGGCAGCTAAGTACACAGTGACCCAAATGTGATTGAAACAAACTTCCATACCAATCCTCAAAATCTCATTTCGACCTCACTAGTGTTGTTTCCTGGAGGAAGCTGCACCCGATGTTCTCTGCTGCCACATCAACGAGTCTTCACTATTGTGCCTGCCTACATTTATCTTGCTACAACGAATAACAGATCCAAGGCCGGTAAGGCCACTAAGGCAGATAGCGCACCGATTAGGAATAAATCAACTAGCCACGTTAGCATCAAGGTTAGTCCAGCTGTCCCTTCCTCGGGGAGGGACCAACTATCAGTAATCCAAGAGCAATCGGACTTAATAATTAACATGCGAAGTGAAGCTTCAGCAATGCTCAAGAATAATCAAGATCTGTCTGCCAGAGTCGACTTCCTCCAACAAGAATTAAACTCTCTCAAGACCACAGTTACTGACTTTAAACCAGCAGAAACCACTAGACAACAGGAAGCCATGCTGCAACTGTTTGACAACCATCTTTTTTCAAACCACCTTCAACAGCAACACACTATTACCCAAAACGAATCAGACCAGCATAAACTCCTTGATTCCGTCGTTATCTCTTCACGTGATTTTCCCCAAGAATGTGATGGAGAAGACTGTGCTGCCATCGTGATCCATGAATTGCAGAATAAGATTAAATACTCAATCAAAACTAGTGACTTTAAATCTACTTATAGAGTGGGTAACAAATCACCTGGTAGAGAATAACAAGATAATTCCAGTTAAACTAGATAGCTGCTCCCGCAAGTCTGACCTTATCAAATCTGCAGTCACTAGTAAATCCACTGTATATGTGAACGAATGTCTGACCAGGTTCAGACAAAATCTCTTATTTAAACTGCGTGGTTTCTGCAAAAATACCCCTATAATTAAACAAATCCACAAGGGCCGTGACGAGGATTCGAACCTGCGTCCGAGAGTATCCCAGACGCTGCCTTAATCGACTGAGCTACGACATGGTCAAAGGGAGTTGAAACCGAAGTTCCACTGGACTTACTGGATCCCGCAGTCTCTCCGAGACACAAACCAGGGTTTTACACAACTCCCCCCATGCACTCGAGCTATGTCAATAGGCCGTTCTCCCTCTTCGCCCTTGCTTCATTACATAGGGAAGAGGGAGAACGGCCCATTGACATATCTTGAGTGCATGGGGGAAGTAGGTTCCCCCTACATGTATATAATGGATATAAACTAGATAAGTTCAGATTGAGGAAAGACTTGGTTCGGTAATAGGCTTGTTGATTTGTGGAACCAATTACTGCGTAACATGGTGGAAGTGTGGTCCATCAATTGTTTCAAACGTGGATTGGACATTTCACACAAATCACAATAGCGTGATGCATCAAATGAACATACAGGGCCATGATGAGCGTTGGAACCTAAGTCTGATAGGATCCCAGACGCTGCCTTAATCGACTAGGCCACGATAAGGTCAAAAGAATTGCAACCCGGAGTTCATCTGCCCTCACCCGGATTCTGCACAAACCAGGGTTTTATACCATGCATCCGGGCTCCGTCAATTAGCTGTTCTACCTCTTCGCCCTTTCTTCATTACACACAGAAATCACAATAGCGTGATGCATCAAATGAACAAATCTGTGTGTGTGGAATTGGGGGGTTATCAATAAGACCTGCCTCGTATGGGCCCACATGCCTTTTGCAGTTACCATTATTCTTATGTGTTTATACATATGAAACCTTATTATATTTTTGTATTTGTACACTTCAATCATGTCCATCTCAACTCTTTGCCTTTAATAATAAATCTTAAATCTTTAATAATAATAATAATACCCACACCTGTGTACTTTTGAAATTTATGTAAGGAATTTACACCAAATCAAGGAATGAGTGTGATTAGGATGAGACAAACCTCTCGTCTAGTCAATAATCAACGTCCTAGCAATTATGAACAAATCGACAGGGGTTTAGATTTGGTCAAACCGAGGGTTCGAACCCATGTGCCGAGTGTTCTCATACGCGCTCTAGACTACTGTGCCTCAACATCGTAAAAAAGTTGCAACCTGGAATGCTACTGCACTCACAATGGTTTCGAGGCTTCCACTGAAGCCTAATCGGGGTTTCATGCAATTTCTCCATGCACTCAGGCTCTGCCAACCAACCTCTGATGCATGTTAGTTACTTTACAAGAATGTCTAACAGGCAGGAACACAGAGACTTGACATTAGAATAAGAAGCGGATCATACAGGGGCGGAACGGGTGGTAAAACAGGTCACATTTACCTTCCTGTTGAAATTATTGTTGTATTCGGCGAGGTACTCCTGCAGGTAGCTGACGTCCATGTTGTGTGGTACTGGGCTTGGAAGTTGCGGGAGATGCCTAGAAGGTGCGGGAATGATCCACGGAGCTTCAGATCACTCTCAGGCTCAGATGAAACAACTGTACAGCAGAGATGGCAACTTATAATAAGATTCTTTCTAAGAGAGGTGTATAGACGAGGTGCAATCAAGCAACAGACATGTGACTGGGAACTGGCCCAAAAAGTTTTGATTTCGCTCGCCCCAGTCACCTGCTATTTATTCACACATTATCTCAGGTGTTTTGAATGTAGGTTACGGGCCATTCATGCCCGTGCCACCTATTGGGTGGCTTAATCATTATTAATCAATGAATCAGGTGTTTAGACATGGAAACAAAGGTAACTGCAGAAGGCCTATTGGCCCATACGAGGCAGCTTCTATTTATAGGCACCCAATTCCATTCATATACATGTCCAACCACTCTTGAAACAATCGAGGCATCCCACCTCCACCACGCCACGTGGCAACTGGTTATACAAATCAACAACCCTGTTACCGAACCGGTATTTACCCAGGGCTTACCGAAATCTAAACTTATCCTGGTTCGGTAACTTATCCTGGTCCACAAATCAACAAGATTGTTGATTTGTGGAACCAATTACCGCGTAACGTGGTGGAGGTGGGGTCCCTCGATTGTTTCAAACGCGGGTTGGACATGTATATGAGTGGGATTGGGTGGTTATAGATAGGAGGTGCCTCGTATTATTTTATATAGGGAAAATAATATTTTAGATTTAGTGATAACTAACAGGGAAACACAAATTAAGGACATCGAAATAGGGAGTGACCTAGAAAACAGTGATCATAAAGAAATCAGATTTAGCATTGAATGGAATAGATCTGTAAGACAAAATTCTGTTAAAGTGCCTGGTTTCGTAAAGCTGATTTCAATAGCCTAAGAAATTTTTGGGGTCAAATAGATTGGAAAGTCTTAGGTATGGGGTGTGGGCCGGTCTTGGAGCTAGACCAGAACCCAGCGATAGGTGACGTAAAAGAGGTTTTAGAAAAGAACATAAGAACACAGGCAACTGCAGAAGGCCTATTGGCCCATATAAGGCAGCTCTTATTTATAACCACCCAATCCCACTCATAAACATGTCCATGTCCGTGTTCTGTCTTGTGTTGATAATTTTAATACCCTATTAATATCCCTTTGTTATTTCCATTCACCCACTTGTAAGCCTCTATCATGTCACCCCTAACTCTTCGCATTTCCAGTGAATGCAACGTAAGCTTTGTTAATCTTTCTTCATATGAAAGATTTCTAATTTGGGGAATTAACTTAGTCATCCTACGCTGGACACGTTCAAGTGAATTTATATCCATTCTATAGTACGGCGACCAAAACTGGACTGCATAATCTAAATGGGGCCTAACCAGAGCAAGATATAGCTGAAGAACCACACCAGGTGTTTTGTTACTAACGCTTCGATTAATAAATCCCAGTGTCCTATTTGCCTTATTACGAACATTCATACATTGATCCTTTTGTTTTAAATTCTTACTAATCATAACTCCCAGATCCCTTTCGCAATCCGACTTCACAATCTCAACATCATCTAGCTCGTATCTTGTAACTCTATCATTACCTAGCCTCAAAACTTTACATTTATTAGCATTAAACTGCATCTGCAAGTCTTTTTAACTATTTTAAAACCCTATTTAGATCAACTTGAAGTGATAGCGAGTCGTCTTTCGTGTTAATTTCTCTACCGATTTTTGTATCATCTGCAAATTTAAAGATTTTGCTACTCAAACTCGAATCTAAATCATTTATATATATTATAAACAACAGAGGTCCAAGGACAGAGCCCTGAGGTACTCCACTAACACCATTATCCCACTCTGACTTAACCCCATTTATACTAACTCTCTGTTTCCTTTCGAATAGCCATGCCCTAATCCAACTTAATATAGCACCCCCAACCATGAGCTTCTATTTTTTTAATTAGTCTTTCATGTGGCACTCTATCAAAAGTTTTGCTAAAGTCAAGGTACACGACATCACAATCCTTACCACTATCAACTGCCTCAACTATACTGGAATAAAAAGTTAGCAAATTTGTTAAACATGAACGGCTATTTGTAAAACCATGTTGCGACTCATTTATTAATTTATGTTTTTCAAGATGAAGACGGATTGTATTTGCAATTATTGATTCAAGTAACTTTCCCACAATAGACGTTAGGCTAATTGGCCGATAGTTTGACGCAAGTGATCTATCTCCTTTCTTAAAAATTGGTACCACATTAGCTACCTTCCATGACTCTGGCACTCTGCCTCACTCTATTGATTTATTAAATATGGTAGACAGTGGCTCGGAAAGCTCCTCTTTTGCATTCTTTAAGCACCTTGGCAAACACTTCATCCGGCCCTAGGGATTTGTTTGGTTTTAGTTTTTTAAATTGTTTAATTACATCCTCCCTGGTAACTGCTAAACTAGTCAACCTGTCCTCATCCCCAACCACATAGAGTTGTTCGGCTGAAGGCATTTTGTTAAGTTCTTAAGTAAATACAGATATAAAATATTTGTTAAAAATACTACTCATCTCCTTGTCATTATCCGTTATTTGACCTATCTCAGTTATTAATGGACCTATCCTTTTCCTTGTCTTAGTTCGATGTAACTGGAAAAAAAAACTTTAGGATTTGATTTTGCTTGCTATGCGAACTTCATAGTTTCTTTTTGATTTCCTAATGTCTTTTTTAACATTTCTAACCAATTGTACGAATTCCTGTTCTAAACTGACTTCCCCATTCTTAATCCTTTTGTACCAAGCTCTCATTTTACCTATAAGGTTCTTCAAATTCTTTGTTATCTACTTTGGGTCATTAGTATTCGATCTATTCAATTTGTGTGGTATACTATGTTCCTGTGCTTTGTTTAGAATATTCTTAAATAAGTTATATATTAAATCCACATCGAAATCCTCTTTTACGTCACCTATCGCTGGGTTCATGTTCTCCAAGACTGGCCCACACCCCATACCCAAGACTTTTCAATCTATTTGACCAAAAAATTTCTTTGGCTATTAAGATAAGCTTTTCGAAAATAGGTCTCTTTAACAGAATTTTCTCCTACAGGTCTATTCCATTCTGTCCTAAATCTGATTTCTTTGTGATCACTGTTCCCTAGCTCACTCCTTATTTCGATGTCATTAATTTGTGTTTCCCTGTTAGTTAACACTAAATCTAAAATATTATTTTCCCTCGTTGGTTCCTTAATGTGTGGCGTAAGAAAGCAATCATCAATTAATTCTAGAAAATTCTCTGCTTCACTATTCCCTGTTTTGCTTAACCAGTTTATTCCAATAAAATTAAAGTCACCCATGACATGGGTGACTTTTTAAACTAGTCAACCTGTCCCTGTCCCCACCCACATATACTGGATCGGCTGAAGACATATTGTTAAGTTCCACTTTAGTAAATACAGATATAAAATATTTATTAAAAATACTACTCTCTTCATCATTATCTGTTATTTGATCTGTTTTAGTTTTTAATGGACCTATCCTTTCCCTAATCTTTGTCCGGTATAACTGGAGAAACCCTTTAGGATTTGTCTTTGCTTGCTCTGCTATGCAAACTTCATAGTTTGTTTTTGCTTTCTTTATCTCTTTTTTAGTATTTCTAACCAGTTGTACGAATTCCTGTTCTAAACTGACTTCCCCATTCTTAATCCTTTTGTACCACGCTCTCCTTTTACCTATAAGGTTCTTCAGATCCTTTGTTATCCACTTTGGATAATTAGTATTCGATCTATTTAATTTATATGGTATACTACATTCCTGGGCTTTGGTTAGAATATTTTTAAATAGGTTATATTTCGAGTCCACATCGAGAACCCCTTTTACGTCACCTATCGCTGGGTTCACGTCTAGCTCCAAGACCAGCCCACACCCCATACCCAAGACTTTCCAATCTGTTTGACCCAATAAATTTCTTAGGTTATTGAAATTAGCTTTTCGAAAATCAGGAACTTCAACAAAATTTTCTTTTACAGATCTATTCCATTCTATGCTAAATCTGATTTCTTTATGATCACTGTTCCCTAGATCATTCTCTATTTCGATGTCCTTAATTTGTGTTTCCCTGTTTGTTAACACTAAATCAAAAATATTATTTTCCCGCGTTGGTTCCTTAATGTGTTGTGTAAGAAAGCAATCATCAATTAATTCTATAAAATCTTCTGCTTCATTATTCTCTGTTTTGTTCAACCAGTTTATTCCACTAAAATTAGTCACCCATGACATAAATACTCTTAGATCTAGATATTTCATCCCATAGATGCTTTGCTTCCATTCTGTCTAAATTTGGTGGCCTATATATAACTCCTATTATAATATTATTTGCTTTTTTGTTTAATTCTATCCAAATAGTTTCTGTGTGTGGCTCAGATTTGATTCCCTCTTTGAGATTACATTTCAAATTGTCCCTAACGTATATGGCTACTCCCCCTTCTCGTCTAATATATATATCTGTGTGAAATAGTTTAAATCCATTTATTTGATATTCAGCTAATAGTTCTCTATTTTCTACATTCATCCACGTTTCTGTAAGCTCGATAATATATTTTTGTCTGTTCAGATAAGAGCATTCAATTCTTTTATTTTATTTCTTAGACTTCTTCTGTTAGTGTAATATACCCTAAGTGAATTGTTATTTTGAGGCCCATGAATTTCCCTGATCATTTTGCCAATTCCTTTCTCCCCTAAACACATACTTTTATTTTCCTTCCTCCAAATCAATTCCCATACCACTATCTACTAACAGTTTAAACCCAAACAAACACCACTAACCACTGGTTCCAACGAGTTCGCAACAGCAACAACCCCAGCCCTCGATAGATGCACCCCATCCCAAGCATACATTTCATTTCTTCCATAGAAGTGTTCCCAGTTGTCTATGAAAGATATTGCATTAGATTTGTAATATCTTTCCAGCCTGCAATTAACGTTAAGTGCCCTCAACATCCATTCATTTCCCACTCCCTTTCCTGGAAGAATGCCACATATGATCGGGATTCCTCCCTTGTTCCAAACTAATTCTATTGCTGTCTTGAATCTCTGTATTAGTTCCTCACTCCTTACTCGCCAACATCATTACCCCTTGCACTAATACAAATAATGGGTTTGTTCCAATTTCCCGTCATAATATCTTTCATGTTTCCAACAATATCACCAATACCAGCTCCCGGATAGCAAACCCTTAACCTGTTCCCCTTATCTCTGGCACAAAACGTTCTGTCTAAATACCTCACCTGGGAATCTCCCATAACCAAAATTCGCTTTGTTCCTCCTTTTTCCCTTATGGCACTTTGAGGAACCTGCGCTTCAATGATCCTCGTTGCTTTGTCTTTGCCTCCTCGTTAAACTACAGGTTCACCACAGCACTCGTCCTCTAACACATCAAATGCGTTAGAAGTCCTTAGGCTATTACTGTCGGTTTTGCCAAGGTCTTCTTAGGACCCCTGTCCTTTACAATTTGCCAAGACGAGGTCTTTTTAATGCTGGTCGCCTCCTTTGTTTCTTCCTGATGTTGTTTCAGCTGTCGTACCTCCTTCCGTAGCGAATCCAGCTCTGTCCTCAGAGCTCCAACTAGATTCACCAGTTCCTTCACTTATCCTTCTATTATTAGTATAATAATATTACTACAATCGGAGCTCCAGCTAACACAACCTCTCATTGTGACAGCACCTCACTGACTGGAACGTGTGTCGTGAGAAGCAGCTATGGGGAAAGACTATCGCTACATACGTCTTCCGCAAATTTCATTGTGTCCCCCACTAACTCTGCCTATTACCTTTAATTACATGACTCCTGACTTTTTTTTACATGACTGTGATTGACTTATCCACAAAATGTTTATTTAAATCCCCTTTGGGTGCAGTATACCTCTTAATATTTGGTTTAACATAAGAAATGGTCGTCTGACTGGTCATGATAATTTTTAAATTACTTTTTTATTAAAATATTAAAGAAAATTCTAAAATTTAAATAACTTAAATTTGCCTCCCCCCTGCAACAACAAATACATTTACCCTCAATAGTGACATTTACCATAAATAGTGAGGTTACTGTGGCTGGCGTGCCTTATGTTACCTCCTGGTTCTTTGTGTGTTCACTGATTGAGTAACAAAATTCTACACCAGTTGTAATTGTACTTTGTATAAATACTATTTTACTGCCTGTTGTCTAGTGTTGAGTGTAAAAAATAGCAAAGAATTGGTTTCCAAGTTAAATAGCTAAGCAATCCAAGAAGAGAAGTTTTCCGGATTTGTTGTGTACATTGGTTTTCATTTGATACATATTTAGTGTATATATCTCATTGAATATGACCGCATATTCTGTATTTACTATTTTCTGGTTTAGGGCTTCTATCCCTCTAACTATTTTCTTAGCATCAGGGCTTAGCTGAAATAGGAGTTCTCCAAAACTTATTTTCGTAATTTTAAGGTGAAGAAAAGAAGTGAATTACAATAGAATGTATTACACTAATTTATACAATTTGCACAACGCTTCGAACCTCCATGGTTCATTCTCAAGTGAAAGGAATTTTCAGGTTTGGTTGATTTTATACCCACACTGGGTCAGGTGATAAGACAATAAAGGTGAAAACATGGGGGAATATATAAGAACATAAGAATGCGGAAGGCCAATTGGCCCATACGAGGCAGCTGCTATCTACATACAATGATTAGTCAAGTGTAATTGTCCTGTTATGTTGAACGGTGTCTTCTGTGTTGGCATCGTTTTGTTCTATTTAGTGTATAGAGTATATTCTTTCCCAGTGTGGAGTTTCTTCCCTGAGTAATATTCCTCCCTAATTCCTCCTCTGGCTAAAATTCATTTCCTTAGATTTGAAATTTCTCCCATGGAAAGCAAGTGCCTTTACACACAGAGATCACACTAACGTGATGCATCAAATGAACAAATCCACAAGGGCAGTGACGAGGATTCGAACCTGCGTATGGGAGTAAGCTCAGTCTGACAGTAAGCTAGCTCAGTCCATTAAGGCAGTGTCTGGGATGCTACCAGATGCAGGTTCGAATCCTCGTCACTGCAATTGTGGATTTGTTCAAGTGCCTTTCTTTACAGCTGAATATAAATATATTTTTTTAAATTTACACATTATATACACATCTCACTTGCAGTTCTCGTGGTAGGAAGCCTTCTATTGATAGTTTAGTCATAAAAAGCGGTAAATACCAAAGTTCAAAAGAACTTTGTTGTTGCTTTGTTCATGTTCACATTTGGTGACGCAGAAGTGCCACATATATTATCAAGTTTTTCACAGCATAATATTCAAGGATTATTACATAAAATTGGCAGCTATGTACTTTTTAGACATTCTTTTATTGATATAATCTGTACACTACAGCATTTCTCTCCAGCTACTACGACAGGTGACGTTTTTCACACTTCTCCAGGCAGGGGATGGCAGTTAAAGAAAAACATTTAAAACGTGGACAAATGAAAATTAAAATAGAATTTAAAATGCAGTTTCCATTTCCTATAGATGTCTTTCTTCCTCGCCCTGATTGCCCCTCCATAAAGAGACGGGGTGAGAGGGGCGGGAGTGAAACACAATAAATGTTTACATGTAGCACCTAATAGACAGAGTTGCATAAAAAATTATGAAATATTAAACTTTTCAAAAGTTTTTTCTATCAGAAAGGATAATATACAGTGATAATTTTAATTTAAATATGTATGGATGGTATTTTTATGATTTGAGTCAAAGTTAAATTATAAGCTAATCCTAAATATGCTGAACATTTCTCAATACCGCCTAACCCACGTAAAATATTTCTAAGCTAAAAACAAGATGTCAAAAAATTAATAAACAGCTTTGAAAGACATTTCTTGAAATGCCAAGCAAAGTCGCTGTCTATGTAAGGTCTTGCTTACTAGGCCACATATTGCTGTTATGGCAGCTAGTTATGATATAGATAGGTAGATAGATATATAGATGGATTGATAGATTCATAGATAGATAGATACATTCATAGATACATACATACATACGGACATACTAACATACATACATGTGTGTAAGTCACGAAAATTAACACGTGATGAAAAATGTGAATGTCAGACCACGGAGAAAGAATTGAATTTCCTTAAATTTTGTTCCTGTTTCAGTTCTTCCTCCGTGGTCTGACACTGTCACAAACATACATAAATGGATTGAGAGATATAGAACATGTCAAATTACCTAACATTTTGTCAAAATATGTTATATGCCCCATGTAACATAATAAAATTAGAACTTCAATACAGAAATGGCGGAAACGTATGGGGACTGAATAGTGCAAAAAAGGTGGCTAGTGAATGGGGCGAAAATGGTTACCTTGAGGTGTTTCCGGGACTTAGCGTCCCCGCGGCTAAATCGTCGACCAGGGCCTCTTAAAGAGGGTGAGGCTAACGAGTGAATGAGGCAAGAAGACTGATGATTGGATGGGGCGAGAAGGGTGGTGAATGAATGGGGCAAGAAGGGTGGTGAGTGAATGGAGGTAAGAAGGGTGGTGAGTGAATGGGGTGGGAATGTTGGTGAGTGAATGGGGCGAGAAGCGTGGTGAGTGAATTGGGTGGGAATGTTGGTGAATGAATGGGGTGTGAATTGTGGTGGCATTTACAATAAACAATTACACACCTGGTATCTTGTGTACTCAAATCATAACTTTTTTTAACGTTTAACATTTCTTAGATGGTTTTAAGTGCTTCTTTCTCACAATCTTCCTCTTCCTCTCTTCTTCTTCTCGTCGAATATCCTCAAGATCTTCTTTAAGTCCAATTTTGGCAGATATTCTCTCTTCTTTTTGCACCTGAGAGAAAGATGTCCTCCATATCACCGCAGTCATCAACTTCATCCCTGAAAAACACATTAAATAAGTCACATCTCCAAACAATTATTCTCAATTATGCAGCTGAAATCTCTTGACCCCTAAAGGATTCGAACCATTTACAAGAGGTCATCATTCATACCGAATCTAAATCTTTACTTCGGGCATTGTTATCCAGCCAGCACAAAGATAATATAAAACTCATCACTGAAATCTTACAATAGGAAACGAAGCACACAATCTAGGGCTGTTAGTCACCCTAAATTATATACCAAATTACATTGGCATAGTTGATTATGTAAAAGGCAGACTCACTAGTAAAAACTGCTACTGCTTTAACTGTTGTACAAGGTAAAAATACCTCTAAGTTTCTCATAGATTAAAGAGCAAATCAATAAGAAGGAACTCCCAAATATCAAAAGTCGCCACAGAGCCAAAGTAGCGAAAAGCGGACACATTTCAATGTGGTACTAACATGCCACGGGGTACTACTTTCAAACCTGGTAAAAAGCTATCCAGAGAAATTGCATTAGCCATACAGACTTAGACTTGTCTATAAGTGCTGCTGGAAGGTAACAAACCCAATAGTTAGAGTGTGTCATATCTGTGGAAACTGATGCAGAAATGCTACTTTTACATTACTTATTAGAATGTGAAGCAACTCAAGCACTGCGCATCAAACTCAACATTCAACCAACTTGAGCAAGCTGCATTAAATGGCAAAATTCACATTTAATGCGACTTCAATGGTTAAAAAAAAATTGAAGAATGGGACACACTAGTGAACACTGTGCATCTATATCCACTGCCAAGATAATGTACAAATCACATAATGTACCAAGATAATGTTGTTAAAACAAAAGACTAAAACCAGTGCGAAAAGAAGAAAACTATACCTTCATATGAAACTTTGACCCAAATATCAATGTAACAAAAATTACTGTCAATAACCGAACTCAATTAGGGCTCACTTCAACCCGTGCTACATGTACATTTCGTTCCATGTAGTTAAACCTAAAACAAAACAGCTCTAGATGACATAGTTAAGAATGCATATAGAAATATGTGCGTAAATGATAACTAATAGACTCACTAAATGTACAGTAGGTTAGCTTCATATTACGATAGATGGAAACTGAAAATCCTAATTCAATAAATCTTTAAATTAAACAAAGAGAAAATAAGTATGGCAGATTCCTTTTTTACATACAATGGTAAAAACCCAACACTCGTGTCTCTTTCTGATCAGTGTCAGTTATCTGCGATTTATGCAATTTTATGAGTGGCAATTGTCACGGAGAAAACACTAGGAAGAGAAAGTTAAGTTAAAAAGTTCAAAATTCTACACACACTACAGTATATTTGTAAAATTAATACACTATTATATTATGACAAAGAAGAGATATGGGAAAAAAATTGTATAAATTTTTAATCAAAGAAAAAGATTTGTCGAAACTATTAAACAAGAGAAAGTGGTGAAAGTAATCCTCATGAACAAACTTGCAACAGAATTTACGAGGAATTGTGTTTAAGCATGTGTTTACATCTGTAGCATCGAGAACAAGAGGCAATAATTTCAAGCATTCAAACAAATACGCAATTACAGTATATGCATAAATGTCTGTTAAATAAGAAAGTAGTGTATGTTTAAAACATCTGGAATATCAAATCAACGTATAATAAGATTATAGATAAGGCAGGAAACCAGTACTGTGGCTCCCATCCTGTGACCATTTAGTTAACGCATTCGCACATATGTACACAAAAGGAAAAATACTCAAACAAAATACAATACTCACCGATACTTTCTCTTATCATAGCCAAATAGGTTTCTGATTTCCCTCGAGAAATCTATCCCTTGATCTCCATCGTCAATGAAATCATCCATATCAGAGTCTTCCTCCTCTTCTGAATCACTGGCAATGCGCAGTTTGGGATGTGGAATCTTCTGTGGTCTTAATGGTTTCATGTCTTTTGTTTGCATATAGCTAGGCTTCTGAGGTTTCATATCTTTACCAATAGAAGTTTGAGGTTCTGAAGGCGCTGGTCTGGAATTTTGCACAGGTTTGATTCCTTTCATTTGAGGATGATCCCGAAGGCCAATGTCCCGCAGTTGAAAATAACTTATTCTGTCCGTTACTCTAGATTCTTGTTTGGGCTCCTCGAGAGCTTGGTTTAATTTGACAGTATTTTCTTGTTTCTTTATAATCTCACCATTCTTACTCAGTTTTGGTGAATCTTTTACATCAGCCTTTTGTTCCTTTTGCTGGGGACTTTTCAACTCCGGTTTTGTCTTGTGGCAATTTTCCCAACCATTTTAGCGTACGTCTTCTCTCGTCTTCCAGCTTTAGTTTCTCTATGGCAGTCAGAGGCCGACCAAAGTATTTCTGTGATATGCCTTTGTCTTTCTCTTTTTTTCCATCCTTCAAGTTTGCAAGAGGCAGTGACTGCTTCTTGCGAGCAATTACAAGAAGCTCTTTAAAACTCACTGGTGGTGGTGCGTCCGGTCTAGGCGTCACCTTGAGCTTTTTGGGGTTCTTATCATAACCCTTGTTTTCCTTCTCTCTACTGTATTTACGTTTTAATTTTCCAGAAGTTGATTTATCTTCCAGTTGAGTCTTCACTGTGTTGGTAACTTCCGCTCTGTAATAACATACAGTAATATTATTATTATAAAAATACATAATAAAATACCAATATTTTTAGTGTTTTGTAAAAAGAAAATATGGAATCAAAATGTCTCAGCCCAACCTGTCCTCCTACCTAACTCGCAAGCGCCACAGACATGTCTGACCTGTGTCACTTACAGACACATGTTTGACCTGTGTCACTTACAGACACATGTTTGACCTGTGTCACTTACAGACACCTGATTGACCTGTGTTACTTACAGACACATGTCTGATATGTGACATTTAAAGACACATGTCTGACCTGTACAAGGATATAGCAGAGTAAATAAGACAACTGAACTCCTTCAATAATACTCATAAAAAACGAGATTTCACTCACCTTGATATCTGCTGCACTGCAATTAGCATTGTTTGCATATTGATTAATCAGCTTGCTGAAAATGTGCTGATTATTAGTAGATTCATATCAAAATCATTCATGTCATACTGCTCCTCTCCTTTGACAGTCGTTATGATCTGCAACGACAATACAGCGATCATTACATCTTGCAATACAATACAACAAAGAGCAGCAATATCAAATAATTGAAACAGAACATTTTTATTGTGAATTGACTCGCATTCGTCAATAGGCATTCTACAGTTCCCTAATTCCTATGTTACTATGTTCTCTGGGGACATGTTTGATGTCCCAGAGACCCTTTCTCGTCTGTGGCTGAATGGGACACCCAGCTAGTATAGGGACTCCCCACTGAGGCTGTACGGGTCACGCAGCTGGTATAGGGACTCCCCACTGTGGCTGCATGGACACCCAGCTGGTATAGGGACTCCCCACTGTGGCTGTATGGGTCACGCAGCTGGTGTAGGGACTCCCCACTGTGGTCGCATGGGACACCCAGCTGGTATAGGGACTCCCCACTGTGGCTGTATGGGACACGCAGCTGGTATAGAGACTCCCACTGAGGCTGTATGGGTCACGCAGCTGGTATAGGGACTCCCCACTGAGGCTGTATGGGACACGCAGCTGGTATAGAGACTCCCCACTGTGGCTGTATGGGACACCCAGCTGGTATAGGGAATCCCCACTGAGGCTGTGTGGGTCACGCAGCTGGTGTAGGGACTCCCCACTGTGGTCGCATGGGACACCCAGCTGGTATAGGGACTCCCCACTGTGGCTGTATGGGACACGCAGCTGGTATAGAGACTCCCCACTGAGGCTGTATGGGTCACGCAGCTGGTATAGGGACTCCCCACTGAGGCTGTATGGGACACGCAGCTGGTATAGAGACTCCCCACTGTGGCTGTATGGGACACCCAGCTGGTATAGGGAATCCCCACTGAGGCTGTGTGGGTCACGCAGCTGGTATAGGGACTCCCCACTGTGGCTGTATGGGACACGCAGCTGGTATAGAGACTCCCCACTGTGGCTGCATGGGAAACGCAGCTGGTATAGGGACTCCCCACTGTGTTGGATGGGACACGCAGCTGGTATAGGGACTCCCCACTGTTCTTGGTGGGACACCCAGCTGGTATAGGGACTCCCCACTGTGTTGGATGGGACACGCAGCTGGTATAGGGACTCCCCACTGTGTTGGATGGGACACCCAGCTGGTATAGGGACTCCCCACTGTGTTGGATGGGACACGCAACTGGTATAGGGACTCCCCACTGTGTTGGATGGGACACCCAGCTGGTATATGGACTCCCCACTGTGCTGGATGGTCTTAGTTCTAGTATTCTTTTTAAGCTAAGCACGATTTTTATGCATATTTATTAACAGTAAAAACTGTTTTTATTTTTTATTTTATGAAATTCTTATCATTAATTCAAACTAAACTGATTTACTTTAAAATATTTTTTAACATTGAAATTTTTATTAGATTATCTGTACAGCTGATATTGCAATTTAACTTCGATTTATCATATTGGTTTGTTATTTCATTTGACAAATGTCCCTCCACAGAACACCGCCTATAGTGTTCCAATAGAAAGAATAATCGAGAAACCGTGTTTTATAATTGAAAGGAGAGTCTCGCGTCAGTACGTATTGGTCCTCAGAATACTAGAATTAAGCTGGTAATACCACTTCAATATTTGATTTAAAAAATAATAACACAAATTCAGGTATAAGAAAATGAAAACCATGAAGCTACGAGACAGTAGTTTCATTAATATTTCTAATAACACCAAATAATCAATATTCTCTGTGCAAGCTTACCTTAGCATCATCTACAACAAACTTGGAAGCCCCCTTGTTGATTATGGCCTTAACTTGCTTATTACACTTTCTGGCTTGTGCTCTCAGCGCCAGCAAATTCTGAAATGTCAAGTTTTCTGTGTCAAATGTTTTAATTCAAACACTAAACAATAGGTTGTGGAGTTGTTATAGTTGCCAAGTTTAGCATAATGACAACTATAACAACTTCACAACCAGCTCCATGGGAAAGACGCTCAAACATTGATGAACAAGTATTGTGAAATAAAATGTTCCATGTGACATACGTATAAAAATAAAACAATTGTTGGTTAAAGAACATAATATGTTTGCGTTAAACAAATCTTTTTGAGCTGGTCCCTGTAGTCCTGACCAGTGTGACTTTCTCGTCTATGATGTAGTATGAATCTTTACTCATCTTAAATCATTAAGCGAAATACGTCGTCAAACAGATTTGAAGTTATCAATAAAAACTTCATTTGGCAATATAAATAAAATAAATAAATTTGGCAATAAAAAGTTCATTTTGCAATAAAATGCCTCATTTGGCAATTCAACTCCAGATTGGAAATAAAAGGTCCCTGCCCTACATTGACAAGAAAGAATTACAGCACCCATTCAACACAGCAAAAAGTAAAAAAAAAACAAAAAAAAAAAACTGTTAGTATATTCGACAAAATCAGATATTATGTTCCCCACTCTGCTCTCCTCTCATTATACTACTCGCTAATCTTACATAAGGTGCATGGGGTTCACCCACTGCAAATTACATCAATCCCAACATCACTCAACAACAATCCGAATAATAATAATCTGTTTTCAAACACAAACCCTTCAAGAGTTTTAAACCCTCTGTTTAAGTAATTAAACATGCTAAACATACACTCACTCCACCCATTCTCTTGTGCTTTTTAAATGTACAAAGCCCTTATCCTAAATCCTTATATGAAACTCTTCATTGACAGACGTAATAGAACCCATGTGCACCTCACCAGAATTAAGTATCTCTGTGATAGCCCCAGAGTCAAACAATCTGTGTAAAAAACGTTGTAAATAAATTGTCTATAAAACCAAAAAATAGCTAATTTCAAGCTCATAGTTTCCACCCTTGTGCTTCAAATTCACACTGCATATTGTGCTGCCGACTTCCCCAATATTAGTAGTAAAGACATGCAACTTCATCACTGTAATCACTGCCATCAACTTATATCGTAGTTATTATGTTCAACACAACATACATGTTTTGCTACAATGTACCTACTTATAATAATCTGTTATGTACTCTCACAAAATAAATAAATGAGGAGACTCGCTACAGCTCATAACACAGCCCGGCTTCTCTAGCGTCACTAAACACATGTACTAAACTGTCCGAACCTAACCTAACTGCGGACCCACGAACAGAAAACGGGACATCACGTCAATTATGTGAGCCGCGGAGATATTTGGTACATCAGTTTTTGACCTTTAGAGATATATAAGTCAAAATGCAATGTAGTAGTGGAGAGGCCAGGTTGTATAACAGGCAGAGAAGATATGGTTTTGCCCTTGACAATTGGAGATCCCGGGTTCGATTCCCAGGCTGAACAGAAGTGGTTGGGAAATTTTCCTTTCACTTAATGCCGCTGTTCGCCTTGCAATTAATAGTTACCTAGGAGTTAGGCATTGCGGATTGTATGCTGGTGAAGGTCAGTAGTTTTGACCTTGAGGGGACCTCAACGCAAGCCTAAAGTATACATGTACTGGGAACTTCCTTTAAAAACAAAGTATTTAAAGAACTAGCTGACACCCTCTCTCTGTCCTCTCCGCCATTCCCTCCCCCCTTCCCTATTACCTCATCCTAACAATCATTTTCCACTCCCCCATCCCCCTCGTTCCCTCTTCCTCCCACCATTCCCTTCCCTGTCCCCTAGTCTTCGTCACCATCCCCCACTCTCCTTGTCCTCCCCACCATTCTAAACTGGGGAGGACAAGTAAACCACCATTCTCCCGTCCCCTCATCCTTCCCACCAATCCCCATTCCCTAGTCTGATGCGTTCCCAAATGATCTGTTGTTCCCATCAGAAAAATGGGAACATCAAATGATATGATGGTATCATTATCACTGAAAAATAAGAAAAACAGTTAAGAAAACGAAATGTAAAACAATGAAAAAATAAACAAATAAATTATACTCACAAAATGAACGGTAAGATAACATCACAGCCCAATTCCAACGCAATGTCACACAAAATAATTAAATCAAAATGAATATAAATCGAAATCTATGAAAATTCAATTCATCAACGAAATCGAAAACAATGATATGGAATCGAAGTATATTTAGTATAGTATGTACTGCTTCTACGTGCAACAAATGGCACTGTTTTTCCCATAAAAACTTGTTTTTACCTGTCACAGGAGTGACATCTATATAGTAGATATATAAAAATACGTCCATATTCGAATGGAACGTTGTTTCAAAATTTCAAAGCAATCGGTAAAGAGGTTTCGGAGATTTCCCTCACATGAAAAACGCAGTTTAAAAAAAACTGTTTACCTGTCACAGACATGATATCTATATAGTAGGTATATAAAAACACGCTCTATGCAAATGGAACGTTGTGTAAAAATTTCAAAGCAATCGGTGAAGAAGTGTGGGAGATTACCGATTTTGAACAAATGAACATTTTCAATTTTATTTATATAGACATTCCAATTCACTTTAAAACCTGAAAGCAATACTTGAAATAAAGAAGAGAGGCAAGTGTCGCACTGCTCCTCCTCCTGACTAACTTTTTCCAGCACAAGAACACGGTGTAACAAGTCAACTTTGAGCTCAAATATGTAAGGTGAACACGAAGAACAATAGATAAAATTATATTATATGAACATTAGTAGGAGTAAAAGAGTTAGAGAGACCACAGCATGCCACAGGAAAAACAAGAGTAGAGGCATCATGAGGAAGCCATCAGTGTATTCAGTAATCATGTTAGGTAATCTTGAAATGATTTCGGGGCCTAGCGCTCCCGCGGCTCGGTCCTTGACAAGGCCTCCTTGTTACACATCCCCAGGAAGTGTAACTTCTTGGAAGCAACCCCAGGAAGCAGCCCGTAGCAGCTGTCTAACTCCCAGGTATCTATTTACTACTAGGTACACAGAGGCATCAGGGTGAAAGAAATTCTGCCCATTTCTTTCCACCTCCACTGGGGATCGAACCCAGAACCTTGGAACTACGAATCCCGAGAGCTGCCCAGCCCCTTACAGGAATGATAAATAGGCGCTATTTTGTCATGGAAATTAATTGTCTGCCACATTCTTATTTCGATCATAAATTTCACAGATACATAAATTTTGTCTAGTACAAAAAGAGATAAAAAATCAATATATTTTATTTTTTAATAATGCCTATTTAATCGGCTTAAACAAGAACGGGGATCAAAATACGCTACAACAATAGGATTAGTATTGCCTAACTCTTTACAGCACTGGTTCATTGTTATCTGTTCAGGAAAGAAAATCACGTGAAAATTTGTGAATTTACAGCATATTAAAATCCTTAAATAAACCTACCTCTTTCTTAAGCCGAGCTTCTTCATTCTCCTTCTGCTTCAACTCTTCTTTCCTGGACAACACAGCTTGGATTGCTTCCGGTTTAGGAGCAGGTCTTTCTACCTTGTTTGGCCTGGAGGACGTTGCACGATACCCACTGATTGCTGCCTGAAATAATATAAATGATAGTGTGCTTGGTTTCAGTAAGGACATAAAAATCAATTAAACTGGCTAATATGTGGCTCCTATTTATATCCACCAAACCACATGCATATGCCTAACCTACGCTTGAGACAACCAACAGATCCTACGTCTACTATATTACCCGAAAATTTGTACCACAAATCCACATCCCTGGGTAAATGTAAAAGGTAAATACAACCAGTATTTACCCAGGTCTTCGCTAAATCTTAATTTATCCAATTTATAACCTATATTGGATATCCTTATCCTATATATCCTATTATATATATTATGTATTTATCAGTATGGCGAAGAGTTAGGGGTGACATGATAAAGGTTTACAAGTGGAAGAATGGTCATAACAAGGGGGGATATTATAAGGGTATTAAAAGTATCAACGTAAGACAGAACACGAAACAATGGGTATAAATTGGTTAAGTTTAGATTTAGGAGGCATGGTAAAATATTGGTGTGGTAACAAGGTTGTTGATTTGTGGAACCAATTACCGTGAAACATGGTGGAGGTGGGGTCCCTCGATTGTTTCAAGCGTGGGTAGGACATATATATGAGTGGGATTGGGTGGTTATAAATTAGACCTGCCTCATATGGGCCCATAGGCATTCGGCAGTTACCTTTACTCCTATGTGTTTATACATATTAAACCGTATTTTCATTTTTTTCTACTTGTACACTTCAATCATGTCAACCACAACTCCTCGCTTTTAATAATAATACCGGATTACGGATTTGCGCCCAGTAAATCCTCCCTGGCCAGGATACGAACCCGTGACAAAGCGCTATCGGAACGCCAGGCGAGTGTCTTACAACTACACCACGGAGACTGATTATTATTATATTAAAAATCTTAAATATTAAAAAAGAGATAAGGAGGCCAAAAAAGATACTATGAAGTTTGTATAGCAGGGAAAGCAAAGACAAATCCTAAAGGGATTTTCAGTTATATTGAACAAATATTAGCAAAAGGATAGGTTCATTAAAAACTGAGACAGGTAAGCTAACGGATAATGACCAAGAATGGATAATGACAAGAGTAGTATTTTTAATAAATATTTTATCTCGTATTTACTAAAGAATAACTTAATTCTATGCCTTCAGCCGAACAAGGCTAAGATGGTGGGGACGAGGACATATTGACTAGTCTAACAGTTACCAAGGACGATATTATTAAACAAATAGTAAAACTCAAACAAAACAAATCTTCAGGGCCGAATGAAGTGTTTGTCAGGATGCTTAAAGAATGATAAGATTAGCTTTGCGAGCCACTGGCTACCATATTTATTAAATCAATACTTAGGCTATTGATTTATTAAATATAGCCTATTAAATAAATAGGCAGAATGCTAGAGTCATGGAAGGTTGCTAATGTGGTACCAATTTTTAAGAAAGGAGATAGATCACTTGCGTCAAACTATCGGTCAATTAGCCTAACGTGGGAAAATTACTTGAATCAATAATTGCAAATACAATTCGTCTTCATCTTGAAAAAACATAAATTAATAAATGAGTCTCAACATAGTTTTACAAATGGCTGCTCATATTTACCAAATCTGGTATAATTTTATTCCAGCAAAGTTGAGGCAGCTGATAATAGTAAGGATTATGATGTTGTGTACCTTGACATTAGCAAAGCTTTTGATACAGCCACATGGAAGATTGATTAAAAGATAGAGGCTCATGGTATTAGGGTGCTATGTTAAGTTGGATTAGGGCATGGCTATACCAGATGAAACAGATAGTATAAATGGGGTTAAATCAGAGTGGGAAATGTTGTAAGTAGAGTGCCTGTGGCTCTTCCCTGGGAGCTCTGTTGTTTATAAATGATTTAGATTCAGGTTCGAGTAGAAACATTTGCAAATTTTCCGATGATACAGAAATCGGTAGGGAAATGTTAATGTATCGATACCTGAATTTTAGGATGTAGTTGCGTTTTCGGCGCCATCGGTCGGTGGTGGCATGACAATGATGAATGGCTCCAGTTTCCTACCTTAGCTAGAAAGAGACGTTGTTATGGATGACCTCTGGTGGGTGACATGTCACGCTCAATGCCATCTAGGTTGTGGTTACAGAGCATAATGTCAACTCCCTGGTGAATGACTGTTATCTCACGGTTTCCCTAGTGTCCTGTCCATCTAATTAATGATGTTTTTATGTCCACAGAAGTGATGTGTGGAGGCAGTTATACTGAGGAAGGCAGTTTACCTTGGGCAGTCCACGAACCCTTAGCGTGGCTCTGGAAGAAGACTAAGTAGCCGCCGTCGATCGAAACTGTGTTAGCTGCTTGGATAGGCAGTGTTGGTGAAGATCGATAGACCCCGGGATTGGCTATTAAGGGTTACAGGTATGATATGCCTAGTGTGAAGTGCTGCTAGCGGCTTCTGCCAGGGGTTAACTGCCCTTATATGAGTTTGTTTGGGACCCCTGTCAGCGTGTTGCTGAAGCCCTCTGCCAGTGAGTAGCTGGAGAGCGAAGATGGGGTGTAGGTAGATCTTGGTTCTAAAGATCTACCAAGATCAAAAATCTACCAAAGATTTCCAAGATCTAAAAATCTACCAAGATCAAAGATCAAAACATAAAGATATGTTTTGGCTAAAAACGGCTAAAAAAACTCCAACGCTCGACTGCTCCGCCGTCTGTCCAATTTTATCTGCTGTCCCTGACCTCTCTGCAACCCTCAAACGACGTAGCTTTTCCAGAGGGCAGCTAAGTACACAGTGACCCAAATGTGATTGAAACAAACTTCCATACCAATCCTCAAAATCTCATTTCGACCTCACTAGTGTTGTTTCCTGGAGGAAGCTGCACCCGATGTTCTCTGCTGCCACATCAACGAGTCTTCACTATTGTGCCTGCCTACATTTATCTTGCTACAACGAATAACAGATCCAAGGCCGGTAAGGCCACTAAGGCAGATAGCGCACCGATTAGGAATAAATCAACTAGCCACGTTAGCATCAAGGTTAGTCCAGCTGTCCCTTCCTCGGGGAGGGACCAACTATCAGTAATCCAAGAGCAATCGGACTTAATAATTAACATGCGAAGTGAAGCTTCAGCAATGCTCAAGAATAATCAAGATCTGTCTGCCAGAGTCGACTTCCTCCAACAAGAATTAAACTCTCTCAAGACCACAGTTACTGACTTTAAACCAGCAGAAACCACTAGACAACAGGAAGCCATGCTGCAACTGTTTGACAACCATCTTTTTTCAAACCACCTTCAACAGCAACACACTATTACCCAAAACGAATCAGACCAGCATAAACTCCTTGATTCCGTCGTTATCTCTTCACGTGATTTTCCCCAAGAATGTGATGGAGAAGACTGTGCTGCCATCGTGATCCATGAATTGCAGAATAAGATTAAATACTCAATCAAAACTAGTGACTTTAAATCTACTTATAGAGTGGGTAACAAATCACCTGGTAGAGAATAACAAGATAATTCCAGTTAAACTAGATAGCTGCTCCCGCAAGTCTGACCTTATCAAATCTGCAGTCACTAGTAAATCCACTGTATATGTGAACGAATGTCTGACCAGGTTCAGACAAAATCTCTTATTTAAACTGCGTGGTTTCTGCAAAAATACCCCTATAATTAAACAAATCCACAAGGGCCGTGACGAGGATTCGAACCTGCGTCCGAGAGTATCCCAGACGCTGCCTTAATCGACTGAGCTACGACATGGTCAAAGGGAGTTGAAACCGAAGTTCCACTGGACTTACTGGATCCCGCAGTCTCTCCGAGACACAAACCAGGGTTTTACACAACTCCCCCCATGCACTCGAGCTATGTCAATAGGCCGTTCTCCCTCTTCGCCCTTGCTTCATTACATAGGGAAGAGGGAGAACGGCCCATTGACATATCTTGAGTGCATGGGGGAAGTAGGTTCCCCCTACATGTATATAATGGATATAAACTAGATAAGTTCAGATTGAGGAAAGACTTGGTTCGGTAATAGGCTTGTTGATTTGTGGAACCAATTACTGCGTAACATGGTGGAAGTGTGGTCCATCAATTGTTTCAAACGTGGATTGGACATTTCACACAAATCACAATAGCGTGATGCATCAAATGAACATACAGGGCCATGATGAGCGTTGGAACCTAAGTCTGATAGGATCCCAGACGCTGCCTTAATCGACTAGGCCACGATAAGGTCAAAAGAATTGCAACCCGGAGTTCATCTGCCCTCACCCGGATTCTGCACAAACCAGGGTTTTATACCATGCATCCGGGCTCCGTCAATTAGCTGTTCTACCTCTTCGCCCTTTCTTCATTACACACAGAAATCACAATAGCGTGATGCATCAAATGAACAAATCTGTGTGTGTGGAATTGGGGGGTTATCAATAAGACCTGCCTCGTATGGGCCCACATGCCTTTTGCAGTTACCATTATTCTTATGTGTTTATACATATGAAACCTTATTATATTTTTGTATTTGTACACTTCAATCATGTCCATCTCAACTCTTTGCCTTTAATAATAAATCTTAAATCTTTAATAATAATAATAATACCCACACCTGTGTACTTTTGAAATTTATGTAAGGAATTTACACCAAATCAAGGAATGAGTGTGATTAGGATGAGACAAACCTCTCGTCTAGTCAATAATCAACGTCCTAGCAATTATGAACAAATCGACAGGGGTTTAGATTTGGTCAAACCGAGGGTTCGAACCCATGTGCCGAGTGTTCTCATACGCGCTCTAGACTACTGTGCCTCAACATCGTAAAAAAGTTGCAACCTGGAATGCTACTGCACTCACAATGGTTTCGAGGCTTCCACTGAAGCCTAATCGGGGTTTCATGCAATTTCTCCATGCACTCAGGCTCTGCCAACCAACCTCTGATGCATGTTAGTTACTTTACAAGAATGTCTAACAGGCAGGAACACAGAGACTTGACATTAGAATAAGAAGCGGATCATACAGGGGCGGAACGGGTGGTAAAACAGGTCACATTTACCTTCCTGTTGAAATTATTGTTGTATTCGGCGAGGTACTCCTGCAGGTAGCTGACGTCCATGTTGTGTGGTACTGGGCTTGGAAGTTGCGGGAGATGCCTAGAAGGTGCGGGAATGATCCACGGAGCTTCAGATCACTCTCAGGCTCAGATGAAACAACTGTACAGCAGAGATGGCAACTTATAATAAGATTCTTTCTAAGAGAGGTGTATAGACGAGGTGCAATCAAGCAACAGACATGTGACTGGGAACTGGCCCAAAAAGTTTTGATTTCGCTCGCCCCAGTCACCTGCTATTTATTCACACATTATCTCAGGTGTTTTGAATGTAGGTTACGGGCCATTCATGCCCGTGCCACCTATTGGGTGGCTTAATCATTATTAATCAATGAATCAGGTGTTTAGACATGGAAACAAAGGTAACTGCAGAAGGCCTATTGGCCCATACGAGGCAGCTTCTATTTATAGGCACCCAATTCCATTCATATACATGTCCAACCACTCTTGAAACAATCGAGGCATCCCACCTCCACCACGCCACGTGGCAACTGGTTATACAAATCAACAACCCTGTTACCGAACCGGTATTTACCCAGGGCTTACCGAAATCTAAACTTATCCTGGTTCGGTAACTTATCCTGGTCCACAAATCAACAAGATTGTTGATTTGTGGAACCAATTACCGCGTAACGTGGTGGAGGTGGGGTCCCTCGATTGTTTCAAACGCGGGTTGGACATGTATATGAGTGGGATTGGGTGGTTATAGATAGGAGGTGCCTCGTATTATTTTATATAGGGAAAATAATATTTTAGATTTAGTGATAACTAACAGGGAAACACAAATTAAGGACATCGAAATAGGGAGTGACCTAGAAAACAGTGATCATAAAGAAATCAGATTTAGCATTGAATGGAATAGATCTGTAAGACAAAATTCTGTTAAAGTGCCTGGTTTCGTAAAGCTGATTTCAATAGCCTAAGAAATTTTTGGGGTCAAATAGATTGGAAAGTCTTAGGTATGGGGTGTGGGCCGGTCTTGGAGCTAGACCAGAACCCAGCGATAGGTGACGTAAAAGAGGTTTTAGAAAAGAACATAAGAACACAGGCAACTGCAGAAGGCCTATTGGCCCATATAAGGCAGCTCTTATTTATAACCACCCAATCCCACTCATAAACATGTCCATGTCCGTGTTCTGTCTTGTGTTGATAATTTTAATACCCTATTAATATCCCTTTGTTATTTCCATTCACCCACTTGTAAGCCTCTATCATGTCACCCCTAACTCTTCGCATTTCCAGTGAATGCAACGTAAGCTTTGTTAATCTTTCTTCATATGAAAGATTTCTAATTTGGGGAATTAACTTAGTCATCCTACGCTGGACACGTTCAAGTGAATTTATATCCATTCTATAGTACGGCGACCAAAACTGGACTGCATAATCTAAATGGGGCCTAACCAGAGCAAGATATAGCTGAAGAACCACACCAGGTGTTTTGTTACTAACGCTTCGATTAATAAATCCCAGTGTCCTATTTGCCTTATTACGAACATTCATACATTGATCCTTTTGTTTTAAATTCTTACTAATCATAACTCCCAGATCCCTTTCGCAATCCGACTTCACAATCTCAACATCATCTAGCTCGTATCTTGTAACTCTATCATTACCTAGCCTCAAAACTTTACATTTATTAGCATTAAACTGCATCTGCAAGTCTTTTTAACTATTTTAAAACCCTATTTAGATCAACTTGAAGTGATAGCGAGTCGTCTTTCGTGTTAATTTCTCTACCGATTTTTGTATCATCTGCAAATTTAAAGATTTTGCTACTCAAACTCGAATCTAAATCATTTATATATATTATAAACAACAGAGGTCCAAGGACAGAGCCCTGAGGTACTCCACTAACACCATTATCCCACTCTGACTTAACCCCATTTATACTAACTCTCTGTTTCCTTTCGAATAGCCATGCCCTAATCCAACTTAATATAGCACCCCCAACCATGAGCTTCTATTTTTTTAATTAGTCTTTCATGTGGCACTCTATCAAAAGTTTTGCTAAAGTCAAGGTACACGACATCACAATCCTTACCACTATCAACTGCCTCAACTATACTGGAATAAAAAGTTAGCAAATTTGTTAAACATGAACGGCTATTTGTAAAACCATGTTGCGACTCATTTATTAATTTATGTTTTTCAAGATGAAGACGGATTGTATTTGCAATTATTGATTCAAGTAACTTTCCCACAATAGACGTTAGGCTAATTGGCCGATAGTTTGACGCAAGTGATCTATCTCCTTTCTTAAAAATTGGTACCACATTAGCTACCTTCCATGACTCTGGCACTCTGCCTCACTCTATTGATTTATTAAATATGGTAGACAGTGGCTCGGAAAGCTCCTCTTTTGCATTCTTTAAGCACCTTGGCAAACACTTCATCCGGCCCTAGGGATTTGTTTGGTTTTAGTTTTTTAAATTGTTTAATTACATCCTCCCTGGTAACTGCTAAACTAGTCAACCTGTCCTCATCCCCAACCACATAGAGTTGTTCGGCTGAAGGCATTTTGTTAAGTTCTTAAGTAAATACAGATATAAAATATTTGTTAAAAATACTACTCATCTCCTTGTCATTATCCGTTATTTGACCTATCTCAGTTATTAATGGACCTATCCTTTTCCTTGTCTTAGTTCGATGTAACTGGAAAAAAAAACTTTAGGATTTGATTTTGCTTGCTATGCGAACTTCATAGTTTCTTTTTGATTTCCTAATGTCTTTTTTAACATTTCTAACCAATTGTACGAATTCCTGTTCTAAACTGACTTCCCCATTCTTAATCCTTTTGTACCAAGCTCTCATTTTACCTATAAGGTTCTTCAAATTCTTTGTTATCTACTTTGGGTCATTAGTATTCGATCTATTCAATTTGTGTGGTATACTATGTTCCTGTGCTTTGTTTAGAATATTCTTAAATAAGTTATATATTAAATCCACATCGAAATCCTCTTTTACGTCACCTATCGCTGGGTTCATGTTCTCCAAGACTGGCCCACACCCCATACCCAAGACTTTTCAATCTATTTGACCAAAAAATTTCTTTGGCTATTAAGATAAGCTTTTCGAAAATAGGTCTCTTTAACAGAATTTTCTCCTACAGGTCTATTCCATTCTGTCCTAAATCTGATTTCTTTGTGATCACTGTTCCCTAGCTCACTCCTTATTTCGATGTCATTAATTTGTGTTTCCCTGTTAGTTAACACTAAATCTAAAATATTATTTTCCCTCGTTGGTTCCTTAATGTGTGGCGTAAGAAAGCAATCATCAATTAATTCTAGAAAATTCTCTGCTTCACTATTCCCTGTTTTGCTTAACCAGTTTATTCCAATAAAATTAAAGTCACCCATGACATGGGTGACTTTTTAAACTAGTCAACCTGTCCCTGTCCCCACCCACATATACTGGATCGGCTGAAGACATATTGTTAAGTTCCACTTTAGTAAATACAGATATAAAATATTTATTAAAAATACTACTCTCTTCATCATTATCTGTTATTTGATCTGTTTTAGTTTTTAATGGACCTATCCTTTCCCTAATCTTTGTCCGGTATAACTGGAGAAACCCTTTAGGATTTGTCTTTGCTTGCTCTGCTATGCAAACTTCATAGTTTGTTTTTGCTTTCTTTATCTCTTTTTTAGTATTTCTAACCAGTTGTACGAATTCCTGTTCTAAACTGACTTCCCCATTCTTAATCCTTTTGTACCACGCTCTCCTTTTACCTATAAGGTTCTTCAGATCCTTTGTTATCCACTTTGGATAATTAGTATTCGATCTATTTAATTTATATGGTATACTACATTCCTGGGCTTTGGTTAGAATATTTTTAAATAGGTTATATTTCGAGTCCACATCGAGAACCCCTTTTACGTCACCTATCGCTGGGTTCACGTCTAGCTCCAAGACCAGCCCACACCCCATACCCAAGACTTTCCAATCTGTTTGACCCAATAAATTTCTTAGGTTATTGAAATTAGCTTTTCGAAAATCAGGAACTTCAACAAAATTTTCTTTTACAGATCTATTCCATTCTATGCTAAATCTGATTTCTTTATGATCACTGTTCCCTAGATCATTCTCTATTTCGATGTCCTTAATTTGTGTTTCCCTGTTTGTTAACACTAAATCAAAAATATTATTTTCCCGCGTTGGTTCCTTAATGTGTTGTGTAAGAAAGCAATCATCAATTAATTCTATAAAATCTTCTGCTTCATTATTCTCTGTTTTGTTCAACCAGTTTATTCCACTAAAATTAGTCACCCATGACATAAATACTCTTAGATCTAGATATTTCATCCCATAGATGCTTTGCTTCCATTCTGTCTAAATTTGGTGGCCTATATATAACTCCTATTATAATATTATTTGCTTTTTTGTTTAATTCTATCCAAATAGTTTCTGTGTGTGGCTCAGATTTGATTCCCTCTTTGAGATTACATTTCAAATTGTCCCTAACGTATATGGCTACTCCCCCTTCTCGTCTAATATATATATCTGTGTGAAATAGTTTAAATCCATTTATTTGATATTCAGCTAATAGTTCTCTATTTTCTACATTCATCCACGTTTCTGTAAGCTCGATAATATATTTTTGTCTGTTCAGATAAGAGCATTCAATTCTTTTATTTTATTTCTTAGACTTCTTCTGTTAGTGTAATATACCCTAAGTGAATTGTTATTTTGAGGCCCATGAATTTCCCTGATCATTTTGCCAATTCCTTTCTCCCCTAAACACATACTTTTATTTTCCTTCCTCCAAATCAATTCCCATACCACTATCTACTAACAGTTTAAACCCAAACAAACACCACTAACCACTGGTTCCAACGAGTTCGCAACAGCAACAACCCCAGCCCTCGATAGATGCACCCCATCCCAAGCATACATTTCATTTCTTCCATAGAAGTGTTCCCAGTTGTCTATGAAAGATATTGCATTAGATTTGTAATATCTTTCCAGCCTGCAATTAACGTTAAGTGCCCTCAACATCCATTCATTTCCCACTCCCTTTCCTGGAAGAATGCCACATATGATCGGGATTCCTCCCTTGTTCCAAACTAATTCTATTGCTGTCTTGAATCTCTGTATTAGTTCCTCACTCCTTACTCGCCAACATCATTACCCCTTGCACTAATACAAATAATGGGTTTGTTCCAATTTCCCGTCATAATATCTTTCATGTTTCCAACAATATCACCAATACCAGCTCCCGGATAGCAAACCCTTAACCTGTTCCCCTTATCTCTGGCACAAAACGTTCTGTCTAAATACCTCACCTGGGAATCTCCCATAACCAAAATTCGCTTTGTTCCTCCTTTTTCCCTTATGGCACTTTGAGGAACCTGCGCTTCAATGATCCTCGTTGCTTTGTCTTTGCCTCCTCGTTAAACTACAGGTTCACCACAGCACTCGTCCTCTAACACATCAAATGCGTTAGAAGTCCTTAGGCTATTACTGTCGGTTTTGCCAAGGTCTTCTTAGGACCCCTGTCCTTTACAATTTGCCAAGACGAGGTCTTTTTAATGCTGGTCGCCTCCTTTGTTTCTTCCTGATGTTGTTTCAGCTGTCGTACCTCCTTCCGTAGCGAATCCAGCTCTGTCCTCAGAGCTCCAACTAGATTCACCAGTTCCTTCACTTATCCTTCTATTATTAGTATAATAATATTACTACAATCGGAGCTCCAGCTAACACAACCTCTCATTGTGACAGCACCTCACTGACTGGAACGTGTGTCGTGAGAAGCAGCTATGGGGAAAGACTATCGCTACATACGTCTTCCGCAAATTTCATTGTGTCCCCCACTAACTCTGCCTATTACCTTTAATTACATGACTCCTGACTTTTTTTTACATGACTGTGATTGACTTATCCACAAAATGTTTATTTAAATCCCCTTTGGGTGCAGTATACCTCTTAATATTTGGTTTAACATAAGAAATGGTCGTCTGACTGGTCATGATAATTTTTAAATTACTTTTTTATTAAAATATTAAAGAAAATTCTAAAATTTAAATAACTTAAATTTGCCTCCCCCCTGCAACAACAAATACATTTACCCTCAATAGTGACATTTACCATAAATAGTGAGGTTACTGTGGCTGGCGTGCCTTATGTTACCTCCTGGTTCTTTGTGTGTTCACTGATTGAGTAACAAAATTCTACACCAGTTGTAATTGTACTTTGTATAAATACTATTTTACTGCCTGTTGTCTAGTGTTGAGTGTAAAAAATAGCAAAGAATTGGTTTCCAAGTTAAATAGCTAAGCAATCCAAGAAGAGAAGTTTTCCGGATTTGTTGTGTACATTGGTTTTCATTTGATACATATTTAGTGTATATATCTCATTGAATATGACCGCATATTCTGTATTTACTATTTTCTGGTTTAGGGCTTCTATCCCTCTAACTATTTTCTTAGCATCAGGGCTTAGCTGAAATAGGAGTTCTCCAAAACTTATTTTCGTAATTTTAAGGTGAAGAAAAGAAGTGAATTACAATAGAATGTATTACACTAATTTATACAATTTGCACAACGCTTCGAACCTCCATGGTTCATTCTCAAGTGAAAGGAATTTTCAGGTTTGGTTGATTTTATACCCACACTGGGTCAGGTGATAAGACAATAAAGGTGAAAACATGGGGGAATATATAAGAACATAAGAATGCGGAAGGCCAATTGGCCCATACGAGGCAGCTGCTATCTACATACAATGATTAGTCAAGTGTAATTGTCCTGTTATGTTGAACGGTGTCTTCTGTGTTGGCATCGTTTTGTTCTATTTAGTGTATAGAGTATATTCTTTCCCAGTGTGGAGTTTCTTCCCTGAGTAATATTCCTCCCTAATTCCTCCTCTGGCTAAAATTCATTTCCTTAGATTTGAAATTTCTCCCATGGAAAGCAAGTGCCTTTACACACAGAGATCACACTAACGTGATGCATCAAATGAACAAATCCACAAGGGCAGTGACGAGGATTCGAACCTGCGTATGGGAGTAAGCTCAGTCTGACAGTAAGCTAGCTCAGTCCATTAAGGCAGTGTCTGGGATGCTACCAGATGCAGGTTCGAATCCTCGTCACTGCAATTGTGGATTTGTTCAAGTGCCTTTCTTTACAGCTGAATATAAATATATTTTTTTAAATTTACACATTATATACACATCTCACTTGCAGTTCTCGTGGTAGGAAGCCTTCTATTGATAGTTTAGTCATAAAAAGCGGTAAATACCAAAGTTCAAAAGAACTTTGTTGTTGCTTTGTTCATGTTCACATTTGGTGACGCAGAAGTGCCACATATATTATCAAGTTTTTCACAGCATAATATTCAAGGATTATTACATAAAATTGGCAGCTATGTACTTTTTAGACATTCTTTTATTGATATAATCTGTACACTACAGCATTTCTCTCCAGCTACTACGACAGGTGACGTTTTTCACACTTCTCCAGGCAGGGGATGGCAGTTAAAGAAAAACATTTAAAACGTGGACAAATGAAAATTAAAATAGAATTTAAAATGCAGTTTCCATTTCCTATAGATGTCTTTCTTCCTCGCCCTGATTGCCCCTCCATAAAGAGACGGGGTGAGAGGGGCGGGAGTGAAACACAATAAATGTTTACATGTAGCACCTAATAGACAGAGTTGCATAAAAAATTATGAAATATTAAACTTTTCAAAAGTTTTTTCTATCAGAAAGGATAATATACAGTGATAATTTTAATTTAAATATGTATGGATGGTATTTTTATGATTTGAGTCAAAGTTAAATTATAAGCTAATCCTAAATATGCTGAACATTTCTCAATACCGCCTAACCCACGTAAAATATTTCTAAGCTAAAAACAAGATGTCAAAAAATTAATAAACAGCTTTGAAAGACATTTCTTGAAATGCCAAGCAAAGTCGCTGTCTATGTAAGGTCTTGCTTACTAGGCCACATATTGCTGTTATGGCAGCTAGTTATGATATAGATAGGTAGATAGATATATAGATGGATTGATAGATTCATAGATAGATAGATACATTCATAGATACATACATACATACGGACATACTAACATACATACATGTGTGTAAGTCACGAAAATTAACACGTGATGAAAAATGTGAATGTCAGACCACGGAGAAAGAATTGAATTTCCTTAAATTTTGTTCCTGTTTCAGTTCTTCCTCCGTGGTCTGACACTGTCACAAACATACATAAATGGATTGAGAGATATAGAACATGTCAAATTACCTAACATTTTGTCAAAATATGTTATATGCCCCATGTAACATAATAAAATTAGAACTTCAATACAGAAATGGCGGAAACGTATGGGGACTGAATAGTGCAAAAAAGGTGGCTAGTGAATGGGGCGAAAATGGTTACCTTGAGGTGTTTCCGGGACTTAGCGTCCCCGCGGCTAAATCGTCGACCAGGGCCTCTTAAAGAGGGTGAGGCTAACGAGTGAATGAGGCAAGAAGACTGATGATTGGATGGGGCGAGAAGGGTGGTGAATGAATGGGGCAAGAAGGGTGGTGAGTGAATGGAGGTAAGAAGGGTGGTGAGTGAATGGGGTGGGAATGTTGGTGAGTGAATGGGGCGAGAAGCGTGGTGAGTGAATTGGGTGGGAATGTTGGTGAATGAATGGGGTGTGAATTGTGGTGGCATTTACAATAAACAATTACACACCTGGTATCTTGTGTACTCAAATCATAACTTTTTTTAACGTTTAACATTTCTTAGATGGTTTTAAGTGCTTCTTTCTCACAATCTTCCTCTTCCTCTCTTCTTCTTCTCGTCGAATATCCTCAAGATCTTCTTTAAGTCCAATTTTGGCAGATATTCTCTCTTCTTTTTGCACCTGAGAGAAAGATGTCTCCATATCACCGCAGTCATCAACTTCATCCCTGAAAAACACATTAAATAAGTCACATCTCCAAACAATTATTCTCAATTATGCAGCTGAAATCTCTTGACCCCTAAAGGATTCGAACCATTTACAAGAGGTCATCATTCATACCGAATCTAAATCTTTACTTCGGGCATTGTTATCCAGCCAGCACAAAGATAATATAAAACTCATCACTGAAATCTTACAATAGGAAACGAAGCACACAATCTAGGGCTGTTAGTCACCCTAAATTATATACCAAATTACATTGGCATAGTTGATTATGTAAAAGGCAGACTCACTAGTAAAAACTGCTACTGCTTTAACTGTTGTACAAGTAAAAATACCTCTAAGTTTCTCATAGATTAAAGAGCAAATCAATAAGAAGGAACTCCCAAATATCAAAAGTCGCCACAGAGCCAAAGTAGCGAAAAGCGGACACATTTCAATGTGGTACTAACATGCCACGGGGTACTACTTCAAACCTGGTAAAAAGCTATCCAGAGAAATTGCATTAGCCATACAGACTTAGACTTGTCTATAAGTGCTGCTGGAAGGTAACAAACCCAATAGTTAGAGGGTGTCATATCTGTGGAAACGATGCAGAAATGCTACTTTTACATTACTTATTAGAATGTGAAGCAACTCAAGCACTGCGCATCAAACTCAACATTCAACCAACTTGAGCAGCTGCATTAAATGGAAAATTCACATTTAATGCGACTTCAATGGTTAAAAAAAAATTGAAGAATGGGACACACTAGTGAACACTGTGCATCTATATCCACTGCCAAGATAATGTACAAATCACATAATGTACCAAGATAATGTTGTTAAAACAAAAGACTAAAACCAGTGCGAAAAGAAGAAAACTATACCTTCATATGAAACTTTGACCCAAATATCAATGTAACAAAATTACTGTCAATAACCGAACTCAATTAGGGCTCACTTCAACCCGTGCTACATGTACATTTCGTTCCATGTAGTTAAACCTAAAACAAAACAGCTCTTGATGACATAGTTAAGAATGCATATAGAAATATGTGCGTAAATGATAACTAATAGACTCACTAAATGTACAGTAGGTTAGCTTCATATTACGATAGATGGAAACTGAAAATCCTAATTCAATAAATCTTTAAATTAAACAAAGAGAAAATAAGTATGGCAGATTCCTTTTTTACATACAATGGTAAAAACCCAACACTCGTGTCTCTTTCTGATCAGTGTCAGTTATCTGCGATTTATGCAATTTTATGAGTGGCAATTGTCACGGAGAAAACCCTAGGAAGAGAAAGTTAAGTTAAAAAGCTCAAAATTCTACACACACTACAGTATATTTGTAAAATTAATACACTATTATATATGACAAAGAAGAGATATGGGAAAAAATTGTATACATTTTTAATCAAAGAAAAAGATTTGTCGAAACTATTAAACAAGAGAAAGTGGTGAAAGAATCCTCATGAACAAACTTGCAACAGAATTTACGAGGAATTGTGTTTAAGCATGTGTTTACATCTGTAGCATCGAGAACAAGAGGCAACAATTTCAAGCATTCAAACAAATACGCAATTCAGTATATGCATAAATGTCTGTTAAATAAGAAAGTAGTGTATGTTTAAAACATCTGGAATATCAAATCAACGTATAATAAGATTATAGATAAGGCAGGAAACCAGTACTGTGGCTCCCATCCTGTGACCATTTAGTTAACGCATTCGCACATATGTACACAAAAGGAAAAATACTCAAACAAAATACAATACTCACCGATACTTTCTCTTATCATAGCCAAATAGGTTTCTGATTTCCCTCGAAAAATCTATCCCTTGATCTCCATCGTCAATGAAATCATCCATATCAGAGTCTTCCTCCTCTTCTGAATCACTGGCAATGCGCAGTTTGGGATGTGGAATCTTCTGTGGTCTTAATGGTTTCATGTCTTTTGTTTGCATATATCTAGGCTTCTGAGGTTTCATATCTTTACCAATAGAAGTTTGAGGTTCTGAAGGCGCTGGTCTGGAATTTTGCACAGGTTTGATTCCTTTCATTTGAGGATGATCCCGAGACCAATGTCCCTCAGTTGAAAATAACTTCATTCTGTCCGTTACTCTAGATTCTTGTTTGGGCTCCTCGAGAGCTTGGTTTAATTTGGCAGTATTTTCTTGTTTCTTTATAATCCCACCATTCTTACTCAGTTTTGGTGAATCTTTTACATCAGCCTTTTGTTCCTTTTTCTGGGGCTTTTCAACTCCGGTTTTGTCTTGTGGCAATTTTCCCAACCATTTTAGCTTACGTCTTCTCTCGTCTTCCAGCTTTAGTTTCTCTATGGCAGTCAGAGGCCGACCAAAGTATTTCTGTGATATGCCTTTGTCTTTCTCTTTTTTTCCATCCTTCAAGTTTGCAAGAGGCAGTGACTGCTTCTTGCGAGCAATTACAAGAAGCTCTTTAAAACTCACTGGTGGTGGTGCGTCCGGTCTAGGCGTCACCTTGAGCTTTTTTGGGTTCTTATCATAACCCTTGTTTTCCTTCTCTCTACTGTATTTACGTTTTAATTTTCCAGAAGTTGATTTATCTTCCAGTTGAGTCTTCACTGTGTTGGTAATTCCGCTCTGTAATAACATACAGTAATTTTATTATTATAAAAATACATAATAAAATACCAATATTTTTAGTGTTTTGTAAAAAGAAAATATGGAATCAAAATGTCTAAGCCCAACCTGTCCTCCTACCTAACTCGCAAGCGCCACAGACATGTCTGACCTGTGTCACTTACAGACACATGTTTGACCTGTGTCACTTATAGACACATGTTTGACCTGTGTCACTTACAGACACCTGACTGACCTGTGTTACTTACAGACACATGTCTGATATGTGACATTTAAAGACACATGTCTGACCTGTACAAGGATATAGCAGAGTATAATAAGACAACTGAACTCCTTCAATAATACTCATAAAAAACGAGATTTCACTCACCTTGATATCTGCTGCACTGCAATTAGCATTGTTTGCATATTGATTAATCAGCTTGCTGAAAATGTGCTGATTATTAGTAGATTCATATCCAAAATCATTCATGTCATACTGCTCCTCTCCTTTGACAGTCGTTATGATCTGCAACGACAATACAGCGATCATTACGTCTTGCAATACAATACAACAAAAGCAGCAATATCAAATAATTGAATCAGAACATTTTTATTGTGAATTGACTCACATTCGTCAATAGGCATTCTACAGTTCCCTAATTCCTATGTTACTATGTTCTCTGGGGACATGTTTGATGTCCCAGAGACCCTTTCTCGTCTGTGGCTGAATGGGACACCCAGCTAGTATAGGGACTCCCTACTGAGGCTGTACGGGTCACGCAGCTGGTATAGGGACTCCCCACTGTGGCTGCATGGGACACCCAGCTGGTATAGGGACTCCCCACTGTGGCTGCATGGGACACCCAGCTGGTATAGGGACTCCCCACTGTGGCTGTATGTGACACGCAGCTGGTATAGAGACTCCCCACTGAGGCTGTATGGGTCACGCAGCTGGTATAGGGACTCCCCACTGAGGCTGTATGGGAGACTCAGCTGGTATAGAGACTCCCCCCCTGTGGCTGTATGGGACACCCAGCTGGTAGTGGGACTCCCCACTGAGGCTGTATGGGTCACGCAGCTGGTATAGGGACTCCCCACTGTGGCTGTATGGGACACGCAGCTGGTATAGACTCCCCACTGTGGCTGCATGGGACACACAGCTGGTATAGAGACTCCCCACTGTGGCTGTATGGGACACGCAGCTGGTATAGGGACTCCCCACTGTGTTGGATGGGACACGCAGCTGGTATAGGGACTCCCCACTGAACTGGATAGGACACGCAGCTGGTATAGGGACTCCCCACTGTTCTTGGTGGGACACCCAGCTGGTATAGAGACTCCCCACTGCGTTGGATGGGACACGCAGCTGGTATAGGGACTCCCCACTGTTCTTGGTGGGACACCCAGCTGGTATAGGGACTCCCCACTGTGTTGGATGGGACACGCAGCTGGTATAGGGACTCCCCACTGTTCTTGGTGGGACACCCAGCTGGTATAGGGACTCCCCACTGTGCTGGATAGGACACGCAGCTGGTATAGGGACTCCCCACTGTTCTTGGTGGGACACCCAGCTGGTATAGAGACTCCCCACTGCGTTGGATGTGACACGCAGCTGGTATAGGGACTCCCCACTGTTCTTGGTGGTACACCCAGCTGGTATAGGGACTCCCCACTGTGTTGGATGGGACACACAGCTGGTATAGAGACTCCCCACTGTGGCTGTATGGGACACGCAGCTGGTATAGGGACTCCCCACTGTGTTGGATGGGACACCCAGCTGGTATAGGGACTCCCCACTGTGTTGGATGGGACACGCAGCTGGTATAGGGACTCCCCACTGTGCTGGATGGTCTTAGTTCTAGTATTCTTTTTAAAGCTAAGCACGATTTTTTATTCATATTTATTAACAGTAAAAACTGTTTTTATTTTTTATTTTATGAAATTCTTATCATTAATTCAAACTAAACTGATTTACTTTAAAATATTTTTTAACATTGAAATTTTTTATTAGATTATCTGTACAACTGATATTGCAACTTAACTTCTATTTATCATATTGGTTTGTTATTTCATTTGACAAATGTCCCTCCACAGAACACCGCTTATAGTGTTCCTATAGAAAGAACAATCGAGAAACCGTGCTTTATAATTGAAAGAAGAGTCTCGCGTCAGTACGTATTGGTCCTCAGAATACTAGAATTAAGCTGGTAATACCACTTCAATATTTGATTTAAAAAATAATAACACTAATTCAGGTATAAGAAAATGAAAACCATGAAGCTACTAAGACAGTAGTTTCATTGATATTTATAATAACACCAAATAATCAATATTCTCTGTGCAAGCTTACCTTAGCATCATCTACAACAAACTTGGAAGCCCCCTTGTTGATTATGGCCTTAACTTGCTTATTACACTTCCTGGCTTGTGCTCTCAGCGCCAGCAAATTCTGAAATGTCAAGTTTTCTGTGTCAAATGTTTTGAATTCAATCACTAAACAATAGTTTGTGGAGTTGTTATAGTTGCCAAGTTTAGCATAATGACAACTATAACAACTTCACAACCAGCTCCATGGGAAAGACGGTCAAACATTGATGAACAAGTATTGTGAAATAAAATATTCCATGTGACATACGTATAAAAATAAAACAATTGTTGGTTAAACAACATAATATGTTTGCGTTAAACAAATCTTTTTGAGCTGGTCCCTGTAGTCCTGACCAGTGTGACTTTCTCGTCTATGATGCAGTGTGAATCTTTAATCATCTTAAATCATTAAACGAAATACATCGTCAAACAGATCTGAAGTTAGCAATAAAAACTTCATTTGGCAATATAAATAAAATAAATAAATTTGGCAATAAAAAGTTCATTTTGCAATAAAATACCTCATTTGGCAATTCAACTCCAGATTGGAAATAAAAGGTCCCTGCCCTACATTGACAAGAAAGAATTACAGCACACATTCAACACAGCTAAAAAGTAAAAAAAAAACAACAACAAAAAACTTTTAGTATATTCAACAAAATCAGATATTATGTTCCCCACTCTGCTCTCCTCTCATTATACTACGCGCTAATCTTACATAAGGTGCATGGGGTTCACCCACTGCAAATTACATCAATCCCAACATCACTCAACAACAATCCGAATAATAACAATCGGTTTTCAAACACAAACCCTTCAAGAGTTTTAAACCCCCTCTGTTTAAGTCCTTAAACATGCTAAACATACACTCACTCCACCCATTCTCTTGTGCTTTTTAAATGTACGAAGCCCTTATCCTAAATCCTTATATGAAACTCTTCATTGACAGACGTAATAGAACCCATGTGCACCTCACCAGAATTAAGTATCTCTGTGATAGCCCCAGAGTCAAACAATCTGTGTAAAAAACTATGCAAATAAATTGTCTATGGAATTCCCTCCCTAAATAATTACAAAGCTGTCCAACCTATGATTTACTCAAAAGTAAAACCAAAAAATAGCTAATTTCAAGCTCATAGTTTCCACCCTTGTGCTTCAAATTCACACTGCATCTTGTGCTGCCGACTTCCCCAATATTAGTAGTAAAGACATGCAACTTCATCACTGTAATCACTGCCATCAACTTATATCGTAGTTATTATGTTCAACACAACATTCATGTTTTGCTACAATGTACCTACTTATAATAATCTGTTATGTACTCTCACAAAATAAATAAATGAGGAGACTCGCTACAGCTCATAACACAGCCCGGCTTCTGCAGCGTCACTAAACACATGTACTAAACTGTCCGAACCTAACCTAACTGCGGACCCACGAACAGAAAACGGGACATCACGTCAATTATGTGAGCCGCGGCTATATTTGGTACATCAGTTTTTTACCTTTAGAGATTTATAAGTCAAAATGCAATGTAGTACTGGAGAGGCCAGGTTGTATAACAGGCAGAGAAGATATGGTTTTGCTCTTGACAATTGGAGATCCCGGGTTCGATTCCCAGGCTGAACAGAAGTGGTTGGGAAATTTTCCTTTCACTTAATGCAGCTGTTCACCTTGCAATTAATAGTTACCTAGGAGTTAGGCATTGCGGATTGTATGCTGGTGAAGGTCAGTAGTTTGACCTTGAGGGGACCTCAACGCAAGCCTAAAGTATACAAATACTGGGACCTTCCTTTAAAAACAAAGTATTTAAAGAACTAGCTGACACCCTCTCCCTGTCCCCCTGTCCTCCCCGCCATTCCCCCCCCCCTTCCCTATTCCCTCATCCTAACAATCATTTTCCACTCCCCCATCCCCCTCGTTCCCTCTTCCTCCCACCATTCCCTTCCCTGTCCCCTCGTCTTCGTCACCATCCCCCACTCTCCTTGTCCTCCCCACCATTCTAAACTGGGGAGGTCAAGTAAACCGCCATTCTCCCGTCCCCTCATCCTTCCCACCAATCCCCATTCCCTAGTCTGATGCGTTCCCAAATGATCTGATGTTCCCATCAGAAAAATTGGAACATCAAATGATATGATGGTATCATTATCACTGAAAAAAAAGAAGAACAGTTAAGAAAACGAAATGTAAAACAATGAAAAAATAAACAAATAAATTATACTCACAAAATGAACGGTAAGATAACATCACAGCCCAATTCCAACGCAATGTCACACAAAATAATTAAATCAAAATGAATATAAATCGAAATCTATGAAAATTTAATTCATCAACTAAATCGGAAACAATGATATGGAATCGCAGTATATTTAGTATAGCATGTACTGCTTCTACGTGCAACAAATGGCACTGTTTCTCCCAAAAAAAACTTGTTTTTGCCTGTCACAGGACTGGCATCTATATAGTAGATATATAAAAATACGTCCGTATTCGAATGGAACGTTGTTTCAAAATTTCAAAGCAATCGGTAAAGAGGTTTCGGAGATTTCCCTCACATGAAAAACGCGGTTTAAAAAAAACTGTTTACCTGTCACAGACATGATATCTATATAGTAGGTAAATAAAAACACGCTCTATGCGAATGGAACGTTGTGTCAAAATTTCAAAGCAATCGGTGAAGAAGTTTGGGAGTTTATCGATTTTGAACAAATGAACATTTTCAATTTTATTTATATAGATATTCCAATTCACTTTAAAACCTGAAAGCAATACTTGAAATAAAAAAGAGAGGCAAGTGTCGCCCTGCTCCTCCTCCTGACTAACTTTTTCCAGCACAAGAACACGGTGTAACAAGTCAACTTTGAGCTCAAATATGTAAGGTGAACACGAAGAACAATAGATAAAATTATATTATATGAACATTAGTAGGAGTAAAAGAGTTAGAGAGACCACAGCATGCCACAGGAAAAACAAGAGTAGAGGCATCATGAGGAAGCCATCAGTGCATTCAGTAATTATGTTAGGTAATCTTGAGATGATTTCGGGGCCTAGCGCTACCGCGGCCCGGTCCTTGACAAGGCCTCCTTGTTACACATCCCCAGGAAGTGTTGCTTCTTGGAAGTAACCCCAGGAAGCAGCCCGTAGCAGCTGTCTAACTCCCAGGTATCTATTTACTACTAGGTACACAGAGGCATCAGGGTGAAAGAAATTCTGCCCATTTCTTTCCACCTCCACTGGGGATCGAACCCAGAACCTTGGAACTACGAATCCCGAGAGCTGCCCAGCCCCTTACAGGAATGATAAATAGGCGCTATTTTGTCATGGAAATTAATTGTCTGCCACATTCTAACTTCAATCATAAATTTCAGATACATAAATTTTGTCTAGTACAAAAAGAGATAAAAAATAAATATATTTTATTTTTTAATAATGCCTATTTAATCGGCTTAAACAAGAACGGGGATCAAAATACGCTACAACAATAGGATTAGTATTGCCTAACTCTTTACAGCACTGGTTCATTGTTATCTGTTCAGGAAAGAAAATCACGTGAAAATTTGTGAATTTACAGCATATTAAAATCCTTAAATAAACCTACCTCTTTCTTAAGCCGAGCTTCTTCATTCTCCTTCTGCTTCAACTCTTCTTTCCTGGACAACACAGCTTGGATTGCTTCCGGTTTAGGAGCTGGTCTTTCTACCTTGTTTGGCCTGGAGGACGTTGCACGAAACCCACTGATTGCTGCCTGAAATAATATAAATGATAGTGTGCTTGGTTTAAGTAAGGACATAAAAATCAATTAAACTGGCTAATATGTGGCTCCTATTTATATCCACCAAAACTCATTCATATGTCTAACCTACGCTTGAGACAACCAACAGATCCTACGCCTACTATATTACCCGAAAATTTGTACCACAAATCCACATCCCTGGGTAAATGTAAAAGGTAAATACAACCAGTATTTACCCAGGTCTTCGCTAAATCTTAATTTATCCAATTTATAACCTATATTGGATATCCTTATCTTATATATCCTATTATATATATTATGTATTTATCAGTATGGCGAAGAGTTAGGGGTGACATGATAAAGGTTTACAAGTGGAAGAATGGTCATAACAAGGGGGGATATTAATAGGGTATTAAAAGTATCAACGTAAGACAGAACACGAAACAATGGGTATAAATTGGTTAAGTTTAGATTTAGCAGGCATGGTAAAATATTGGTGTGGTAACAAGGTTGTTGATTTGTGGAACCAATTACCGTGAAACATGGTGGAGGTGGGGTCCCTCGATTGTTTCAAGCGTGGGTAGGACATATATATGAGTGGGATTGGGTGGTTATAAATTAGACCTGCCTCGTATGGGCCCATAGGCATTCGGCAGTTACCTTTACTCCTGTGTTTATACATATTAAACCGTATTTTCATTTTTTCTACTTGTACACTTCAATCATGTCAACCACAACTCCTCGCTTTTAATAATAATACCGGTATACGGATTTGCGCCCAGTAAATCCTCCCCGGCCAGGATACGAACCCCGTGACAAAGCGCTAGCGGAACGCCAGGCGAGTGTCTTACAACTACACCACGGAGACTGATTAATATTATATTAAAAATCTTAAATATTAAAAAAGAGATAAGGAGGCCAAAAAAGATACTATGAAGTTTGTATAGCAGGGCAAGCAATCCTAAAGGGATTTTCAGTTATATTGAACAAATATTAGCAAAAGGATTGGTTCATTAAAAACTGAGACAGGTAAGCTAATGGATAATGACCAAGAATGGATAATGACAAGAGTAGTATTTTTAATAAATATTTTATCTTGTATTTACTAAAGAATAACCTAATTCTATGCCTTCAGCCAAACAAGGCTAAGTTGGTGGGGACGAGGACAGGTTGACTAATCTAACAGTTACCAAGGACGATATTATTAAACAAATAGTAAAACTCACACAATACAAATCTTCAGGGCCGAATGAAGTGTTTGTCAGGATGCTTAAAGAATGATAAGAGTAGCTTTGCGAGCCACTGGCTACCATATTTAATAAATCAATACTTAGGCTATTGATTTATTAAATATAGCCTATTAAATAAATAGGCAGAATGCTAGAATCATGGAAGGTTGCTAATGTGGTACCAATTTTTAAGAAAGGAGATAGGAGAAAGGAGATGCTTAAAGAATGATAAGAGTAGCTTTGCGAGCCACTGGCTACCATATTTAATAAATCAATACTTAGGCTATTGATTTATTAAATATAGCCTATTAAATAAATAGGCAGAATGCTAGAATCATGGAAGGTTGCTAATGTGGTACCAATTTTTAAGAAAGGAGATAGATCACTTGCGTCAAACTGTCGGTCAATTAGCCTAACGTGGGAAAATTACTTGAATCAATAATTGCATATACAATTCGTCTTCATCTTGAAAAAACATAAATTAATAAATGAGTCTCAACATAGTTTTACAAATGGCTGCTCATATTTACCAAATCTGGTATAATTTTATTCCAGCATAGTTGAGGCAGCTGATAATAGTAAGGATTATGATGTTGTGTACCTTGACATTAGCAAAGCTTTTGATACAGCCACATGGAAGATTGATTAAAAGATAGAGGCTCATGGTATTAGGGTGCTATGTTAAGTTGGATTAGGGCATAGCTATACCAGATGAAACAGATAGTATAAATGGGGTTAATCAGAGTGGGAAATGTTGTAAGTAGAGTGCCTGTGGCTCTTCCCTGGGAGCTCTGTTGTTTATAAATGATTTAGATTCAGGTTCGAGTAGCAACATTTGCAAATTTTCCGATGATACAGAAATCGGTAGGGAAATTGTTAATGTATCGATACCTTTATTTTAGTATGTAGTTGCGTTTTAGGCGCCATCGGTCGGTGGTGGCATGACAATGATGAATGGCTCCAGTTTCCTACCTTAGCTAGAAAGAGACGTCGTTATGGATGACCTCTGGAGGGTGCCATGTCACGCTCAATGCCATCTAGGTTGTGGTTACAGAGCATAATGTCAACTCCCTGGTGAACGAGTGTTATCTCGTGGTTTCCCCAGTGTCCTGTCCATCTAATTAATGATGTTTTTATGTCCACAGAAGTGATGTTTGGAGGCAGTTATACTGAGGAAGGCAGTTTACCTTGGGCAGTCCACGAACCCTTAGCGTGGCTCTGGAAGAAGACTAAGTAGCCGCCGTCGATCGAAACAGTGTGTTAGCTGCTTGGATAGGCAGTGTTGGTGAAGATCGATAGACCCCGGGATTGGCTATTAAGGGTTACAGGTATGATATGCCTAGTGTGAAGTGCTGCTAGCGGCTTCTGCCAGGGGTTAACTGCCCTTATATGAGTTTGTTTGGGACCCCTGTCAGCGTGTTGCTGAAGCCCTCTGCCAGTAAGTAGCTGGAGAGCGAAGATGGGGTGTAGGTAGATCTTGGTTCTAAAGATCTACCAAGATCAAAAATCTACCAAGATTTCCAAGATCTAAAAATCTACCAAGATCAAAGATATTTATATGTTAAAGATCAAAACATATAAAGATATGTTTTGGCTAAAAAAAACTCCAACGCTCGACTGCTCCGCCGTCTCTCCAATTTTATCTGCTGTCCCTGGCCTCTCTGCAACCCTCAAACGACGTAGCTTTCCAGAGGGCAGCTAAGTACACAGTGACCCAAATGTGATTGAAACAAACTTCCATACCAATCCTCAAAATCTCATTTCGACCTCACTAGTGTTGTTCCCTGGAGGAAGCTGCACCCGATGTTCTCTGCTGCCACATCAACGAGTCTTCACTATTGTGCCTGCCTACATTTATCTTGCTACAACGAATAACAGATCCAAGGCCGGTAAGGCCACTAAGGCAGATAGCGCACCGATTAGGAATAAATGAACTAGCCACGTTAGCATCAAGGTTAGTCCAGCTGTCCCTTCCTCGGGGAGGGACCAACTATCAGTAATCCAAGAGCAATCGGACTTAATAATTAACATGCGAAGTGAAGCTTCAGCAATGCTCAAGATTAATCAAGATCTGTCTGCCAGAGTCGACTTCCTCCAACAAGAATTAAGCTCTCTCAAGACCACAGTTATTGACTTTAAACCAGCAGAAACCACTAGACAACAGGAAGCCATGCTGCAACAGTTTGACAACCATCTTTTTTCAAACCACCTTCAACAGCAACACACTATTACCCAAGACGAATCAGACCAGCATAAACTCCTTGATTCCGTCGTTATCTCTTCACGTTATTTTCCCCAAGAATGTGATGGAGAACACTGTGCTGCCATCGTGATCCATGAATTGCAGAATAAGATTAAATACTCAATCAAAACTAGTGACTTTAAATCTACTTATAGAGTGGGTAACAAATCACCTGGTAGAGAATAACAAGAGAATTCCAGTTAAACTAGATAGCTGCTCCCGCAAGTCTGACCTTATCAAATCTGCAGTCACTAGTAAATCCACTGTATATGTGAACGAATGTCTGACCAGGTTCAGACAAAATCTCTTACTTAAACTGCGTGGTTTCTGCAAAAATAACCCTATAATTAAACATATCCAGAAGAGCCGTGACAACGATGCGAACCTGCGTCCGAGAGCATCCCAGACGCTGCCTTAATCGACTGAGCTACGACATGGTCAAAGGGAGTTGAAACCGAAGTTGTACTGAACTTACTGGATCCCGCAGTCTCTCCGAGACACAAACCAGGGTTTTACACAACTCCCCCCATGCACTCGAGGTATGTCAATAGGCCGTTCTCCCTCTTCGCCCTTGCTTCATTACATAGGGAAGAGGGAGAACGGCCCATTGACATATCTCATGGCATGGGGGAAGTAGGTTCCCCCTATATAATTGGTATAAACTAGATAAGTTCAGATTGAGGAAAGACTTGGTTCGGTAATAGGCTTGTTGATTTGTGGAACCAATTACTGCGTAACATGGTGGAATTGTGGTCCATCGATTGTTTCAAACGTGGATTGGACATTTCACACAGAAATCACAATAGTGTGATGCATCAAATGAACACACAGGGCCATGATGAGCGTTGGAACCTAAGTCTGATAGGATCCCAGACGCTGCCTTAATCGACTAGGCCACGATAAGGTCAAAAGAATTGCAACCGGGAGTTCATCTGCCCTCACCCGGATTCTGCACAAACCAGGGTTTTATACCATGCATCCGGGCTCTGTCAATTAGCTGTTCTACCTCTTCGCCCTTTCTTCATTACACACAGAAATCACAATAGCGTGATGCATCAAATGAACAAATCTGTCTGTGTGGGATTGGGTGGTTATCAATAAGACCTGCCTCGTATGGGCCCACAGGCGTTTTGCAGTTACCATTATTCTTATGTGTTTATACAAATGAAACCTTATTATATTTTTGTATTTGTACACTTCAATCATGTCCATCTCAACTCTTTGCCTTTAATAATAATAATACCCAAACCTGTGTACTTTTGAAATTTATGTAAGGAATTTACACCAAATCAAGGAATGAGTGTGATTAGGATGAGACAAACCTCTCGTCTAGTCAATAATCAACGTCCTAGCAATTATGAACAAATCCACAGGGGTTTAGATTTGGTCAAACCGAGGGTTCGAACCCATGTGCCGAGTGTTCCCATACGCGCTCTAGACAACTGTGCCTCAACATCGTAAAAAAGTTGCAACCTGGAATGCTACTGCACTCACAATGGTTTCGAGGCTTCCACTGAAGCCTAACCGGGGTTTCATGCAATTTCTCCATGCACTCAGGCTCTGCCAACCAACCTCTGATGCATGTTAGTGACTTTACAAGAATGTCTAACAGGCAGGAACACAGAGACTTGACATTAGAATAAGAAGCGGATCATACAGGGGCGGAACGGGTGGTAAAACAGGTCACATTTACCTTCCTGTTGAAATTATTGTTGTACTCGGCGAGGTACTCCTGCAGGTAGCTGACGTCCATGTTGTGTGGTACTGGGCTTGGAAGTTGCGGGAGATGCCTACTGCGCGTAGAAGGTGCGGGAATGATCCACGGAGCTGCAGATCACTCTCAGGCTCAGATGAAACAACTGTACAGCAGAGATGGCAACTTATAATAAGATTCTTTCTAAGAGAGGTGTATTGGCGAGGTGCAATCAAGGAACAGACATGTGACTGGGAACTGGACCAAAAAGTTTTGATTTCGCTCGCCCCTGCTATTTATTCACACATTATCTCAGGTGTTTTGAATGTAGGTTACGGGCCATTCATGCCCGTGCCACCTATTGGGTGGCTTAATCATTATTAATCAATCAATCAGGTGTTTAGACATGGAAACACAGGTAACTGCAGAAGGCCTATTGGCCCATACGAGGCAGCTCCTATTTATAGGCACCCAATTCCATTCATATACATGTCCAACCACTCTTGAAACAATCGAGGCATCCCGCCTCCTCCACGCCACGTGGCAACTGGTTATACAAATCAACAACCCTGTTACCGAACCAGTATTTACCCAGTGCTAAATGAAATCTAAACTTATCCTGGTTCGGTAACAAGGTTGTTGATTTGTGGAACCAATTACCACGTAATATATCTTGCTCTAGTTAGGCCCCATTTAGATTATGCAGTTCAGTTTTGGTCGCCATATTATAGAATGGATATAAATTCACTTGAACGTGACCAGCGTAGGATGACTAAGTTAATTCCCCAAATTAGAAATCTTTCATATGAAGAAAGATTAACAAAGATTAATTATTTAATCTTTGATTAAATAATTAATTAATTAATAATTAATTATGAAAGATTAACATATTATCATAGCAATATGGAAGTTGTAGTGAAGGACCTGGTGACTCTAGTGGGAGCCCTGAGGACAGAGTTGGACTCTCTGCGGGAGGAGGTGCGTCAGCTTAAAAAACAACGAGAAGTAACGAAGGAGGAGACCAGCAGAGATGGATTCCCTGCTGGAGGAGGTGCGACGGCTGGGACTTCGGGAGGAAACGAAGGAGGAGGCCAGTGTTGACGGGACCTCATTAAGAAGGACTGACGGGACCAGTATTAAGAAGTCCTCGTCTTGGCAAGTTGTGAAAGACAGGGGTCTTAAGAAGACCTTGGCAAAACCGACAACTAATAGCCTACACCTACACGAAGGAGGAGACCAGTAGTAAAGGGAACTCTTCTTGGAGAGTTGTGAAAGACAGGGGCCTTAAGAAGACTTTGATAAAGCCGCCTTCAAACGCCATAGCAACTTCTAATTCATTTGACGTTTTGGAGGACGAGTGCTGTGGTGAGACTGCGGATCGCGCAAAAGGGAAAGCAACGAAGAGCAAGAAAACGCAGGTCCCTCAGAGAGTAAAGGAAGTACCTAAGCAAACCATAGTTGTGGGAGATTCCCAGATAAGGTATTTGGATAGAACGTTTTGTGCTAGAGATAGGGGGAACAGGTTAAGGGTTTGCTATCCCGGAGCTGGCATTGGTGATATTATAAACAACATGAATGATATTATGGCTGGTAATGGGAACAATCCCATTATTTGCATTAGCGTGGGAGGAAATGATGTTGGTCGAGTCAGGAGTGAGGAACTGATTCAGAGGTATAAAACAGCCATAGAGTTAGTTAGGAGCAAGGGAGCAATCCCGATCATATGTGGCATTCTTCCAAGAAAGGGAGTGGGAAATGAATGGATATCGAGGGCACTTGGTGTCAATTGCCGGCTGGAAAGATATTGCAAATCAAATGCAATATCTTTCATAGACAACTGGGAACACTTCTATGGAAGAAATGAAATGTATGCTCGTGATGGGGTGCATCTATCGAGAGCTGGGGTTGTTGCTGTTGCGAACTCGCTAGAAGAAGTGGTTAGAGGTGTTTGTTTGGGTTTAAACTGTTAGTAGATAGAGGTATGGGAATTGATTTGGAGGAAGGAGGTAATAAAAGTATGTGTTTGTGGGAGAAAGGAATTGGCAAAACGATCAGGGAAAGAGAAGGTCCGCAAAATAACAATTCACTTAGGGTATATTACACTAACAGTAGAAGTCTAAGAAATAAAATTAACGAATTAAATGCTCTTGTCTGCACAGAAAAAATAGATATTATTGCACTTACCGAAACGTGGATGAATGTAGAAAATAGAGAACTATTAGCTGAATATCAAATATATGGATTTAAACTATTTCACACAGATAGATATATTAGACGAGGAGGTGGAGTAGCCATATATGTTAGGGATAATTTGAAATGTAGTCTCAAAGAGGGAATCAAAACAGAGCCACACACAGAAACTATTTGGATTGAATTAAACGAAAAAGCTAATAATATTATAATAGGAGTAATATATAGGCCACCAAATTTAGACAGAATGGAAGCAAAGCATCTATGGGATGAAATATCTAGAGCATCTAGATCTAACAGTATTTATGTCATGGGTGACTTTAATTTTAGCGGAATAAACTGGTTGAACAAAACAGGGAATAGTGAAGCAGAAGATTTTCTAGAATTAATTGACGATTGCTTTCTTACGCAACACATTAAGGAACCAACACGGGAAAATAATATTTTAGATTTAGTGTTAACTAACAGGGAAACGCAAATTAATGACATCGAAATAGGGAGTGAGCTAGGGAGCAGTGATCACAAAGAAATCAGATTTAGCATAGAATGGAATAGACCAGTAGGAGAAAATTCTGTTAAAGTGCCAGATTTTCGAAAAGCTGATTTTAATAGCCTAAGAAATTTTTTGGGTCAAATTGATTGGAAAGGCTTGGGTATGGGGTGTGGGCCGGTCTTGGAGCGAGACATGAACCCAGCGATAGGTGACTTAAATGGGGATTTCGATGTGGATTCAATATATAACTTATTTAAGAATATTCTAAACAAAGCACAGGAACGTAGTATACCATACAAATTGAATAGATCGTATACTAATGACCCAAAGTGGATAACAAAGAATTTGAAGAACCTTATAGGTAAAAAGAGAGCTTGGTACAAAAGGATTAAAAATGGGGAGGTCACTTTAGAACAGGAATTCGTACAACTGGTTAGAAATGTTAAAAAAGAGATAAGGAAAGCAAAAAGAAACTATGAAGTTCGCATAGCAGGGCAAGCAAAGACAAATCCTAAAGGGTTTTTTCAGTTATATCGTACTAAGACTAGGGAAAGGATAGGTCCATTAAAAACTGAGACAGGTCAAATAACAGATAGTGATGAAGAGATGAGTAGTATTTTTAATAAATATTTTGTATCTGTATTTACTAGTGGGAGCCCTGAGGACAGAGTTGGACTCTCTGCGGGAGGAGGTGCGTCAGCTTAAAAAACAACGAGAAGTAACGAAGGAGGAGACCAGCAGTAAAGGGACCTCGTCCTGGAGAGTTGCGAAAGACAGGGGCCTTAAGAAGACTTTGATAAAGCCGCCTTCAAACGCCATAGCAACTTCAAATTCATTTGACGTTTTGGAGGACGAGTGCTGTGGAGAGACTGTGGATCGCGCAAAAGGGAAAGCAACGAAGAGAAAGGAAGCGCAGGCCCCTCAGAAAGTAAAGGAAGTACCTAAGCAAACATTAGTTGTGGGAGATTCCCAGATAAGGTATTTGGATAGAACGTTTTGTGCTAGAGATAGGGGGAACAGGTTAAGGGTTTGCTATCCCGGAGCTGGCATTGGTGATATTATAAACAACATGAATGATATTATGGCTGGTAATGGGAACAATCCCATTCTTTGCATTAGCGTGGGAGGAAATGATGTTGGTCGAGTCAGGAGTGAGGAACTGATTCAGAGGTATAAAACAGCCATTGAGTTGGTTAGGAGCAAGGGAGGAGTCCCGATCATATGTGGCATTCTTCCAAGAAAGGGAGTGGGAAATGAATGGATATCGAGGGCACTTGGTGTCAATTGCCGGCTGGAAAGATATTGCAAATCAAATGCAATATCTTTCATAGACAACTGGGAACACTTCTATGGAAGAAATGAAATGTATGCTCGTGATGGGGTGCATCTATCGAGAGCTGGGGTTGTTGCTGTTGCGAACTCGCTAGAAGAAGTGGTTAGAGGTATTTGTTTGGGTTTAAACTGTTAGTAGATAGAGGTATGGGAATTGATTTGGAGGAAGGAGGTAATAAAAGTATGTGTTTGTGGGAGAAAGGAATTGGCAAAACGATCAGGGAAAGAGAAGGTCCGCAAAATAACAATTCACTTAGGGTATATTACACTAACAGTAGAAGTCTAAGAAATAAAATTAACGAATTAAATGCTCTTGTCTGCACAGAAAAAATAGATATTATTGCACTTACCGAAACGTGGATGAATGTAGAAAATAGAGAACTATTAGCTGAATATCAAATATATGGATTTAAACTATTTCACACAGATAGATATATTAGACGAGGAGGTGGAGTAGCCATATATGTTAGGGACAATTTGAAATGTAGTCTCAAAGAGGGAATCAAAACAGAGCCACACACAGAAACTATTTGGATTGAATTAAACGAAAAAGCTAATAATATTATAATAGGAGTAATATATAGGCCACCAAATTTAGACAGAATGGAAGCAAAGCATCTATGGGATGAAATATCTAGAGCATCTAGATCTAACAGTATTTATGTCATGGGTGACTTTAATTTTAGCGGAATAAACTGGTTGAACAAAACAGGGAATAGTGAAGCAGAAGATTTTCTAGAATTAATTGACGATTGCTTTCTTACGCAACACATTAAGGAACCAACACGGGAAAATAATATTTTAGATTTAGTGTTAACTAACAGGGAAACGCAAATTAATGACATCGAAATAGGGAGTGAGCTAGGGAGCAGTGATCACAAAGAAATCAGATTTAGCATAGAATGGAATAGACCAGTAGGAGAAAATTCTGTTAAAGTGCCAGATTTTCGAAAAGCTGATTTTAATAGCCTAAGAAATTTTTTGGGTCAAATTGATTGGAATGGCTTGGGTATGGGGTGTGGGCCGGTCTTGGAGCGAGACATGAACCCAGCGATAGGTGACTTAAATGGGGATTTCGATGTGGATTCAATATATAACTTATTTAAGAATATTCTAAACAAAGCACAGGAACGTAGTATACCATACAAATTGAATAGATCGTATACTAATGACCCAAAGTGGATAACAAAGAATTTGAAGAACCTTATAGGTAAAAAGAGAGCTTGGTACAAAAGGATTAAAAATGGGGAGGTCACTTTAGAACAGGAATTCGTACAACTGGTTAGAAATGTTAAAAAAGAGATAAGGAAAGCAAAAAGAAACTATGAAGTTCGCATAGCAGGGCAAGCAAAGACAAATCCTAAAGGGTTTTTTCAGTTATATCGTACTAAGACTAGGGAAAGGATAGGTCCATTAAAAACTGAGACAGGTCAAATAACAGATAGTGATGAAGAGATGAGTAGTATTTTTAATAAATATTTTGTATCTGTATTTACTAAAGAGGAACTTAACAATATGCCTTCAGCCAAACAAGTCTATGTGGGTGGGGACGAGGACAGGTTGACGAGTTTAGCAGTTACCAGGGAGGATGTTCTTAAACAAATAGTAAAACTCAAACCAAACAAATCCCCAGGGCCGGATGAAGTGTTTGCTAGGGTGCTTAAAGAATGCAAAGAGGAGCTTTGTGACCCACTGTCAACCATATTTAATAAATCAATAGAGTCAGGCAGAGTGCCAGAGTTTTGGAAAGTTGCTAATGTGATACCAGTTTTTAAGAAAGGAGATAGATCACTTGCGTCTAACTATCGACCAATTAGCCTAACGTCTATTGTGGGAAAGTTACTCGAATCTATAATAGCAAATAAAATTCGTCTTCATCTTGAAAAACATAAATTAATAATTGAGTCGCAACATGGTTTTATAAATGGCCGTTCATGTTTAACAAATTTGTTATCTTTTTATTCTAGCATTGTTGAGGCAGTTGATAGTGGTAAGGATTGCGATGTTGTATACCTTGACTTTAGCAAAGCTTTTGATACAGTGCCACATGAAAGACTGATTAAAAAAATAGAGTCTCATGGTATTGGGGGTGCTATATTAAGCTGGATTAGGGCATTGCTATACCAAAGGAAACAGAGAGTTAGTATAAATGGAATCAAGTCAGAGTGGGAAAATGTTGTAAGTGGAGTGCCTCAAGGCTCTGTCCTGGGACCTCTGTTGTTTATAATATATATAAATGATTTAGATTCAGGTTTGAGTAGCAACATTTGCAAGTTTGCCGATGATACGAAAATCGGTAGGGAAATTAATTCGGAGGAGGACTCACTATCACTTCAAGTTGATCTAGATAGGGTTTTGAAATGGTCAAAGGATTGGCAGATGCAGTTTAATGCTGATAAATGTAAAGTTCTGAGGTTAGGTAATGATGATAGAGTTACAAGATACGAGCTAGATGGTGTTGTGATTGCGAAGTCGGATTGCGAAAGGGATCTGGGAGTTATGATTAGTAAGAATTTAAAACAAAAGGATCAATGCATAAATGTTCGTAATAAGGCAAATCGGACACTTGGATTTATTAATCGCAGCGTTAATAACAAGACACCTGGTGTGGTTCTCATGCTATATCTTGCTCTAGTTAGGCCCCATTTAGATTATGCAGTTCAGTTTTGGTCGCCATATTATAGAATGGATATAAATTCACTTGAACGTGTCCAGCGTAGGATGACTAAGTTAATTCCCCAAATTAGAAATCTTTCATATGAAGAAAGATTAACAAAGCTTAAGTTGCATTCACTGGAAAGGCGAAGAGTTAGGGGTGACATGATAGAGGTTTACAAGTGGATGAATGGACATAACCGGGGGGATATTAATAGGGTATTAAAAGTATCAACACAGGACAGAACACGAAACAATGGATAAGTTTAGATTTAGGAAAGACTTGGGTAAATACTGGTTCAGTAACAGGGTTGTTGATTTGTGGAACCAATTGCCGCGTAACATTGTGGAGGTGGGGTCCCTCGATTGTTTCAAGCACGGGTTGGACAAGCATATGAGTGGGATTGGGTGGTTATAGAATAGGAGCTGCCTCGTATGGGCCAATAGGCCTTCTGCAGTTACCTTTGTTCTTATGTTCTTATGTTCTTAAAGCTTAAGTTGCATTCACTGGAAAGGCGAAGAGTTAGGGGTGACATGATAGAGGTTTACAAGTGGGTGAATGGACATAACAAAGGGGATATTAATAGGGTATTAAAAGTATCAACACAAGACAGATCACGAAACAATGGGTATAAATTGGATAAGTTTAGATTTAGGAAAGACTTGGGTAAATACTGGTTCAGTAACAGGGTTGTTGATTTGTGGAACCAATTCCCGCGTAACGTGCTGGAGGTGGGGTCCCTCGATTGTTTCAAGCGCGAGTTGGACAAGTATATGAGTGGGATTGGGTGGTTATAAACAGGAGCTGCCTCGTATGGGCCAATAGGCCTTCTGCAGTTGCCTTTGTTCTTATGTTCTTATGTAACGTGGTGGAGGTGGGGTCCCTCGATTGTTTCAAGCGCGGGTTGGACACGTATATGAGTGGGATTGGGTGGTTATAGATAGGAGCTGCCTCGTATGGGCCAATAGGCCTTCTGCAGTTACCTTTGTTCTTATGTTCTTCTTATCCAGTTTATACCCTTTATTTCGTGTTCTGTCTTGTGTTGATACTTATAATATATAATATTTTATATAGGGAAAATAATATTTTAGATTTAGTGATAACTAACAGGGAAACACAAATTAAGGACATCGAAATAGGGAGTTACAACTCCCTATTTCCCTTCTAGAAAACAGTGATCATAAAGAAATCAGATTTAGCATTGAATGGAATAGATCTGTAAGACAAAATTCTGTTAAAGTGCCTGGTTTCGAAAAGCTGATTTCAATAGCCTAAGAAATTTTTGGGGTCAAATAGATTAGAAAGTCTTGGGTATGGGGTGTGGGCCGGTCTTGGAGCTAGACGTGAACCCAGCGATAGGTGACGTAAAAGAGGTTTTAATAAAGAACATAAGAACACAGGCAACTGCAGAAGGACTATTGGCCCATGCGAGGCAGCACTTATTTTTAACTACCCAATCCCACTCATAAACATGTCCAACCCACGCTTGAAACAATCGAGGGACCCCACCTTTACCCCGTTACGCGGCAATTGGTTCCACAAATCAACAACCATGTTACTGAACCAGTATTTACCCAAGTCTTTCCTAAATCAGTCAGGTGCAGTCACAGTGAGAGGTTGTGTTAGCTGGAGCTCCGATTCTAATAACATTATTATTGCAATAATGGAGGGATTTGGTGAGTATGGTTGGAGCTCTGAGAGCAGAGATGGATTCCCTGCTGGAGGAGGTGCGACGGCTGGGACTTCGGGAGGAAACGAAGGAGGAGGCCAGTGTTGACGGGACCTCATTAAGAAGGACTGACGGGACCAGTATTAAGAAGTCCTCGTCTTGGCAAGTTGTGAAAGACAGGGGTCTTAAGAAGACCTTGGCAAAACCGACAACTAATAGCCTACACCTACACGAAGGAGGAGACCAGTAGTAAAGGGAACTCTTCTTGGAGAGTTGTGAAAGACAGGGGCCTTAAGAAGACTTTGATAAAGCCGCCTTCAAACGCCATAGCAACTTCTAATTCATTTGACGTTTTGGAGGACGAGTGCTGTGGTGAGACTGCGGATCGCGCAAAAGGGAAAGCAACGAAGAGCAAGAAAACGCAGGTCCCTCAGAGAGTAAAGGAAGTACCTAAGCAAACCATAGTTGTGGGAGATTCCCAGATAAGGTATTTGGATAGAACGTTTTGTGCTAGAGATAGGGGGAACAGGTTAAGGGTTTGCTATCCCGGAGCTGGCATTGGTGATATTATAAACAACATGAATGATATTATGGCTGGAAATGGGAACAATCCCATTATTTGCATTTACGTGGGAGGAAATGATGTTGCTCGAGTTGGTCTATTCCATTCTGTCCTAAATCTCTTTTTTTTTGTGATCACTGTTCCCTAGCTCACCCTAGCCCTATTTCGATGTCATTAATTTGTGTTTCCCTGTTAGTTAACACTAAATCTAAAATATTATTTTCACGCGTTTGTTCCTTAATGTGTGGCGTAAGAAAGCAATCATCAATTAATTCTAGAAAATTCTCTGCTTCACTATTCCCTGTCTTGCTCAACCAGTTTATTCCAATAAAATTAAAGTCACCCATGACATGGGTGACTTTTTAAACTAGTCAACCTGTCCCTGTCCCCACCCACATATACAGGATCGGCTGAAGGCATGTTGTTAGTGTTCGACTTTAGTAAATACAGATATAAAATATTTATAAAAAATACTACTCATCTCTTCATCATTATCTGTTATTTGATCTGTCTCAGTTTTTAATGGACCTATCCTTTCCCTAATCTTTGTCCGGTATAACTGGAAAAACCCTTCAGGATTTGTCTTTGCTTGCTCTGCTATGCAAACTTCATAGTTTCTTTTTGCTTTCCTTATCTCTTTTTTAGTATTTCTAACCAGTTGAACGAATTCCTGTTCTAAACTGACTTCCCTAATTCTTAATCCTTTTGTACCACGCTCTCTTTTTACCTATAAGGTTCTTCAGATCCTTTGTTATCCACTTTGGATAATTAGTATTCGATCTATTCAATTTATATGATATACTACATTCCTGGGCTTTGGTTAGAATATTTTTAAATAGGTTATATTTTGAGTCCACATCGAGAACCCCTTTTACGTCACCTATCGCTGGGTTTCACGTCTAGCTCCAAGACCGGCCCACACCCCATACCCAAGACTTTTCAATCTGTTTGACCCAATAAATTTCTTAGGTTATTGAAATTAGCTTTTCAAAAATCAGGTACTTTAACAGAATTTTCTTTTACAGATCTATTCCATTCTATGCTAAATCTGATTTCTTTATGATCACTGTTCCCTAGATCATTCCCTATTTCGATGTCCTTAATTTGTGTTTACCTGTTAGTTAACACTAAATCTAAAATATTATTTTCCCGCATTGGTTCCTTAATGTGTTGCGTAAGAAAGCAATCATCAATTAATTCTATAAAATCTTCTGCTTCATTATTCCCTGTTTTGTTTAACCAGTTTATTCCACTAAAATTAGTCACCCATGACATAAATACTGTTAGATATAGATATTTCATCCCATAGATGTTTTGCTTCCATTCTGTCTAAATTTCTTGGCCTATATATAACTCTTATTATAATATTATTTCCTTTTTTGTTTAATTCTATCCAAATAGTTTCTGTGTGTGGCTCAGATTTGATTTCCTTTTTTGTTTAATTCTATCCAAATAGTTTATGTGTGTGGCTCAGATTTGATTCCCTCTTTGAGATTACATTTCAAATTGTCCCTAACGTATATGGCTACTCCCCCTCCTCGTCTAATGTATATATCTGTGTGAAATAGTTTAATTCCATTTATTTGATATTCAGCTAATAGTTCTCTATTTTCTACATTCATCCACGTTTCGGTAAGTGCAATAATATCTATTTTTTCTGTGCAGACAAGAGCATTTAATTCGTTAATTTTATTTTTTAGACTTCTACTGTTAGTGTAATATACCCTAAGTGAATTGTTATTTTGAGGCCTATGAATTTTCCTAATCATTTTGCCAATTCCTTTCTCTCCCAAACACATACTTTTATTTTCCTTCCTCCAAATCAATTCCCATACCATTATCTACTAACAGTTTAAACCCAAACAAACACCTCTAACCACTGGTTTCAACGAGTTCGCAGCAGCAACAATCCCAGCCGTCGATAGATGCACCCCATCCCAAGCATACATTTCATTTCTTCCATAGAAGTGTTCCCAGTTGTCCATGAAAGATATTGCATTAGATTTGCAATATCTTTCCAGCCTGCAATTAACATTAAGTGTCCTCAACTTACATTCATTTCCCACTCCCTTTCTTGGAAGAATGCCACATGACCGGGATTCCTCCCTTGTTCCTAACTAATTATATTGCTGTCTTGAATCTCTGTAGTAGTTCCTCACTCCTAACTCGCCAACATCATTACCCCCTGCACTAATACAAATAAGTTTGTATTAGTGCAAGTTTGTTCCAATTTCCCGTCATAATATCTTTCATGTTTCCAACAATATCACCAATACCAGCTCCAGGATAGCAAACCCTTAACCTGTTCCCCTTATCTCTGGCACTAAACGTTCTGTCTAAATACCTGGTTGATGGGGTTCTGGGAGTTCTTCTACTCCCCAAGCCCGGCCCAAGGCCAGGCTTGACTTGTGAGAGTTTGGTCCACCAGGCTGTTGCTTGGAGCAGCCCGCAGGCCCACATACCCACCACAGCCCGGTTGGTCCGGCACTCCTTGGAGGAGTAAATCTAGTTTCCTCTTGAAAATTGTGAGGGATCTAGATCCCTCAGCTATTTTTCCCTAATTTCTAGATTAGGCTAGGCACTCTAGAAACTGAAGCTTTCAAAATAACATATGCTTGTTGGGTGTTGAATGAAAGCTTATGTTACGAACTATCATGTGTGAGTAGTTAGAAGTCTGTGATTGCTCAGTAGAGAGAATTACAGAGATTTTCCTGTTTCTGTGAAATAGGATGGGAATTGAGAGTGAAGTGGTGTAGGGAGGTACTAGACTCTCCCAACGGTTTTACAGGGGGAGGGGAGGGAGAGTGGAGTGACGCTGCCTTCCCCCCCACATGGGAGACATCACGCCACTCTCCTTAGGCCTCCTCCTTCTTGTGACGTCACAGGATGCCCGAGGGTGACGGAGGCATATGATTGGGTGCCGCACGTGTGGTCCAAGCCTAGTTTTGGCGCGAAGAACTATGAGTGGGTCCGGCATGTGGGAGCCGTGCCGGCTTCAAGCTGATTGGTCTAGGCATGGTAGTAAGGAGGTAGGGGCATTTTGAGTCCCCTTAGCCCGCCAAATCGGCAGTTTGAATTGGGCGGCCAGGGAAGGAAGACGTGTCTGGGTGGAGGGGGGGGGGAATTTTCCCCCTCCACCCCCTGTTAATCGCTTCTGTCATCCAGATTACTCGATTGGTGACACTCCTGCCATCAGGGGTTGTGTCAAGGCCTAATTAAGTGAATTGGGGCCAGGGATTTATGGAAGAAACAGTAAAAAGCTAAGAGACAGTTGACTGTGTGAACGCATGAGGCAGGCTGGCAGAGCCTCATGGTGTAACAAATGGAGCGCGTATCCTGTCTAGTGGCAAGGGACAATTGATGTTGGGCAGTGTACGTGTAGGTGATATTACAGGCCCATGTTGGACTTTGCATTCCGCCAGGCTGCGTCAGTATGGGGACGCCGCCGGTCATTGTCACCACAGTACAGAGCAAGGCATGCTCAGCCGCGTGGGTACTCCTGTGGGCGGCACCCATGTGCGCGCCCGCCCGCGGGTGGAGGCCACCCACCACCCCGCCCGCCAGCCCGCACCTGGGAATCTCCCATAACCAAAATTCGCTTTGTTCCTCCCTTTTCCCTTAGGGCACTTTGAGGGACCTGCGCTTCAATGATCCTCGTTGCTTTGTCTTTGCCTCCTCGTTGAACTACAGGTTCACCACAGCACTCGTCCTCTAACACATCAAATGCGTTAGAAGTCCTTAGGCTATTACTGTCGGTTTTGCCAAGGTCTTCTTAAGACCCCTGTCCTTTACAACTTGCCAAGACGAGGTCTTTTTAATACTGGTCGCCTCCTTTGTTTCTTCCTGATGTTGTTTCAGCTGTTGTAACTCCTCTCGTAGCGAATCCAGCTCTGTCCTCAGAGCTCCAACTAGATTCACCAGTACCTTCACTTATCCTTCTATTATTCGTATAATAATATTACTACAATCGGAGCTCCAGCTAACACAACCTCTCATTGTGACAGTACCTCACTGACTGGAACGTATGTCGTGGGAAGCAGCTACGGGAAAGGACTATCGCTACATAGGTCTTCCGCAAATTTCATTGTGTCCCCCACTAACTCTGCCTATTACCTTTAATTACATGACTCCTGACTTTTTTTACATGACTGTGACTTCTCCACAAAATGTTTATTTAAATCCCCTTTGGGTGCAGTACACCTCTTAATATTTGGTTTAACATAAGAAATGGTCGTCTGACTGGTCAGACGACTATTTGAGAATTTTTAAATTACTTTTTTATTAAAATATTCAAGAAAATTCTAAAATTTAAATAACTTAAATTTGCCTCCCCCCCCCCTGCAACAACAAATACATTTACCCTCAATAGTGACATTTACCATAAATAGTGAGGTTACTGTGGCTGGCGTGCCTTATGTTACCTCCTGGTTCTTTGTGTGTTCACTGATTGAGTAACAAAATTCTACACCAGTTGTAACTGTACTTTGTATAAATACTATTTTACTGCCTGTTGTCAAGTGTTGAGTGTAAAAAATAGCAAAGAATTGGTTTCCAAGTTAAATAGCTGAGAAATCCAAGAAGAGAAGTTTTCCGGATTTGTCGTTTACATTGGTTTTCATTTGATACATATTTAGTGTATATGTCTCATTGAATATGACCGCATATTCTGTATTTACTATTTTCTGGTTTAGGGCTTCTATCCCTCTAACTATTTTCTTAGCATCAGGGCTTAGCTGAAATAGGAGTTCTCCAAAACTCATTTTCGTAATTTTAAGGTGAAGAAAAGAAGTGAATTACAATAGAATGTATTACACTTATTTATACAATTTGCACAATGCTTCGAACCTCCATGGTTCTTTCTCAAGTGAAAGGAATTTTCAGGTTTGGTTGATTTTATACCCGCACTGGGTCAGGTGATAAGACAATAAAGGTGAAAACATGGGGGAATACATAAGAACATAAGAATGCGGAAGGCCTATTGGCCCATATAAGGCAGCTGCTATCTACATACAATGATTAGTCAAGTGTAATTGTCCTGTTATGTTGAACGGTGTCTTCTGTGTTGGCATCGTTATGTTCTATTTAGTGTATAGAGTATATTCTTTCCCAGTGTGGAGTTTCTTCCCTGAGTAATATTCCTCCCTAATTCCTCCTCTGGCTAAAAGTTATTTCCTTAGATTTGAAATTTCTCCCTTGGAAAGCAAGTGCCTTTACACACAGAGATCACACTAACGTGATGCATCAAATGAACAAATCCACAAGGGCAGTGACGAGGATTCGAACCTGCGTATGGGAGTAAGCTCAGTCTGACAGTAAGCTAGCTCAGTCCATTAAGGCAGTGTCTGGGATGCTCCCAGATGCAGGTTCGAATCCTCGTCACTGCCCTTGTGGATTTGTTCAAGTGACTTTCTTTACAGCTGAATATAAATATATTTTTTTTTAATTTACACAACTCACTTGCAGTTCTCGTGGTAGGAAGCCTTCTATTGATAGTTTAGTCATAAAAAGCGGTAAATACCAAAGTTCAAAAGAACTTTGTTGTTGCTTTGTTCAACACCTGTTGAACAAGCTCTTGTTCAACAGGTGCTTGTTCATGTTCACATTTGGTGGAGCAGAAGTGCCACATATATTATCAAGTTTTTCACAGCATAATATTCGAGGATTATTACAAAAAATTGGCAGCTATGTACTTTTTAGACATTCTTTTATTGATATAATCTGTACACTACAGCATTTCTCTCCAGCTACTATGACAGGTGACGTTTTTCACCCTTCTCCAGGCAGGGGATGGCAGTTAAAGAAAAACATTTAAAACGTGGACAAATGAAAATTAAAATAGAATTTTAAATGCAGTTTCCATTTCCTATAGATGTCTTTCTTCCTCGCCCTGATTGCCCCTCCATAGAGGGACGGGGTGAGAGGGGCGGGAGTGAAACACAATAAATGTTTACATGTAGCACCTAATAGACAGAGTTGCATAAAAAAATTAGGAAATATATTAAACTTTTCAAAAGTTTTTTCTATCAGAAATGATAATGTACAGTGATAATTTTAATTTAAATATGTATGGATGGTATTTTTGTGATTTGAGTCAAAGTTAAATTATAAGCTAATCCTAAATATGCTGAACATTTCTCAATACCGCCTAACCCACGTAAAATATTTCTAAGCTAAAAACAAGATGTCAAAATATTAATAAACAGCTTTGAAAGATATTTCTTGAAATGCCAAGCAAAGTCGCTGTCTATGTGAGGTCTTGCTTACTAGGCTACATATTGCTGTTATGGCGGCTAGTTATGATATAGATAGGTAGATAGATTCATAGATAGATAGATACATTCATACATACGTACATACTAACATACATACATGTGTGTAAGTCACGAAAATTAACACGTGATGAAAAATGTGAATGTCAGATCACGGAGGAAGAATTGAATTTTCTTTAAATTTTGTTCCTATTTCAGTTCTTCCTCCGTGGTCTGACACTGTCACAAACATACATAAATGGATTGATAGATATAGAACATGTCAAATTACCTAACATTTTGTCAAAACATGTTATATGCCCCATGTAACATAATAAAATTAGAACTTCAATACAGAAATGGCGGAAACGTATGGGGACTGAATAGTGCAAAAAAGGTGGCTAGTGAATGGCGCGAAAATGGTTACCTTGAGGTGTTTCCGGGACTTAGCGTCCCCGCGGCTAAATCGTCGACCAGACCTCTTAAAGAGGGTGAGGCTAACGAGTGAATGAGGCAAGAAGACTGGTAATTGAATGGGGCGAGAAGGGTGGTGAGTGAATGGGGCAAGAAGGGTGGTGAGTGAATGGGGTGGGAATGTTGGTGAGTGAATTGGGCGAGAAGGGTGGTGAGTGAATTGGGTGGGAATGTTGGTGAATTGTGGTGGCATTTACAATAAACAATTACACACCAGGTATCTTGTGTACTCAAATCATAACTTTTTTTAACGTTTAACATTTCTTAGATGGTTTTAAGTGCTTCTTTCTCACAATCTTCCTCTTCCTCTCTTCTTCTTCTCGTCGAATATCCTCAAGATCTTCTTTAAGTCCAATTTTGGCAGATATTCTCTCTTCTTTTTGCACCTGAGAGAAAGATGCCTCCATATCACCGCAGTCATCAACTTCATCCCTGAAAAACACATTATATAAGTCACATCTCCAAACAATTATTCTTAAGTATGCAGCTGAAATCTCTTGACCCCTTAAGGATTCGAACAATTTACAAGAGGTCATCATTCATACCGAATCTAAATCTTTACTTCAGGCATTGTTATCCAGCCAGCACAAAGATAATATAAAACTCATCACTGAAATCTTACAATAGGAAAAGAAGCACACAATCTAGGGCTGTTAGTCACCCTAAATTATATACCAAATTACATTTGCATAGTTGATTATGTAAAAGGCAGACTCACTAGTAAAAACTGCTACTGCTTTAACTGTTGTACAGGTAAAAATACCTCTAAGTTTCTCATAGATTAAAGAGCAAAACAAAAAGAAAGAACTCCCAAATATCAAAAGTCGCCACAGAGCCAAAGTAGCGAAAAGCGGACACATTTCAATGTGGTGCTAACATGCCACGGGGTACTACATCTTCAAACCTGGTAAAAAGCTATCCAGAGAAATTGCATTAGCCATACAAACTTAGACTTGTCTATAAGTGCTGCTGGAAGGTAACAAACCCAATAGTTAGAGGGTGTCATATCTGTGGAAAAGATGCAGAAATGCTACTTTTACATTACATATTAGAATGTGAAGCAACTCAAGCACTGCGCATCAAACTCAACATTCAGCCAACTTGAGCAGCTGCATTAAATGCAAAATTCACATTTAATGCGACTTCAATGGTTTAAAAAAAATGAAGAATGGGACACACTAGTGAACACTGTGCATCTATATCCACTGCCAAGATAATGTACAAATCACATAATGTACCAAGATAATGTTGTTAAAACAAAAGACTAAAACCAGTGCGAAAAGAAGAAAACTATACCTTCATATGAAACTTTGACCCAAATATCAATGTAACAAAATTACTGTCAATAATCGAACTCAATTAGGGCTCAGTTCAACCCGTGCTACATGTACATTTCGTTCCAAGTAGTTAAACCTAAAACAAAACAGGTCTAGATGACATAGTTAAGAATGCATATAGAAATATGTGCGTAAATGATAACTAATAGACTCACTAAATGTACGGTATGTTAGCTTCATATTACGATAGATGGAAACTTAAAATCCTAATTCAATAAATCTTTAAATTAAACAAAGAGAAAATAAGTATGGCAGATTCCTTTTTTACATACAATGGTAAAAACCCAACACTCGTGTCTCTTTCTGATCAGTGTCAGTTATCTGCGATTTATGTAATTTTATGAGAGGCAATTGTCACGGAGAAAACACTAGGAAGAGAAAGTTAAGTTAAAAAGTTCAAAATTCTACACACACTAAAGTATTTTTGTAAAATTAATACACTATTATATAAGACAAAGAAGAGATATGGGAAAAAATTGTATAAATTTTTAATCAAAGAAAAAGATTTGTCGAAACTATTAAACAAGAGAAAGTGGTGAAAGAATCCTCATGAACAAACTTGCAACAGAATTTACGAGGAAATGTGTTTACATGTGTAGCATCGAGAACAAGAGGCAATAATTTCAAGCATTCAAACAAATACGCAATACAGTATATGCATAAATGTCTGTTAAATAAGAAAGTAGTGTATGTTTAAAACATCTGGAATATCAAATCAACGTATAATAAGATTATAGATAAGGCAGGAAACCAGTACTGTGGCTCCCATCCTGTGACCATTTAGTTAACGCATTCGCACATATGTACACAAAAGGAAAAATACTCAAACAAAATACAATACTCACCGATACTTTCTCTTATCATAGCCAAATAGGTTTCTGATTTCCCTCGAGAAATCTATCCCTTGATCTCCATCGTCAATGAAATCATCCATATCAGAGTCTTCCTCCTCTTCTGAATCACTGGCAATGCGCAGTTTGGGATGTGGAATCTTCTGTGGTCTTAATGGTTTAATGTCTTTTGTTTGCATATATCTAGGCTTCTGAGGCTTCATATCTTTACCAATAGAAGTTTGAGGTTCTGAAGGCGCTGGTCTGGAATTTTGCACAGGTTTGATTCCTTTGATTTGAGGATGATCCCGAGGCCAATGTCCCGCAGTTGCAAATAACTTCATTCTGTCCGCTACTTTAGATTCTTGTTTGGGCTCCTCGAGAGCTTGGTTTAATTTGGCAGTATTTTCTTGTTTCTTTATAATCTCACCCTTCTTACTCAGTTTTGGTGAATCTTTTACATCAGCCTTTTGTTCCTTTTTCTGGGGCTTTTCAACTCCGGTTTTGTCTTGTGGCAATTTTCCCAACCATTTTAGCTTACGTCTTCTCTCGTCTTCCAGCTTTAGTTTCTCTATGGCAGTCAGAGGCCGACCAAAGTATTTCTGTGATATGCCTTTGTCTTTCTCTTTTTTTCCATCCTTCAAGTTTGCAAGAGGCAGTGACTGCTTCTTGCGAGCAATTACAAGAAGCTCTTTAAAACTCACTGGTGGTGGTGCGTCCGGTCTAGGCGTCACCTTGAGCTTTTTTGGGTTCTTATCATAACCCTTGTTTTCCCTCTCTCTACTGTATTTACGTTTTAATTTTCCAGAAGTTGATTTATCTTCCAGTTGAGTCTTCACTGTGTTGGTAACTCCGCTCTGTAATAACATACAGTAATATTATTATTATAAAAAAACATAATAAAATACCAATATTTTTATGTTTGTAAAAAGAAAATATGGAATCAAAATGTCTCAGCCCAACCTGTCCTCCTACCTAACTCGCAAGCGCCACAGACATGTCTGACCTGTGTCACTTCCAGACATATTTTTGACCTGTGTCACTTACAGACACCTGATTGACCTGTGTTACTTACAGACACCTGATTGACCTGTGTTACTTATAGACACATGTCTGATATGTGACATTTACAGACACATGTCTGACCTGTACAAGGATATAGCGGAGTATAATAAGACAACTGAACTCCTTCATAATACTCATAGAAAACGAGATTTCACTCACCTTGATATCTGCTGCACTGCAATTAGCATTGTTTGCATATTGATTAACCAGCTTGCTGAAAATGTGCTGATTATTAGTAGATTCATATCCAAAATCATTCATGTCATACTGCTCCTCTCCTTTGACAGTCGCTATGTTCTGCAACGACAATACAGCGATCATTACATCTTGCAATACAATACAACAAGAGCAGCAATATCAAATAATTGAATCAGAACATTTTTATTGTGAATTGACTCGCATTCGTCAATAGGCATTCTACAGTTCCCTAATTCCTATGTTACTATGTTCTCTGGGGACATGTTTGATGTCCCAGAGACCCTTTCTCGTCTGTGGCTGAATGGGACACCCAGCTGGTATAGGGACTCCCCACTGAGGCTGTATGGGTCACGTAGCTGGTATAGGGACTCCCCACTGTGGCTGCATAGGACACGCAGCTGGTATAGGGACTCCCCACTGTGGCTGCATGGGTCACGCAGCTGGTATAGGGACTCCCCACTGTGGCTGTATGGGACACGCAGCTGGTATAGGGACTCCCCACTGTGGCTGTATGGGACACACAGCTGGTATAGGGACTCCCCACTTTGCTGGATGGGACACCCAGCTGTTATAGGGACTCCCCACTTTGCTGGATGGGACACCAAGCTGGTATAGGGACTCCCCACTTTGCTGGATGGGACACCCAGCTGGTATAGGGACTCCGCACTGTGGCTGCATGGGACACGCAGCTGGTATAGAGAATTCTTATCATTAATTCAAACTAAACTGATTTACTTTAAAATATTTTTTAACATTGAAATTTTTTATTAAATTATCTATACAACTGATATTGCAATTTAACTTCGATTTATCATATTGGTTTGTTATTTCATTTGACAAATGTCCCTCCACAGAACACCGCCTATAGTGTTCCTATAGAAAGAACACTCGAGAAACCGTGCTTTATAATTGAAAGGAGAGTCTCGCGTCAGTACGTATTGGTCCTCAGAATACTAGAATTAAGCTGGTAATACCACTTCAATATTTGATTTAAAAAATAATAACACTAATTCAGGTATTAGAAAATGAAAACCATGAAGCTACTAAAGCAGTAGTTTCATTAATATTTCTAATAACACCAAATAATCAATATTCTCTGTGCAAGCTTACCTTAGCATCATCTACAACAAACTTGGAAGCCCCCTTGTTGATTATGGCCTTAACTTGCTTATTACACTTCCTGGCTTGTGCTCTCAGCGCCAGCAAATTCTGAAATGTCAAGTTTTCTGTGTCAAATGTTTTGAATTCAAACACTAAACAATAGGTTGTGGAGTTGTTATATTTACCAAGATTAGCATAATGGCAGCTATAACAACTTCACAACCAGCTCCATGGGAAAAACGCTCAAACATTGATGAACAAGTATTGTGAAATAAAATGTTCCATGTGACATACGTATAAAAATAAAACAATTGTTGGTTAAACTACATAATATGTTTGCGTTAAACAAATCTTTTTGAGCTGGTCCCTGTAGTCCTGACCAGTGTGACTTTCTCGTCTATGATGTAGTGTTAATCTTTACTCATCTTAAATCATTAAGCGAAATACGTCGTCAAACAGATTTGAAGTTATCAATAAAAACTTCATTTGGCAATATAAATAAAATAAATAAATTTGACAATAAAAAGTTCATTTTGCAATAAAATGCCTCATTTGGCAATTCAACTCCAGATTGGAAATAAAAGGTCCCTGCCCTACATTGACAAGAAAGAATTACAGCACACATTCAACACAGCTAAAAAGTAAAAAAAAAAAAAAAAAAAAAAAAAAAAACTGTTAGTATATTCGACAAAATCAGATATTATGTTCCCCACTCTGCTCTCCTCTCATTATACTACTCGCTAATCTTACATAAGGTGCATGGGGTTCACCCACTGCAAATTACATCAATCCCAACATCACTCAACAACAATCCGAATAATAACAATCTGTTTTCAAACACAAACCCTTAAAGAGTTTTAAACCTTTCTGTTTAAGTCCTTAAACATGCTAAACATACACTCACTCCACCCATTCTCTTGTGCTTTTTAAATGTACAAAGCCCTTATCCTAAATCCTTATATGAAACTCTTCATTGACAGACGTAATAGAACCCATGTGCACCTCACCAGAATTAAGTATCTCTGTGATAGCCCCAGAGTCAAACAATCTGTGTAAAAAACTTTGCAAATAAATTGTCTATGGAATTGCCTCCCTAAATAATTACAAAGCTGTCCAACCTATGATTTACTCAAAAGTAAAACCAAAAAATACCTAATTTCAAGCTCATAGTTTCCACCCTTGTGCTTCAAATTCACACTGCATCTTGTGCTGCCGACTTCCCCAATATTAGTACTAAAGACATGCAACTTCATCACTGTAATCACTGCCATCAACTTATATCGTAGTTATTATGTTCAACACAATATACATGTTTTGCTACAATGTACCTACTTATAATAATCTGTTATGTACTCTCACAAAATAAATAAATAAATGAGCAGACTCGCTACAGCTCATAACACAGCCCGGCTTCTCCAGCGTCACTAAACACATGTACTAAACTGTCCGAACCTAACCTAACTGCGGACCCACGAACAGAAAACGGGACATCACGTCAATTATGTGAGCCGCGACGATATTTGGTACATCAGTTTTTGACCTTTAGAGATTTATAAGTCAAAATGCAATGTAGTACTGGAGAGGCCAGGTTGTATAACAGGCAGAGAAGATATGGTTTTGCTCTTGACAATTGGAGATCCCGGATTCGATTCCCAGGCTGAACAGAAGTGGTTGCGAAATTTTCCTTTCACTTAATGCCGCTGTTCACCTTGCAACTCCTAACCTAGGAGTTGGGCATTGCGGATTGTATGCTGGTGAAGGTCAGTAGTTTGACCTTGAGGGGACCTCAATGCAAGCCTAAAGTATACATGTAAACTTCCTTTAAAAACAAAGTATTTAAAGAACTAGCTGACACCCTCTCCCTGTCCCCCTGTCCTCCCCGTCATTCCCCCCCCCCCTTCCCTATTCCCTCATCCTAATAATCATTTTCCACTCCCCCATCCCCTTCGTTCCCTCTTCCTCCCACCATTCCCTTCCCTGTCCCCTCGTCTTCGTCACCATCCCCCACTCTCCTTGTCCTCCCCACCATTCTAAACTGGGGAGGACAAGTAAACCACCATTCTCCCGTCCCCTCATCCTTCCCACCAATCCCCATTCCCTAGTCTGATGCGTTCCCAAATGATCTGATGTTCCCATCAGAAAAATGGGAACATCAAATGATATGATGGTATCATTATCACTGAAAAATAAGAAGAACAGTTAAGAAAACGAAATGTAAAACAATGAAAAAATAAACAAATAAATTATACTCACAAAATGAACGGTAAGATAACATCACAGCCCAATTCCAACGCAATGTCACACAAAATAATTAAATCAAAATGAATATAAATCGAAATCTATGAAAATTCAATTTATCAACGAAATCGAAAACAATGATATGGAATCGCAGTATATTTAGTATAGCATGTACTGCTTCTACGTGCAACAAATGGCACTGTTTTTCCCATAAAAACTTGTTTTTACCTTTCACAGGAGTGACATCTATATAGTAGATATATAAAAATACGTCCATATTCGAATGGAACTTTGTTTCAAAATTTCAAAGCAATCGGTAAAGAGGTTTCGGAGATTTCCCTCACATGAAAAACGCAGTTTAAAAAAAACTGTTTACCTGTCACATACATGATATCTATATAGTAGGTATATAAAAACACGCTCTATGCAAATGGAACGTTGTGTCAAAATTTCAAAGCAATCGGTGAAGAAGTTTGGGAGTTTACCGATTTTGAACAAATGAACATTTTCAATTTTATTTATATAGATATTCCAATTTACTTTAAAACCTGAAAGCAATACTTGAAATAAAGAAGAGAGGCAAGTGTCGCCCTGCTCCTCCTCCTGACTAACTTTTTCCAGCACAAGAACACGGTGTAACAAGTCAACTTTGAGCTCAAATATGTAAGGTGAACACGAAGAACAATAGATAAAATTATATTATATGAACATTAGTAGGAGTAAAAGAGTTAGAGAGACCACAGCATGCCACAGGAAAAACAAGAGTAGAGGCATCATGAGGAAGCCATCAGTGCATTCAGTAATTATGTTAGGTAATCTTGAGATGATTTCGGGGCCTAGCGCTACCGCGGCCCGGTCCTTGACAAGGCCTCCTTGTTACACATCCCCAGGAAGTGTTGCTTCTTGGAAGTAACCCCAGGAAGCAGCCCGTAGCAGCTGTCTAACTCCCAGGTATCTATTTACTACTAGGTACACAGAGGCATCAGGGTGAAAGAAATTCTGCCCATTTCTTTCCACCTCCACTGGGGATCGAACCCAGAACCTTGGAACTACGAATCCCGAGAGCTGCCCAGCCCCTTACAGGAATGATAAATAGGCGCTATTTTGTCATGGAAATTAATTGTCTGCCACATTCTAACTTCAATCATAAATTTCAGATACATAAATTTTGTCTAGTACAAAAAGAGATAAAAAATCAATATATTTTATTTTTTAATAATGCCTATTTAATCGGCTTAAACAAGAACGGGGATCAAAATACGCTACAACAATAGGATTAGTATTGCCTAACTCTTTACAGCACTGGTTCATTGTTATCTGTTCAGGAAAGAAAATCACGTGAAAATTTGTGAATTTACAGCATATTAAAATCCTTAAATAAACCTACCTCTTTCTTAAGCCGAGCTTCTTCATTCTCCTTCAACTCTTCTTTCCTGGACAACACAGCTTGGATTGCTTCCGGTTTAGGAGCTGGTCTTTCTACCTTGTTTGGCCTGGAGGACGTTGCACGAAACCCACTGATTGCTGCCTGAAATAATATAAATGATAGTGTGCTTGGTTTAAGTAAGGACATAAAAATCAATTAAACTGGCTAATATGTGGCTCCTATTTATATCCACCAAAACTCATTCATATGTCTAACCTACGCTTGAGACAACCAACAGATCCTACGCCTACTATATTACCCGAAAATTTGTACCACAAATCCACATCCCTGGGTAAATGTAAAAGGTAAATACAACCAGTATTTACCCAGGTCTTCGCTAAATCTTAATTTATCCAATTTATAACCTATATTGGATATCCTTATCTTATATATCCTATTATATATATTATGTATTTATCAGTATGGCGAAGAGTTAGGGGTGACATGATAAAGGTTTACAAGTGGAAGAATGGTCATAACAAGGGGGGATATTAATAGGGTATTAAAAGTATCAACGTAAGACAGAACACGAAACAATGGGTATAAATTGGTTAAGTTTAGATTTAGGAGGCATGGTAAAATATTGGTGTGGTAACAAGGTTGTTGATTTGTGGAACCAATTACCGTGAAACATGGTGGAGGTGGGGTCCCTCGATTGTTTCAAGCGTGGGTAGGACATATATATGAGTGGGATTGGGTGGTTATAAATTAGACCTGCCTCGTATGGGCCCATAGGCATTCGGCAGTTACCTTTACTCCTATGTGTTTATACATATTAAACCGTATTTTCATTTTTTCTACTTGTACACTTCAATCATGTCAACCACAACTCCTCGCTTTTAATAATAATACCGGTATACGGATTTGCGCCCAGTAAATCCTCCCCGGCCAGGATACGAACCCCGTGACAAAGCGCTAGCGGAACGCCAGGCGAGTGTCTTACAACTACACCACGGAGACTGATTAATATTATATTAAAAATCTTAAATATTAAAAAAGAGATAAGGAGGCCAAAAAAGATACTATGAAGTTTGTATAGCAGGGCAAGCAATCCTAAAGGGATTTTCAGTTATATTGAACAAATATTAGCAAAAGGATAGGTTCATTAAAAACTGAGACAGGTAAGCTAATGGATAATGACCAAGAATGGATAATGACAAGAGTAGTATTTTTAATAAATATTTTATCTTGTATTTACTAAAGAATAACCTAATTCTATGCCTTCAGCCAAACAAGGCTAAGTTGGTGGGGACGAGGACAGGTTGACTAATCTAACAGTTACCAAGGACGATATTATTAAACAAATAGTAAAACTCACACAATACAAATCTTCAGGGCCGAATGAAGTGTTTGTCAGGATGCTTAAAGAATGATAAGAGTAGCTTTGCGAGCCACTGGCTACCATATTTAATAAATCAATACTTAGGCTATTGATTTATTAAATATAGCCTATTAAATAAATAGGCAGAATGCTAGAATCATGGAAGGTTGCTAATGTGGTACCAATTTTTAAGAAAGGAGATAGGAGAAAGGAGATGCTTAAAGAATGATAAGAGTAGCTTTGCGAGCCACTGGCTACCATATTTAATAAATCAATACTTAGGCTATTGATTTATTAAATATAGCCTATTAAATAAATAGGCAGAATGCTAGAATCATGGAAGGTTGCTAATGTGGTACCAATTTTTAAGAAAGGAGATAGATCACTTGCGTCAAACTATCGGTCAATTAGCCTAACGTGGGAAAATTACTTGAATCAATAATTGCAAATACAATTCGTCTTCATCTTGAAAAAACATAAATTAATAAATGAGTCTCAACATAGTTTTACAAATGGCTGCTCATATTTACCAAATCTGGTATAATTTTATTCCAGCATAGTTGAGGCAGCTGATAATAGTAAGGATTATGATGTTGTGTACCTTGACATTAGCAAAGCTTTTGATACAGCCACATGGAAGATTGATTAAAAGATAGAGGCTCATGGTATTAGGGTGCTATGTTAAGTTGGATTAGGGCATAGCTATACCAGATGAAACAGATAGTATAAATGGGGTTAATCAGAGTGGGAAATGTTGTAAGTAGAGTGCCTGTGGCTCTTCCCTGGGAGCTCTGTTGTTTATAAATGATTTAGATTCAGGTTCGAGTAGCAACATTTGCAATTTTTCCGATGATACAGAAATCGGTAGGGAAATTGTTAATGTATCGATACCTTTATTTTAGTATGTAGTTGCGTTTTAGGCGCCATCGGTCGGTGGTGGCATGACAATGATGAATGGCTCCAGTTTCCTACCTTAGCTAGAAAGAGACGTCGTTATGGATGACCTCTGGTGGGTGCCATGTCACGCTCAATGCCATCTAGGTTGTGGTTACAGAGCATAATGTCAACTCCCTGGTGAACGAGTGTTATCTCGTGGTTTCCCCAGTGTCCTGTCCATCTAATTAATGATGTTTTTATGTCCACAGAAGTGATGTTTGGAGGCAGTTATACTGAGGAAGGCAGTTTACCTTGGGCAGTCCACGAACCCTTAGCGTGGCTCTGGAAGAAGACTAAGTAGCCGCCGTCGATCGAAACAGTGTGTTAGCTGCTTGGATAGGCAGTGTTGGTGAAGATCGATAGACCCCGGGATTGGCTATTAAGGGTTACAGGTATGATATGCCTAGTGTGAAGTGCTGCTAGCGGCTTCTGCCAGGGGTTAACTGCCCTTATATGAGTTTGTTTGGGACCCCTGTCAGCGTGTTGCTGAAGCCCTCTGCCAGTAAGTAGCTGGAGAGCGAAGATGGGGTGTAGGTAGATCTTGGTTCTAAAGATCTACCAAGATCAAAAATCTACCAAGATTTCCAAGATCTAAAAATCTACCAAGATCAAAGATATTTATATGTTAAAGATCAAAACATATAAAGATATGTTTTGGCTAAAAAAAACTCCAACGCTCGACTGCTCCGCCGTCTCTCCAATTTTATCTGCTGTCCCTGGCCTCTCTGCAACCCTCAAACGACGTAGCTTTCCAGAGGGCAGCTAAGTACACAGTGACCCAAATGTGATTGAAACAAACTTCCATACCAATCCTCAAAATCTCATTTCGACCTCACTAGTGTTGTTCCCTGGAGGAAGCTGCACCCGATGTTCTCTGCTGCCACATCAACGAGTCTTCACTATTGTGCCTGCCTACATTTATCTTGCTACAACGAATAACAGATCCAAGGCCGGTAAGGCCACTAAGGCAGATAGCGCACCGATTAGGAATAAATGAACTAGCCACGTTAGCATCAAGGTTAGTCCAGCTGTCCCTTCCTCGGGGAGGGACCAACTATCAGTAATCCAAGAGCAATCGGACTTAATAATTAACATGCGAAGTGAAGCTTCAGCAATGCTCAAGATTAATCAAGATCTGTCTGCCAGAGTCGACTTCCTCCAACAAGAATTAAGCTCTCTCAAGACCACAGTTATTGACTTTAAACCAGCAGAAACCACTAGACAACAGGAAGCCATGCTGCAACAGTTTGACAACCATCTTTTTTCAAACCACCTTCAACAGCAACACACTATTACCCAAGACGAATCAGACCAGCATAAACTCCTTGATTCCGTCGTTATCTCTTCACGTTATTTTCCCCAAGAATGTGATGGCGAACACTGTGCTGCCATCGTGATCCATGAATTGCAGAATAAGATTAAATACTCAATCAAAACTAGTGACTTTAAATCTACTTATAGAGTGGGTAACAAATCACCTGGTAGAGAATAACAAGAGAATTCCAGTTAAACTAGATAGCTGCTCCCGCAAGTCTGACCTTATCAAATCTGCAGTCACTAGTAAATCCACTGTATATGTGAACGAATGTCTGACCAGGTTCAGACAAAATCTCTTACTTAAACTGCGTGGTTTCTGCAAAAATAACCCTATAATTAAACATATCCAGAAGGGCCGTGACAACGATTCGAACCTGCGTCCGAGAGCATCCCAGACGCTGCCTTAATCGACTGAGCTACGACATGGTCAAAGGGAGTTGAAACCGAAGTTGTACTGAACTTACTGGATCCCGCAGTCTCTCCGAGACACAAACCAGGGTTTTACACAACTCCCCCCATGCACTCGAGGTATGTCAATAGGCCGTTCTCCCTCTTCGCCCTTGCTTCATTACATAGGGAAGAGGGAGAACGGCCCATTGACATATCTCATGGCATGGGGGAAGTAGGTTCCCCCTATATAATTGGTATAAACTAGATAAGTTCAGATTGAGGAAAGACTTGGTTCGGTAATAGGCTTGTTGATTTGTGGAACCAATTACTGCGTAACATGGTGGAATTGTGGTCCATCGATTGTTTCAAACGTGGATTGGACATTTCACACAGAAATCACAATAGTGTGATGCATCAAATGAACACACAGGGCCATGATGAGCGTTGGAACCTAAGTCTGATAGGATCCCAGACGCTGCCTTAATCGACTAGGCCACGATAAGGTCAAAAGAATTGCAACCGGGAGTTCATCTGCCCTCACCCGGATTCTGCACAAACCAGGGTTTTATACCATGCATCCGGGCTCTGTCAATTAGCTGTTCTACCTCTTCGCCCTTTCTTCATTACACACAGAAATCACAATAGCGTGATGCATCAAATGAACAAATCTGTCTGTGTGGGATTGGGTGGTTATCAATAAGACCTGCCTCGTATGGGCCCACAGGCGTTTTGCAGTTACCATTATTCTTATGTGTTTATACAAATGAAACCTTATTATATTTTTGTATTTGTACACTTCAATCATGTCCATCTCAACTCTTTGCCTTTAATAATAATAATACCCAAACCTGTGTACTTTTGAAATTTATGTAAGGAATTTACACCAAATCAAGGAATGAGTGTGATTAGGATGAGACAAACCTCTCGTCTAGTCAATAATCAACGTCCTAGCAATTATGAACAAATCCACAGGGGTTTAGATTTGGTCAAACCGAGGGTTCGAACCCATGTGCCATGGGTTCGAGTGTTCCCATACGCGCTCTAGACAACTGTGCCTCAACATCGTAAAAAAGTTGCAACCTGGAATGCTACTGCACTCACAATGGTTTCGAGGCTTCCACTGAAGCCTAACCGGGGTTTCATGCAATTTCTCCATGCACTCAGGCTCTGCCAACCAACCTCTGATGCATGTTAGTGACTTTACAAGAATGTCAGGAACAGGCAGGAACACAGAGACTTGACATTAGAATAAGAAGCGGATCATACAGGGGCGGAACGGGTGGTAAAACAGGTCACATTTACCTTCCTGTTGAAATTATTGTTGTACTCGGCGAGGTACTCCTGCAGGTAGCTGACGTCCATGTTGTGTGGTACTGGGCTTGGAAGTTGCGGGAGATGCCTACTGCGCGTAGAAGGTGCGGGAATGATCCACGGAGCTGCAGATCACTCTCAGGCTCAGATGAAACAACTGTACAGCAGAGATGGCAACTTATAATAAGATTCTTTCTAAGAGAGGTGTATTGGCGAGGTGCAATCAAGGAACAGACATGTGACTGGGAACTGGACCAAAAAGTTTTGATTTCGCTCGCCCCTGCTATTTATTCACACATTATCTCAGGTGTTTTGAATGTAGGTTACGGGCCATTCATGCCCGTGCCACCTATTGGGTGGCTTAATTATTATTAATCAATCAATCAGGTGTTTAGACATGGAAACACAGGTAACTGCAGAAGGCCTATTGGCCCATACGAGGCAGCTCCTATTTATAGGCACCCAATTCCATTCATATACATGTCCAACCACTCTTGAAACAATCGAGGCATCCCGCCTCCTCCACGCCACGTGGCAACTGGTTATACAAATCAACAACCCTGTTACCGAACCAGTATTTACCCAGTGCTAAATGAAATCTAAACTTATCCTGGTTCGGTAACAAGGTTGTTAGATTTGTGGAACCAATTACCACGTAATATATCTTGCTCTAGTTAGGCCCCATTTAGATTATGCAGTTCAGTTTTGGTCGCCATATTATAGAATGGATATAAATTCACTTGAACGTGACCAGCGTGACTAAGTTAATTCCCCAAATTAGAAATCTTTCATATGAAGAAAGATTAACAAAGCTTAAGTTGCATTCACTGGAAAGGCGAAGAGTTAGGGGTGACATGATAGAGGTTTACAAGTGGGTGAATGGACATAACAAAGGGGATATTAATAGGGTATTAAAAGTATCAACACAAGACAGAACACGAAACAATGGGTATAAATTGGATAAGTTTAGATTTAGGAAAGACTTGGGTAAATACTGGTTCAGTAACAGGGTTGTTGATTTGTGGAACCAATTCCCGCGTAACGTGCTGGAGGTGGGGTCCCTCGATTGTTTCAAGCGCGAGTTGGACAAGTATATGAGTGGGATTGGGTGGTTATAAACAGGAGCTGCCTCGTATGGGCCAATAGGCCTTCTGCAGTTGCCTTTGTTCTTATGTTCTTATGTAACGTGGTGGAGGTGGGGTCCCTCGATTGTTTCAAGCGCGGGTTGGACACGTATATGAGTGGGATTGGGTGGTTATAGATAGGAGCTGCCTCGTATGGGCCAATAGGCCTTCTGCAGTTACCTTTGTTCTTATGTTCTTCTTATCCAGTTTATACCCTTTATTTCGTGTTCTGTCTTGTGTTGATACTTATAATATATAATATTTTATATAGGGAAAATAATATTTTAGATTTAGTGATAACTAACAGGGAAACACAAATTAAGGACATCGAAATAGGGAGTTACAACTCCCTATTTCCCTTCTAGAAAACAGTGATCATAAAGAAATCAGATTTAGCATTGAATGGAATAGATCTGTAAGACAAAATTCTGTTAAAGTGCCTGGTTTCGAAAAGCTGATTTCAATAGCCTAAGAAATTTTTGGGGTCAAATAGATTAGAAAGTCTTGGGTATGGGGTGTGGGCCGGTCTTGGAGCTAGACGTGAACCCAGCGATAGGTGACGTAAAAGAGGTTTTAATAAAGAACATAAGAACACAGGCAACTGCAGAAGGACTATTGGCCCATGCGAGGCAGCACTTATTTTTAACTACCCAATCCCACTCATAAACATGTCCAACCCACGCTTGAAACAATCGAGGGACCCCACCTTTACCCCGTTACGCGGCAATTGGTTCCACAAATCAACAACCATGTTACTGAACCAGTATTTACCCAAGTCTTTCCTAAATCAGTCAGGTGCAGTCACAGTGAGAGGTTGTGTTAGCTGGAGCTCCGATTCTAATAACATTATTATTGCAATAATGGAGGGATTTGGTGAGTATGGTTGGAGCTCTGAGAGCAGAGATGGATTCCCTGCTGGAGGAGGTGCGACGGCTGGGACTTCGGGAGGAAACGAAGGAGGAGGCCAGTGTTGACGGGACCTCATTAAGAAGGACTGACGGGACCAGTATTAAGAAGTCCTCGTCTTGGCAAGTTGTGAAAGACAGGGGTCTTAAGAAGACCTTGGCAAAACCGACAACTAATAGCCTACACCTATACGAAGGAGGAGACCAGTAGTAAAGAGAACTCTTCTTGGAGAGTTGTGAAAGACAGGGGCCTTAAGAAGACTTTGATAAAGCCGCCTTCAAACGCCATAGCAACTTCTAATTCATTTGACGTTTTGGAGGACGAGTGCTGTGGTGAGACTGCGGATCGCGCAAAAGGGAAAGCAACGAAGAGCAAGGAAACGCAGGTCCCTCAGAGAGTAAAGGAAGTACCTAAGCAAACCATAGTTGTGGGAGATTCCCAGATAAGGTATTTGGATAGAACGTTTTGTGCTAGAGATAGGGGGAACAGGTTAAGGGTTTGCTATCCCGGAGCTGGCATTGGTGATATTATAAACAACATGAATGATATTATGGCTGGAAATGGGAACAATCCCATTATTTGCAATAACGTGGGAGGAAATGATGTTGCTCGAGTTGGTCTATTCCATTCTGTCCTAAATCTTTTTTTTTTTGTGATCACTGTTCCCTAGCTCACCCTAGCCCTATTTCGATGTCATTAATTTGTGTTTCCCTGTTAGTTAACACTAAATCTAAAATATTATTTTCACGCGTTTGTTCCTTAATGTGAGGCGTAAGAAAGCAATCATCAATTAATTCTAGAAAATTCTCTGCTTCACTATTCCCTGTCTTGCTCAACCAGTTTATTCCAATAAAATTAAAGTCACCCATGACATGGGTGACTTTTTAAACTAGTCAACCTGTCCCTGTCCCCACCCACATATACAGGATCGGCTGAAGGCATGTTGTTAGTGTTCGACTTTAGTAAATACAGATATAAAATATTTATAAAAAATACTACTCATCTCTTCATCATTATCTGTTATTTGATCTGTCTCAGTTTTTAATGGACCTATCCTTTCCCTAATCTTTGTCCGGTATAACTGGAAAAACCCTTCAGGATTTGTCTTTGCTCGCTCTGCTATGCAAACTTCATAGTTTCTTTTTGCTTTCCTTATCTCTTTTTTAGTATTTCTAACCAGTTGAACGAATTCCTGTTCTAAACTGACTTCCCTAATTCTTAATCCTTTTGTACCACGCTCTCTTTTTACCTATAAGGTTCTTCAGATCCTTTGTTATCCACTTTGGATAATTAGTATTCGATCTATTCAATTTATATGATATACTACATTCCTGGGCTTTGGTTAGAATATTTTTAAATAGGTTATATTTTGAGTCCACATCGAGAACCCCTTTTACGTCACCTATCGCTGGGTTCACGTCTAGCTCACACCCCATACCCAAGACTTTTCAATCTGTTTGACCCAATAAATTTCTTAGGTTATTGAAATTAGCTTTTCAAAAATCAGGTACTTTAACAGAATTTTCTTTTACAGATCTATTCCATTCTATGCTAAATCTGATTTCTTTATGATCACTGTTCCCTAGATCATTCCCTATTTCGATGTCCTTAATTTGTGTTTACCTGTTAGTTAACACTAAATCTAAAATATTATTTTCCCGCATTGGTTCCTTAATGTGTTGCGTAAGAAAGCAATCATCAATTAATTCTATAAAATCTTCTGCTTCATTATTCCCTGTTTTGTTTAACCAGTTTATTCCACTAAAATTAGTCACCCATGACATAAATACTGTTAGATATAGATATTTCATCCCATAGATGTTTTGCTTCCATTCTGTCTAAATTTCTTGGCCTATATATAACTCCTATTATAATATTATTTCCTTTTTTGTTTAATTCTATCCAAATAGTTTCTGTGTGTGGCTCAGATTTGATTTCCTTTTTTGTTTAATTCTATCCAAATAGTTTCTGTGTGTGGCTCAGATTTGATTTCCTTTTTTGTTTAATTCTATCCAAATAGTTTATGTGTGTGGCTCAGATTTGATTCCCTCTTTGAGATTACATTTCAAATTGTCCCTAACGTATATGGCTACTCCCCCTCCTCGTCTAATGTATATATCTGTGTGAAATAGTTTAATTCCATTTATTTGATATTCAGCTAATAGTTCTCTATTTTCTACATTCATCCACGTTTCGGTAAGTGCAATAATATCTATTTTTTCTGTGCAGACAAGAGCATTTAATTCGTTAATTTTATTTTTTAGACTTCTACTGTTAGTGTAATATACCCTAAGTGAATTGTTATTTTGAGGCCTATGAATTTTCCTAATCATTTTGCCAATTCCTTTCTCTCCCAAACACATACTTTTATTTTCCTTCCTCCAAATCAATTCCCATACCATTATCTACTAACAGTTTAAACCCAAACAAACACCTCTAACCACTGGTTTCAACGAGTTCGCAGCAGCAACAATCCCAGCCGTCGATAGATGCACCCCATCCCAAGCATACATTTCATTTCTTCCATAGAAGTGTTCCCAGTTGTCCATGAAAGATATTGCATTAGATTTGCAATATCTTTCCAGCCTGCAATTAACATTAAGTGTCCTCAACTTACATTCATTTCCCACTCCCTTTCTTGGAAGAATGCCACATGACCGGGATTCCTCCCTTGTTCCTAACTAATTCTATTGCTGTCTTGAATCTCTGTAGTAGTTCCTCACTCCTAACTCGCCAACATCATTACCCCCTGCACTAATACAAATAAGTTTGTATTAGTGCAAGTTTGTTCCAATTTCCCGTCATAATATCTTTCATGTTTCCAACAATATCACCAATACCAGCTCCAGGATAGCAAACCCTTAACCTGTTCCCCTTATCTCTGGCACTAAACGTTCTGTCTAAATACCTGGTTGATGGGGTTCTGGGAGTTCTTCTACTCCCCAAGCCCGGCCCGAGGCCAGGCTTGACTTGTGAGAGTTTGGTCCACCAGGCTGTTGCTTGGAGCAGCCCGCAGGCCCACATACCCACCACAGCCCGGTTGGTCCGGCACTCCTTGGAGGAGTAAATCTAGTTTCCTCTTGAAAATTGTTAGGGATCTAGATCCCTCAGCTATTTTTCCCTAATTTCTAGATTAGGCTAGGCACTCTAGAAACTGAAGCTTTCAAAATAACATATGCTTGTTGGGTGTTGAATGAAAGCTTATGTTACGAACTATCATGTGTGAGTAGTTAGAAGTCTGTGATTGCTCAGTAGAGAGAATTACAGAGATTTTCCTGTTTCTGTGAAATAGGATGGGAATTGAGAGTGAAGTGGTGTAGGGAGGTACTAGACTCTCCCAACGGTTTTACAGGGGGAGGGGAGGGAGAGTGGAGTGACGCTGCCTTCCCCCCCACATGGGAGACATCACGCCACTCTCCTTAGGCCTCCTCCTCCTTGTGACGTCACAGGATACCCGAGGGTGACGGAGGCATATGATTGGGTGCCGCACGTGTGGTCCAAGCCTAGTTTTGGCGCGAAGAACTATGAGTGGGTCCGGCATGTGGGAGCCGTGCCGGCTTCAAGCTGATTGGTCTAGGCATGGTAGTAAGGAGGTAGGGGCATCTTGAGTCCCCTTAGCCCGCCAAATCGGCAGTTTGAATTGGGCGGCCAGGGAAGGAAGACGTGTCTGGGTGGAGGGGGGGGGGAATTTTCCCCCTCCACCCCCTGTTAATCGCTTCTGTCATCCAAATTACTCGATTGGTGACACTCCTGCCATCAGGGGTTGTGTCAAGGCCTAATTAAGTGAATTGGGGCCAGGGATTTATGGAAGAAACAGTAAAAAGCTAAGAGACAGTTGACTGTGTGAACGCATGAGGCAGGCTGGCAGAGCCTCATGGTGTAACAAATGGAGCGCGTATCCTGTCTAGTGGCAAGGGACAATTGATGTTGGGCAGTGTACGTGTAGGTGATATTACAGGCCCATGTTGGACTTTGCATTCCGCCAGGCTGCGTCAGTATGGGGACGCCGCCGGTCATTGTCACCACAGTACAGAGCAAGGCAGGCTCAGCCGCGTGGGTACTCCTGTGGGCGGCACCCATGTGCGCGCCCGCCCGCGGGTGGAGGCCACCCACCACCCCGCCCGCCAGCCCGCACCTGGGAATCTCCCATAACCAAAATTCGCTTTGTTCCTCCCTTTTCCCTTAGGGCACTTTGAGGGACCTGCGCTTCAATGATCCTCGTTGCTTTGTCTTTGCCTCCTCGTTGAACTACAGGTTCACCACAGCACTCGTCCTCTAACACATCAAATGCGTTAGAAGTCCTTAGGCTATTACTGTCGGTTTTGCCAAGGTCTTCTTAAGACCCCTGTCCTTTACAACTTGCCAAGACGAGGTCTTTTTAATACTGGTCGCCTCCTTTGTTTCTTCCTGATGTTGTTTCAGCTGTTGTAACTCCTCTCGTAGCGAATCCAGCTCTGTCCTCAGAGCTCCAACTAGATTCACCAGTACCTTCACTTATCCTTCTATTATTCGTATAATAATATTACTACAATCGGAGCTCCAGCTAACACAACCTCTCATTGTGACAGTACCTCACTGACTGGAACGTATGTCGTGGGAAGCAGCTACGGGAAAGGACTATCGCTACATAGGTCTTCCGCAAATTTCATTGTGTCCCCCACTAACTCTGCCTATTACCTTTAATTACATGACTCCTGACTTTTTTTACATGACTGTGACTTCTCCACAAAATGTTTATTTAAATCCCCTTTGGGTGCAGTACACCTCTTAATATTTGGTTTAACATAAGAAATGGTCGTCTGACTGGTCAGACGACTATTTGAGAATTTTTAAATTACTTTTTTATTAAAATATTCAAGAAAATTCTAAAATTTAAATAACTTAAATTTGCCTCCCCCCCCCCTGCAACAACAAATACATTTACCCTCAATAGTGACATTTACCATAAATAGTGAGGTTACTGTGGCTGGCGTGCCTTATGTTACCTCCTGGTTCTTTGTGTGTTCACTGATTGAGTAACAAAATTCTACACCAGTTGTAACTGTACTTTGTATAAATACTATTTTACTGCCTGTTGTCAAGTGTTGAGTGTAAAAAATAGCAAAGAATTGGTTTCCAAGTTAAATAGCTGAGAAATCCAAGAAGAGAAGTTTTCCGGATTTGTCGTTTACATTGGTTTTCATTTGATACATATTTAGTGTATATGTCTCATTGAATATGACCGCATATTCTGTATTTACTATTTTCTGGTTTAGGGCTTCTATCCCTCTAACTATTTTCTTAGCATCAGGGCTTAGCTGAAATAGGAGTTCTCCAAAACTCATTTTCGTAATTTTAAGGTGAAGAAAAGAAGTGAATTACAATAGAATGTATTACACTTATTTATACAATTTGCACAACGCTTCGAACCTCCATGGTTCTTTCTCAAGTGAAAGGAATTTTCAGGTTTGGTTGATTTTATACCCGCACTGGGTCAGGTGATAAGACAATAAAGGTGAAAACATGGGGGAATACATAAGAACATAAGAATGCGGAAGGCCTATTGGCCCATATAAGGCAGCTGCTATCTACATACAATGATTAGTCAAGTGTAATTGTCCTGTTATGTTGAACGGTGTCTTCTGTGTTGGCATCGTTATGTTCTATTTAGTGTATAGAGTATATTCTTTCCCAGTGTGGAGTTTCTTCCCTGAGTAATATTCCTCCCTAATTCCTCCTCTGGCTAAAAGTTATTTCCTTAGATTTGAAATTTCTCCCTTGGAAAGCAAGTGCCTTTACACACAGAGATCACACTAACGTGATGCATCAAATGAACAAATCCACAAGGGCAGTGACGAGGATTCGAACCTGCGTATGGGAGTAAGCTCAGTCTGACAGTAAGCTAGCTCAGTCCATTAAGGCAGTGTCTGGGATGCTCCCAGATGCAGGTTCGAATCCTCGTCACTGCCCTTGTGGATTTGTTCAAGTGACTTTCTTTACAGCTGAATATAAATATATTTTTTTTTAATTTACCCAACTCACTTGCAGTTCTCGTGGTAGGAAGCCTTCTATTGATAGTTTAGTCATAAAAAGCGGTAAATACCAAAGTTCAAAAGAACTTTGTTGTTGCTTTGTTCAACACCTGTTGAACAAGCTCTTGTTCAACAGGTGCTTGTTCATGTTCACATTTGGTGGCGCAGAAGTGCCACATATATTATCAAGTTTTTCACAGCATAATATTCTAGGATTATTACAAAAAATTGGCAGCTATGTACTTTTTAGACATTCTTTTATTGATATAATCTGTACACTACAACATTTCTCTCCAGCTACTATGACAGGTGACGTTTTTCACCCTTCTCCAGGCAGGGGATGGCAGTTAAAGAAAAACATTTAAAACGTGGACAAATGAAAATTAAAATAGAATTTTAAATGCAGTTTCCATTTCCTATAGATGTCTTTCTTCCTCGCCCTGATTGCCCCTCCATAGAGGGACGGGGTGAGAGGGGCGGGAGTGAAACACAATAAATGTTTACATGTAGCACCTAATAGACAGAGTTGCATAAAAAAATTAGGAAATATATTAAACTTTTCAAAAGTTTTTTCTATCAGAAATGATAATGTACAGTGATAATTTTAATTTAAATATGTATGGATGGTATTTTTATGATTTGAGTCAAAGTTAAATTATAAGCTAATCCTAAATATGCTGAACATTTCTCAATACCGCCTAACCCACGTAAAATATTTCTAAGCTAAAAACAAGATGTCAAAATATTAATAAACAGCTTTGAAAGATATTTCTTGAAATGCCAAGCAAAGTCGCTGTCTATGTGAGGTCTTGCTTACTAGGCTACATATTGCTGTTATGGCGGCTAGTTATGATATAGATAGGTAGATAGATTCATAGATAGATACATTCATACATACGTACATACTAACATACATACATGTGTGTAAGTCACGAAAATTAACACGTGATGAAAAATGTGAATGTCAGATCACGGAGGAAGAATTGAATTTTCTTTAAATTTTGTTCCTATTTCAGTTCTTCCTCCGTGGTCTGACACTGTCACAAACATACATAAATGGATTGATAGATATAGAACATGTCAAATTACCTAACATTTTGTCAAAACATGTTATATGCCCCATGTAACATAATAAAATTAGAACTTCAATACAGAAATGGCGGAAACGTATGGGGACTGAATAGTGCAAAAAGGTGGCTAGTGAATGGCGCGAAAATGGTTACCTTGAGGTGTTTCCGGGACTTAGCGTCCCCGCGGCTAAATCGTCGACCAGACCTCTTAAAGAGGGTGAGGCTAACGAGTGAATGAGGCAAGAAGACTGGTAATTGAATGGGGCGAGAAGGGTGGTGAGTGAATGGGGCAAGAAGGGTGGTGAGTGAATGGGGTGGGAATGTTGGTGAGTGAATTGGGCGAGAAGGGTGGTGAGTGAATTGGGTGGGAATGTTGGTGAATTGTGGTGGCATTTACAATAAACAATTACACACCAGGTATCTTGTGTACTCAAATCATAACTTTTTTTAACGTTCAACATTTCTTAGATGGTTTTAAGTGCTTCTTTCTCACAATCTTCCTCTTCCTCTTCTCGTCGAATATCCTCAAGATCTTCTTTAAGTCCAATTTTGGCAGATATTCTCTCTTCTTTTTGCACCTGAGAGAAAGATGCCTCCATATCACCGCAGTCATCAACTTCATCCCTGAAAAACACATTATATAAGTCACATCTCCAAACAATTATTCTTAAGTATGCAGCTGAAATCTCTTGACCCCTTAAGGATTCGAACAATTTACAAGAGGTCATCATTCATACCGAATCTAAATCTTTACTTCGGGCATTGTTATCCAGCCAGCACAAAGATAATATAAAACTCATCACTGAAATCTTACAATAGGAAAAGAAGCACACAATCTAGGGCTGTTAGTCACCCTAAATTATATACCAAATTACATTTGCATAGTTGATTATGTAAAAGGCAGACTCACTAGTAAAAACTGCTACTGCTTTAACTGTTGTACAGGTAAAAATACCTCTAAGTTTCTCATAGATTAAAGAGCAAAACAAAAAGAAAGAACTCCCAAATATCAAAAGTCGCCACAGAGCCAAAGTAGCGAAAAGCGGACACATTTCAATGTGGTGCTAACATGCCACGGGGTACTACATCTTCAAACCTGGTAAAAAGCTATCCAGAGAAATTGCATTAGCCATACAAACTTAGACTTGTCTATAAGTGCTGCTGGAAGGTAACAAACCCAATAGTTAGAGGGTGTCATATCTGTGGAAAAGATGCAGAAATGCTACTTTTACATTACATATTAGAATGTGAAGCAACTCAAGCACTGCGCATCAAACTCAACATTCAGCCAACTTGAGCAGCTGCATTAAATGCAAAATTCACATTTAATGCGACTTCAATGGTTTAAAAAAAATGAAGAATGGGACACACTAGTGAACACTGTGCATCTATATCCACTGCCAAGATAATGTACAAATCACATAATGTACCAAGATAATGTTAAAACAAAAGACTAAAACCAGTGCGAAAAGAAGAAAACTATACCTTCATATGAAACTTTGACCCAAATATCAATGTAACAAAATTACTGTCAATAATCGAACTCAATTAGGGCTCAGTTCAACCCGTGCTACATGTACATTTCGTTCCAAGTAGTTAAACCTAAAACAAAACAGGTCTAGATGACATAGTTAAGAATGCATATAGAAATATGTGCGTAAATGATAACTAATAGACTCACTAAATGTACGGTATGTTAGCTTCATATTACGATAGATGGAAACTTAAAATCCTAATTCAATAAATCTTTAAATTAAACAAAGAGAAAATAAGTATGGCAGATTCCTTTTTTACATACAATGGTAAAAACCCAACACTCGTGTCTCTTTCTGATCAGTGTCAGTTATCTGCGATTTATGTAATTTTATGAGAGGCAATTGTCACGGAGAAAACACTAGGAAGAGAAAGTTAAGTTAAAAAGTTCAAAATTCTACACTGTTACGGCCCTCTCGGGACGCAACGGGGTTCTTGCTCTGATGTTGTTAGAGGAAGATATATGTATCCGTTCCCAAGCCAGTAGTGGCTATCAAGGGATGAGATCCGTGACGCAAGTAACTTAAAAGGGAGTAGGGAAAGAAAGTTAAGAACTTAATATAATATAATGTTTACCATCACCGTTTAAATATATAGAATAAAAGAGTACACAAAGGGGAGGGGTATTAACACTTCACAAGGGGATCGTGCACAATCTAGTCTTCTGCTGAAGACTCTTGATCAAGAAGCTAGGTGCTGAGTCCGCGGTGCTTTCTTCGTGGCCTCAAGACGTGTCCTCTGAGAACGCCGAGCCTACCCTGGCCACAGGTCAGCCACAACACAGGTCCACTGGGGGCACCGTCGTGGAGGCCGTCAACCACACGTCCAGCAGGTCTGCTGGCAGGTACAGAGCCACCAAGGCTGGTACGGCCACTCCACGAACGATATAAGGGGTACGCCCTAGACAGGAGTCTCGTGTGATATCACCAATCACCCTCCTGTCCTCAATACCCCAGTGGATTATCGTCTCCGACCGTCGGTCCCGGGTAAATCCTTCCACTGCCACTCCACTGGCAGGCTTAACACACCACAGTGTTCTTCCGGGGGGGACGACGTCACGACAGCTGCAGCAAACTTCACTGTATGGAGACTGGCTGCCTCGGGTAGACTGACTCTACCTTCAACACAGTGGTCCCAGGTCGGCTCTGTAAGCAGACACGTCATCAATAACAGGGATACTAAAACACCACACTTACAGGCTCAGATACAAACGCCCGACATATCCACTCCATAGATGGCGCTGTCGTCGGAGCACCACCTCACCAGAGGTCAGGAGCGGCGGTGTTGAGCGCTGAACCAGACTGGAAACTGGTCCTCGAGGCCAGTACACGCTGTCCTCACTAGGTGTCGTCGTTCGTTTGGCGGGGGTTTCGGGAGCTGACCCACAGATGGCGTGTTTGTCACAGCTCCAGGCTCGGACGCTGGATCCGGGTTCGTAACATACACACACTAAAGTATTTTTGTAAAATTAATACACTATTATATAAGACAAAGAAGAGATATGGGAAAAAATTGTATAAATTTTTAATCAAAGAAAAAGATTTGTCGAAACTATTAAACAAGAGAAAGTGGTGAAAGAATCCTCATGAACAAACTTGCAACAGAATTTACGAGGAAATGTGTTTAAGCATGTGTTTACATGTGTAGCATCGAGAACAAGAGGCAATAATTTCAAGCATTCAAACAAATACGCAATACAGTATATGCATAAATGTCTGTTAAATAAGAAAGTAGTGTATGTTTAAAACATCTGGAATATCAAATCAACGTATAATAAGATTATAGATAAGGCAGGAAACCAGTACTGTGGCTCCCATCCTGTGACCATTTAGTTAACGCATTCGCACATATGTACACAAAAGGAAAAATACTCAAACAAAATACAATACTCACCGATACTTTCTCTTATCATAGCCAAATAGGTTTCTGATTTCCCTCGAGAAATCTATCCCTTGATCTCCATCGTCAATGAAATCATCCATATCAGAGTCTTCCTCCTCTTCTGAATCACTGGCAATGCGCAGTTTGGGATGTGGAATCTTCTGTGGTCTTAATGGTTTCATGTCTTTTGTTTGCATATATCTAGGCTTCTGAGGCTTCATATCTTTACCAATAGAAGTTTGAGGTTCTGAAGGCGCTGGTCTGGAATTTTGCACAGGTTTGATTCCTTTGATTTGAGGATGATCCCGAGGCCAATGTCCCGCAGTTGCAAATAACTTCATTCTGTCCGCTACTTTAGATTCTTGTTTGGGCTCCTCGAGAGCTTGGTTTAATTTGGCAGTATTTTCTTGTTTCTTTATAATCTCACCCTTCTCACTCAGTTTTGGTGAATCTTTTACATCAGCCTTTTGTTCCTTTTTCTGGGGCTTTTCAACTCCGGTTTTGTCTTGTGGCAATTTTCCCAACCATTTTAGCTTACGTCTTCTCTCGTCTTCCAGCTTTAGTTTCTCTATGGCAGTCAGAGGCCGACCAAAGTATTTCTGTGATATGCCTTTGTCTTTCTCTTTTTTTCCATCCTTCAAGTTTGCAAGAGGCAGTGACTGCTTCTTGCGAGCAATTACAAGAAGCTCTTTAAAACTCACTGGTGGTGGTGCGTCCGGTCTAGGCGTCACCTTGAGCTTTTTTGGGTTCTTATCATAACCCTTGTTTTCCCTCTCTCTACTGTATTTACGTTTTAATTTTCCAGAAGTTGATTTATCTTCCAGTTGAGTCTTCACTGTGTTGGTAACTCCGCTCTGTAATAACATACAGTAATATTATTATTATAAAAAAACATAATAAAATACCAATATTTTTATGTTTGTAAAAAGAAAATATGGAATCAAAATGTCTCAGCCCAACCTGTCCTCCTACCTAACTCGCAAGCGCCACAGACATGTCTGACCTGTGTCACTTCCAGACACATTTTTGACCTGTGTCACTTACAGACACCTGATTGACCTGTGTTACTTATAGACACATGTCTGATATGTGACATTTACAGACACATGTCTGACCTGTACAAGGATATAGCGGAGTATAATAAGACAACTGAACTCCTTCATAATACTCATAGAAAACGAGATTTCACTCACCTTGATATCTGCTGCACTGCAATTAGCATTGTTTGCATATTGATTAACCAGCTTGCTGAAAATGTGCTGATTATTAGTAGATTCATATCCAAAATCATTCATGTCATACTGCTCCTCTCCTTTGACAGTCGCTATGTTCTGCAACGACAATACAGCGATCATTACATCTTGCAATACAATACAACAAGAGCAGCAATATCAAATAATTGAATCAGAACATTTTTATTGTGAATTGACTCGCATTCGTCAATAGGCATTCTACAGTTCCCTAATTCCTATGTTACTATGTTCTCTGGGGACATGTTTGATGTCCCAGAGACCCTTTCTCGTCTGTGGCTGGATGGGACACCCAGCTGGTATAGGGACTCCCCACTGAGGCTGTATGGGTCACGTAGCTGGTATAGGGACTCCCCACTGTGGCTGCATAGGACACGCAGCTGGTATAGGGACTCCCCACTGTGGCTGCATGGGTCACGCAGCTGGTATAGGGACTCCCCACTGTGGCTGTATGGGACACGCAGCTGGTATAGGGACTCCCCACTGTGGCTGTATGGGACACACAGCTGGTATAGGGACTCCCCACTTTGCTGGATGGGACACCCAGCTGTTATAGGGACTCCCCACTTTGCTGGATGGGACACCAAGCTGGTATAGGGACTCCCCACTTTGCTGGATGGGACACCCAGCTGGTATAGGGACTCCGCACTGTGGCTGCATGGGACACGCAGCTGGTATAGAGAATTCTTATCATTAATTCAAACTAAACTGATTTACTTTAAAATATTTTTTAACATTGAAATTTTTTATTAAATTATCTATACAACTGATATTGCAATTTAACTTCGATTTATCATATTGGTTTGTTATTTCATTTGACAAATGTCCCTCCACAGAACACCGCCTATAGTGTTCCTATAGAAAGAACACTCGAGAAACCGTGCTTTATAATTGAAAGGAGAGTCTCGCGTCAGTACGTATTGGTCCTCAGAATACTAGAATTAAGCTGGTAATACCACTTCAATATTTGATTTAAAAAATAATAACACTAATTCAGGTATTAGAAAATGAAAACCATGAAGCTACTAAAGCAGTAGTTTCATTAATATTTCTAATAACACCAAATAATCAATATTCTCTGTGCAAGCTTACCTTAGCATCATCTACAACAAACTTGGAAGCCCCCTTGTTGATTATGGCCTTAACTTGCTTATTACACTTCCTGGCTTGTGCTCTCAGCGCCAGCAAATTCTGAAATGTCAAGTTTTCTGTGTCAAATGTTTTGAATTCAAACACTAAACAATAGGTTGTGGAGTTGTTATATTTACCAAGATTAGCATAATGGCAGCTATAACAACTTCACAACCAGCTCCATGGGAAAAACGCTCAAACATTGATGAACAAGTATTGTGAAATAAAATGTTCCATGTGACATACGTATAAAAATAAAACAATTGTTGGTTAAACAACATAATATGTTTGCGTTAAACAAATCTTTTTGAGCTGGTCCCTGTAATCCTGACCAGTGTGACTTTCTCGTCTATGATGTAGTGTTAATCTTTACTCATCTTAAATCATTAAGCGAAATACGTCGTCAAACAGATTTGAAGTTATCAATAAAAACTTCATTTGGCAATATAAATAAAATAAATAAATTTGACAATAAAAAGTTCATTTTGCAATAAAATGCCTCATTTGGCAATTCAACTCCAGATTGGAAATAAAAGGTCCCTGCCCTACATTGACAAGAAAGAATTACAGCACACATTCAACACAGCTAAAAATTAAAAAAAAAAAAAAAAAAAAAAAAAAAAACTGTTAGTATATTCGACAAAATCAGATATTATGTTCCCCACTCTGCTCTCCTCTCATTATACTACTCGCTAATCTTACATAAGGTGCATGGGGTTCACCCACTGCAAATTACATCAATCCCAACATCACTCAACAACAATCCGAATAATAACAATCTGTTTTCAAACACAAACTCTTAAAGAGTTTTAAACCTTTCTGTTTAAGTCCTTAAACATGCTAAACATACACTCACTCCACCCATTCTCTTGTGCTTTTTAAATGTACAAAGCCCTTATCCTAAATCCTTATATGAAACTCTTCATTGACAGACGTAATAGAACCCATGTGCACCTCACCAGAATTAAGTATCTCTGTGATAGCCCCAGAGTCAAACAATCTGTGTAAAAAACTTTGCAAATAAATTGTCTATGGAATTCCCTCCCTAAATAATTACAAAGCTGTCCACCCTATGATTTACTCAAAAGTAAAACCAAAAAATAGCTAATTTCAAGCTCATAGTTTCCACCCTTGTGCTTCAAATTCACACTGCATCTTGTGCTGCCGACTTCCCCAATATTAGTACTAAAGACATGCAACTTCATCACTGTAATCACTGCCATCAACTTATATCGTAGTTATTATGTTCAACACAATATACATGTTTTGCTACAATGTACCTACTTATAATAATCTGTTATGTACTCTCACAAAATAAATAAATAAATGAGCAGACTCGCTACAGCTCATAACACAGCCCGGCTTCTCCAGCGTCACTAAACACATGTACTAAACTGTCCGAACCTAACCTAACTGCGGACCCACGAACAGAAAACGGGACATCACGTCAATTATGTGAGCCGCGGCGATATTTGGTACATCAGTTTTTGACCTTTAGAGATTTATAAGTCAAAATGCAATGTAGTACTGGAGAGGCCAGGTTGTATAACAGGCAGAGAAGATATGGTTTTGCTCTTGACAATTGGAGATCCCGGATTCGATTCCCAGGCTGAACAGAAGTGGTTGCGAAATATTCCTTTCACTTAATGCCGCTGTTCACCTTGCAACTCCTAACCTAGGAGTTGGGCATTGCGGATTGTATGCTGGTGAAGGTCAGTAGTTTGACCTTGAGGGGACCTCAATGCAAGCCTAAAGTATACATGTAAACTTCCTTTAAAAACAAAGTATTTAAAGAACTAGCTGACACCCTCTCCCTGTCCCCCTGTCCTCCCCGTCATTCCCCCCCCCCTTCCCTATTCCCTCATCCTAATAATCATTTTCCACTCCCCCATCCCCTTCGTTCCCTCTTCCTCCCACCATTCCCTTCCCTGTCCCCTCGTCTTCGTCACCATCCCCCACTCTCCTTGTCCTCCCCACCATTCTAAACTGGGGAGGACAAGTAAACCACCATTCTCCCGTCCCCTCATCCTTCCCACCAATCCCCATTCCCTAGTCTGATGCGTTCCCAAATGATCTGATGTTCCCATCAGAAAAATGGGAACATCAAATGATATGATGGTATCATTATCACTGAAAAATAAGAAGAACAGTTAAGAAAACGAAATGTAAAACAATGAAAAAATAAACAAATAAATTATACTCACAAAATGAACGGTAAGATAACATCACAGCCCAATTCCAACGCAATGTCACACAAAATAATTAAATCAAAATGAATATAAATCGAAATCTATGAAAATTCAATTTATCAACGAAATCGAAAACAATGATATGGAATCGCAGTATATTTAGTATAGCATGTACTGCTTCTACGTGCAACAAATGGCACTGTTTTTCCCATAAAAACTTGTTTTTACCTTTCACAGGAGTGACATCTATATAGTAGATATATAAAAATACGTCCATATTCGAATGGAACTTTGTTTCAAAATTTCAAAGCAATCGGTAAAGAGGTTTCGGAGATTTCCCTCACATGAAAAACGCAGTTTAAAAAAAACTGTTTACCTGTCACATACATGATATCTATATAGTAGGTATATAAAAACACGCTCTATGCAAATGGAACGTTGTGTCAAAATTTCAAAGCAATCGGTGAAGAAGTTTGGGAGTTTACCGATTTTGAACAAATGAACATTTTCAATTTTATTTATATAGATATTCCAATTTACTTTAAAACCTGAAAGCAATACTTGAAATAAAGAAGAGAGGCAAGTGTCGCCCTGCTCCTCCTCCTGACTAACTTTTTCCAGCACAAGAACACGGTGTAACAAGTCAACTTTGAGCTCAAATATGTAAGGTGAACACGAAGAACAATAGATAAAATTATATTATATGAACATTAGTAGGAGTAAAAGAGTTAGAGAGACCACAGCATGCCACAGGAAAAACAAGAGTAGAGGCATCATGAGGAAGCCATCAGTGCGTTCAGTAATTATGTTAGGTAATCTTGAGATGATTTCGGGGCCTAGCGCTACCGCGGCCCGGTCCTTGACAAGGCCTCCTTGTTACACATCCCCAGGAAGTGTTGCTTCTTGGAAGTAACCCCAGGAAGCAGCCCGTAGCAGCTGTCTAACTCCCAGGTATCTATTTACTACTAGGTACACAGAGGCATCAGGGTGAAAGAAATTCTGCCCATTTCTTTCCACCTCCACTGGGGATCGAACCCAGAACCTTGGAACTACGAATCCCGAGAGCTGCCCAGCCCCTTACAGGAATGATAAATAGGCGCTATTTTGTCATGGAAATTAATTGTCTGCCACATTCTAACTTCAATCATAAATTTCAGATACATAAATTTTGTCTAGTACAAAAAGAGATAAAAAATCAATATATTTTATTTTTTAATAATGCCTATTTAATCGGCTTAAACAAGAACGGGGATCAAAATACGCTACAACAATAGGATTAGTATTGCCTAACTCTTTACAGCACTGGTTCATTGTTATCTGTTCAGGAAAGAAAATCACGTGAAAATTTGTGAATTTACAGCATATTAAAATCCTTAAATAAACCTACCTCTTTCTTAAGCCGAGCTTCTTCATTCTCCTTCTGCTTCAACTCTTCTTTCCTGGACAACACAGCTTGGATTGCTTCCGGTTTAGGAGCTGGTCTTTCTACCTTGTTTGGCCTGGAGGACGTTGCACGAAACCCACTGATTGCTGCCTGAAATAATATAAATGATAGTGTGCTTGGTTTAAGTAAGGACATAAAAATCAATTAAACTGGCTAATATGTGGCTCCTATTTATATCCACCAAAACTCATTCATATGTCTAACCTACGCTTGAGACAACCAACAGATCCTACGCCTACTATATTACCCGAAAATTTGTACCACAAATCCACATCCCTGGGTAAATGTAAAAGGTAAATACAACCAGTATTTACCCAGGTCTTCGCTAAATCTTAATTTATCCAATTTATAACCTATATTGGATATCCTTATCTTATATATCCTATTATATATATTATGTATTTATCAGTATGGCGAAGAGTTAGGGGTGACATGATAAAGGTTTACAAGTGGAAGAATGGTCATAACAAGGGGGGATATTAATAGGGTATTAAAAGTATCAACGTAAGACAGAACACGAAACAATGGGTATAAATTGGTTAAGTTTAGATTTAGGAGGCATGGTAAAATATTGGTGTGGTAACAAGGTTGTTGATTTGTGGAACCAATTACCGTGAAACATGGTGGAGGTGGGGTCCCTCGATTGTTTCAAGCGTGGGTAGGACATATATATGAGTGGGATTGGGTGGTTATAAATTAGACCTGCCTCGTATGGGCCCATAGGCATTCGGCAGTTACCTTTACTCCTATGTGTTTATACATATTAAACCGTATTTTCATTTTTTCTACTTGTACACTTCAATCATGTCAACCACAACTCCTCGCTTTTAATAATAATACCGGTATACGGATTTGCGCCCAGTAAATCCTCCCCGGCCAGGATACGAACCCCGTGACAAAGCGCTAGCGGAACGCCAGGCGAGTGTCTTACAACTACACCACGGAGACTGATTAATATTATATTAAAAATCTTAAATATTAAAAAAGAGATAAGGAGGCCAAAAAAGATACTATGAAATTTGTATAGCAGGGCAAGCAATCCTAAAGGGATTTTCAGTTATATTGAACAAATATTAGCAAAAGGATAGGTTCATTAAAAACTGAGACAGGTAAGCTAATGGATAATGACCAAGAATGGATAATGACAAGAGTAGTATTTTTAATAAATATTTTATCTTGTATTTACTAAAGAATAACCTAATTCTATGCCTTCAGCCAAACAAGGCTAAGTTGGTGGGGACGAGGACAGGTTGACTAATCTAACAGTTACCAAGGACGATATTATTAAACAAATAGTAAAACTCACACAATACAAATCTTCAGGGCCGAATGAAGTGTTTGTCAGGATGCTTAAAGAATGATAAGAGTAGCTTTGCGAGCCACTGGCTACCATATTTAATAAATCAATACTTAGGCTATTGATTTATTAAATATAGCCTATTAAATAAATAGGCAGAATGCTAGAATCATGGAAGGTTGCTAATGTGGTACCAATTTTTAAGAAAGGAGATTGGAAGAAAGGAGATGCTTAAAGAATGATAAGAGTAGCTTTGCGAGCCACTGGCTACCATATTTAATAAATCAATACTTAGGCTATTGATTTATTAAATATAGCCTATTAAATAAATAGGCAGAATGCTAGAATCATGGAAGGTTGCTAATGTGGTACCAATTTTTAAGAAAGGAGATAGATCACTTGTGTCAAACTATCGGTCAATTAGCCTAACGTGGGAAAATTACTTGAATCAATAATTGCAAATACAATTCGTCTTCATCTTGAAAAAACATAAATTAATAAATGAGTCTCAACATAGTTTTACAAATGGCTGCTCATATTTACCAAATCTGGTATAATTTTATTCCAGCATAGTTGAGGCAGCTGATAATAGTAAGGATTATGATGTTGTGTACCTTGACATTAGCAAAGCTTTTGATACAGCCACATGGAAGATTGATTAAAAGATAGAGGCTCATGGTATTAGGGTGCTATGTTAAGTTGGATTAGGGCATAGCTATACCAGATGAAACAGATAGTATAAATGGGGTTAATCAGAGTGGGAAATGTTGTAAGTAGAGTGCCTGTGGCTCTTCCCTGGGAGCTCTGTTGTTTATAAATGATTTAGATTCAGGTTCGAGTAGCAACATTTGCAAATTTTCCGATGATACAGAAATCGGTAGGGAAATTGTTAATGTATCGATACCTTTATTTTAGTATGTAGTTGCGTTTTAGGCGCCATCGGTCGGTGGTGGCATGACAATGATGAATGGCTCCAGTTTCCTACCTTAGCTAGAAAGAGACGTCGTTATGGATGACCTCTGGTGGGTGCCATGTCACGCTCAATGCCATCTAGGTTGTGGTTACAGAGCATAATGTCAACTCCCTGGTGAACGAGTGTTATCTCGTGGTTTCCCCAGTGTCCTGTCCATCTAATTAATGATGTTTTTATGTCCACAGAAGTGATGTTTGGAGGCAGTTATACTGAGGAAGGCAGTTTACCTTGGGCAGTCCACGAACCCTTAGCGTGGCTCTGGAAGAAGACTAAGTAGCCGCCGTCGATCGAAACAGTGTGTTAGCTGCTTGGATAGGCAGTGTTGGTGAAGATCGATAGACCCCGGGATTGGCTATTAAGGGTTACAGGTATGATATGCCTAGTGTGAAGTGCTGCTAGCGGCTTCTGCCAGGGGTTAACTGCCCTTATATGAGTTTGTTTGGGACCCCTGTCAGCGTGTTGCTGAAGCCCTCTGCCAGTAAGTAGCTGGAGAGCGAAGATGGGGTGTAGGTAGATCTTGGTTCTAAAGATCTACCAAGATCAAAAATCTACCAAGATTTCCAAGATCTAAAAATCTACCAAGATCAAAGATATTTATATGTTAAAGATCAAAACATATAAAGATATGTTTTGGCTAAAAAAAACTCCAACGCTCGACTGCTCCGCCGTCTCTCCAATTTTATCTGCTGTCCCTGGCCTCTCTGCAACCCTCAAACGACGTAGCTTTCCAGAGGGCAGCTAAGTACACAGTGACCCAAATGTGATTGAAACAAACTTCCATACCAATCCTCAAAATCTCATTTCGACCTCACTAGTGTTGTTCCCTGGAGGAAGCTGCACCCGATGTTCTCTGCTGCCACATCAACGAGTCTTCACTATTGTGCCTGCCTACATTTATCTTGCTACAACGAATAACAGATCCAAGGCCGGTAAGGCCACTAAGGCAGATAGCGCACCGATTAGGAATAAATGAACTAGCCACGTTAGCATCAAGGTTAGTCCAGCTGTCCCTTCCTCGGGGAGGGACCAACTATCAGTAATCCAAGAGCAATCGGACTTAATAATTAACATGCGAAGTGAAGCTTCAGCAATGCTCAAGATTAATCAAGATCTGTCTGCCAGAGTCGACTTCCTCCAACAATAATTAAGCTCTCTCAAGACCACAGTTATTGACTTTAAACCAGCAGAAACCACTAGACAACAGGAAGCCATGCTGCAACAGTTTGACAACCATCTTTTTTCAAACCACCTTCAACAGCAACACACTATTACCCAAGACGAATCAGACCAGCATAAACTCCTTGATTCCGTCTTCACGTTATTTTCCCCAAGAATGTGATGGAGAACACTGTGCTGCCATCGTGATCCATGAATTGCAGAATAAGATTAAATACTCAATCAAAACTAGTGACTTTAAATCTACTTATAGAGTGGGTAACAAATCACCTGGTAGAGAATAACAAGAGAATTCCAGTTAAACTAGATAGCTGCTCCCGCAAGTCTGACCTTATCAAATCTGCAGTCACTAGTAAATCCACTGTATATGTGAACGAATGTCTGACCAGGTTCAGACAAAATCTCTTACTTAAACTGCGTGGTTTCTGCAAAAATAACCCTATAATTAAACATATCCAGAAGGGCCGTGACAACGATTCGAACCTGCGTCCGAGAGCATCCCAGACGCTGCCTTAATCGACTGAGCTACGACATGGTCAAAGGGAGTTGAAACCGAAGTTGTACTGAACTTACTGGATCCCGCAGTCTCTCCGAGACACAAACCAGGGTTTTACACAACTCCCCCCATGCACTCGAGGTATGTCAATAGGCCGTTCTCCCTCTTCGCCCTTGCTTCATTACATAGGGAAGAGGGAGAACGGCCCATTGACATATCTCATGGCATGGGGGAAGTAGGTTCCCCCTATATAATTGGTATAAACTAGATAAGTTCAGATTGAGGAAAGACTTGGTTCGGTAATAGGCTTGTTGATTTGTGGAACCAATTACTGCGTAACATGGTGGAATTGTGGTCCATCGATTGTTTCAAACGTGGATTGGACATTTCACACAGAAATCACAATAGTGTGATGCATCAAATGAACACACAGGGCCATGATGAGCGTTGGAACCTAAGTCTGATAGGATCCCAGACGCTGCCTTAATCGACTAGGCCACGATAAGGTCAAAAGAATTGCAACCGGGAGTTCATCTGTCCTCACCCGGATTCTGCACAAACCAGGGTTTTATACCATGCATCCGGGCTCTGTCAATTAGCTGTTCTACCTCTTCTCCCTTTCTTCATTACACACAGAAATCACAATAGCGTGATGCATCAAATGAACAAATCTGTCTGTGTGGGATTGGGTGGTTATCAATAAGACCTGCCTCGTATGGGCCCACAGGCGTTTTGCAGTTACCATTATTCTTATGTGTTTATACAAATGAAACCTTATTATATTTTTGTATTTGTACACTTCAATCATGTCCATCTCAACTCTTTGCCTTTAATAATAATAATACCCAAACCTGTGTACTTTTGAAATTTATGTAAGGAATTTACACCAAATCAAGGAATGGAATCAAGTCAGAGTGGGAAAATGTTGTAAGTGGAGTGCCTCAAGGCTCTGTCCTGGGACCTCTGTTGTTTATAATATATATAAATGATTTAGATTCAGGTTTGAGTAGCAACATTTGCAAATTTGCCGATGATACGAAAATCGGTAGGGAAATTAATTCGGAGGAGGACTCACTATCACTTCAAGTTGATCTAGATAGGGTTTTGAAATGGTCAAAGGATTGGCAGATGCAGTTTAATGCTGATAAATGTAAAGTTCTGAGGTTAGGTAATGATGATAGAGTTACAAGATACGAGCTAGATGGTGTTGTGATTGCGAAGTCGGATTGCGAAAGGGATCTGGGAGTTATGATTAGTAAGAATTTAAAACAAAAGGATCAATGCATAAATGTTCGTAATAAGGCAAATCGGACACTTGGATTTATTAATCGCAGCGTTAGTAACAAGACACCTGGTGTGGTTCTCAAGCTATATCTTGCTCTAGTTAGGCCCCATTTAGATTATGCAGTTCAGTTTTGGTCGCCATATTATAGAATGGATATAAATTCACTTGAACGTGTCCAGCGTAGGATGACTAAGTTAATTCCCCAAATTAGAAATCTTTCATATGAAGAAAGATTAACAAAGCTTAAGTTGCATTCACTGGAAAGGCGAAGAGTTAGGGGTGACATGATAGAGGTTTACAAGTGGATGAATGGACATAACCGGGGGGATATTAATAGGGTATTAAAAGTATCAACACAGGACAGAACACGAAACAATGGATATAAATTGGATAAGTTTAGATTTAGGAAAGACTTGGGTAAATACTGGTTCAGTAACAGGGTTGTTGATTTGTGGAACCAATTGCCGCGTAACATTGTGGAGGTGGGGTCCCTCGATTGTTTCAAGCACGGGTTGGACAAGTATATGAGTGGGATTGGGTGGTTATAGAATAGGAGCTGCCTCGTATGGGCCAATAGGCCTTCTGCAGTTACCTTTGTTCTTATGTTCTTATGTTCTTATGAGTGTGATTAGGATGAGACAAACCTCTCGTCTAGTCAATAATCAACGTCCTAGCAATTATGAACAAATCCACAGGGGTTTAGATTTGGTCAAACCGAGGGTTCGAACCCATGTGCCGAGTGTTCCCATACGCGCTCTAGACAACTGTGCCTCAACATCGTAAAAAAGTTGCAACCTGGAATGCTACTGCACTCACAATGGTTTCGAGGCTTCCACTGAAGCCTAACCGGGGTTTCATGCAATTTCTCCATGCACTCAGGCTCTGCCAACCAACCTCTGATGCATGTTAGTGACTTTACAAGAATGTCAGGAACAGGCAGGAACACAGAGACTTGACATTAGAATAAGAAGCGGATCATACAGGGGCGGAACGGGTGGTAAAACAGGTCACATTTACCTTCCTGTTGAAATTATTGTTGTACTCGGCGAGGTACTCCTGCAGGTAGCTGACGTCCATGTTGTGTGGTACTGGGCTTGGAAGTTGCGGGAGATGCCTACTGCGCGTAGAAGGTGCGGGAATGATCCACGGAGCTGCAGATCACTCTCAGGCTCAGATGAAACAACTGTACAGCAGAGATGGCAACTTATAATAAGATTCTTTCTAAGAGAGGTGTATTGGCGAGGTGCAATCAAGGAACAGACATGTGACTGGGAACTGGACCAAAAAGTTTTGATTTCGCTCGCCCCTGCTATTTATTCACACATTATCTCAGGTGTTTTGAATGTAGGTTACGGGCCATTCATGCCCGTGCCACCTATTGGGTGGCTTAATCATTATTAATCAATCAATCAGGTGTTTAGACATGGAAACACAGGTAACTGCAGAAGGCCTATTGGCCCATACGAGGCAGCTCCTATTTATAGGCACCCAATTCCATTCATATACATGTCCAACCACTCTTGAAACAATCGAGGCATCCCGCCTCCTCCACGCCACGTGGCAACTGGTTATACAAATCAACAACCCTGTTACCGAACCAGTATTTACCCAGTGCTAAATGAAATCTAAACTTATCCTGGTTCGGTAACAAGGTTGTTGATTTGTGGAACCAATTACCACGTAATATATCTTGCTCTAGTTAGGCCCCATTTAGATTATGCAGTTCAGGTCGCCATATTATAGAATGGATATAAATTCACTTGAACGTGACCAGCGTAGGATGACTAAGTTAATTCCCCAAATTAGAAATCTTTCATATGAAGAAAGATTAACAAAGCTTAAGTTGCATTCACTGGAAAGGCGAAGAGTTAGGGGTGACATGATAGAGGTTTACAAGTGGGTGAATGGACATAACAAAGGGGATATTAATAGGGTATTAAAAGTATCAACACAAGACAGAACACGAAACAATGGGTATAAATTGGATAAGTTTAGATTTAGGAAAGACTTGGGTAAATACTGGTTCAGTAACAGGGTTGTTGATTTGTGGAACCAATTCCCGCGTAACGTGCTGGAGGTGGGGTCCCTCGATTGTTTCAAGCGCGAGTTGGACAAGTATATGAGTGGGATTGGGTGGTTATAAACAGGAGCTGCCTCGTTTGGGCCAATAGGCCTTCTGCAGTTGCCTTTGTTCTTATGTTCTTATGTAACGTGGTGGAGGTGGGGTCCCTCGATTGTTTCAAGCGCGGGTTGGACACGTATATGAGTGGGATTGGGTGGTTATAGATAGGAGCTGCCTCGTATGGGCCAATAGGCCTTCTGCAGTTACCTTTGTTCTTATGTTCTTCTTATCCAGTTTATACCCTTTATTTCGTGTTCTGTCTTGTGTTGATACTTATAATATATAATATTTTATATAGGGAAAATAATATTTTAGATTTAGTGATAACTAACAGGGAAACACAAATTAAGGACATCGAAATAGGGAGTTACAACTCCCTATTTCCCTTCTAGAAAACAGTGATCATAAAGAAATCAGATTTAGCATTGAATGGAATAGATCTGTAAGACAAAATTCTGTTAAAGTGCCTGGTTTCGAAAAGCTGATTTCAATAGCCTAAGAAATTTTTGGGGTCAAATAGATTAGAAAGTCTTAGGTATGGGGTGTGGGCCGGTCTTGGAGCTAGACGTGAACCCAGCGATAGGTGACGTAAAAGAGGTTTTAATAAAGAACATAAGAACACAGGCAACTGCAGAAGGACTATTGGCCCATGCGAGGCAGCACTTATTTTTAACTACCCAATCCCACTCATAAACATGTCCAACCCACGCTTGAAACAATCGAGGGACCCCACCTTTACCCCGTTACGCGGCAATTGGTTCCACAAATCAACAACCATGTTACTGAACCAGTATTTACCCAAGTCTTTCCTAAATCAGTCAGGTGCAGTCACAGTGAGAGGTTGTGTTAGCTGGAGCTCCGATTCTAATAACATTATTATTGCAATAATGGAGGGATTTGGTGAGTATGGTTGGAGCTCTGAGAGCAGAGATGGATTCCCTGCTGGAGGAGGTGCGACGGCTGGGACTTCGGGAGGAAACGAAGGAGGAGGCCAGTGTTGACGGGACCTCATTAAGAAGGACTGACGGGACCAGTATTAAGAAGTCCTCGTCTTGGCAAGTTGTGAAAGACAGGGGTCTTAAGAAGACCTTGGCAAAACCGACAACTAATAGCCTACACCTACACGAAGGAGGAGACCAGTAGTAAAGGGAACTCTTCTTGGAGAGTTGTGAAAGACAGGGGCCTTAAGAAGACTTTGATAAAGCCGCCTTCAAACGCCATAGCAACTTCTAATTCATTTGACGTTTTGGAGGACGAGTGCTGTGGTGAGACTGCGGATCGCGCAAAAGGGAAAGCAACGAAGAGCAAGGAAACGCAGGTCCCTCAGAGAGTAAAGGAAGTACCTAAGCAAACCATAGTTGTGGGAGATTCCCAGATAAGGTATTTGGATAGAACGTTTTGTGCTAGAGATAGGGGGAACAGGTTAAGGGTTTGCTATCCCGGAGCTGGCATTGGTGATATTATAAACAACATGAATGATATTATGGCTGGAAATGGGAACAATCCCATTATTTGCAATAACGTGGGAGGAAATGATGTTGCTCGAGTTGGTCTATTCCATTCTGTCCTAAATCTTTTTTTTTTGTGATCACTGTTCCCTAGCTCACCCTAGCCCTATTTCGATGTCATTAATTTGTGTTTCCCTGTTAGTTAACACTAAATCTAAAATATTATTTTCACGCGTTTGTTCCTTAATGTGAGGCGTAAGAAAGCAATCATCAATTAATTCTAGAAAATTCTCTGCTTCACTATTCCCTGTCTTGCTCAACCAGTTTATTCCAATAAAATTAAAGTCACCCATGACATGGGTGACTTTTTAAACTAGTCAACCTGTCCCTGTCCCCACCCACATATACAGGATCGGCTGAAGGCATGTTGTTAGTGTTCGACTTTAGTAAATACAGATATAAAATATTTATAAAAAATACTACTCATCTCTTCATCATTATCTGTTATTTGATCTGTCTCAGTTTTTAATGGACCTATCCTTTCCCTAATCTTTGTCCGGTATAACTGGAAAAACCCTTCAGGATTTGTCTTTGCTTGCTCTGCTATGCAAACTTCATAGTTTCTTTTTGCTTTCCTTATCTCTTTTTTAGTATTTCTAACCAGTTGAACGAATTCCTGTTCTAAACTGACTTCCCTAATTCTTAATCCTTTTGTACCACGCTCTCTTTTTACCTATAAGGTTCTTCAGATCCTTTGTTATCCACTTTGGATAATTAGTATTCGATCTATTCAATTTATATGATATACTACATTCCTGGGCTTTGGTTAGAATATTTTTAAATAGGTTATATTTTGAGTCCACATCGAGAACCCCTTTTACGTCACCTATCGCTGGGTTCACGTCTAGCTCACACCCCATACCCAAGACTTTTCAATCTGTTTGACCCAATAAATTTTTAGGTTATTGAAATTAGCTTTTCAAAGATCAGGTACTTTAACAGAATTTTCTTTTACAGATCTATTCCATTCTATGCTAAATCTGATTTCTTTATGATCACTGTTCCCTAGATCATTCCCTATTTCGATGTCCTTAATTTGTGTTTACCTGTTAGTTAACACTAAATCTAAAATATTATTTTCCCGCATTGGTTCCTTAATGTGTTGCGTAAGAAAGCAATCATCAATTAATTCTATAAAATCTTCTGCTTCATTATTCCCTGTTTTGTTTAACCAGTTTATTCCACTAAAATTAGTCACCCATGACATAAATACTGTTAGATATAGATATTTCATCCCATAGATGTTTTGCTTCCATTCTGTCTAAATTTCTTGGCCTATATATAACTCCTATTATAATATTATTTCCTTTTTTGTTTAATTCTATCCAAATAGTTTCTGTGTGTGGCTCAGATTTGATTTCCTTTTTTGTTTAATTCTATCCAAATAGTTTATGTGTGTGGCTCAGATTTGATTCCCTCTTTGAGATTACATTTCAAATTGTCCCTAACGTATATGGCTACTCCCCCTCCTCGTCTAATGTATATATCTGTGTGAAATAGTTTAATTCCATTTATTTGATATTCAGCTAATAGTTCTCTATTTTCTACATTCATCCACGTTTCGGTAAGTGCAATAATATCTATTTTTTCTGTGCAGACAAGAGCATTTAATTCGTTAATTTTATTTTTTAGACTTCTACTGTTAGTGTAATATACCCTAAGTGAATTGTTATTTTGAGGCCTATGAATTTTCCTAATCATTTTGCCAATTCCTTTCTCTCCCAAACACATACTTTTATTTTCCTTCCTCCAAATCAATTCCCATACCATTATCTACTAACAGTTTAAACCCAAACAAACACCTCTAACCACTGGTTTCAACGAGTTCGCAGCAGCAACAATCCCAGCCGTCGATAGATGCACCCCATCCCAAGCATACATTTCATTTCTTCCATAGAAGTGTTCCCAGTTGTCCATGAAAGATATTGCATTAGATTTGCAATATCTTTCCAGCCTGCAATTAACATTAAGTGTCCTCAACTTACATTCATTTCCCACTCCCTTTCTTGGAAGAATGCCACATGACCGGGATTCCTCCCTTGTTCCTAACTAATTCTATTGCTGTCTTGAATCTCTGTAGTAGTTCCTCACTCCTAACTCGCCAACATCATTACCCCCTGCACTAATACAAATAAGTTTGTATTAGTGCAAGTTTGTTCCAATTTCCCGTCATAATATCTTTCATGTTTCCAACAATATCACCAATACCAGCTCCAGGATAGCAAACCCTTAACCTGTTCCACTTATCTCTGGCACTAAACGTTCTGTCTAAATACCTGGTTGATGGGGTTCTGGGAGTTCTTCTACTCCCCAAGCCCGGCCCGAGGCCAGGCTTGACTTGTGAGAGTTTGGTCCACCAGGCTGTTGCTTGGAGCAGCCCGCAGGCCCACATACCCACCACAGCCCGGTTGGTCCGGCACTCCTTGGAGGAGTAAATCTAGTTTCCTCTTGAAAATTGTGAGGGATCTAGATCCCTCAGCTATTTTTCCCTAATTTCTAGATTAGGCTAGGCACTCTAGAAACTGAAGCTTTCAAAATAACATATGCTTGTTGGGTGTTGAATGAAAGCTTATGTTACGAACTATCATGTGTGAGTAGTTAGAAGTCTGTGATTGCTCAGTAGAGAGAATTACAGAGATTTTCCTGTTTCTGTGAAATAGGATGGGAATTGAGAGTGAAGTGGTGTAGGGAGGTACTTGACTCTCCCAACGGTTTTTACAGGGGGAGGGGAGGGAGAGTGGAGTGACGCTGCCTTCCCCCCCACATGGGAGACATCACGCCACTCTCCTTAGGCCTCCTCCTCCTTGTGACGTCACAGGATGCCCGAGGGTGACGGAGGCATATGATTGGGTGCCGCACGTGTGGTCCAAGCCTAGTTTTGGCGCGAAGAACTATGAGTGGGTCCGGCATGTGGGAGCCGTGCCGGCTTCAAGCTGATTGGTCTAGGCATGGTAGTAAGGAGGTAGGGGCATCTTGAGTCCCCTTAGCCCGCCAAATCGGCAGTTTGAATTGGGCGGCCAGGGAAGGAAGACGTGTCTGGGTGGAGGGGGGGGGGGGGAATTTTCCCCCTCCACCCCCTGTTAATCGCTTCTGTCATCCAAATTACTCGATTGGTGACACTCCTGCCATCAGGGGTTGTGTCAAGGCCTAATTAAGTGAATTGGGGCCAGGGATTTATGGAAGAAACAGTAAAAAGCTAAGAGACAGTTGACTGTGTGAACGCATGAGGCAGGCTGGCAGAGCCTCATGGTGTAACAAATGGAGCGCGTATCCTGTCTAGTGGCAAGGGACAATTGATGTTGGGCAGTGTACGTGTAGGTGATATTACAGGCCCATGTTGGACTTTGCATTCCGCCAGGCTGCGTCAGTATGGGGACGCCGGCGGTCATTGTCACCACAGTACAGAGCAAGGCAGGCTCAGCCGCGTGGGTACTCCTGTGGGCGGCACCCATGTGCGCGCCCGCCCGCGGGTGGAGGCCACCCACCACCCCGCCCGCCAGCCCGCACCTGGGAATCTCCCATAACCAAAATTCGCTTTGTTCCTCCCTTTTTCCTTAGGGCACTTTGAGGGACCTGCGCTTCAATGATCCTCGTTGCTTTGTCTTTGCCTCCTCGTTGAACTACAGGTTCACCACAGCACTCGTCCTCTAACACATCAAATGCGTTAGAAGTCCTTAGGCTATTACTGTCGGTTTTGCCAAGGTCTTCTTAAGACCCCTGTCCTTTACAACTTGCCAAGACGAGGTCTTTTTAATACTGGTCGCCTCCTTTGTTTCTTCCTGATGTTGTTTCAGCTGTTGTAACTCCTCTCGTAGCGAATCCAGCTCTGTCCTCAGAGCTCCAACTAGATTCACCAGTACCTTCACTTATCCTTCTATTATTCGTATAATAATATTACTACAATCGGAGCTCCAGCTAACACAACCTCTCATTGTGACAGTACCTCACTGACTGGAACGTATGTCGTGGGAAGCAGCTACGGGAAAGGGCTATCGCTACATAGGTCTTCCGCAAATTTCATTGTGTCCCCCACTAACTCTGCCTATTACCTTTAATTACATGACTCCTGACTTTTTTTACATGACTGTGACTTCTCCACAAAATGTTTATTTAAATCCCCTTTGGGTGCAGTACACCTCTTAATATTTGGTTTAACATAAGAAATGGTCGTCTGACTGGTCAGACGACTATTTGAGAATTTTTAAATTACTTTTTTATTAAAATATTCAAGAAAATTCTAAAATTTAAATAACTTAAATTTGCCTCTTCCCCCTGCAACAACAAATACATTTACCCTCAATAGTGACATTTACCATAAATAGTGAGGTTACTGTGGCTGGCGTGCCTTATGTTACCTCCTGGTTCTTTGTGTGTTCACTGATTGAGTAACAAAATTCTACACCAGTTGTAACTGTACTTTGTATAAATACTATTTTACTGCCTGTTGTCAAGTGTTGAGTGTAAAAAATAGCAAAGAATTGGTTTCCAAGTTAAATAGCTGAGAAATCCAAGAAGAGAAGTTTTCCGGATTTGTCGTTTACATTGGTTTTCATTTGATACATATTTAGTGTATATGTCTCATTGAATATGACCGCATATTCTGTATTTACTATTTTCTGGTTTAGGGCTTCTATCCCTCTAACTATTTTCTTAGCATCAGGGCTTAGCTGAAATAGGAGTTCTCCAAAACTCATTTTCGTAATTTTAAGGTGAAGAAAAGAAGTGAATTACAATAGAATGTATTACACTTATTTATACAATTTGCACAACGCTTCGAACCTCCATGGTTCTTTCTCAAGTGAAAGGAATTTTCAGGTTTGGTTGATTTTATACCCGCACTGGGTCAGGTGATAAGACAATAAAGGTGAAAACATGGGGGAATACATAAGAACATAAGAATGCGGAAGGCCTATTGGCCCATATAAGGCAGCTGCTATCTACATACAATGATTAGTCAAGTGTAATTGTCCTGTTATGTTGAACGGTGTCTTCTGTGTTGGCATCGTTATGTTCTATTTAGTGTATAGAGTATATTCTTTCCCAGTGTGGAGTTTCTTCCCTGAGTAATATTCCTCCCTAATTCCTCCTCTGGCTAAAAGTTATTTCCTTAGATTTGAAATTTCTCCCTTGGAAAGCAAGTGCCTTTACACACAGAGATCACACTAACGTGATGCATCAAATGAACAAATCCACAAGGGCAGTGACGAGGATTCGAACCTGCGTATGGGAGTAAGCTCAGTCTGACAGTAAGCTAGCTCAGTCCATTAAGGCAGTGTCTGGGATGCTCCCAGATGCAGGTTCGAATCATCGTCACTGCCCTTGTGGATTTGTTCAAGTGACTTTCTTTACAGCTGAATATAAATATATTTTTTTTTAATTTACACATTATATACACAACTCACTTGCAGTTCTCGTGGTAGGAAGCCTTCTATTGATAGTTTAGTCATAAAAAGCGGTAAATACCAAAGTTCAAAAGAACTTTGTTGTTGCTTTGTTCAACACCTGTTGAACAAGCTTTTGTTCAACAGGTGCTTGTTCATGTTCACATTTGGTGGCGCAGAAGTGCCACATATATTATCAAGTTTTTCACAGCATAATATTCGAGGATTATTACAAAAAATTGGCAGCTATGTACTTTTTAGACATTCTTTTATTGATATAATCTGTACACTACAGCATTTCTCTCCAGCTACTATGACAGGTGACGTTTTTCACCCTTCTCCAGGCAGGGGATGGCAGTTAAAGAAAAACATTTAAAACGTGGACAAATGAAAATTAAAATAGAATTTTAAATGCAGTTTCCATTTCCTATAGATGTCTTTCTTCCTCGCCCTGATTGCCCCTCCATAGAGGGACGGGGTGAGAGGGGCGGGAGTGAAACACAATAAATGTTTACATGTAGCACCTAATAGACAGAGTTGCATAAAAAAATTAGGAAATATATTAAACTTTTCAAAAGTTTTTTCTATCAGAAATGATAATGTACAGTGATAATTTTAATTTAAATATGTATGGATGGTATTTTTATGATTTGAGTCAAAGTTAAATTATAAGCTAATCCTAAATATGCTGAACATTTCTCAATACCGCCTAACCCACGTAAAATATTTCTAAGCTAAAAACAAGATGTCAAAATATTAATAAACAGCTTTGAAAGATATTTCTTGAAATGCCAAGCAAAGTCGCTGTCTATGTGAGGTCTTGCTTACTAGGCTACATATTGCTGTTATGGCGGCTAGTTATGATATAGATAGGTAGATAGATTCATAGATAGATAGATACATTCATACATACGTACATACTAACATACATACATGTGTGTAAGTCACGAAAATTAACACGTGATGAAAAATGTGAATGTCAGATCACGGAGGAAGAATTGAATTTTCTTTAAATTTTGTTCCTATTTCAGTTCTTCCTCCGTGGTCTGACACTGTCACAAACATACATAAATGGATTGATAGATATAGAACATGTCAAATTACCTAACATTTTGTCAAAACATGTTATATGCCCCATGTAACATAATAAAATTAGAACTTCAATACAGAAATGGCGGAAACGTATGGGGACTGAATAGTGCAAAAAAGGTGGCTAGTGAATGGCGCGAAAATGGTTACCTTGAGGTGTTTCCGGGACTTAGCGTCCCCGCGGCTAAATCGTCGACCAGACCTCTTAAAGAGGGTGAGGCTAACGAGTGAATGAGGCAAGAAGACTAGTAATTGAATGGGGCGAGAAGGGTGGTGAGTGAATGGGGCAAGAAGGGTGGTGAGTGAATGGGGTGGGAATGTTGGTGAGTGAATTGGGCGAGAAGGGTGGTGAGTGAATTGGGTGGGAATGTTGGTGAATTGTGGTGGCATTTACAATAAACAATTACACACCAGGTATCTTGTGTACTCAAATCATAACTTTTTTAACGTTTAACATTTCTTAGATGGTTTTAAGTGCTTCTTTCTCACAATCTTCCTCTTCCTCTCTTCTTCTTCTCGTCGAATATCCTCAAGATCTTCTTTAAGTCCAATTTTGGCAGATATTCTCTCTTCTTTTTGCACCTGAGAGAAAGATGCCTCCATATCACCGCAGTCATCAACTTCATCCCTGAAAAACACATTATATAAGTCACATCTCCAAACAATTATTCTTAAGTATGCAGCTGAAATCTCTTGACCCCTTAAGGATTCGAACAATTTACAAGAGGTCATCATTCATACCGAATCTAAATCTTTACTTCGGGCATTGTTATCCAGCCAGCACAAAGATAATATAAAACTCATCACTGAAATCTTACAATAGGAAAAGAAGCACACAATCTAGGGCTGTTAGTCACCCTAAATTATATACCAAATTACATTTGCATAGTTGATTATGTAAAAGGCAGACTCACTAGTAAAAACTGCTACTGCTTTAACTGTTGTACAGGTAAAAATACCTCTAAGTTTCTCATAGATTAAAGAGCAAAACAAAAAGAAAGAACTCCCAAATATCAAAAGTCGCCACAGAGCCAAAGTAGCGAAAAGCGGACACATTTCAATGTGGTGCTAACATGCCACGGGGTACTACATCTTCAAACCTGGTAAAAAGCTATCCAGAGAAATTGCATTAGCCATACAAACTTAGACTTGTCTATAAGTGCTGATGGAAGGTAACAAACCCAATAGTTAGAGGGTGTCATATCTGTGGAAAAGATGCAGAAATGCTACTTTTACATTACATATTAGAATGTGAAGCAACTCAAGCACTGCGCATCAAACTCAACATTCAGCCAACTTGAGCAGCTGCATTAAATGCAAAATTCACATTTAATGCGACTTCAATGGTTTAAAAAAAAATGAAGAATGGGACACACTAGTGAACACTGTGCATCTATATCCACTGCCAAGATAATGTACAAATCACATAATGTACCAAGATAATGTTGTTAAAACAAAAGACTAAAACCAGTGCGAAAAGAAGAAAACTATACCTTCATATGAAACTTTGACCCAAATATCAATGTAACAAAATTACTGTCAATAATCGAACTCAATTAGGGCTCAGTTCAACCCGTGCTACATGTACATTTCGTTCCAAGTAGTTAAACCTAAAACAAAACAGGTCTAGATGACATAGTTAAGAATGCATATAGAAATATGTGCGTAAATGATAACTAATAGACTCACTAAATGTACGGTATGTTAGCTTCATATTACGATAGATGGAAACTTAAAATCCTAATTCAATAAATCTTTAAATTAAACAAAGAGAAAATAAGTATGGCAGATTCCTTTTTTACATACAATGGTAAAAACCCAACACTCGTGTCTCTTTCTGATCAGTGTCAGTTATCTGCGATTTATGTAATTTTATGAGAGGCAATTGTCACGGAGAAAACACTAGGAAGAGAAAGTTAAGTTAAAAAGTTCAAAATTCTACACACACTAAAGTATTTTTGTAAAATTAATACACTATTATATATGACAAAGAAGAGATATAGGAAAAAATTGTATAAATTTTTAATCAAAGAAAAAGATTTGTCGAAACTATTAAACAAGAGAAAGTGGTGAAAGAATCCTCATGAACAAACTTGCAACAGAATTTACGAGGAAATGTGTTTAAGCATGTGTTTACATGTGTAGCATCGAGAACAAGAGGCAATAATTTCAAGCATTCAAACAAATACGCAATTCAGTATATGCATAAATGTCTGTTAAATAAGAAAGTAGTGTATGTTTAAAACATCTGGAATATCAAATCAACGTATAATAAGATTATAGATAAGGCAGGAAACCAGTACTGTGGCTCCCATCCTGTGACCATTTAGTTAACGCATTCGCACATATGTACACAAAAGGAAAAATACTCAAACAAAATACAATACTCACCGATACTTTCTCTTATCATAGCCAAATAGGTTTCTGATTTCCCTCGAGAAATCTATCCCTTGATCTCCATCGTCAATGAAATCATCCATATCAGAGTCTTCCTCCTCTTCTGAATCACTGGCAATGCGCAGTTTGGGATGTGGAATCTTCTGTGGTCTTAATGGTTTCATGTCTTTTGTTTGCATATATCTAGGCTTCTGAGGCTTCATATCTTTACCAATAGAAGTTTGAGGTTCTGAAGGCGCTGGTCTGGAATTTTGCACAGGTTTGATTCCTTTGATTTGAGGATGATCCCGAGGCCAATGTCCCGCAGTTGCAAATAACTTCATTCTGTCCGCTACTTTAGATTCTTGTTTGGGCTCCTCGAGAGCTTGGTTTAATTTGGCAGTATTTTCTTGTTTCTTTATAATCTCACCCTTCTTACTCAGTTTTGGTGAATCTTTTACATCAGCCTTTTGTTCCTTTTTCTGGGGCTTTTCAACTCCGGTTTTGTCTTGTGGCAATTTTCCCAACCATTTTAGCTTACGTCTTCTCTCGTCTTCCAGCTTTAGTTTCTCTATGGCAGTCAGAGGCCGACCAAAGTATTTCTGTGATATGCCTTTGTCTTTCTCTTTTTTTCCATCCTTCAAGTTTGCAAGAGGCAGTGACTGCTTCTTGCGAGCAATTACAAGAAGCTCTTTAAAACTCACTGGTGGTGGTGCGTCCGGTCTAGGCGTCACCTTGAGCTTTTTTGGGTTCTTATCATAACCCTTGTTTTCCCTCTCTCTACTGTATTTACGTTTTAATTTTCCAGAAGTTGATTTATCTTCCAGTTGAGTCTTCACTGTGTTGGTAACTCCGCTCTGTAATAACATACAGTAATATTATTATTATAAAAAAAACATAATAAAATACCAATATTTTTATGTTTGTAAAAAGAAAATATGGAATCAAAATGTCTCAGCCCAACCTGTCCTCCTACCTAACTCGCAAGCGCCACAGACATGTCTGACCTGTGTCACTTACAGACACCTGATTGACCTGTGTTACTTACAGACACCTGATTGACCTGTGTTACTTATAGACACATGTCTGATATGTGACATTTACAGACACATGTCTGACCTGTACAAGGATATAGCGGAGTATAATAAGACAACTGAACTCCTTCATAATACTCATAGAAAACGAGATTTCACTCACCTTGATATCTGCTGCACTGCAATTAGCATTGTTTGCATATTGATTAACCAGCTTGCTGAAAATGTGCTGATTATTAGTAGATTCATATCCAAAATCATTCATGTCATACTGCTCCTCTCCTTTGACAGTCGCTATGTTCTGCAACGACAATACAGCGATCATTACATCTTGCAATACAATACAACAAGAGCAGCAATATCAAATAATTGAATCAGAACATTTTTATTGTGAATTGACTCGCATTCGTCAATAGGCATTCTACAGTTCCCTAATTCCTATGTTACTATGTTCTCTGGGGACATGTTTGATGTCCCAGAGACCCTTTCTCGTCTGTGGCTGGATGGGACACCCAGCTGGTATAGGGACTCCCCACTGAGGCTGTATGGGTCACGTAGCTGGTATAGGGACTCCCCACTGTGGCTGCATAGGACACGCAGCTGGTATAGGGACTCCCCACTGTGGCTGCATGGGGTCACGCAGCTGGTATAGGGACTCCCCACTGTGGCTGTATGGGACACGCAGCTGGTATAGGGACTCCCCACTGTGGCTGTATGGGACACACAGCTGGTATAGGGACTCCCACTTTGCTGGATGGGACACCCAGCTGTTATAGGGACTCCCCACTTTGCTGGATGGGACACCAAGCTGGTATAGGGACTCCCCACTTTGCTGGATGGGACACCCAGCTGGTATAGGGGACTCCGCACGTGTGGCTGCATGGGACACGCAGCTGGTATAGAGAATTCTTATCATTAATTCAAACTAAACTGATTTACTTTAAAATATTTTTTAACATTGAAATTTTTTATTAAATTATCTATACAACTGATATTGCAATTTAACTTCGATTTATCATATTGGTTTGTTATTTCATTTGACAAATGTCCCTCCACAGAACACCGCCTATAGTGTTCCTATAGAAAGAAACACTCGAGAAACCGTGCTTTATAATTGAAAGGAGAGTCTCGCGTCAGTACGTATTGGTCCTCAGAATACTAGAATTAAGCTGGTAATACCACTTCAATATTTGATTTAAAAAATAATAACACTAATTCAGGTATTAGAAAATGAAACCATGAAGCTACTAAAGCAGTAGTTTCATTAATATTTCTAATAACACCAAATAATCAATATTCTCTGTGCAAGCTTACCTTAGCATCATCTACAACAAACCTTGGAAGCCCCCTTGTTGATTATGGCCTTAACTTGCTTATTACACTTCCTGGCTTGTGCTCTCAGCGCCAGCAAATTCTGAAATGTCAAGTTTTCTGTGTCAAATGTTTTGAATTCAAACACTAAACAATAGGTTGTGGAGTTGTTATATTTACCAAGATTAGCATAATGGCAGCTATAACAACTTCACAACCAGCTCCATGGGAAAAACGCTCAAACATTGATGAACAAGTATTGTGAAATAAAATGTTCCATGTGACATACGTATAAAAATAAAAACAATTGTTGGTTAAACAACATAATATGTTTGCGTTAAACAAATCTTTTTGAGCTGGTCCCTGTAGTCCTGACCAGTGTGACTTTCTCGTCTATGATGTAGTGTTAATCTTTACTCATCTTAAATCATTAAGCGAAATACGTCGTCAAACAGATTTGAAGTTATCAATAAAAACTTCATTTGGCAATATAAATAAAATAATAAATTTGACAATAAAAAGTTCATTTTGCAATAAAAATGCCTCATTTGGCAATTCAACTCCAGATTGGAAATAAAAAGGTCCCTGCCCTACATTGACAAGAAAGAATTACAGGCACACATTCACACAGCTAAAAAGTAAAAAAAAAAAAAAAAAAAAAAAAAAAAAAAACTGTTAGTATATTCGACAAAATCAGATATTATGTTCCCCACTCTGCTCTCCTCTCATTATACTACTCGCTAATCTTACATAAGGTGCATGGGGTTCACCCACTGCAAATTACATCAATCCCAACATCACTCAACAACAATCCGAATAATAACAATCTGTTTTCAAACACAAACTCTTAAAGAGTTTTAAAAACCTTTCTGTTTAAGTCCTTAAACATGCTAAACATACACTCACTCCACCCATTCTCTTGTGCTTTTTAAATGTACAAAAGCCCTTATCCTAAATCCTTATATGAAACTCTTCATTGACAGACGTAATAGAACCCAATGTGCACCTCACCAGAATTAAGTATCTCTGTGGATAGCCCCAGAGTCAAACAATCTGTGTAAAAAAACTTTGCAAATAATTGTCTATGGAATTGCCCTCCCTAAATAATTACAAAGCTGTCCAACCCTATGATTTACTCAAAAGTAAAACCAAAAAATAGCTAATTTCAAGCTCATAGTTTCCACCCTTGTGCTTCAAATTCACACTGCATATTGTGCTGCCGACTTCCCCCAATATTAGTACTTAAAGACATGCAACTTCATCACTGTAATCACTGCCATCAACTTATATCGTAGTTATTATGTTCAACACAAGTATACATGTTTTGCTACGAATGTACCTACTTATAATAATCTGTTATGTACTCTCACAAAAATAAATAAATAAATGAGCAGAACTCGCTACAGCTCATAACACAGCCCGGCTTCTCCAGCGGTCACTAAACACATGTACTAAACTGTCCGAACCTAACCTAACTGCGGACCCACGAACAGAAAACGGGGACATCAACGTCAATTATGTGAGCCCGCGGCGATATTTGGTACATCAGTTTGTGACCTTTAGAGATTTATAAGTCAAAATGCAATGTAGTACTGGAGAGGCCAGGTTGTATAACAGGCAGAGAAGATATGGTTTTGCTCTTGACAATTGGAGATCCCGGATTCGATTCCCAGGCTGAACAGAAGTGGTTGCGAAATATTCCTTTCACTTAATGCCCGCTGTTCACCTTGCAACTCCTAAACCTAGGAGTTGGGCATTGCGGATTGTATGCTGGTGAAGGTCAGTAGTTTGACCTTGAGGGACCTCAATGCAAGCCTAAAGTATACATGTAAACTTCCTTAAAAAACAAAGTATTTAAAGAACTAGCTGACAACCCTCTCACCTGTCCCCCTGTCCTCCCCGTCATTCCCCCCCCCCTTCCCTATTCCCTCATCCTAATAATCATTTTCCACTCCCCCATCCCCTTCGTTCCCTCTTCCTCCCACCATTCCCTTCCCTGTCCCCTCGTCTTCGTCACCATCCCCCACTCTCCTTGTCCTCCCCACCATTCTAAACTGGGGAGGACAAGTAAACCACCATTCTCCCGTCCCCTCATCCTTCCCACCAATCCCCATTCCCTAGTCTGATGCGTTCCCAAATGATCTGATGTTCCCATCAGAAAAATGGGAAACATCAAATGATATGATGGTATCATTATCACTGAAAAATAAGAAGAACAGTTAAGAAAAACGAAATGTAAAACAATGAAAAAATAACAAATAAATTATACTCACAAAATGAACGGTAGATAACATCACAGCCCAATTCCAACGCAATGTCACACAAAATAATTAAATCAAAATGAATATAATCGAAATCTATGAAAATTCAATTTATCAACGAAATCGAAACAATGATATGGAATCGCAGTATATTTAGTATAGCATGTACTGCTTCTACGTGGCAACAAATGGCACTGTTTTTTCCCATAAAAACTTGTTTTTACCTTTCACAGGAGTGACATCTATATAGTAGATATATAAAAATACGTCCATATTCGAATGGAACTTTGTTTCAAAATTTCAAAGCAATCGGTAAAGAGGTTTCGGAGATTTCCCTCACATGAAAAACGCAGTTTAAAAAAAACTGTTTACCTGTCACATACATGATATCTATATAGTAGGTATATAAAAACACGCTCTATGCAAATGGAACGTTGTGTCAAAATTTCAAAGCAATCGGTGAAGAAGTTTGGGAGTTTACCGATTTTGAACAAATGAACATTTTCAATTTTATTTATATAGATATTCCAATTTACTTTAAAACCTGAAAGCAATACTTGAAATAAAGAAGAGAGGCAAGTGTCGCCCTGCTCCTCCTCCTGACTAACTTTTTCCAGCACAAGAACACGGTGTAACAAGTCAACTTTGAGCTCAAATATGTAAGGTGAACACGAAGAACAATAGATAAAATTATATTATATGAACATTAGTAGGAGTAAAAGAGTTAGAGAGACCACAGCATGCCACAGGAAAAACAAGAGTAGAGGCATCATGAGGAAGCCATCAGTGCGCATTCAGTAATTATGTTAGGTAATCTTGAGATGATTTCGGGGCCTAGCGCTACCGCGGCCCGGTCCTTGACAAGGCCTCCTTGTTACACATCCCCAGGAAGTGTTGCTTCTTGGAAGTAACCCCAGGAAGCAGCCCGTAGCAGCTGTCTAACTCCCAGGTATCTATTTACTACTAGGTACACAGAGGCATCAGGGTGAAAGAAATTCTGCCCATTTCTTTCCACCTCCACTGGGGATCGAACCCAGAACCTTGGAACTACGAATCCCGAGAGCTGCCCAGCCCCTTACAGGAATGATAAATAGGCGCTATTTTGTCATGGAAATTAATTGTCTGCCACATTCTAACTTCAATCATAAATTTCAGATACATAAATTTTGTCTAGTACAAAAAGAGATAAAAAATCAATATATTTTATTTTTTAATAATGCCTATTTAATCGGCTTAAACAAGAACGGGGATCAAAATACGCTACAACAATAGGATTAGTATTGCCTAACTCTTTACAGCACTGGTTCATTGTTATCTGTTCAGGAAAGAAAATCACGTGAAAATTTGTGAATTTACAGCATATTAAAATCCTTAAATAAACCTACCTCTTTCTTAAGCCGAGCTTCTTCATTCTCCTTCTGCTTCAACTCTTCTTTCCTGGACAACACAGCTTGGATTGCTTCCGGTTTAGGAGCTGGTCTTTCTACCTTGTTTGGCCTGGAGGACGTTGCACGAAACCCACTGATTGCTGCCTGAAATAATATAAATGATAGTGTGCTTGGTTTAAGTAAGGACATAAAAATCAATTAAACTGGCTAATATGTGGCTCCTATTTATATCCACCAAAACTCATTCATATGTCTAACCTACGCTTGAGACAACCAACAGATCCTACGCCTACTATATTACCCGAAAATTTGTACCACAAATCCACATCCCTGGGTAAATGTAAAAGGTAAATACAACCAGTATTTACCCAGGTCTTCGCTAAATCTTAATTTATCCAATTTATAACCTATATTGGATATCCTTATCTTATATATCCTATTATATATATTATGTATTTATCAGTATGGCGAAGAGTTAGGGGTGACATGATAAAGGTTTACAAGTGGAAGAATGGTCATAACAAGGGGGGATATTAATAGGGTATTAAAAGTATCAACGTAAGACAGAACACGAAACAATGGGTATAAATTGGTTAAGTTTAGATTTAGGAGGCATGGTAAAATATTGGTGTGGTAACAAGGTTGTTGATTTGTGGAACCAATTACCGTGAAACATGGTGGAGGTGGGGTCCCTCGATTGTTTCAAGCGTGGGTAGGACATATATATGAGTGGGATTGGGTGGTTATAAATTAGACCTGCCTCGTATGGGCCCATAGGCATTCGGCAGTTACCTTTACTCCTATGTGTTTATACATATTAAACCGTATTTTCATTTTTTCTACTTGTACACTTCAATCATGTCAACCACAACTCCTCGCTTTTAATAATAATACCGGTATACGGATTTGCGCCCAGTAAATCCTCCCCGGCCAGGATACGAACCCCGTGACAAAGCGCTAGCGGAACGCCAGGCGAGTGTCTTACAACTACACCACGGAGACTGATTAATATTATATTAAAAATCTTAAATATTAAAAAAGAGATAAGGAGGCCAAAAAAGATACTATGAATTTGTATAGCAGGGCAAGCAATCCTAAAGGGATTTTCAGTTATATTGAACAAATATTAGCAAAAGGATAGGTTCATTAAAAACTGAGACAGGTAAGCTAATGGATAATGACCAAGAATGGATAATGACAAGAGTAGTATTTTTAATAAATATTTTATCTTGTATTTACTAAAGAATAACCTAATTCTATGCCTTCAGCCAAACAAGGCTAAGTTGGTGGGGACGAGGACAGGTTGACTAATCTAACAGTTACCAAGGACGATATTATTAAACAAATAGTAAAACTCACACAATACAAATCTTCAGGGCCGAATGAAGTGTTTGTCAGGATGCTTAAAGAATGATAAGAGTAGCTTTGCGAGCCACTGGCTACCATATTTAATAAATCAATACTTAGGCTATTGATTTATTAAATATAGCCTATTAAATAAATAGGCAGAATGCTAGAATCATGGAAGGTTGCTAATGTGGTACCAATTTTTAAGAAAGGAGATGGAGAAAGGAGATGCTTAAAGAATGATAAGAGTAGCTTTGCGAGCCACTGGCTACCATATTTAATAAATCAATACTTAGGCTATTGATTTATTAAATATAGCCTATTAAATAAATAGGCAGAATGCTAGAATCATGGAAGGTTGCTAATGTGGTACCAATTTTTAAGAAAGGAGATAGATCACTTGTGTCAAACTATCGGTCAATTAGCCTAACGTGGGAAAATTACTTGAATCAATAATTGCAAATACAATTCGTCTTCATCTTGAAAAAACATAAATTAATAAATGAGTCTCAACATAGTTTTACAAATGGCTGCTCATATTTACCAAATCTGGTATAATTTTATTCCAGCATAGTTGAGGCAGCTGATAATAGTAAGGATTATGATGTTGTGTACCTTGACATTAGCAAAGCTTTTGATACAGCCACATGGAAGATTGATTAAAAGATAGAGGCTCATGGTATTAGGGTGCTATGTTAAGTTGGATTAGGGCATAGCTATACCAGATGAAACAGATAGTATAAATGGGGTTAATCAGAGTGGGAAATGTTGTAAGTAGAGTGCCTGTGGCTCTTCCCTGGGAGCTCTGTTTGTTTATAAATGATTTAGATTTTCAGGTTCGAGTAGCAACATTTGCAATTTTTTCCGATGATACAGAAATCGGTAGGGAAATTGTTAATGTATCGATACCTTTATTTTAGTATGTAGTTGCGTTTTAGGCGCCATCGGTCGGTGGTGGCATGACAATGATGAATGGCTCCAGTTTCCTACCTTAGCTAGAAAGAGACGTCGTTATGGATGACCTCTGGTGGGTGCCATGTCACGCTCAATGCCATCTAGGTTGTGGTTACAGAGCATAATGTCAACTCCCTGGTGAACGAGTGTTATCTCGTGGTTTCCCCAGTGTCCTGTCCATCTAATTAATGATGTTTTTATGTCCACAGAAGTGATGTTTGGAGGCAGTTATACTGAGGAAGGCAGTTTACCTTGGGCAGTCCACGAACCCTTAGCGTGGCTCTGGAAGAAGACTAAGTAGCCGCCGTCGATCGAAACAGTGTGTTAGCTGCTTGGATAGGCAGTGTTGGTGAAGATCGATAGACCCCGGGATTGGCTATTAAGGGTTACAGGTATGATATGCCTAGTGTGAAGTGCTGCTAGCGGCTTCTGCCAGGGGTTAACTGCCCTTATATGAGTTTGTTTGGGACCCCTGTCAGCGTGTTGCTGAAGCCCTCTGCCAGTAAGTAGCTGGAGAGCGAAGATGGGGTGTAGGTAGATCTTGGTTCTAAAGATCTACCAAGATCAAAAATCTACCAAGATTTCCAAGATCTAAAAATCTACCAAGATCAAAGATATTTATATGTTAAAGATCAAAACATATAAAGATATGTTTTGGCTAAAAAAAACTCCAACGCTCGACTGCTCCGCCGTCTCTCCAATTTTATCTGCTGTCCCTGGCCTCTCTGCAACCCTCAAACGACGTAGCTTTCCAGAGGGCAGCTAAGTACACAGTGACCCAAATGTGATTGAAACAAACTTCCATACCAATCCTCAAAATCTCATTTCGACCTCACTAGTGTTGTTCCCTGGAGGAAGCTGCACCCGATGTTCTCTGCTGCCACATCAACGAGTCTTCACTATTGTGCCTGCCTACATTTATCTTGCTACAACGAATAACAGATCCAAGGCCGGTAAGGCCACTAAGGCAGATAGCGCACCGATTAGGAATAAATGAACTAGCCACGTTAGCATCAAGGTTAGTCCAGCTGTCCCTTCCTCGGGGAGGGACCAACTATCAGTAATCCAAGAGCAATCGGACTTAATAATTAACATGCGAAGTGAAGCTTCAGCAATGCTCAAGATTAATCAAGATCTGTCTGCCAGAGTCGACTTCCTCCAACAATAATTAAGCTCTCTCAAGACCACAGTTATTGACTTTAAACCAGCAGAAACCACTAGACAACAGGAAGCCATGCTGCAACAGTTTGACAACCATCTTTTTTCAAACCACCTTCAACAGCAACACACTATTACCCAAGACGAATCAGACCAGCATAAACTCCTTGATTCCGTCGTCTTCACGTTATTTCCCCAAGAATGTGATGGAGAACACTGTGCTGCCATCGTGATCCATGAATTGCAGAATAAGATTAAATACTCAATCAAAACTAGTGACTTTAAATCTACTTATAGAGTGCGTAACAAATCACCTGGTAGAGAATAACAAGAGAATTCCAGTTAAACTAGATAGCTGCTCCCGCAAGTCTGACCTTATCAAATCTGCAGTCACTAGTAAATCCACTGTATATGTGAACGAATGTCTGACCAGGTTCAGACAAAATCTCTTACTTAAACTGCGTGGTTTCCTGCAAAAATAACCCTATAATTAAAACATATCCAGAAGGGCCGTGACAACGATTCGAAACCTGCGTCCGAGAGCATCCCAGACGCTGCCTTAATCGACTGAGCTACGACATGGTCAAAGGGAGTTGAAACCGAAGTTGTACTGAACTTACTGGATCCCGCAGTCTCTCCGAGACACAAACCAGGGTTTTACACAACTCCCCCCATGCACTCGAGGTATGTCAATAGGCCGTTCTCCCTCTTCGCCCTTGCTTCATTACATAGGGAAGAGGGAGAACGGCCCATTGACATATCTCATGGCATGGGGGAAGTAGGTTCCCCCTATATAATTGGTATAAACTAGATAAGTTCAGATTGAGGAAAGACTTGGTTCGGTAATAGGCTTGTTGATTTGTGGAACCAATTACTGCGTAACATGGTGGAATTGTGGTCCATCGATTGTTTCAAACGTGGATTGGACATTTCACACAGAAATCACAATAGTGTGATGCATCAAATGAACACACAGGGCCATGATGAGCGTTGGAACCTAAGTCTGATAGGATCCCAGACGCTGCCTTAATCGACTAGGCCACGATAAGGTCAAAAGAATTGCAACCGGGAGTTCATCTGTCCTCACCCGGATTCTGCACAAACCAGGGTTTTATACCATGCATCCGGGCTCTGTCAATTAGCTGTTCTACCTCTTCTCTCCCTTTCTTCATTACACACAGAAATCACAATAGCGTGATGCATCAATGAACAAATCTGTCTGTGTGGGATTGGGTGGTTATCAATAAGACCTGCCTCGTATGGGCCCACAGGCGTTTTGCAGTTACCATTATTCTTATGTGTTTATACAAATGAAACCTTATTATATTTTTTGTATTTGTACACTTCAATCATGTCCATCTCAACTCTTTGCCTTTAATAATAATAATACCCAAACCTGTGTACTTTTGAAATTTATGTAAGGAATTTACACCAAATCAAGGAATGGAATCAAGTCAGAGTGGGAAAATGTTGTAAGTGGAGTGCCTCAAGGCTCTGTCCTGGGACCTCTGTTGTTTATAATATATATAAATGATTTAGATTCAGGTTTGAGTAGCAACATTTGCAATTTGCCGATGATACGAAAATCGGTAGGGAAATTAATTCGGAGGAGGACTCACTATCACTTCAAGTTGATCTAGATAGGGTTTTGAAATGGTCAAAGGATTGGCAGATGCAGTTTAATGCTGATAAATGTAAAGTTCTGAGGTTAGGTAATGATGATAGAGTTACAAGATACGAGCTAGATGGTGTTGTGATTGCGAAAGTCGGATTGCGAAAGGGATCTGGGAGTTATGATTAGTAAGAATTTAAAACAAAGGATCAATGCATAAATGTTCGTAATAAGGCAAATCGGACACTTGGATTTATTAATCGCAGCGTTAGTAACAAGACACCTGGTGTGGTTCTCAAGCTATATCTTGCTCTAGTTAGGCCCCATTTAGATTATGCAGTTCAGTTTTGGTCGCCATATTATAGAATGGATATAAATTCACTTGAACGTTGTCCAGCGTAGGATGACTAAGTTAATTCCCCAAATTAGAAATCTTTCATATGAAGAAAGATTAACAAAGCTTAAGTTGCATTCACTGGAAAGGCGAAGAGTTAGGGGTGACATGATAGAGGTTTACAAGTGGATGAATGGACATAACCGGGGGGATATTAATAGGGTATTAAAAGTATCAACACAGGACAGAACACGAAACAATGGATATAAATTGGATAAGTTTAGATTTAGGAAAGACTTGGGTAAATACTGGTTCAGTAACAGGGTTGTTGATTTGTGGAACCAATTGCCGCGTAACATTGTGGAGGTGGGGTCCCTCGATTGTTTCAAGCACGGGTTGGACAAGTATATGAGTGGATTGGGTGGTTATAGAATAGGAGCTGCCTCGTATGGGCCAATAGGCCTTCTGCAGTTACCTTTGTTCTTATGTTCTTATGTTCTTATGAGTGTGATTAGGATGAGACAAACCTCTCGTCTAGTCAATAATCAACGTCCTAGCAATTATGAACAAATCCACAGGGGTTTAGATTTGGTCAAACCGAGGGTTCGAACCCATGTGCCGAGTGTTTCCCATACGCGCTCTAGACAACTGTGCCTCAACATCGTAAAAAAGTTGCAACCTGGAATGCTACTGCACTCACAATGGTTTCGAGGCTTCCACTGAAGCCTAACCGGGGTTTCATGCAATTTCTCCATGCACTCAGGCTCTGCCAACCAACCTCTGATGCATGTTAGTGACTTTACAAGAATGTCAGGAACAGGCAGGAACACAGAGACTTGACATTAGAATAAGAAGCGGATCATACAGGGGCGGAACGGGTGGTAAAACAGGTCACATTTACCTTCCTGTTGAAATTATTGTTGTACTCGGCGAGGTACTCCTGCAGGTAGCTGACGTCCATGTGTGTGGTACTGGGCTTGGAAGTTGCGGGAGATGCCTACTGCGCGTAGAAGGTGCGGGAATGATCCACGGAGCTGCAGATCACTCTCAGGCTCAGATGAAACAACTGTACAGCAGAGATGGCAACTTATAATAAGATTCTTTCTAAGAGAGGTGTATTGGCGAGGTGCAATCAAGGAACAGACATGTGACTGGGAACTGGACCAAAAAGTTTTGATTTCGCTCGCCCCTGCTATTTATTCACACATTAATCTCAGGTGTTTTGAATGTAGGTTACGGGCCATTCATGCCCGTGCCACCTATTGGGTGGCTTAATCATTATTAATCAATCAATCAGGTGTTTAGACATGGAAACACAGGTAACTGCAGAAGGCCTATTGGCCCATACGAGGCAGCTCCTATTTATAGGCACCCAATTCCATTCATATACATGTCCAACCACTCTTGAAACAATCGAGGCATCCCGCCTCCTCCACGCCACGTGGCAACTGGTTATACAAATCAACAACCCTGTTACCGAACCAGTATTTACCCAGTGCTAAATGAAATCTAAACTTATCCTGGTTCGGTAACAAGGTTGTTGATTTGTGGAACCAATTACCACGTAATATATCTTGCTCTAGTTAGGCCCCATTTAGATTATGCAGTTCAGGTCGCCATATTATAGAATGGATATAAATTCACTTGAACGTGACCAGCGTAGGATGACTAAGTTAATTCCCCAAATTAGAAATCTTTCATATGAAGAAAGATTAACAAAGCTTAAGTTGCATTCACTGGAAAGGCGAAGAGTTAGGGGTGACATGATAGAGGTTTACAAGTGGGTGAATGGACATAACAAAGGGGATATTAATAGGGTATTAAAAGTATCAACACAAGACAGAACACGAAACAATGGGTATAAATTGGATAAGTTTAGATTTAGGAAAGACTTGGGTAAATACTGGTTCAGTAACAGGGTTGTTGATTTGTGGAACCAATTCCCGCGTAACGTGCTGGAGGTGGGGTCCCTCGATTGTTTCAAGCGCGAGTTGGACAAGTATATGAGTGGGATTGGGTGGTTATAAACAGGAGCTGCCTCGTTTGGGCCAATAGGCCTTCTGCAGTTGCCTTTGTTCTTATGTTCTTATGTAACGTGGTGGAGGTGGGGTCCCTCGATTGTTTCAAGCGCGGGTTGGACACGTATATGAGTGGGATTGGGTGGTTATAGATAGGAGCTGCCTCGTATGGGCCAATAGGCCTTCTGCAGTTACCTTTGTTCTTATGTTCTTCTTATCCAGTTTATACCCTTTATTTCGTGTTCTGTCTTGTGTTGATACTTATAATATATAATATTTTATATAGGGAAAATAATATTTTAGATTTTAGTGATAACTAACAGGGAAACACAAATTAAGGACATCGAAATAGGGAGTTACAACTCCCTATTTCCCTTCTAGAAAACAGTGATCATAAAGAAATCAGATTTAGCATTGAATGGAATAGATCTGTAAGACAAAATTCTGTTAAAGTGCCTGGTTTCGAAAAGCTGATTTCAATAGCCTAAGAAATTTTTGGGGTCCAAATAGATTAGAAAGTCTTAGGTATGGGGTGTGGGCCGGTCTTGGAGCTAGACGTGAACCCAGCGATAGGTGACGTAAAAAGAGGTTTTAATAAAGAACATAAGAACACAGGCAACTGCAGAAGGACTATTGGCCCATGCGAGGCAGCACTTATTTTTAACTACCCAATCCCACTCATAAACATGTCCAACCCACGCTTGAAACAATCGAGGGACCCCACCTTTACCCCGTTACGCGGCAATTGGTTCCACAAATCAACAACCATGTTACTGAACCAGTATTTACCCAAGTCTTTCCTAAATCAGTCAGGTGCAGTCACAGTGAGAGGTTGTGTTAGCTGGAGCTCCGATTCTAATAACATTATTATTGCAATAATGGAGGGATTTGGTGAGTATGGTTGGAGCTCTGAGAGCAGAGATGGATTCCCTGCTGGAGGAGGTGCGACGGCTGGGACTTCGGGAGGAAACGAAGGAGGAGGCCAGTGTTGACGGGACCTCATTAAGAAGGACTGACGGGACCAGTATTAAGAAGTCCTCGTCTTGGCAAGTTGTGAAAGACAGGGGTCTTAAGAAGACCTTGGCAAAACCGACAACTAATAGCCTACACCTACACGAAGGAGGAGACCAGTAGTAAAGGGAACTCTTCTTGGAGAGTTTGTGAAAGACAGGGGCCTTAAGAAGACTTTGATAAAGCCGCCTTCAAACGCCATAGCAACTTCTAATTCATTTGACGTTTTGGAGGACGAGTGCTGTGGTGAGACTGCGGATCGCGCAAAAGGGAAAGCAACGAAGAGCAAGGAAACGCAGGTCCCTCAGAGAGTAAAGGAAGTACCTAAGCAAACCATAGTTGTGGGAGATTCCCAGATAAGGTATTTGGATAGAACGTTTTGTGCTAGAGATAGGGGGAACAGGTTAAGGGTTTGCTATCCCGGAGCTGGCATTGGTGATATTATAAACAACATGAATGATATTATGGCTGGAAATGGGAACAATCCCATTATTTGCAATAACGTGGGAGGAAATGATGTTGCTCGAGTTGGTCTATTCCATTCTGTCCTAAATCTTTTTTTTTTTGTGATCACTGTTCCCTAGCTCACCCTAGCCCTATTTCGATGTCATTAATTTGTGTTTCCCTGTTAGTTAACACTAAATCTAAAATATTATTTTCACGCGTTTGTTCCTTAATGTGAGGCGTAAGAAAGCAATCATCAATTAATTCTAGAAAATTCTCTGCTTCACTATTCCCTGTCTTGCTCAACCAGTTTATTCCAATAAAATTAAAGTCACCCATGACATGGGTGACTTTTTAAACTAGTCAACCTGTCCCTGTCCCCACCCACATATACAGGATCGGCTGAAGGCATGTTGTTAGTGTTCGACTTTAGTAAATACAGATATAAAATATTTATAAAAAATACTACTCATCTCTTCATCATTATCTGTTATTTGATCTGTCTCAGTTTTTAATGGACCTATCCTTTCCCTAATCTTTGTCCGGTATAACTGGAAAAACCCTTCAGGATTTGTCTTTGCTTGCTCTGCTATGCAAACTTCATAGTTTCTTTTTGCTTTCCTTATCTCTTTTTTAGTATTTCTAACCAGTTGAACGAATTCCTGTTCTAAACTGACTTCCCTAATTCTTAATCCTTTTGTACCACGCTCTCTTTTACCTATAAGGTTCTTCAGATCCTTTGTTATCCACTTTGGATAATTAGTATTCGATCTATTCAATTTATATGATATACTACATTCCTGGGCTTTGGTTAGAATATTTTTAAATAGGTTATATTTTGAGTCCACATCGAGAACCCCTTTTACGTCACCTATCGCTGGGTTCACGTCTAGCTCACACCCCATACCCAAGACTTTTCAATCTGTTTGACCCAATAAATTTTTAGGTTATTGAAATTAGCTTTTCAAAGATCAGGTACTTTAACAGAATTTTCTTTTACAGATCTATTCCATTCTATGCTAAATCTGATTTCTTTATGATCACTGTTCCCTAGATCATTCCCTATTTCGATGTCCTTAATTTGTGTTTACCTGTTAGTTAACACTAAATCTAAAATATTATTTTCCCGCATTGGTTCCTTAATGTGTTGCGTAAGAAAGCAATCATCAATTAATTCTATAAAATCTTCTGCTTCATTATTCCCTGTTTTGTTTAACCAGTTTATTCCACTAAAATTAGTCACCCATGACATAAATACTGTTAGATATAGATATTTCATCCCATAGATGTTTTGCTTCCATTCTGTCTAAATTTCTTGGCCTATATATAACTCCTATTATAATATTATTTCCTTTTTTGTTTAATTCTATCCAAATAGTTTCTGTGTGTGGCTCAGATTTGATTTCCTTTTTTGTTTAATTCTATCCAAATAGTTTATGTGTGTGGCTCAGATTTGATTCCCTCTTTGAGATTACATTTCAAATTGTCCCTAACGTATATGGCTACTCCCCCTCCTCGTCTAATGTATATATCTGTGTGAAATAGTTTAATTCCATTTATTTGATATTCAGCTAATAGTTCTCTATTTTCTACATTCATCCACGTTTCGGTAAGTGCAATAATATCTATTTTTTCTGTGCAGACAAGAGCATTTAATTCGTTAATTTTATTTTTTAGACTTCTACTGTTAGTGTAATATACCCTAAGTGAATTGTTATTTTGAGGCCTATGAATTTTCCTAATCATTTTGCCAATTCCTTTCTCTCCCAAACACATACTTTTATTTTCCTTCCTCCAAATCAATTCCCATACCATTATCTACTAACAGTTTAAACCCAAACAAACACCTCTAACCACTGGTTTCAACGAGTTCGCAGCAGCAACAATCCCAGCCGTCGATAGATGCACCCCATCCCAAGCATACATTTCATTTCTTCCATAGAAGTGTTCCCAGTTGTCCATGAAAGATATTGCATTAGATTTGCAATATCTTTCCAGCCTGCAATTAACATTAAGTGTCCTCAACTTACATTCATTTCCCACTCCCTTTCTTGGAAGAATGCCACATGACCGGGATTCCTCCCTTGTTCCTAACTAATTCTATTGCTGTCTTGAATCTCTGTAGTAGTTCCTCACTCCTAACTCGCCAACATCATTACCCCCTGCACTAATACAAATAAGTTTGTATTAGTGCAAGTTTGTTCCAATTTCCCGTCATAATATCTTTCATGTTTCCAACAATATCACCAATACCAGCTCCAGGATAGCAAACCCTTAACCTGTTCCACTTATCTCTGGCACTAAACGTTCTGTCTAAATACCTGGTTGATGGGGTTCTGGGAGTTCTTCTACTCCCCAAGCCCGGCCCGAGGCCAGGCTTGACTTGTGAGAGTTTGGTCCACCAGGCTGTTGCTTGGAGCAGCCCGCAGGCCCACATACCCACCACAGCCCGGTTGGTCCGGCACTCCTTGGAGGAGTAAATCTAGTTTCCTCTTGAAAATTGTGAGGGATCTAGATCCCTCAGCTATTTTTCCCTAATTTCTAGATTAGGCTAGGCACTCTAGAAACTGAAGCTTTCAAAATAACATATGCTTGTTGGGTGTTGAATGAAAGCTTATGTTACGAACTATCATGTGTGAGTAGTTAGAAGTCTGTGATTGCTCAGTAGAGAGAATTACAGAGATTTTCCTGTTTCTGTGAAATAGGATGGGAATTGAGAGTGAAGTGGTGTAGGGAGGTACTTGACTCTCCCAACGGTTTTACAGGGGGAGGGGAGGGAGAGTGGAGTGACGCTGCCTTCCCCCCCACATGGGAGACATCACGCCACTCTCCTTAGGCCTCCTCCTCCTTGTGACGTCACAGGATGCCCGAGGGTGACGGAGGCATATGATTGGGTGCCGCACGTGTGGTCCAAGCCTAGTTTTGGCGCGAAGAACTATGAGTGGGTCCGGCATGTGGGAGCCGTGCCGGCTTCAAGCTGATTGGTCTAGGCATGGTAGTAAGGAGGTAGGGGCATCTTGAGTCCCCTTAGCCCGCCAAATCGGCAGTTTGAATTGGGCGGCCAGGGAAGGAAGACGTGTCTGGGTGGGGGGGGGGGGGGGGAATTTTCCCCCTCCACCCCCTGTTAATCGCTTCTGTCATCCAAATTACTCGATTGGTGACACTCCTGCCATCAGGGGTTGTGTCAAGGCCTAATTAAGTGAATTGGGGCCAGGGATTTATGGAAGAAACAGTAAAAAGCTAAGAGACAGTTGACTGTGTGAACGCATGAGGCAGGCTGGCAGAGCCTCATGGTGTAACAAATGGAGCGCGTATCCTGTCTAGTGGCAAGGGACAATTGATGTTGGGCAGTGTACGTGTAGGTGATATTACAGGCCCATGTTGGACTTTGCATTCCGCCAGGCTGCGTCAGTATGGGGACGCCGGCGGTCATTGTCACCACAGTACAGAGCAAGGCAGGCTCAGCCGCGTGGGTACTCCTGTGGGCGGCACCCATGTGCGCGCCCGCCCGCGGGTGGAGGCCACCCACCACCCCGCCCGCCAGCCCGCACCTGGGAATCTCCCATAACCAAAATTCGCTTTGTTCCTCCCTTTTTCCTTAGGGCACTTTGAGGGACCTGCGCTTCAATGATCCTCGTTGCTTTGTCTTTGCCTCCTCGTTGAACTACAGGTTCACCACAGCACTCGTCCTCTAACACATCAAATGCGTTAGAAGTCCTTAGGCTATTACTGTCGGTTTTGCCAAGGTCTTCTTAAGACCCCTGTCCTTTACAACTTGCCAAGACGAGGTCTTTTTAATACTGGTCGCCTCCTTTGTTTCTTCCTGATGTTGTTTCAGCTGTTGTAACTCCTCTCGTAGCGAATCCAGCTCTGTCCTCAGAGCTCCAACTAGATTCACCAGTACCTTCACTTATCCTTCTATTATTCGTATAATAATATTACTACAATCGGAGCTCCAGCTAACACAACCTCTCATTGTGACAGTACCTCACTGACTGGAACGTATGTCGTGGGAAGCAGCTACGGGAAAGGGCTATCGCTACATAGGTCTTCCGCAAATTTCATTGTGTCCCCCACTAACTCTGCCTATTACCTTTAATTACATGACTCCTGACTTTTTTTACATGACTGTGACTTCTCCACAAAATGTTTATTTAAATCCCCTTTGGGTGCAGTACACCTCTTAATATTTGGTTTAACATAAGAAATGGTCGTCTGACTGGTCAGACGACTATTTGAGAATTTTTAAATTACTTTTTTATTAAAATATTCAAGAAAATTCTAAAATTTAAATAACTTAAATTTGCCTCTTCCCCCCTGCAACAACAAATACATTTACCCTCAATAGTGACATTTACCATAAATAGTGAGGTTACTGTGGCTGGCGTGCCTTATGTTACCTCCTGGTTCTTTGTGTGTTCACTGATTGAGTAACAAAATTCTACACCAGTTGTAACTGTACTTTGTATAAATACTATTTTACTGCCTGTTGTCAAGTGTTGAGTGTAAAAAATAGCAAAGAATTGGTTTCCAAGTTAAATAGCTGAGAAATCCAAGAAGAGAAGTTTTCCGGATTTGTCGTTTACATTGGTTTTCATTTGATACATATTTAGTGTATATGTCTCATTGAATATGACCGCATATTCTGTATTTACTATTTTCTGGTTTAGGGCTTCTATCCCTCTAACTATTTTCTTAGCATCAGGGCTTAGCTGAAATAGGAGTTCTCCAAAACTCATTTTCGTAATTTTAAGGTGAAGAAAAGAAGTGAATTACAATAGAATGTATTACACTTATTTATACAATTTGCACAACGCTTCGAACCTCCATGGTTCTTTCTCAAGTGAAAGGAATTTTCAGGTTTGGTTGATTTTATACCCGCACTGGGTCAGGTGATAAGACAATAAAGGTGAAAACATGGGGAATACATAAGAACATAAGAATGCGGAAGGCCTATTGGCCCATATAAGGCAGCTGCTATCTACATACAATGATTAGTCAAGTGTAATTGTCCTGTTATGTTGAACGGTGTCTTCTGTGTTGGCATCGTTATGTTCTATTTAGTGTATAGAGTATATTCTTTCCCAGTGTGGAGTTTCTTCCCTGAGTAATATTCCTCCCTAATTCCTCCTCTGGCTAAAAGTTATTTCCTTAGATTTGAAATTTCTCCCTTGGAAAGCAAGTGCCTTTACACACAGAGATCACACTAACGTGATGCATCAAATGAACAAATCCACAAGGGCAGTGACGAGGATTCGAACCTGCGTATGGGAGTAAGCTCAGTCTGACAGTAAGCTAGCTCAGTCCATTAAGGCAGTGTCTGGGATGCTCCCAGATGCAGGTTCGAATCATCGTCACTGCCCTTGTGGATTTGTTCAAGTGACTTTCTTTACAGCTGAATATAAATATATTTTTTTTTAATTTACACATTATATACACAACTCACTTGCAGTTCTCGTGGTAGGAAGCCTTCTATTGATAGTTTAGTCATAAAAAGCGGTAAATACCAAAGTTCAAAAGAACTTTGTTGTTGCTTTGTTCAACACCTGTTGAACAAGCTTTTGTTCAACAGGTGCTTGTTCATGTTCACATTTGGTGGCGCAGAAGTGCCACATATATTATCAAGTTTTTCACAGCATAATATTCGAGGATTATTACAAAAAATTGGCAGCTATGTACTTTTTAGACATTCTTTTATTGATATAATCTGTACACTACAGCATTTCTCTCCAGCTACTATGACAGGTGACGTTTTTCACCCTTCTCCAGGCAGGGGATGGCAGTTAAAGAAAAACATTTAAAACGTGGACAAATGAAAATTAAAATAGAATTTTAAATGCAGTTTCCATTTCCTATAGATGTCTTTCTTCCTCGCCCTGATTGCCCCTCCATAGAGGGACGGGGTGAGAGGGGCGGGAGTGAAACACAATAAATGTTTACATGTAGCACCTAATAGACAGAGTTGCATAAAAAAATTAGGAAATATATTAAACTTTTCAAAAGTTTTTTCTATCAGAAATGATAATGTACAGTGATAATTTTAATTTAAATATGTATGGATGGTATTTTTATGATTTGAGTCAAAGTTAAATTATAAGCTAATCCTAAATATGCTGAACATTTCTCAATACCGCCTAACCCACGTAAAATATTTCTAAGCTAAAAACAAGATGTCAAAATATTAATAAACAGCTTTGAAAGATATTTCTTGAAATGCCAAGCAAAGTCGCTGTCTATGTGAGGTCTTGCTTACTAGGCTACATATTGCTGTTATGGCGGCTAGTTATGATATAGATAGGTAGATAGATTCATAGATAGATAGATACATTCATACATACGTACATACTAACATACATACATGTGTGTAAGTCACGAAAATTAACACGTGATGAAAAATGTGAATGTCAGATCACGGAGGAAGAATTGAATTTTCTTTAAATTTTGTTCCTATTTCAGTTCTTCCTCCGTGGTCTGACACTGTCACAAACATACATAAATGGATTGATAGATATAGAACATGTCAAATTACCTAACATTTTGTCAAAACATGTTATATGCCCCATGTAACATAATAAAATTAGAACTTCAATACAGAAATGGCGGAAACGTATGGGGACTGAATAGTGCAAAAAAGGTGGCTAGTGAATGGCGCGAAAATGGTTACCTTGAGGTGTTTCCGGGACTTAGCGTCCCCGCGGCTAAATCGTCGACCAGACCTCTTAAAGAGGGTGAGGCTAACGAGTGAATGAGGCAAGAAGACTAGTAATTGAATGGGGCGAGAAGGGTGGTGAGTGAATGGGGCAAGAAGGGTGGTGAGTGAATGGGGTGGGAATGTTGGTGAGTGAATTGGGCGAGAAGGGTGGTGAGTGAATTGGGTGGGAATGTTGGTGAATTGTGGTGGCATTTACAATAAACAATTACACACCAGGTATCTTGTGTACTCAAATCATAACTTTTTTTAACGTTTAACATTTCTTAGATGGTTTTAAGTGCTTCTTTCTCACAATCTTCCTCTTCCTCTCTTCTTCTTCTCGTCGAATATCCTCAAGATCTTCTTTAAGTCCAATTTTGGCAGATATTCTCTCTTCTTTTTGCACCTGAGAGAAAGATGCCTCCATATCACCGCAGTCATCAACTTCATCCCTGAAAAACACATTATATAAGTCACATCTCCAAACAATTATTCTTAAGTATGCAGCTGAAATCTCTTGACCCCTTAAGGATTCGAACAATTTACAAGAGGTCATCATTCATACCGAATCTAAATCTTTACTTCGGGCATTGTTATCCAGCCAGCACAAAGATAATATAAAACTCATCACTGAAATCTTACAATAGGAAAAGAAGCACACAATCTAGGGCTGTTAGTCACCCTAAATTATATACCAAATTACATTTGCATAGTTGATTATGTAAAAGGCAGACTCACTAGTAAAAACTGCTACTGCTTTAACTGTTGTACAGGTAAAAATACCTCTAAGTTTCTCATAGATTAAAGAGCAAAACAAAAAGAAAGAACTCCCAAATATCAAAAGTCGCCACAGAGCCAAAGTAGCGAAAAGCGGACACATTTCAATGTGGTGCTAACATGCCACGGGGTACTACATCTTCAAACCTGGTAAAAAGCTATCCAGAGAAATTGCATTAGCCATACAAACTTAGACTTGTCTATAAGTGCTGATGGAAGGTAACAAACCCAATAGTTAGAGGGTGTCATATCTGTGGAAAAGATGCAGAAATGCTACTTTTACATTACATATTAGAATGTGAAGCAACTCAAGCACTGCGCATCAAACTCAACATTCAGCCAACTTGAGCAGCTGCATTAAATGCAAAATTCACATTTAATGCGACTTCAATGGTTTAAAAAAAAATGAAGAATGGGACACACTAGTGAACACTGTGCATCTATATCCACTGCCAAGATAATGTACAAATCACATAATGTACCAAGATAATGTTGTTAAAACAAAAGACTAAAACCAGTGCGAAAAGAAGAAAACTATACCTTCATATGAAACTTTGACCCAAATATCAATGTAACAAAATTACTGTCAATAATCGAACTCAATTAGGGCTCAGTTCAACCCGTGCTACATGTACATTTCGTTCCAAGTAGTTAAACCTAAAACAAAACAGGTCTAGATGACATAGTTAAGAATGCATATAGAAATATGTGCGTAAATGATAACTAATAGACTCACTAAATGTACGGTATGTTAGCTTCATATTACGATAGATGGAAACTTAAAATCCTAATTCAATAAATCTTTAAATTAAACAAAGAGAAAATAAGTATGGCAGATTCCTTTTTTACATACAATGGTAAAAACCCAACACTCGTGTCTCTTTCTGATCAGTGTCAGTTATCTGCGATTTATGTAATTTTATGAGAGGCAATTGTCACGGAGAAAACACTAGGAAGAGAAAGTTAAGTTAAAAAGTTCAAAATTCTACACACACTAAAGTATTTTTGTAAAATTAATACACTATTATATATGACAAAGAAGAGATATAGGAAAAAATTGTATAAATTTTTAATCAAAGAAAAAGATTTGTCGAAACTATTAAACAAGAGAAAGTGGTGAAAGAATCCTCATGAACAAACTTGCAACAGAATTTACGAGGAAATGTGTTTAAGCATGTGTTTACATGTGTAGCATCGAGAACAAGAGGCAATAATTTCAAGCATTCAAACAAATACGCAATTCAGTATATGCATAAATGTCTGTTAAATAAGAAAGTAGTGTATGTTTAAAACATCTGGAATATCAAATCAACGTATAATAAGATTATAGATAAGGCAGGAAACCAGTACTGTGGCTCCCATCCTGTGACCATTTAGTTAACGCATTCGCACATATGTACACAAAAGGAAAAATACTCAAACAAAATACAATACTCACCGATACTTTCTCTTATCATAGCCAAATAGGTTTCTGATTTCCCTCGAGAAATCTATCCCTTGATCTCCATCGTCAATGAAATCATCCATATCAGAGTCTTCCTCCTCTTCTGAATCACTGGCAATGCGCAGTTTGGGATGTGGAATCTTCTGTGGTCTTAATGGTTTCATGTCTTTTGTTTGCATATATCTAGGCTTCTGAGGCTTCATATCTTTACCAATAGAAGTTTGAGGTTCTGAAGGCGCTGGTCTGGAATTTTGCACAGGTTTGATTCCTTTGATTTGAGGATGATCCCGAGGCCAATGTCCCGCAGTTGCAAATAACTTCATTCTGTCCGCTACTTTAGATTCTTGTTTGGGCTCCTCGAGAGCTTGGTTTAATTTGGCAGTATTTTCTTGTTTCTTTATAATCTCACCCTTCTTACTCAGTTTTGGTGAATCTTTTACATCAGCCTTTTGTTCCTTTTTCTGGGGCTTTTCAACTCCGGTTTTGTCTTGTGGCAATTTTCCCAACCATTTTAGCTTACGTCTTCTCTCGTCTTCCAGCTTTAGTTTCTCTATGGCAGTCAGAGGCCGACCAAAGTATTTCTGTGATATGCCTTTGTCTTTCTCTTTTTTTCCATCCTTCAAGTTTGCAAGAGGCAGTGACTGCTTCTTGCGAGCAATTACAAGAAGCTCTTTAAAACTCACTGGTGGTGGTGCGTCCGGTCTAGGCGTCACCTTGAGCTTTTTTGGGTTCTTATCATAACCCTTGTTTTCCCTCTCTCTACTGTATTTACGTTTTAATTTTCCAGAAGTTGATTTATCTTCCAGTTGAGTCTTCACTGTGTTGGTAACTCCGCTCTGTAATAACATACAGTAATATTATTATTATAAAAAAAACATAATAAAATACCAATATTTTTATGTTTGTAAAAAGAAAATATGGAATCAAAATGTCTCAGCCCAACCTGTCCTCCTACCTAACTCGCAAGCGCCACAGACATGTCTGACCTGTGTCACTTACAGACACCTGATTGACCTGTGTTACTTACAGACACCTGATTGACCTGTGTTACTTATAGACACATGTCTGATATGTGACATTTACAGACACATGTCTGACCTGTACAAGGATATAGCGGAGTATAATAAGACAACTGAACTCCTTCATAATACTCATAGAAAACGAGATTTCACTCACCTTGATATCTGCTGCACTGCAATTAGCATTGTTTGCATATTGATTAACCAGCTTGCTGAAAATGTGCTGATTATTAGTAGATTCATATCCAAAATCATTCATGTCATACTGCTCCTCTCCTTTGACAGTCGCTATGTTCTGCAACGACAATACAGCGATCATTACATCTTGCAATACAATACAACAAGAGCAGCAATATCAAATAATTGAATCAGAACATTTTTATTGTGAATTGACTCGCATTCGTCAATAGGCATTCTACAGTTCCCTAATTCCTATGTTACTATGTTCTCTGGGGACATGTTTGATGTCCCAGAGACCCTTTCTCGTCTGTGGCTGGATGGGACACCCAGCTGGTATAGGGACTCCCCACTGAGGCTGTATGGGTCACGTAGCTGGTATAGGGACTCCCCACTGTGGCTGCATAGGACACGCAGCTGGTATAGGGACTCCCCACTGTGGCTGCATGGGTCACGCAGCTGGTATAGGGACTCCCCACTGTGGCTGTATGGGACACGCAGCTGGTATAGGGACTCCCCACTGTGGCTGTATGGGACACACAGCTGGTATAGGGACTCCCCACTTTGCTGGATGGGACACCCAGCTGTTATAGGGACTCCCCACTTTGCTGGATGGGACACCAAGCTGGTATAGGGACTCCCCACTTTGCTGGATGGGACACCCAGCTGGTATAGGGACTCCGCACTGTGGCTGCATGGGACACGCAGCTGGTATAGAGAATTCTTATCATTAATTCAAACTAAACTGATTTACTTTAAAATATTTTTTAACATTGAAATTTTTTATTAAATTATCTATACAACTGATATTGCAATTTAACTTCGATTTATCATATTGGTTTGTTATTTCATTTGACAAATGTCCCTCCACAGAACACCGCCTATAGTGTTCCTATAGAAAGAACACTCGAGAAACCGTGCTTTATAATTGAAAGGAGAGTCTCGCGTCAGTACGTATTGGTCCTCAGAATACTAGAATTAAGCTGGTAATACCACTTCAATATTTGATTTAAAAAATAATAACACTAATTCAGGTATTAGAAAATGAAAACCATGAAGCTACTAAAGCAGTAGTTTCATTAATATTTCTAATAACACCAAATAATCAATATTCTCTGTGCAAGCTTACCTTAGCATCATCTACAACAAACTTGGAAGCCCCCTTGTTGATTATGGCCTTAACTTGCTTATTACACTTCCTGGCTTGTGCTCTCAGCGCCAGCAAATTCTGAAATGTCAAGTTTTCTGTGTCAAATGTTTTGAATTCAAACACTAAACAATAGGTTGTGGAGTTGTTATATTTACCAAGATTAGCATAATGGCAGCTATAACAACTTCACAACCAGCTCCATGGGAAAAACGCTCAAACATTGATGAACAAGTATTGTGAAATAAAATGTTCCATGTGACATACGTATAAAAATAAAACAATTGTTGGTTAAACAACATAATATGTTTGCGTTAAACAAATCTTTTTGAGCTGGTCCCTGTAATCCTGACCAGTGTGACTTTCTCGTCTATGATGTAGTGTTAATCTTTACTCATCTTAAATCATTAAGCGAAATACGTCGTCAAACAGATTTGAAGTTATCAATAAAAACTTCATTTGGCAATATAAATAAAATAAATAAATTTGACAATAAAAAGTTCATTTTGCAATAAAATGCCTCATTTGGCAATTCAACTCCAGATTGGAAATAAAAGGTCCCTGCCCTACATTGACAAGAAAGAATTACAGCACACATTCAACACAGCTAAAAAGTAAAAAAAAAAAAAAAAAAAAAAAAAAAAAAACTGTTAGTATATTCGACAAAATCAGATATTATGTTCCCCACTCTGCTCTCCTCTCATTATACTACTCGCTAATCTTACATAAGGTGCATGGGGTTCACCCACTGCAAATTACATCAATCCCAACATCACTCAACAACAATCCGAATAATAACAATCTGTTTTCAAACACAAACTCTTAAAGAGTTTTAAACCTTTCTGTTTAAGTCCTTAAACATGCTAAACATACACTCACTCCACCCATTCTCTTGTGCTTTTTAAATGTACAAAGCCCTTATCCTAAATCCTTATATGAAACTCTTCATTGACAGACGTAATAGAACCCATGTGCACCTCACCAGAATTAAGTATCTCTGTGATAGCCCCAGAGTCAAACAATCTGTGTAAAAAACTTTGCAAATAAATTGTCTATGGAATTCCCTCCCTAAATAATTACAAAGCTGTCCACCCTATGATTTACTCAAAAGTAAAACCAAAAAATAGCTAATTTCAAGCTCATAGTTTCCACCCTTGTGCTTCAAATTCACACTGCATCTTGTGCTGCCGACTTCCCCAATATTAGTACTAAAGACATGCAACTTCATCACTGTAATCACTGCCATCAACTTATATCGTAGTTATTATGTTCAACACAATATACATGTTTTGCTACAATGTACCTACTTATAATAATCTGTTATGTACTCTCACAAAATAAATAAATAAATGAGCAGACTCGCTACAGCTCATAACACAGCCCGGCTTCTCCAGCGTCACTAAACACATGTACTAAACTGTCCGAACCTAACCTAACTGCGGACCCACGAACAGAAAACGGGACATCACGTCAATTATGTGAGCCGCGGCGATATTTGGTACATCAGTTTTTGACCTTTAGAGATTTATAAGTCAAAATGCAATGTAGTACTGGAGAGGCCAGGTTGTATAACAGGCAGAGAAGATATGGTTTTGCTCTTGACAATTGGAGATCCCGGATTCGATTCCCAGGCTGAACAGAAGTGGTTGCGAAATATTCCTTTCACTTAATGCCGCTGTTCACCTTGCAACTCCTAACCTAGGAGTTGGGCATTGCGGATTGTATGCTGGTGAAGGTCAGTAGTTTGACCTTGAGGGGACCTCAATGCAAGCCTAAAGTATACATGTAAACTTCCTTTAAAAACAAAGTATTTAAAGAACTAGCTGACACCCTCTCCCTGTCCCCCTGTCCTCCCCGTCATTCCCCCCCCCCTTCCCTATTCCCTCATCCTAATAATCATTTTCCACTCCCCCATCCCCTTCGTTCCCTCTTCCTCCCACCATTCCCTTCCCTGTCCCCTCGTCTTCGTCACCATCCCCCACTCTCCTTGTCCTCCCCACCATTCTAAACTGGGGAGGACAAGTAAACCACCATTCTCCCGTCCCCTCATCCTTCCCACCAATCCCCATTCCCTAGTCTGATGCGTTCCCAAATGATCTGATGTTCCCATCAGAAAAATGGGAACATCAAATGATATGATGGTATCATTATCACTGAAAAATAAGAAGAACAGTTAAGAAAACGAAATGTAAAACAATGAAAAAATAAACAAATAAATTATACTCACAAAATGAACGGTAAGATAACATCACAGCCCAATTCCAACGCAATGTCACACAAAATAATTAAATCAAAATGAATATAAATCGAAATCTATGAAAATTCAATTTATCAACGAAATCGAAAACAATGATATGGAATCGCAGTATATTTAGTATAGCATGTACTGCTTCTACGTGCAACAAATGGCACTGTTTTTCCCATAAAAACTTGTTTTTACCTTTCACAGGAGTGACATCTATATAGTAGATATATAAAAATACGTCCATATTCGAATGGAACTTTGTTTCAAAATTTCAAAGCAATCGGTAAAGAGGTTTCGGAGATTTCCCTCACATGAAAAACGCAGTTTAAAAAAAACTGTTTACCTGTCACATACATGATATCTATATAGTAGGTATATAAAAACACGCTCTATGCAAATGGAACGTTGTGTCAAAATTTCAAAGCAATCGGTGAAGAAGTTTGGGAGTTTACCGATTTTGAACAAATGAACATTTTCAATTTTATTTATATAGATATTCCAATTTACTTTAAAACCTGAAAGCAATACTTGAAATAAAGAAGAGAGGCAAGTGTCGCCCTGCTCCTCCTCCTGACTAACTTTTTCCAGCACAAGAACACGGTGTAACAAGTCAACTTTGAGCTCAAATATGTAAGGTGAACACGAAGAACAATAGATAAAATTATATTATATGAACATTAGTAGGAGTAAAAGAGTTAGAGAGACCACAGCATGCCACAGGAAAAACAAGAGTAGAGGCATCATGAGGAAGCCATCAGTGCGTTCAGTAATTATGTTAGGTAATCTTGAGATGATTTCGGGGCCTAGCGCTACCGCGGCCCGGTCCTTGACAAGGCCTCCTTGTTACACATCCCCAGGAAGTGTTGCTTCTTGGAAGTAACCCCAGGAAGCAGCCCGTAGCAGCTGTCTAACTCCCAGGTATCTATTTACTACTAGGTACACAGAGGCATCAGGGTGAAAGAAATTCTGCCCATTTCTTTCCACCTCCACTGGGGATCGAACCCAGAACCTTGGAACTACGAATCCCGAGAGCTGCCCAGCCCCTTACAGGAATGATAAATAGGCGCTATTTTGTCATGGAAATTAATTGTCTGCCACATTCTAACTTCAATCATAAATTTCAGATACATAAATTTTGTCTAGTACAAAAAGAGATAAAAAATCAATATATTTTATTTTTTAATAATGCCTATTTAATCGGCTTAAACAAGAACGGGGATCAAAATACGCTACAACAATAGGATTAGTATTGCCTAACTCTTTACAGCACTGGTTCATTGTTATCTGTTCAGGAAAGAAAATCACGTGAAAATTTGTGAATTTACAGCATATTAAAATCCTTAAATAAACCTACCTCTTTCTTAAGCCGAGCTTCTTCATTCTCCTTCTGCTTCAACTCTTCTTTCCTGGACAACACAGCTTGGATTGCTTCCGGTTTAGGAGCTGGTCTTTCTACCTTGTTTGGCCTGGAGGACGTTGCACGAAACCCACTGATTGCTGCCTGAAATAATATAAATGATAGTGTGCTTGGTTTAAGTAAGGACATAAAAATCAATTAAACTGGCTAATATGTGGCTCCTATTTATATCCACCAAAACTCATTCATATGTCTAACCTACGCTTGAGACAACCAACAGATCCTACGCCTACTATATTACCCGAAAATTTGTACCACAAATCCACATCCCTGGGTAAATGTAAAAGGTAAATACAACCAGTATTTACCCAGGTCTTCGCTAAATCTTAATTTATCCAATTTATAACCTATATTGGATATCCTTATCTTATATATCCTATTATATATATTATGTATTTATCAGTATGGCGAAGAGTTAGGGGTGACATGATAAAGGTTTACAAGTGGAAGAATGGTCATAACAAGGGGGGATATTAATAGGGTATTAAAAGTATCAACGTAAGACAGAACACGAAACAATGGGTATAAATTGGTTAAGTTTAGATTTAGGAGGCATGGTAAAATATTGGTGTGGTAACAAGGTTGTTGATTTGTGGAACCAATTACCGTGAAACATGGTGGAGGTGGGGTCCCTCGATTGTTTCAAGCGTGGGTAGGACATATATATGAGTGGGATTGGGTGGTTATAAATTAGACCTGCCTCGTATGGGCCCATAGGCATTCGGCAGTTACCTTTACTCCTATGTGTTTATACATATTAAACCGTATTTTCATTTTTTCTACTTGTACACTTCAATCATGTCAACCACAACTCCTCGCTTTTAATAATAATACCGGTATACGGATTTGCGCCCAGTAAATCCTCCCCGGCCAGGATACGAACCCCGTGACAAAGCGCTAGCGGAACGCCAGGCGAGTGTCTTACAACTACACCACGGAGACTGATTAATATTATATTAAAAATCTTAAATATTAAAAAAGAGATAAGGAGGCCAAAAAAGATACTATGAAATTTGTATAGCAGGGCAAGCAATCCTAAAGGGATTTTCAGTTATATTGAACAAATATTAGCAAAAGGATAGGTTCATTAAAAACTGAGACAGGTAAGCTAATGGATAATGACCAAGAATGGATAATGACAAGAGTAGTATTTTTAATAAATATTTTATCTTGTATTTACTAAAGAATAACCTAATTCTATGCCTTCAGCCAAACAAGGCTAAGTTGGTGGGGACGAGGACAGGTTGACTAATCTAACAGTTACCAAGGACGATATTATTAAACAAATAGTAAAACTCACACAATACAAATCTTCAGGGCCGAATGAAGTGTTTGTCAGGATGCTTAAAGAATGATAAGAGTAGCTTTGCGAGCCACTGGCTACCATATTTAATAAATCAATACTTAGGCTATTGATTTATTGAATATAGCCTATTAAATAAATAGGCAGAATGCTAGAATCATGGAAGGTTGCTAATGTGGTACCAATTTTTAAGAAAGGAGATTGGAAGAAAGGAGATGCTTAAAGAATGATAAGAGTAGCTTTGCGAGCCACTGGCTACCATATTTAATAAATCAATACTTAGGCTATTGATTTATTAAATATAGCCTATTAAATAAATAGGCAGAATGCTAGAATCATGGAAGGTTGCTAATGTGGTACCAATTTTTAAGAAAGGAGATAGATCACTTGTGTCAAACTATCGGTCAATTAGCCTAACGTGGGAAAATTACTTGAATCAATAATTGCAAATACAATTCGTCTTCATCTTGAAAAAACATAAATTAATAAATGAGTCTCAACATAGTTTTACAAATGGCTGCTCATATTTACCAAATCTGGTATAATTTTATTCCAGCATAGTTGAGGCAGCTGATAATAGTAAGGATTATGATGTTGTGTACCTTGACATTAGCAAAGCTTTTGATACAGCCACATGGAAGATTGATTAAAAGATAGAGGCTCATGGTATTAGGGTGCTATGTTAAGTTGGATTAGGGCATAGCTATACCAGATGAAACAGATAGTATAAATGGGGTTAATCAGAGTGGGAAATGTTGTAAGTAGAGTGCCTGTGGCTCTTCCCTGGGAGCTCTGTTGTTTATAAATGATTTAGATTCAGGTTCGAGTAGCAACATTTGCAAATTTTCCGATGATACAGAAATCGGTAGGGAAATTGTTAATGTATCGATACCTTTATTTTAGTATGTAGTTGCGTTTTAGGCGCCATCGGTCGGTGGTGGCATGACAATGATGAATGGCTCCAGTTTCCTACCTTAGCTAGAAAGAGACGTCGTTATGGATGACCTCTGGTGGGTGCCATGTCACGCTCAATGCCATCTAGGTTGTGGTTACAGAGCATAATGTCAACTCCCTGGTGAACGAGTGTTATCTCGTGGTTTCCCCAGTGTCCTGTCCATCTAATTAATGATGTTTTTATGTCCACAGAAGTGATGTTTGGAGGCAGTTATACTGAGGAAGGCAGTTTACCTTGGGCAGTCCACGAACCCTTAGCGTGGCTCTGGAAGAAGACTAAGTAGCCGCCGTCGATCGAAACAGTGTGTTAGCTGCTTGGATAGGCAGTGTTGGTGAAGATCGATAGACCCCGGGATTGGCTATTAAGGGTTACAGGTATGATATGCCTAGTGTGAAGTGCTGCTAGCGGCTTCTGCCAGGGGTTAACTGCCCTTATATGAGTTTGTTTGGGACCCCTGTCAGCGTGTTGCTGAAGCCCTCTGCCAGTAAGTAGCTGGAGAGCGAAGATGGGGTGTAGGTAGATCTTGGTTCTAAAGATCTACCAAGATCAAAAATCTACCAAGATTTCCAAGATCTAAAAATCTACCAAGATCAAAGATATTTATATGTTAAAGATCAAAACATATAAAGATATGTTTTGGCTAAAAAAAACTCCAACGCTCGACTGCTCCGCCGTCTCTCCAATTTTATCTGCTGTCCCTGGCCTCTCTGCAACCCTCAAACGACGTAGCTTTCCAGAGGGCAGCTAAGTACACAGTGACCCAAATGTGATTGAAACAAACTTCCATACCAATCCTCAAAATCTCATTTCGACCTCACTAGTGTTGTTCCCTGGAGGAAGCTGCACCCGATGTTCTCTGCTGCCACATCAACGAGTCTTCACTATTGTGCCTGCCTACATTTATCTTGCTACAACGAATAACAGATCCAAGGCCGGTAAGGCCACTAAGGCAGATAGCGCACCGATTAGGAATAAATGAACTAGCCACGTTAGCATCAAGGTTAGTCCAGCTGTCCCTTCCTCGGGGAGGGACCAACTATCAGTAATCCAAGAGCAATCGGACTTAATAATTAACATGCGAAGTGAAGCTTCAGCAATGCTCAAGATTAATCAAGATCTGTCTGCCAGAGTCGACTTCCTCCAACAATAATTAAGCTCTCTCAAGACCACAGTTATTGACTTTAAACCAGCAGAAACCACTAGACAACAGGAAGCCATGCTGCAACAGTTTGACAACCATCTTTTTTCAAACCACCTTCAACAGCAACACACTATTACCCAAGACGAATCAGACCAGCATAAACTCCTTGATTCCGTCGTTATCTCTTCACGTTATTTTCCCCAAGAATGTGATGGAGAACACTGTGCTGCCATCGTGATCCATGAATTGCAGAATAAGATTAAATACTCAATCAAAACTAGTGACTTTAAATCTACTTATAGAGTGCGTAACAAATCACCTGGTAGAGAATAACAAGAGAATTCCAGTTAAACTAGATAGCTGCTCCCGCAAGTCTGACCTTATCAAATCTGCAGTCACTAGTAAATCCACTGTATATGTGAACGAATGTCTGACCAGGTTCAGACAAAATCTCTTACTTAAACTGCGTGGTTTCTGCAAAAATAACCCTATAATTAAACATATCCAGAAGGGCCGTGACAACGATTCGAACCTGCGTCCGAGAGCATCCCAGACGCTGCCTTAATCGACTGAGCTACGACATGGTCAAAGGGAGTTGAAACCGAAGTTGTACTGAACTTACTGGATCCCGCAGTCTCTCCGAGACACAAACCAGGGTTTTACACAACTCCCCCCATGCACTCGAGGTTTGTCAATAGGCCGTTCTCCCTCTTCGCCCTTGCTTCATTACATAGGGAAGAGGGAGAACGGCCCATTGACATATCTCATGGCATGGGGGAAGTAGGTTCCCCCTATATAATTGGTATAAACTAGATAAGTTCAGATTGAGGAAAGACTTGGTTCGGTAATAGGCTTGTTGATTTGTGGAACCAATTACTGCGTAACATGGTGGAATTGTGGTCCATCGATTGTTTCAAACGTGGATTGGACATTTCACACAGAAATCACAATAGTGTGATGCATCAAATGAACACACAGGGCCATGATGAGCGTTGGAACCTAAGTCTGATAGGATCCCAGACGCTGCCTTAATCGACTAGGCCACGATAAGGTCAAAAGAATTGCAACCGGGAGTTCATCTGTCCTCACCCGGATTCTGCACAAACCAGGGTTTTATACCATGCATCCGGGCTCTGTCAATTAGCTGTTCTACCTCTTCGCCCTTTCTTCATTACACACAGAAATCACAATAGCGTGATGCATCAAATGAACAAATCTGTCTGTGTGGGATTGGGTGGTTATCAATAAGACCTGCCTCGTATGGGCCCACAGGCGTTTTGCAGTTACCATTATTCTTATGTGTTTATACAAATGAAACCTTATTATATTTTTGTATTTGTACACTTCAATCATGTCCATCTCAACTCTTTGCCTTTAATAATAATAATACCCAAACCTGTGTACTTTTGAAATTTATGTAAGGAATTTACACCAAATCAAGGAATGGAATCAAGTCAGAGTGGGAAAATGTTGTAAGTGGAGTGCCTCAAGGCTCTGTCCTGGGACCTCTGTTGTTTATAATATATATAAATGATTTAGATTCAGGTTTGAGTAGCAACATTTGCAAATTTGCCGATGATACGAAAATCGGTAGGGAAATTAATTCGGAGGAGGACTCACTATCACTTCAAGTTGATCTAGATAGGGTTTTGAAATGGTCAAAGGATTGGCAGATGCAGTTTAATGCTGATAAATGTAAAGTTCTGAGGTTAGGTAATGATGATAGAGTTACAAGATACGAGCTAGATGGTGTTGTGATTGCGAAGTCGGATTGCGAAAGGGATCTGGGAGTTATGATTAGTAAGAATTTAAAACAAAAGGATCAATGCATAAATGTTCGTAATAAGGCAAATCGGACACTTGGATTTATTAATCGCAGCGTTAGTAACAAGACACCTGGTGTGGTTCTCAAGCTATATCTTGCTCTAGTTAGGCCCCATTTAGATTATGCAGTTCAGTTTTGGTCGCCATATTATAGAATGGATATAAATTCACTTGAACGTGTCCAGCGTAGGATGACTAAGTTAATTCCCCAAATTAGAAATCTTTCATATGAAGAAAGATTAACAAAGCTTAAGTTGCATTCACTGGAAAGGCGAAGAGTTAGGGGTGACATGATAGAGGTTTACAAGTGGATGAATGGACATAACCGGGGGGATATTAATAGGGTATTAAAAGTATCAACACAGGACAGAACACGAAACAATGGATATAAATTGGATAAGTTTAGATTTAGGAAAGACTTGGGTAAATACTGGTTCAGTAACAGGGTTGTTGATTTGTGGAACCAATTGCCGCGTAACATTGTGGAGGTGGGGTCCCTCGATTGTTTCAAGCACGGGTTGGACAAGTATATGAGTGGGATTGGGTGGTTATAGAATAGGAGCTGCCTCGTATGGGCCAATAGGCCTTCTGCAGTTACCTTTGTTCTTATGTTCTTATGAGTGTGATTAGGATGAGACAAACCTCTCGTCTAGTCAATAATCAACGTCCTAGCAATTATGAACAAATCCACAGGGGTTTAGATTTGGTCAAACCGAGGGTTCGAACCCATGTGCCGAGTGTTCCCATACGCGCTCTAGACAACTGTGCCTCAACATCGTAAAAAAGTTGCAACCTGGAATGCTACTGCACTCACAATGGTTTCGAGGCTTCCACTGAAGCCTAACCGGGGTTTCATGCAATTTCTCCATGCACTCAGGCTCTGCCAACCAACCTCTGATGCATGTTAGTGACTTTACAAGAATGTCAGGAACAGGCAGGAACACAGAGACTTGACATTAGAATAAGAAGCGGATCATACAGGGGCGGAACGGGTGGTAAAACAGGTCACATTTACCTTCCTGTTGAAATTATTGTTGTACTCGGCGAGGTACTCCTGCAGGTAGCTGACGTCCATGTTGTGTGGTACTGGGCTTGGAAGTTGCGGGAGATGCCTACTGCGCGTAGAAGGTGCGGGAATGATCCACGGAGCTGCAGATCACTCTCAGGCTCAGATGAAACAACTGTACAGCAGAGATGGCAACTTATAATAAGATTCTTTCTAAGAGAGGTGTATTGGCGAGGTGCAATCAAGGAACAGACATGTGACTGGGAACTGGACCAAAAAGTTTTGATTTCGCTCGCCCCTGCTATTTATTCACACATTATCTCAGGTGTTTTGAATGTAGGTTACGGGCCATTCATGCCCGTGCCACCTATTGGGTGGCTTAATCATTATTAATCAATCAATCAGGTGTTTAGACATGGAAACACAGGTAACTGCAGAAGGCCTATTGGCCCATACGAGGCAGCTCCTATTTATAGGCACCCAATTCCATTCATATACATGTCCAACCACTCTTGAAACAATCGAGGCATCCCGCCTCCTCCACGCCACGTGGCAACTGGTTATACAAATCAACAACCCTGTTACCGAACCAGTATTTACCCAGTGCTAAATGAAATCTAAACTTATCCTGGTTCGGTAACAAGGTTGTTGATTTGTGGAACCAATTACCACGTAATATATCTTGCTCTAGTTAGGCCCCATTTAGATTATGCAGTTCAGGTCGCCATATTATAGAATGGATATAAATTCACTTGAACGTGACCAGCGTAGGATGACTAAGTTAATTCCCCAAATTAGAAATCTTTCATATGAAGAAAGATTAACAAAGCTTAAGTTGCATTCACTGGAAAGGCGAAGAGTTAGGGGTGACATGATAGAGGTTTACAAGTGGGTGAATGGACATAACAAAGGGGATATTAATAGGGTATTAAAAGTATCAACACAAGACAGAACACGAAACAATGGGTATAAATTGGATAAGTTTAGATTTAGGAAAGACTTGGGTAAATACTGGTTCAGTAACAGGGTTGTTGATTTGTGGAACCAATTCCCGCGTAACGTGCTGGAGGTGGGGTCCCTCGATTGTTTCAAGCGCGAGTTGGACAAGTATATGAGTGGGATTGGGTGGTTATAAACAGGAGCTGCCTCGTTTGGGCCAATAGGCCTTCTGCAGTTGCCTTTGTTCTTATGTTCTTATGTAACGTGGTGGAGGTGGGGTCCCTCGATTGTTTCAAGCGCGGGTTGGACACGTATATGAGTGGGATTGGGTGGTTATAGATAGGAGCTGCCTCGTATGGGCCAATAGGCCTTCTGCAGTTACCTTTGTTCTTATGTTCTTCTTATCCAGTTTATACCCTTTATTTCGTGTTCTGTCTTGTGTTGATACTTATAATATATAATATTTTATATAGGGAAAATAATATTTTAGATTTAGTGATAACTAACAGGGAAACACAAATTAAGGACATCGAAATAGGGAGTTACAACTCCCTATTTCCCTTCTAGAAAACAGTGATCATAAAGAAATCAGATTTAGCATTGAATGGAATAGATCTGTAAGACAAAATTCTGTTAAAGTGCCTGGTTTCGAAAAGCTGATTTCAATAGCCTAAGAAATTTTTGGGGTCAAATAGATTAGAAAGTCTTAGGTATAGAAAATAGATTAGGAAAGTCTTTTATAGGTAAAAAGAGAGCTTGGTACAAAAGGATTAAAAATGGGGAGGTCACTTTAGAACAGGAATTCGTACAACTGGTTAGAAATGTTAAAAAAGAGATAAGGAAAGCAAAAAGAAACTATGAAGTTCGCATAGCAGGGCAAGCAAAGACAAATCCTAAAGGGTTTTTTCAGTTATATCGTACTAAGACTAGGGAAAGGATAGGTCCATTAAAAACTGAGACAGGTCAAATAACAGATAGTGATGAAGAGATGAGTAGTATTTTTAATAAATATTTTGTATCTGTATTTACTAAAGAGGAACTTAACAATATGCCTTCAGCCGAACAAGTCTATGTGGGTGGGGACGAGGACAGGTTGACGAGTTTAGCAGTTACCAGGGAGGATGTTCTTAAACAAATAGTAAAACTCAAACCAAACAAATCCCCAGGGCCGGATGAAGTGTTTGCCAGGGTGCTTAAAGAATGCAAAGAGGAGCTTTGTGACCCACTGTCAACCATATTTAATAAATCAATAGAGTCAGGCAGAGTGCCAGAGTTTTGGAAAGTTGCTAATGTGATACCAGTTTTTAAGAAAGGAGATAGATCACTTGCGTCTAACTATCGACCAATTAGCCTAACGTCTATTGTGGGAAAGTTACTCGAATCTATAATAGCAAATAAAATTCGTCTTCATCTTGAAAAACATAAATTAATAATTGAGTCGCAACATGGTTTTATAAATGGCCGTTCATGTTTAACAATTTTGTTATCTTTTTATTCTAGCATTGTTGAGGCAGTTGATAGTGGTAAGGATTGCGATGTTGTATACCTTGACTTTAGCAAAGCTTTTGATACAGTGCCACATGAAAGACTGATTAAAAAAATAGAGTCTCATGGTATTGGGGGTGCTATATTAAGCTGGATTAGGGCATGGCTATACCAAAGGAAACAGAGAGTTAGTATAAATGGAATCAAGTCAGAGTGGGAAAATGTTGTAAGTGGAGTGCCTCAAGGCTCTGTCCTGGGACCTCTGTTGTTTATAATATATATAAATGATTTAGATTCAGGTTTGAGTAGCAACATTTGCAAATTTGCCGATGATACGAAAATCGGTAGGGAAATTAATTCGGAGGAGGACTCACTATCACTTCAAGTTGATCTAGATAGGGTTTTGAAATGGTCAAAGGATTGGCAGATGCAGTTTAATGCTGATAAATGTAAAGTTCTGAGGTTAGGTAATGATGATAGAGTTACAAGATACGAGCTAGATGGTGTTGTGATTGCGAAGTCGGATTGCGAAAGGGATCTGGGAGTTATGATTAGTAAGAATTTAAAACAAAAGGATCAATGCATAAATGTTCGTAATAAGGCAAATCGGACACTTGGATTTATTAATCGCAGCGTTAGTAACAAGACACCTGGTGTGGTTCTCAAGCTATATCTTGCTCTAGTTAGGCCCCATTTAGATTATGCAGTTCAGTTTTGGTCGCCATATTATAGAATGGATATAAATTCACTTGAACGTGTCCAGCGTAGGATGACTAAGTTAATTCCCCAAATTAGAAATCTTTCATATGAAGAAAGATTAACAAAGCTTAAGTTGCATTCACTGGAAAGGCGAAGAGTTAGGGGTGACATGATAGAGGTTTACAAGTGGATGAATGGACATAACCGGGGGGATATTAATAGGGTATTAAAAGTATCAACACAGGACAGAACACGAAACAATGGATATAAATTGGATAAGTTTAGATTTAGGAAAGACTTGGGTAAATACTGGTTCAGTAACAGGGTTGTTGATTTGTGGAACCAATTGCCGCGTAACATTGTGGAGGTGGGGTCCCTCGATTGTTTCAAGCACGGGTTGGACAAGTATATGAGTGGGATTGGGTGGTTATAGAATAGGAGCTGCCTCGTATGGGCCAATAGGCCTTCTGCAGTTACCTTTGTTCTTATGTTCTTATGTTCTTATGTATGGGGTGTGGGCCGGTCTTGGAGCTAGACGTGAACCCAGCGATAGGTGACGTAAAAGAGGTTTTAATAAAGAACATAAGAACACAGGCAACTGCAGAAGGACTATTGGCCCATGCGAGGCAGCACTTATTTTTAACTACCCAATCCCACTCATAAACATGTCCAACCCACGCTTGAAACAATCGAGGGACCCCACCTTTACCCCGTTACGCGGCAATTGGTTCCACAAATCAACAACCATGTTACTGAACCAGTATTTACCCAAGTCTTTCCTAAATCAGTCAGGTGCAGTCACAGTGAGAGGTTGTGTTAGCTGGAGCTCCGATTCTAATAACATTATTATTGCAATAATGGAGGGATTTGGTGAGTATGGTTGGAGCTCTGAGAGCAGAGATGGATTCCCTGCTGGAGGAGGTGCGACGGCTGGGACTTCGGGAGGAAACGAAGGAGGAGGCCAGTGTTGACGGGACCTCATTAAGAAGGACTGACGGGACCAGTATTAAGAAGTCCTCGTCTTGGCAAGTTGTGAAAGACAGGGGTCTTAAGAAGACCTTGGCAAAACCGACAACTAATAGCCTACACCTACACGAAGGAGGAGACCAGTAGTAAAGGGAACTCTTCTTGGAGAGTTGTGAAAGACAGGGGCCTTAAGAAGACTTTGATAAAGCCGCCTTCAAACGCCATAGCAACTTCTAATTCATTTGACGTTTTGGAGGACGAGTGCTGTGGTGAGACTGCGGATCGCGCAAAAGGGAAAGCAACGAAGAGCAAGGAAACGCAGGTCCCTCAGAGAGTAAAGGAAGTACCTAAGCAAACCATAGTTGTGGGAGATTCCCAGATAAGGTATTTGGATAGAACGTTTTGTGCTAGAGATAGGGGGAACAGGTTAAGGGTTTGCTATCCCGGAGCTGGCATTGGTGATATTATAAACAACATGAATGATATTATGGCTGGAAATGGGAACAATCCCATTATTTGCAATAACGTGGGAGGAAATGATGTTGCTCGAGTTGGTCTATTCCATTCTGTCCTAAATCTTTTTTTTTTGTGATCACTGTTCCCTAGCTCACCCTAGCCCTATTTCGATGTCATTAATTTGTGTTTCCCTGTTAGTTAACACTAAATCTAAAATATTATTTTCACGCGTTTGTTCCTTAATGTGAGGCGTAAGAAAGCAATCATCAATTAATTCTAGAAAATTCTCTGCTTCACTATTCCCTGTCTTGCTCAACCAGTTTATTCCAATAAAATTAAAGTCACCCATGACATGGGTGACTTTTTAAACTAGTCAACCTGTCCCTGTCCCCACCCACATATACAGGATCGGCTGAAGGCATGTTGTTAGTGTTCGACTTTAGTAAATACAGATATAAAATATTTATAAAAAATACTACTCATCTCTTCATCATTATCTGTTATTTGATCTGTCTCAGTTTTTAATGGACCTATCCTTTCCCTAATCTTTGTCCGGTATAACTGGAAAAACCCTTCAGGATTTGTCTTTGCTTGCTCTGCTATGCAAACTTCATAGTTTCTTTTTGCTTTCCTTATCTCTTTTTTAGTATTTCTAACCAGTTGAACGAATTCCTGTTCTAAACTGACTTCCCTAATTCTTAATCCTTTTGTACCACGCTCTCTTTTTACCTATAAGGTTCTTCAGATCCTTTGTTATCCACTTTGGATAATTAGTATTCGATCTATTCAATTTATATGATATACTACATTCCTGGGCTTTGGTTAGAATATTTTTAAATAGGTTATATTTTGAGTCCACATCGAGAACCCCTTTTACGTCACCTATCGCTGGGTTCACGTCTAGCTCACACCCCATACCCAAGACTTTTCAATCTGTTTGACCCAATAAATTTTTAGGTTATTGAAATTAGCTTTTCAAAGATCAGGTACTTTAACAGAATTTTCTTTTACAGATCTATTCCATTCTATGCTAAATCTGATTTCTTTATGATCACTGTTCCCTAGATCATTCCCTATTTCGATGTCCTTAATTTGTGTTTACCTGTTAGTTAACACTAAATCTAAAATATTATTTTCCCGCATTGGTTCCTTAATGTGTTGCGTAAGAAAGCAATCATCAATTAATTCTATAAAATCTTCTGCTTCATTATTCCCTGTTTTGTTTAACCAGTTTATTCCACTAAAATTAGTCACCCATGACATAAATACTGTTAGATATAGATATTTCATCCCATAGATGTTTTGCTTCCATTCTGTCTAAATTTCTTGGCCTATATATAACTCCTATTATAATATTATTTCCTTTTTTGTTTAATTCTATCCAAATAGTTTCTGTGTGTGGCTCAGATTTGATTTCCTTTTTTGTTTAATTCTATCCAAATAGTTTATGTGTGTGGCTCAGATTTGATTCCCTCTTTGAGATTACATTTCAAATTGTCCCTAACGTATATGGCTACTCCCCCTCCTCGTCTAATGTATATATCTGTGTGAAATAGTTTAATTCCATTTATTTGATATTCAGCTAATAGTTCTCTATTTTCTACATTCATCCACGTTTCGGTAAGTGCAATAATATCTATTTTTTCTGTGCAGACAAGAGCATTTAATTCGTTAATTTTATTTTTTAGACTTCTACTGTTAGTGTAATATACCCTAAGTGAATTGTTATTTTGAGGCCTATGAATTTTCCTAATCATTTTGCCAATTCCTTTCTCTCCCAAACACATACTTTTATTTTCCTTCCTCCAAATCAATTCCCATACCATTATCTACTAACAGTTTAAACCCAAACAAACACCTCTAACCACTGGTTTCAACGAGTTCGCAGCAGCAACAATCCCAGCCGTCGATAGATGCACCCCATCCCAAGCATACATTTCATTTCTTCCATAGAAGTGTTCCCAGTTGTCCATGAAAGATATTGCATTAGATTTGCAATATCTTTCCAGCCTGCAATTAACATTAAGTGTCCTCAACTTACATTCATTTCCCACTCCCTTTCTTGGAAGAATGCCACATGACCGGGATTCCTCCCTTGTTCCTAACTAATTCTATTGCTGTCTTGAATCTCTGTAGTAGTTCCTCACTCCTAACTCGCCAACATCATTACCCCCTGCACTAATACAAATAAGTTTGTATTAGTGCAAGTTTGTTCCAATTTCCCGTCATAATATCTTTCATGTTTCCAACAATATCACCAATACCAGCTCCAGGATAGCAAACCCTTAACCTGTTCCACTTATCTCTGGCACTAAACGTTCTGTCTAAATACCTGGTTGATGGGGTTCTGGGAGTTCTTCTACTCCCCAAGCCCGGCCCGAGGCCAGGCTTGACTTGTGAGAGTTTGGTCCACCAGGCTGTTGCTTGGAGCAGCCCGCAGGCCCACATACCCACCACAGCCCGGTTGGTCCGGCACTCCTTGGAGGAGTAAATCTAGTTTCCTCTTGAAAATTGTGAGGGATCTAGATCCCTCAGCTATTTTTCCCTAATTTCTAGATTAGGCTAGGCACTCTAGAAACTGAAGCTTTCAAAATAACATATGCTTGTTGGGTGTTGAATGAAAGCTTATGTTACGAACTATCATGTGTGAGTAGTTAGAAGTCTGTGATTGCTCAGTAGAGAGAATTACAGAGATTTTCCTGTTTCTGTGAAATAGGATGGGAATTGAGAGTGAAGTGGTGTAGGGAGGTACTTGACTCTCCCAACGGTTTTACAGGGGGAGGGGAGGGAGAGTGGAGTGACGCTGCCTTCCCCCCCACATGGGAGACATCACGCCACTCTCCTTAGGCCTCCTCCTCCTTGTGACGTCACAGGATGCCCGAGGGTGACGGAGGCATATGATTGGGTGCCGCACGTGTGGTCCAAGCCTAGTTTTGGCGCGAAGAACTATGAGTGGGTCCGGCATGTGGGAGCCGTGCCGGCTTCAAGCTGATTGGTCTAGGCATGGTAGTAAGGAGGTAGGGGCATCTTGAGTCCCCTTAGCCCGCCAAATCGGCAGTTTGAATTGGGCGGCCAGGGAAGGAAGACGTGTCTGGGTGGAGGGGGGGGGGGGAATTTTCCCCCTCCACCCCCTGTTAATCGCTTCTGTCATCCAAATTACTCGATTGGTGACACTCCTGCCATCAGGGGTTGTGTCAAGGCCTAATTAAGTGAATTGGGGCCAGGGATTTATGGAAGAAACAGTAAAAAGCTAAGAGACAGTTGACTGTGTGAACGCATGAGGCAGGCTGGCAGAGCCTCATGGTGTAACAAATGGAGCGCGTATCCTGTCTAGTGGCAAGGGACAATTGATGTTGGGCAGTGTACGTGTAGGTGATATTACAGGCCCATGTTGGACTTTGCATTCCGCCAGGCTGCGTCAGTATGGGGACGCCGGCGGTCATTGTCACCACAGTACAGAGCAAGGCAGGCTCAGCCGCGTGGGTACTCCTGTGGGCGGCACCCATGTGCGCGCCCGCCCGCGGGTGGAGGCCACCCACCACCCCGCCCGCCAGCCCGCACCTGGGAATCTCCCATAACCAAAATTCGCTTTGTTCCTCCCTTTTTCCTTAGGGCACTTTGAGGGACCTGCGCTTCAATGATCCTCGTTGCTTTGTCTTTGCCTCCTCGTTGAACTACAGGTTCACCACAGCACTCGTCCTCTAACACATCAAATGCGTTAGAAGTCCTTAGGCTATTACTGTCGGTTTTGCCAAGGTCTTCTTAAGACCCCTGTCCTTTACAACTTGCCAAGACGAGGTCTTTTTAATACTGGTCGCCTCCTTTGTTTCTTCCTGATGTTGTTTCAGCTGTTGTAACTCCTCTCGTAGCGAATCCAGCTCTGTCCTCAGAGCTCCAACTAGATTCACCAGTACCTTCACTTATCCTTCTATTATTCGTATAATAATATTACTACAATCGGAGCTCCAGCTAACACAACCTCTCATTGTGACAGTACCTCACTGACTGGAACGTATGTCGTGGGAAGCAGCTACGGGAAAGGGCTATCGCTACATAGGTCTTCCGCAAATTTCATTGTGTCCCCCACTAACTCTGCCTATTACCTTTAATTACATGACTCCTGACTTTTTTTACATGACTGTGACTTCTCCACAAAATGTTTATTTAAATCCCCTTTGGGTGCAGTACACCTCTTAATATTTGGTTTAACATAAGAAATGGTCGTCTGACTGGTCAGACGACTATTTGAGAATTTTTAAATTACTTTTTTATTAAAATATTCAAGAAAATTCTAAAATTTAAATAACTTAAATTTGCCTCTTCCCCCCTGCAACAACAAATACATTTACCCTCAATAGTGACATTTACCATAAATAGTGAGGTTACTGTGGCTGGCGTGCCTTATGTTACCTCCTGGTTCTTTGTGTGTTCACTGATTGAGTAACAAAATTCTACACCAGTTGTAACTGTACTTTGTATAAATACTATTTTACTGCCTGTTGTCAAGTGTTGAGTGTAAAAAATAGCAAAGAATTGGTTTCCAAGTTAAATAGCTGAGAAATCCAAGAAGAGAAGTTTTCCGGATTTGTCGTTTACATTGGTTTTCATTTGATACATATTTAGTGTATATGTCTCATTGAATATGACCGCATATTCTGTATTTACTATTTTCTGGTTTAGGGCTTCTATCCCTCTAACTATTTTCTTAGCATCAGGGCTTAGCTGAAATAGGAGTTCTCCAAAACTCATTTTCGTAATTTTAAGGTGAAGAAAAGAAGTGAATTACAATAGAATGTATTACACTTATTTATACAATTTGCACAACGCTTCGAACCTCCATGGTTCTTTCTCAAGTGAAAGGAATTTTCAGGTTTGGTTGATTTTATACCCGCACTGGGTCAGGTGATAAGACAATAAAGGTGAAAACATGGGGGAATACATAAGAACATAAGAATGCGGAAGGCCTATTGGCCCATATAAGGCAGCTGCTATCTACATACAATGATTAGTCAAGTGTAATTGTCCTGTTATGTTGAACGGTGTCTTCTGTGTTGGCATCGTTATGTTCTATTTAGTGTATAGAGTATATTCTTTCCCAGTGTGGAGTTTCTTCCCTGAGTAATATTCCTCCCTAATTCCTCCTCTGGCTAAAAGTTATTTCCTTAGATTTGAAATTTCTCCCTTGGAAAGCAAGTGCCTTTACACACAGAGATCACACTAACGTGATGCATCAAATGAACAAATCCACAAGGGCAGTGACGAGGATTCGAACCTGCGTATGGGAGTAAGCTCAGTCTGACAGTAAGCTAGCTCAGTCCATTAAGGCAGTGTCTGGGATGCTCCCAGATGCAGGTTCGAATCATCGTCACTGCCCTTGTGGATTTGTTCAAGTGACTTTCTTTACAGCTGAATATAAATATATTTTTTTTTAATTTACACATTATATACACAACTCACTTGCAGTTCTCGTGGTAGGAAGCCTTCTATTGATAGTTTAGTCATAAAAAGCGGTAAATACCAAAGTTCAAAAGAACTTTGTTGTTGCTTTGTTCAACACCTGTTGAACAAGCTTTTGTTCAACAGGTGCTTGTTCATGTTCACATTTGGTGGCGCAGAAGTGCCACATATATTATCAAGTTTTTCACAGCATAATATTCGAGGATTATTACAAAAAATTGGCAGCTATGTACTTTTTAGACATTCTTTTATTGATATAATCTGTACACTACAGCATTTCTCTCCAGCTACTATGACAGGTGACGTTTTTCACCCTCCTCCAGGCAGGGGATGGCAGTTAAAGAAAAACATTTAAAACGTGGACAAATGAAAATTAAAATAGAATTTTAAATGCAGTTTCCATTTCCTATAGATGTCTTTCTTCCTCGCCCTGATTGCCCCTCCATAGAGGGACGGGGTGAGAGGGGCGGGAGTGAAACACAATAAATGTTTACATGTAGCACCTAATAGACAGAGTTGCATAAAAAAATTAGGAAATATATTAAACTTTTCAAAAGTTTTTTCTATCAGAAATGATAATGTACAGTGATAATTTTAATTTAAATATGTATGGATGGTATTTTTATGATTTGAGTCAAAGTTAAATTATAAGCTAATCCTAAATATGCTGAACATTTCTCAATACCGCCTAACCCACGTAAAATATTTCTAAGCTAAAAACAAGATGTCAAAATATTAATAAACAGCTTTGAAAGATATTTCTTGAAATGCCAAGCAAAGTCGCTGTCTATGTGAGGTCTTGCTTACTAGGCTACATATTGCTGTTATGGCGGCTAGTTATGATATAGATAGGTAGATAGATTCATAGATAGATAGATACATTCATACATACGTACATACTAACATACATACATGTGTGTAAGTCACGAAAATTAACACGTGATGAAAAATGTGAATGTCAGATCACGGAGGAAGAATTGAATTTTCTTTAAATTTTGTTCCTATTTCAGTTCTTCCTCCGTGGTCTGACACTGTCACAAACATACATAAATGGATTGATAGATATAGAACATGTCAAATTACCTAACATTTTGTCAAAACATGTTATATGCCCCATGTAACATAATAAAATTAGAACTTCAATACAGAAATGGCGGAAACGTATGGGGACTGAATAGTGCAAAAAAGGTGGCTAGTGAATGGCGCGAAAATGGTTACCTTGAGGTGTTTCCGGGACTTAGCGTCCCCGCGGCTAAATCGTCGACCAGACCTCTTAAAGAGGGTGAGGCTAACGAGTGAATGAGGCAAGAAGACTGGTAATTGAATGGGGCGAGAAGGGTGGTGAGTGAATGGGGCAAGAAGGGTGGTGAGTGAATGGGGTGGGAATGTTGGTGAGTGAATTGGGCGAGAAGGGTGGTGAGTGAATTGGGTGGGAATGTTGGTGAATTGTGGTGGCATTTACAATAAACAATTACACACCAGGTATCTTGTGTACTCAAATCATAACTTTTTTTAACGTTTAACATTTCTTAGATGGTTTTAAGTGCTTCTTTCTCACAATCTTCCTCTTCCTCTCTTCTTCTTCTCGTCGAATATCCTCAAGATCTTCTTTAAGTCCAATTTTGGCAGATATTCTCTCTTCTTTTTGCACCTGAGAGAAAGATGCCTCCATATCACCGCAGTCATCAACTTCATCCCTGAAAAACACATTATATAAGTCACATCTCCAAACAATTATTCTTAAGTATGCAGCTGAAATCTCTTGACCCCTTAAGGATTCGAACAATTTACAAGAGGTCATCATTCATACCGAATCTAAATCTTTACTTCGGGCATTGTTATCCAGCCAGCACAAAGATAATATAAAACTCATCACTGAAATCTTACAATAGGAAAAGAAGCACACAATCTAGGGCTGTTAGTCACCCTAAATTATATACCAAATTACATTTGCATAGTTGATTATGTAAAAGGCAGACTCACTAGTAAAAACTGCTACTGCTTTAACTGTTGTACAGGTAAAAATACCTCTAAGTTTCTCATAGATTAAAGAGCAAAACAAAAAGAAAGAACTCCCAAATATCAAAAGTCGCCACAGAGCCAAAGTAGCGAAAAGCGGACACATTTCAATGTGGTGCTAACATGCCACGGGGTACTACATCTTCAAACCTGGTAAAAAGCTATCCAGAGAAATTGCATTAGCCATACAAACTTAGACTTGTCTATAAGTGCTGATGGAAGGTAACAAACCCAATAGTTAGAGGGTGTCATATCTGTGGAAAAGATGCAGAAATGCTACTTTTACATTACATATTAGAATGTGAAGCAACTCAAGCACTGCGCATCAAACTCAACATTCAGCCAACTTGAGCAGCTGCATTAAATGCAAAATTCACATTTAATGCGACTTCAATGGTTTAAAAAAAAATGAAGAATGGGACACACTAGTGAACACTGTGCATCTATATCCACTGCCAAGATAATGTACAAATCACATAATGTACCAAGATAATGTTGTTAAAACAAAAGACTAAAACCAGTGCGAAAAGAAGAAAACTATACCTTCATATGAAACTTTGACCCAAATATCAATGTAACAAAATTACTGTCAATAATCGAACTCAATTAGGGCTCAGTTCAACCCGTGCTACATGTACATTTCGTTCCAAGTAGTTAAACCTAAAACAAAACAGGTCTAGATGACATAGTTAAGAATGCATATAGAAATATGTGCGTAAATGATAACTAATAGACTCACTAAATGTACGGTATGTTAGCTTCATATTACGATAGATGGAAACTTAAAATCCTAATTCAATAAATCTTTAAATTAAACAAAGAGAAAATAAGTATGGCAGATTCCTTTTTTACATACAATGGTAAAAACCCAACACTCGTGTCTCTTTCTGATCAGTGTCAGTTATCTGCGATTTATGTAATTTTATGAGAGGCAATTGTCACGGAGAAAACACTAGGAAGAGAAAGTTAAGTTAAAAAGTTCAAAATTCTACACACACTAAAGTATTTTTGTAAAATTAATACACTATTATATAAGACAAAGAAGAGATATGGGAAAAAATTGTATAAATTTTTAATCAAAGAAAAAAATTTGTCGAAACTATTAAGCAAGAGAAAGTGGTGAAAGAATCCTCATGAACAAACTTGCAACAGAATTTACGAGGAAATGTGTTTAAGCATGTGTTTACATGTGTAGCATCGAGAACAAGAGGCAATAATTTCAAGCATTCAAACAAATACGCAATTCAGTATATGCATAAATGTCTGTTAAATAAGAAAGTAGTGTATGTTTAAAACATCTGGAATATCAAATCAACGTATAATAAGATTATAGATAAGGCAGGAAACCAGTACTGTGGCTCCCATCCTGTGACCATTTAGTTAACGCATTCGCACATATGTACACAAAAGGAAAAATACTCAAACAAAATACAATACTCACCGATACTTTCTCTTATCATAGCCAAATAGGTTTCTGATTTCCCTCGAGAAATCTATCCCTTGATCTCCATCGTCAATGAAATCATCCATATCAGAGTCTTCCTCCTCTTCTGAATCACTGGCAATGCGCAGTTTGGGATGTGGAATCTTCTGTGGTCTTAATGGTTTCATGTCTTTTGTTTGCATATATCTAGGCTTCTGAGGCTTCATATCTTTACCAATAGAAGTTTGAGGTTCTGAAGGCGCTGGTCTGGAATTTTGCACAGGTTTGATTCCTTTGATTTGAGGATGATCCCGAGGCCAATGTCCCGCAGTTGCAAATAACTTCATTCTGTCCGCTACTTTAGATTCTTGTTTGGGCTCCTCGAGAGCTTGGTTTAATTTGGCAGTATTTTCTTGTTTCTTTATAATCTCACCCTTCTTACTCAGTTTTGGTGAATCTTTTACATCAGCCTTTTGTTCCTTTTTCTGGGGCTTTTCAACTCCGGTTTTGTCTTGTGGCAATTTTCCCAACCATTTTAGCTTACGTCTTCTCTCGTCTTCCAGCTTTAGTTTCTCTATGGCAGTCAGAGGCCGACCAAAGTATTTCTGTGATATGCCTTTGTCTTTCTCTTTTTTTCCATCCTTCAAGTTTGCAAGAGGCAGTGACTGCTTCTTGCGAGCAATTACAAGAAGCTCTTTAAAACTCACTGGTGGTGGTGCGTCCGGTCTAGGCGTCACCTTGAGCTTTTTTGGGTTCTTATCATAACCCTTGTTTTCCCTCTCTCTACTGTATTTACGTTTTAATTTTCCAGAAGTTGATTTATCTTCCAGTTGAGTCTTCACTGTGTTGGTAACTCCGCTCTGTAATAACATACAGTAATATTATTATTATAAAAAAAACATAATAAAATACCAATATTTTTATGTTTGTAAAAAGAAAATATGGAATCAAAATGTCTCAGCCCAACCTGTCCTCCTACCTAACTCGCAAGCGCCACAGACATGTCTGACCTGTGTCACTTACAGACACCTGATTGACCTGTGTTACTTACAGACACCTGATTGACCTGTGTTACTTATAGACACATGTCTGATATGTGATATTTACAGACACATGTCTGACCTGTACAAGGATATAGCGGAGTATAATAAGACAACTGAACTCCTTCATAATACTCATAGAAAACGAGATTTCACTCACCTTGATATCTGCTGCACTGCAATTAGCATTGTTTGCATATTGATTAACCAGCTTGCTGAAAATGTGCTGATTATTAGTAGATTCATATCCAAAATCATTCATGTCATACTGCTCCTCTCCTTTGACAGTCGCTATGTTCTGCAACGACAATACAGCGATCATTACATCTTGCAATACAATACAACAAGAGCAGCAATATCAAATAATTGAATCAGAACATTTTTATTGTGAATTGACTCGCATTCGTCAATAGGCATTCTACAATTCCCTAATTCCTATGTTACTATGTTTTCTGGGGACATGTTTGATGTCCCAGAGACCCTTTCTCGTCTGTGGCTGAATGGGACACCCAGCTGGTATAGGGACTCCCCACAGAGGCTGTATGGGTCACGCAGCTGGTATAGGGACTCCCCACTTTGCTGGATGGGGACACCCAGCTGGTATAGGGACTTCCCACTGTGGCTGTATGGGTCACGCAGCTGGTATAGGGACTCCCCACTGTGGCTGTATGGGACACGCAGCTGGTATAGGGACTCCCCACTGAGGCTGTATGGGACACGCAGCTGGTATAGAGACTCCCCACTGAGGCTGTATGGGTCACGCAGCTGGTATAGGGACTCCCCACTGTGGCTGTATGGGACACGCAGCTGGTATAGAGACTCCCCACTGTGGCTGCATGGGACACACAGCTGGTATAGAGACTCCCCACTGTGGCTGTATGGGACACGCAGCTGGTATAGGGACTCCCCACTGTGGCTGTATGGGACACGCAGCTGGTATAGGGACTCCCCACTGTGTTGGATGGGACATGCAGCTGGCATAGGGACTCCCCACTGTGTTGGATGGGACACCCAGCTGGTATAGGGACTCACCTCTGTGCTGGATAGGACACGCAGCTGGTATAGGGACTCCCCACTGTTCTTGGTGGGACACCCAGCTGGCATAGGGACTCCCCACTGTTCTTGGTGGGACACCCAGCTGGTATAGGGACTCCCCACTGTTCTTGGTGGGACACCCAGCTGGTATAGGGACTCCCCAATGTGTTGGATGGGACACGCAGCTGGTATAGGGACTCCCCACTGTTCTTGATGGGACACCCAGCTAGTATAGGGACTCCCCACTGTTCTTGGTGGGACACCCAGCTGGTATGGGGACTCCCCACTGTTCTTGGTGGGACACCCAGCTGGTATAGGGACTCCCCACTGTGTTGGATGGGACACGCAGCTGGTACAGGGACTCCCCACTGTTCTTGGTGGGACACCCAGCTGGTATAGGGACTCCCCACTGTGTTGTATGGGACACCCAGCTGGTATAGGGACTCCCCACTGTGTTGGATGGGACACGCAGCTGGTATAGGGACTCCCCACTGTGTTGGATGGGACACCCAGCTGGTATAGGGACTCCCCACTGTGTTGTATGGGACACCCAGCTGGTATAGGGACTCCCCACTGTGTTGGATGGGACACGCAGCTGGTATAGGGACTCCCCACTGTGTTGGATGGGACACCCAGCTGGTATAGGGACTCCCCACTGTGTTGTATGGGACAAGCAGCTGGTATAGGGACTCCCCACTGTTCTTGGTGGGACACCCAGCTGGTATAGGGACTCCCCACTGTGTTGGATAGGACACGCAGCTGGTATAGGGACTCCCCACTGTGCTGGATGGTCTTAGTTCTAGTATTCTTTTTAAAGCTAAGCACGATTTTTTATGCATAATTATTAACAGTAAAAACTGTTTTTATTTTTTATTTTATGAAATTCTTATCATTAATTCAAACTAAACTGATTTACTTTAAAATATTTTTTAACATTGAAATTTTTTATTAGATTATCTGTACAGCTGATATTGCAATTTAACTTCGATTTATCATATTGGTTTGTTATTTCATTTGACAAATGTCCCTCCACAGAACACCGCCTATAGTGTTCCTATAGAAAGAACAATCGAGAAACCGTGCTTTATAATTGAAAGAAGAGTCTCGCGTCAGTACGTATTGGTCCTCAGAATACTAGAATTAAGCTGGTAATACCACTTCAATATTTGATTTAAAAAATAATAACACTAATTCAGGTATAAGAAAATGAAAACCATGAAGCTACTAAGACAGTAGTTTCATTAATATTTCTAATAACACCAAATAATCAATATTCTCTGTGCAAGCTTACCTTAGCCTCATCTACAACAAACTTGGAAGCCCCCTTGTTGATTATGGCCTTAACTTGCTTATTACACTTCTTGGCTTGTGCTCTCAGCGCCAGCAAATTCTGAAATGTCAAGTTTTTTGTGTCAAATGTTTTGAATTCAAACACTAAACAATAGGTTGTGGAGTTGTTATAGTTGCCAAGTTTAGCATAATGACAACTATAACAACTTCACAACCAGCTCCATGGGAAAGACGCTCAAACATTGCTGAACAAGTATTTTGAAATAAAATATTCCATGTGACATACGTATAAAAATATAACAATTGTTGGTTAAACAACATAATATGTTTGCGTTAAACAAATCTTTTTGAGCTGGTCCCTGTAGTCCTGACCAGTGTGACTTTCTCGTCTATGATGCAGTGTGAATCTTTACTCATCTTAAATCATTAAGCGAAATACGTCGTCAAACAGATTTGAAGTTATCAATAAAAACTTCATTTGGCAATATAAATAAAATAAATAAATTTGGCAATAAAATGCCTCATTTGGCAATTCAACTCCAGATTGGAAATTAAAGGTCCCTGCCCTACATTGACAAGAAAGAATTACAGCACACATTCAACACAACTAAAAAGTAAAAAAAAAAAAAAAAAAACTGTTAGTACATTCGACAAGATCAGATATTATGTTCCCCACTCTGCTCTCCTCTCATTATACTACTCGCTAATCTTACATAAGGTGCATGGGGTTCACCCACTGCAAATTACATCAATCCCAACATCACTCAACAACAATCCGAATAATAACAATCGGTTTTCAAACACAAACCCTTCAAGAGTTTTAAACCCCTCTGTTTAAGTCCTTAAACATGCTAAACATACACTCACCCCATTCTCCTGTGCTTTTTACATGTACAAAGCCCTTATCCTAAATCCTTATATGAAACTCTTCATTGACAGACGTAATAGAACCCACGTGCACCTCACCAGAATTAATATCTCTGTGATAGCCCCAGAGTCAAACAATCTGTGTAAAAACTATGCAAATAAATTGTCTATGGGATTCCCTTACTAAATAATTACAAAGCTGTCCAACCTATGATTTACTCAAAAGTAAAAAAAAAAAATAGCTAATTTCAAGCTCATAGTTTCCACCCTTTGTGCTTCAAATTCACACTGCATCTTGTGCTGCCGACTTCCCCAATATTAGTAGTAAAGACATGCAACTTCGTCACTGTAATCACTGCCATCAACTTATATCGTAGTTATTATGTTCAACACAACATACATGTTTTGCTATAATGTACCTACTTATAATAATCTGTTATGTACTCTCACAAAATAAATAAATAAATGGGGAGACTCGCTACAGCTCATAACACAGCCCGGCTTCTCCAGCGTCACTAAACACATGTACTAAACTGTCCGAACCTAACCTAACTGCGGACCCACGAACAGAAAACGGGACATCACGTCAATTATGTGAGCCGCGGCGATATTTGGTACATCAGTTTTTGACCTTTAGAGATTTATAAGTCAAAATGCAATGTAGTACTGTAGAGGCCAGATTGTATAACAAGCAGAGAAGATATGGTTTTGCTCTTGACAATTGGAGATCCCGGGGTCGATTCCCCGGCTGAACAGAAGTGGTTGCGAAATTTTCCTTTCACTTAATGCTGCTGTTCACCTTGCAATTAATAGTTACCTAGGAGTAAGGCATTGCGGATTGTATGCTGGTGAAGGTCAGTAGTTTGACCTTGAGGGGACCTCAACGCAAGCCTAAAGTATACATGTACTTGGAACTTCCTTTAAAAACAAAGTATTTAAAGAACTAGCTGACACCCTCTCCCGGTCCCCCTGTCCTCCCCGCCATTCCCCCCCCCCCCCTTCTATATTCCCTCATCCTAACAATCATTTTCCACTCCCCCATCCCCCTCTCCCCTGTTCCCTCTTCCTCCCATCATTCCCTTCCCTGTCCCCTCGTCTTCGTCACCATCCCCCACTCTCCTTGTCCTTCCCCCATTCTAAACTGGGGAGGACAAGTAAACCACCATTCTCCCATAATCTCATCCTTCCCACCAATCCCCATTCCCTAGTCTGATGCGTTCCCAAATGATCTGATGTTCCCATCAGAAAAATGGGAACATCAAATGATATGATGGTATCATTATCACTGAAAAATAAGAAAAACAGTTAAGAAAACGAAATGTAAAACAATGAAAAAATTAACAAATAAATTATACTCACAAAATGAACGGTAAGATAACATCACAGCCCAATTCCAACGCAATGTCACACAACATAATCAAAATGAATATAAATCGAAATCTATGAAAATTCAATTCATCAACGAAATCGGAAACAATGATATGGAATCGCAGTATATTTAGTATAGCATGTACTGCTTCTACGTGCAACAAATGGCACTGTTTTTCCCATAAAAACTTGTTTTTACCTGTCACAGGAGAGGCATCTATATAGTAGATATATAAAAATACGTCCGTATTCGAATGGAACGTTGTTTCAAAATTTCAAAGCAATCGGTAAAGAGGTTTCGGAGATTTCCCTCACATGAAAAACGCAGTATAAAAAAAAACTGTTTACCTGTCACAGACATGATATCTATATAGTAGGTATATAAAAACACGCTCTATGCGAATGGAACGTTGTGTCAAAATTTCAAAGCAATCGGTGAAGAAGTTTGGGAGTTTACAGATTTTGAACAAATGAACGTTTTCAATTTTATTTATATAGATATTCCAATTCACTTTAAAACCTGAAAGCAATACTTGAAATAAAGAGAGGCAAGTGTCGCCCTGCTCCTCCTCCTGACTAACTTTTTCCAGCACAAGAACACGGTGTAACAAGTCAACTTTGAGCTCAAATATGTAAGGTGAACACGAAGAACAATAGATAAAATTATATTATATGAACATTAGTAAGAGTAAAAGAGTTAGAGAGACCACAGCATGCCACAGGAAAAACAAGAGTAGAGGCATCATGAGGAAGCCATCAGTGTATTCAGTAATTATGTTAGGAAATCTTGAGATGATTTCGGGGCCTAGCGCTACCGCGGCCCGGTCCTTGACAAGGCCTCCTTGTTACACATCCCCAGGAAGTGTTGCTTCTTGGAAGCAACCCCAGGAAGCAGCCCGAAGCAGCTGTCTAACTCCCAGGTATCTATTTACTGCTAGGTATACAGGGGCATCAGGGTGAAATAAATTCTGCCTATTTCTTTCCGCCTCCACTGGGGAGGCGGAACCCAAAACCTTGGAACTACGAATCCAGAGAGCTTCCCAGCCCCTTACAGGAATGATAAATAGGCGCTATTTTGTCATGGAAATTAATTGTCTGCCACATTCTTATTTCGATCATAATTTTCACAGATACATAAATTTTGTCTAGTACAAAAAGAGATAAAAAAATAATATATTTTATTTTTTAATAATGCCTATTTAATCGGCTTAAACAAGAACGGGGATCAAAATACGCTACAACAATAGGATTAGTATTGCCTAACTCTTTACAGCACTGGTTCATTGTTATCTGTTCAGGAAAGAAAATCATGTGAAAATTTGTGAATTTACAGCATATTAAAATCCTTAAATAAACCTACCTCTTTCTTAAGCCGAGCTTCTTCATTCTCCTTCTGCTTCAACTCTTCTTTCCTGGACAACACAGCTTGGATTGCTTCCGGTTTAGGAGCTGGTCTTTCTACCTTGTTTGGCCTGGAGGACGTTGCACGAAACCCACTGATTGCTGCCTGAAATAATATAAATGATAGTGTGCTTGGTTTCAGTAAGGACATAAAAATCAATTAAACTGGCTAATATGTGGCTCCTATTTATATCCACCAAAACTCATTCATATGTCTAACCTACGCTTGAGACAATCAACGGATCTTACACCTACTATATTACCCGAAAATGTCTACCACAAACCCACATCCCTGGGTAAATGTAAATGTAAAAGGTAAATACAACCAGTATTTACCCAGGTCTTTGTTAAATCTTAATTTATCCAATTTATATACTATATTGGATATCCTTATCCTATATATCCTATTATATATAAAATGTATTTATCAGAATGGCGAAGAGTTAGGGGTGACATGATAGAGGTTTACAAGTGGAAGAATGGTCAAAACAAGGGGGGATATTAATAGGGTATTAAAAGTATCAACGCAAGACAGAACACGAAACAATGGGTATAAAATGGTTTAGTTTAGATTTAGGAAAGACATTGGAAAATATTGGTGTGGTAACAAGGTTGTTGATTTGTGGAACCAATTACCTTGCAACATGGTGGAGGTGGGGTCCGTCGATTGTTTCAAGCGTGGGTTGGACATATATATGAGTGGAATTGGGTAGTTATAAATTAGACCTGCCTCGTATGGGCCCATAGGCATTCGGCAGTTACCTTTACTCCTATGTGTTTATACATATTAAACCTTATTTTCATTTTTGGTACTTGTACACTTCAATCATGTCAACCCCACCTCTTCGCTTTTAATAATAATACCCACACCTGTGTACTTTGGAAATTTATATAAGAATTGTACACCAAATCAAGGAATGAGTGTAATTAGGATGAGGCATACATCTCGTCTAGTCAATAATCAACGTCTAATCAATGATGAACAAATCCACAGTTTGGTTTGGATTTGTTCAAACTGAGGGTTCGAACCCATGTGCTGAGTGTTCCCAGACGTGCTCTACACAACTGTACCTCAACATCGTAAAAGAATTGCAACCTAGAGTGCTACTGCACCTAATTTGCTTTCAAAATTTAATATCTGAAGGAGAAAGCAAAATCCCTACTGAATATAATGAGAGCAATCACAGGGGCCCGTCTTGGAGCTGGACACAGTGTTAAGAATGTTTTACATACACACCGTTCGTTCCCTAGTTGATTATGCAGCGCCTGCCTTACTCACTCTTTCTCCTGGTCAGTGGGCAAACGTTGAGATTATTTAAAATGAGGCAATGGGAGTCATAACAAGGGCTCCCAGATGGACTAAAATACTGAACCTAAGAATAGAAACCAAGCTAACGTCGATAGAAATAAGGGTAAAAGGGATTGCTGCATGCATGCTGACCCAGATATTGACTAGACCTAGAATCAGTTCACTTAAAGATATAATCACTGGAGCACTAACTCGGGACAGAATAGCCTCCAATAGCAACAGGTGGACCCATTGTGCAATAAACACCATCAATACATTCGATATAACGTACTTTCGATATAACAAATACAGTTACTGAGAGGGGTGTCGACGAAATACATACAGACTTTATTATCCAAGTCCCTTGGGAATCTCCGCCAGCAGACTTTAGGATTATAATTCTTGAATGAAAAAAAAAACAGACTAATCCTCATCTGCTACTTAATATTGCACAAATACATATAGAAGCAATCTTGGCATCTGACAGCTTCACAGACTTTACAGGTGGCTCAGTAGACCAGCAGAGACATGAAACTGGAGCTGCAGGAAACTCTGTAAATAGTTGGAGACTCACAAAAGGGTGTTCAACTTTACAGAGATGCTAGCCATTCAAAAGGCTTTGGAACATGCTCTTGCTGAACATCAACATACAGATTCGAGAACTGCCATTGAAACCTTGCAACAAGAACACATACAAGATAACATCCATCTGACCACAAATGTCATATCATTAATGCAAACACTCAAACGACAAGGCCAACGGGTTCTTATCAGCTGGGTGTCAAGTCATGTGGGAATAATAGGAAATGACATTGCAGACGAAGCTGCAAACCTTGCAGCTTCGATGAGAGAGAAAATGTAGAGAAAGAAAAAAAATAAAGAGATGAAATGTAGACTTTTACATACCACAGAATCTATCACAGATTAAGAAAGATTAATTTATCACAGATTAATCTATCACAGATTAATTAGAAACAGAGCAATGCAAAAGATGTACAGTGACCACAGCACAGTTGTTGCAACATCAGGATCTGCAGGTTGGAACAAGAATTCAACCAACTACGAACCACTTAGTTTGATGAAAGGGAGCGGATCGGGAAACAAGGAGCAGTAGAACAACAGATGTACACTTACATCGCATCAGGCTTGGATACTCATGTGCCTGGGAAATAGGCTTACAGGTTCGGGAAGATGAGAGGAAATGTCAGAACTGTGGAGAAATGCCCGACAGACTGAAACATTATCTAACACAGTGCAGAGTTACAAACCCAATATGATTTCAACTTAGATTCAACAGAGCAGAAGTTGTTAAACACATGGGACAAAATCTTACTGAAGCGATCATAAGAGTCATAAATACTCATTCTCCGCCCAAGTAAAACAGAAACAATATCCCTGCCAAAAATGGCAGGGATATTTCTCTGACGCGTTTTAGTGGTTTTACAAGAATGTCTAACCTCTTACAGGCAGGAACATGCCTGTTAAAGGTTTGACATTAGAATAAGAAGCGAATCATACATGGGCGGAACGGGTGGTAAAACAGGTCGGCGTTGTTGTTGACAAGGACGTCAGCTCCTGTCGGTAGCTGACGACCTTGTTGTATTATACTGGGCTGTGGAAGGTGTGGGAGAGGCCTACTTGGCTGTGAAAGGTGCGAGAGTGGCCTACTGGGCTGTGGAAGGTGCGAGAGTGGCCTACTGGGCTGTGGAAGATGCGTGAGTGGCCTACTGGGCTGTGGAAGGTGCGAGAGTGGCCTACTGGGCTGTGGAAGGTGCGAGAGTGGCCTACTGGGCTGTGGAAGGTGCGAGAGTGGCCTACTGGGCTGTGGAAGGTGCGAGAGTGGCCTACTGGGCTGTGGAAGGTGCGTGAGTGGCCTACTGGGCTGTGGAAGGTGCGAGAGTGGCCTACTGGGCTGTGGAAGGTGCGTGAGTGGCCTACTGGGCGTGAAAGGTGCGAGAGTGGCCTACTGGGCTGTGGAAGGTGCGGGAGTGACCTACTGGGCTGTGGAAGGTGCGGGAGTGACCTATTGGGCTGTGGAAGGTGCGGGAGTGACCTACTGGGCTGTGGAAGGTGTGGGAGAGGCCTACTGGGCTGTGGAAGGTGCGGGAGTGGCCTACTGGGCTGTGGAAGGTGCGAGAATGGCCTACTGGGCTGTGGAAGGTGCGAGAGTGGCCTACTGGGCTGTGGAAGGTGCGGGAGTGACCTACTGGGCTGTGGAAGGTGTGGGAGTGACCTACTGGGCTGTGGAAGGTGTGGGAGTGGCCTACTGGGCTGTGGAAGGTGCGAGAATGGCCTACTGGGCTGTGGAAGGGGCGGGAGTGGCATATTGGTCGTGAAAGGTACGGGAGAGGCCTACTGGGCTGTGGAAGGTGCGAGAGTGGCCTACTGGGCTGTGGAAGGTGTGGGAGTGGCCTACTGGGCTGTGGAAGGTGTGGGAGTGGCCTACTGGGCTGTGTAAGGTGTGGGAGTGGCCTACTGGGCTGTGGAAAGTGCGGGAGAGGCCTACTGGGCTGTGGAAGGTGCGGGAGTGACCTATTGGGCGAAAAAGGTGCGGGAGAGGCCTACTGGGCTTTGGAAGGTGCGGGAGTAGCCTACTGGGCTGTGGAAGGTGCGGGAGTGACCTATTGGGCTGTGGAAGGTGCGAGAGTGACCTATTGGGCGTGAAAGGTGCGGGAGAGGCCTACTGGGCTGTGGAAGGTGCGGGAGTGGCCTACTGGGCTGTGGAAGGTGCGAGAGTGACCTACTGGGTTGTGGAAGGTGCGGGAGTGGCCTACTGGGCTGTGGAAGGTGCGGGAGAGGCCTACTGGGCGTGAAAGGTGCGGGAGAGGCCTACTGGGCTGTGGAAGGTGTGGTAGTGGCCTACTGGGCTGTGTAAGGTGTGGGAGAGGCCTACTGGGCTGTGGAAGGTGTGGGAGTGGCCTACTGGGCTGTGTAAGGTGTGGGAGTGGCCTACTGGGCTGTGGAAGGTGCGGGAGAGGCCTACTGGGCTGTGGAAGGTGTAGGAGTAGCCTATTGGGCTGTGGAAGGTGCGGGAGAGGCCTCGATTCTTCCCATGGAGGAGGCTACCGAAAGTGTTGATATGGTCTATCCTTCCATTTGTTTTTAATGGTCCATATCAAGTCCACTTTCTCTAGAATCTTGACCAGATTATCCATCCATTTGCTTGTTCTATATTGAAGGTTTTTCTGAAGTGATCTCTGTATGCTGTCTATGATTAACAGTCTGGCGGTGGTTCCAACAAGTTTTGCTGTTATGGTGGCTTTGTTTGATCCTGGTTTCTAATGCTGGTAAGTTGCTTTCCACTCTCAGATTCCACTCCACTGCGTACGCGTCCATATAGGTGCTCCCAGCATTGTTCTGATAGCATCATTTTGAGACACTTTCAGTTTTTCCCATTGGTTATCACTGAGGGATGTAAGAGCAGGAGCAGCATAGTTAATGAGTGACCTAACTGCTTGAACGTAGTACATTTTGAGTACTGGTAGAGATGCACCATCTCTAAGACTTGTCATTGAGCGCAAAGCTGAGTTTTGATTGTTGTTGACCAGACCACACACTAGAAGTTGAAGGGACGACGACGTTTCGGTCCGTCCTGGACCATTCTCAAGTCGATTGTGAAGATGAGGAGATTGATTGATTGATAAAGATTAAGCCACCCAAGAGGTGGCACGGGCATGAATAGCCCGTAAGTGGTACAATTTTTTTTTTTCTCAGTATTCTGAAGTTGCATTTAACCATCAAGCTGTTATCGCGGGGGAGGACACTGCTTCACAGTCTTTATGAGGGTGTCCAGCTGCTGGACACCTTTGTTGACCAGGAGAGTGGCTGTGTTAATGGCTTCAGGGTGGGCACTGCATGATTCAGGAACTCCTAAAGCTCTTCTAAGGTCATTGGTTGCTTCACATTCCAGAAGATAGTGAAGTAATGGCTTTTCTGTGACAGTTTGGCAGAAGATGCACTCTCTCTGTCGGGGTTCACCAATCTCCCAGTTGCATCTGTAACCTAGACGTAGTCTATATAGCCTAACTGCTATTTCCTTGTGAATTCCTTTTTGGATATTTAACCTTTCTAATTTGGTTGCCTGAAGATACCATGTTGCAGATGGCGAACCTTCAGCTATTCTCTGGTGCAGGTAGGCTTTGTTGAGATGTGAGAGTTTTTTGGTGATGATGTGTTTTATGTTCTCTAGGCTGGGTTGAATTGTTTTATGTATCACTGGATGACGAGTTGCAAATTTAGCAATTTCATCAGCTTTTTCATTTAATTAATGGGATTCCAATATGGGATGGGATCCAGTTTAAAGTTATGTTGAGTCCTTTGCCTTTAGCGACTGCTCCAAGATACAAAATGGTGGTAATTATTTCCACATTATCTTTCCACTGTTTTTGTCCTAGTATTTGAAGTGCAGCTTTTGAGTCTGTGTGTATGATTGCATTTTGAGTGTTTTGTGCAATCACATATGCGAATGCCTGTTGTATGGCAAACAGCTCAGTTTGGGTTGATGATACTAGTCCTCCCAGTCTCCAATATACTTGTACGCTGGTCGTGCAAAGAGCAGCGCCAGCACTCTCATTTTCTGTGTCCACCGATCCGTCTGTGAAGATGTGGGTGGCTCCTGCTACTGCTATGCTATACATTTGCTCTTCTATTATGCGCCTTAGGATTGTCGGATCATAAGCAGCCTTTTTCATTGGGAGACTTTCTATTACTATTTTGAAAGTAGGCTCTTCCCACGGCGCGGAAGGAGTGTAATTTGGGTGTGGATGATCACCCTCTCTATCAAGAATCATGTTTTTTAAATGTAGTCTGTTTAGGACTTTTCCTGCTCTTGCAACCCAAGAGTTTCCATTGTTTTGGCCTAGTCCAACCACCAAGGCCTGCCGTACTGGGATTGGATCAGAAGAAATAATTATCTTCCTGATAATTGTAGCTGTCCTTTGTGATATTCTTTCTTGTAGAGAGGGCAAACCCGTCTCCAGTCTAAGAGTTTCAAGCCTGGTTCACATGGGGGGCTCCCAGTGCAGCTCTCATAGCATTGTTTTGGGCAACTTCAAGCTTTTTCCACTGTTGGTGTGATAGATTTGTGAGTGCAGGTGCAGCATAATCGATCACTGATCTGACTGCCTGTACATAGTATGTGCGAAGGACTTGCAGATTGGCTCCTCCAGAAAGGGAGGTTAGCGACCTGAGGATTGCCGTCCGGGCCGCAGTTCGCTCTCTCAAGTAAGTGACCTCAGCATTAAAATTCATGTGTGTGTCCAGGATGATTCCTAGATACTGATAGGTGTCGACCCATTCTATTGGTTGACCCTGTACTGTGAGTTGGATGTTGGGCTTCGCTATTTTTATGGGCATGGCCTTTGACTTTGAGGGGTTGAGTTTGATCCCAATCTGTTTTGCCTCTTTACTGATGCAGTCTAAGCATTTGGGTGCAAGTCGCGCCGCATCCCTTCCTTTTATGATGATTACAAAGTCGTCCGCGTAGTTTAGCAGCCTGCAGTGATGTGGGAGTTTCAACCTCATTATTCTTTCCATTTAACAGTTGAAGAGAAGAGGGCTGAGAATACCTCCTTGCGGTGTACCATTTTCATGTCTTTTGTACTCAGAGACTGTGCCATGAAGTTTTACTCTTGCTTCTCTGTTTATGAGACAGTTTTTGGTCCAGGAGAGCAGGTTGCCTCTGACCTCTTTGTCAATGAGGCAGCAGAGAATAGCTGGGGCGCTAGCCAGTTCAAAGGCTTTTTCGTGGTCCAGGAATATCAGCATTCCTGGTCTGTCATTCAAGTGGGCTAACAGAGATGTAATACATTCCACTGTGCCAACCCCTCTTCTATAGGCATACATATCATGGTGCAGTTTAGGCATTTTCCACTCCAGTCTGTTGAGTGCCATTCTGTCAGCCGTCTTGGCTGCACAGCTTTGGAGAGAGATGGGCCTGGGATTAGCTGGATCTTTGGGTTTTGGGATCGGCACTATGTCTGCTCTATTCCAAGCAGAAGGTCTAGTTTGAGAAGTCCAGGCTAAATAATTTACCTTAGGTATGCAGCGTCTCCCTCTGGGCCGAGGTTTCTAATCATTTTATAGGTTATTTTGTCGGCTCCAGGGGATGTATCCTTGGAGTTTTTCTTAGCCCGATTGAGCTCATCCAGTGTGAAGGGGGCATTAGTGTCAGAGACTTCTTCACATGCTGTAAGGATTCTGTGCCACCTTTCTTCCTCTAGTCCGGTCTGTCCTGCTAATACATCTGGTGGAAGTTGATTGCTGGCTGCTCTCTCTGCAAACCTGGTTGCCAGTACTTTGGCTTCCTGTTGAGGATCCTTGGGGTGTGGAGCTTTAGGTGTTTTATTCCCTTTGGCCCGGTGAATTTGCTGCCACATCTCTCCGAGAGAGGTGTGTTCATTCAGGTGTGAACACCATTCCAGCCACTTTTGTTCTTTTATTTGTCTGGTCTCTCGATGTACATGTTCCTTGACCTCACAAAGTAAGATTCTGTTGCGGTCACTTGGCTGCTTTTTGTATAGCTTTCTTGTTCTATTGAGTCTATGGTTGAGTTCTTTGACACGTTCGCAATAGTACCAATGATCTTTATGGTGTCCGGTGGACTGTTTTTTCAGTGGGATTGAGTGGTTGGCTGCACTTTGAATCGCTTTGACAAATTCTTGTTCTGCCTGATTAATGTCTTCGGGAAGATCATAGTTTCTTTGCCACTCTGAAATGAGGTTTTGAAATCGGTCCCAGTTTGCTAAAGCAAAGTTCCAGGCTTCAGATGGAGGTGGAGGTGGGGTGGGTAGGTCTAACTGAAGATCAATTTGGACCCCATAGTGGTCGCTTGTCAGTGTGGGCTCAACTGACCATGTTGCTGCATCTCTTAGGGAGGCTGAAACGAAGGTTAGGTCTAATTTGCCTCCTTGGATGTGGGTAGGTTCATTCTTGTTTAGGATTTGTATTTCTGGAAGCTGGTCCAGTAGATGTGTAATGCGTATGCCGACTTCATTTGTTTTGTTCGAGCCCAGTGCCAATCGATGATGTGCATTAAAATCTCGACAAATGATTGTGTTTGTTGTTGTCGCGTGTCCAAATAACACAGAGAGATCCATTTCGGCTTGTGGAGACCTGTACACATTGAACACTTCAAGTTTGTCGTGTCTTAGCTCAATGGTGACTCCCATTACCTCTGTCCCTGCTCCACAATGTGGTGGGCTGGTTATGGATTTGGAGATCAGGTCACATTTTACATAGATTGCACATCCCCTGGATTGCCCATTGATCCATGGAAGGAAGAAGCCTCGATAGCCTGAGATTTTAGGTTCTAATCCGGCTCGAAGCAAGCTCTCCTGTAGTATCAGGATGTCTATGCCCTTGGTTGCTGCTATGCATTGCCCAGTGTTGCAATTTAGTGCGCAGTCCTTGCGCATTCCATTGCAGGATCTTTAGAATTCTAGGTTCTTGGAATTTGCTGATAATTCCGTGGTATCCATGGAGTCTGATGAACGCGCCATGGAAGTTGCAATTGGTGTATAGGTTCTTAGTGGACCTGAAATTGACTCATCAATGTCGCTTTCCGACGAGCTGAACTCTATCTGCTTTTTATGGGGGTGTCTCCTGCCCTGCTGTCTTGACGGTGTGGATATTACATCTTCGAATTTTTTGAGCTTGTGCTCAATTGTCTTCCGAGTCTCTGTGGTTTGCTTGATTCCATGTGAAGACAGCAGACTTTCGATCAACTCAGTGACCAAAGTTTTGAGCATTGCCCAGAGAGCGTCCAGTTCAGTGGGAGCACTATTTAATGTTGTGCAGGTTAGGGGCCTAGTGGCTTTTAGACCCTTCTTGGTGGTAACTTTGGCACTGGAATTGCTACTCCTATTAGCCCCAGTGTGCTTGCTGGATGAAATGGGAGGCCGACTGCTTTGAACATGATTCTTGTGTCCTCCATCTTTCTTTTTGTCCTGTACTGTCTTCTCACCCTTCACCATGGCCGATGGTGAAGGGCCGTGTGCCCCCTCTTCCTGAATGGGTAGACCCCACGCGGTTTTAGTGGGCATGGGAGCTGGTATTCGTTTTGGTGGGGGTTTCGGCTCCGCTGTAGGCGTGGTGGGGTTCGTTTGAAGCCTTTTGAGCCTTTCAGGGCATTTCAAGTTCCAGGCATGATGATCCTTGGAACAATTTGGGCATTTAGCCTGAACAAGGGTGGTTTGCCTTGAATTTATCAATACATGTTTTTGTATCATGGGGATGGCTGCAGACTCCGCTCCTCACTGGGCGTTGGCAGCCATCTTTGTGATGCCCAAATCTCTGACATCTAAAGCATCTTAGGGGTTCTGGGGTGTAAGGCCTGTGTTGGAACACACCCCAGATTCCAAGGTCAAGTTTCTCCGTTTTTTTGTCGGGTTCACCATAGTCCATGCTATATGAACACTGTTAGTGTGATCTCTTTTTTTTGATCCTAGGTAAAACCCCATTTACCCAAGTCTTTCTTAATCTAAACTTATCCAATTTATACCCATTGTTTCGTGTTCTGTCTTGTGTTGATACTTTTAATACCCTATTAATATCCCCTTTGTTATGTCCATTCACCCACTTGCAAGCCTCTATCATGTCACCCCTAACTCTTCGGCTTTCCAGTGAATGCAACTTAAGCTTTGTTAATCTTTGTTCATATGAAAGATTTCTAATTTGGGGAATTAACTTCCCCTAAGTCATCCTACGCTGGACACGTTCAAGTGAATTTATATCCATTCTATTATATGGCGACCAAAACTAAACTGCATAATCTAAATGGGGCCTAACTAGAGCAAGATATAGCTTGAGAACCACACCAGGTGTCTTGTTACTAATGCTGCGATTAATAAATCCACGTGTCCGATTTGCCTTATTACGAACATTTATGCATTGATCCTTTTGTTTTATATTCTTACTAATCATAACTCCCAGATCCGTTTTGCAATCCGACTTCACAATCTCAACACCATCTAGCTAGTATCTTGTAACTCTATTGTTACGGACCTGAGCCCAGCGTCCGAGCACGGAGCAGTGACGACCGTGCCATCTGTGGGTCAGCTCCCGAACCCTCTTCCAAATGGACGACGCCATCTAGTGAGGACAGGAAATACCGGCCATAAGGGCTGGTTTCCCGTCCTGATCAGCTCATAACACAGCCGCTGCTGACCTCTGGTGAGGTGACGCTTAGACAGCAACGCCATCTATGGAGTGGATAGGTGGGCGTTTGTGTCTAAGCCTGTAAGTGAGGTGCTCTAGAGTGTAACCGGTACTGATGACGTGTCTGATTACAGAGTCAACCTGGGACTGCTGTAATGGAAGTTGGATCAGTCTACCCAAGGCAGCCGTAGAACCTCCACGCATTTGCTGCTGAAGCTGTGAGTCACCCCCCTGGATGAACACTGTTGTGTTAGCCTGCCTGTAAGGTGGCAGAGCCAGGGATTGTCGTATCCGGGGCTGACTGGTGGAGAAGACTAGCCACTGGGGTGTTGTGGTAAGGAGAGTGATCTGTGGAATCACACGAGGCTCCTGCCTAGGGCTCGCAACCCTAGTATCGGTCGTGGAGTGGCCTACGCAGCGTTGCTGATTGGAACCTGCCAGCTACAGGCTGGATTTGTGGTTGACGGCCTCCACGACGGTGCACCCAGTGGGACGGTGATTTGGCTGGCCTGTGGCCGGGGTAGAATCGCTTGGAGAATCTAAGGATTTGTCGAGAGGCCACAAGAAGAGAACCAGGGCTACTCGTCTTGAGCACCGTTAAGCAGAGAATCCTGTGTCTTCGGAGGAAGACAAGTGATTGTAAATAAGTGTAGTAATAATAACAGCGTGTGACTGTTTATATATTTATTTATGGTGGTGGTTTAACAATATATTTAAGTTTAAGTGCAGTTTTATACCTTCCCCTTTAATTTACTTGCGTTACGGAACGCACCCCTTGAAAGCCACTACTAGCTTGCGGCTGGATACCCAAACTCTACTAACATCAGAGAAACAACCCAGTTGTGACCCAATAGGGCCGTAACATCTATCATCATTACCTAACCTCAGAACTTTACATTTATCAACATTAAACTGCATCTGCCAATCCTTTGACCATTTCAAAACCCTATCTAGATCAACTTGAAGTGATAGTGAGTCCTCCTCCGAATTAATTTCCCTACCGATTTTCGTATCATCGGTAAATTTGCAAATGTTGCTACTCAAACCTGAATCTAAATCATTTACATTATATTATAAACAACATTGGTCCCAGGACAGAGCCTTGAGGCACTCCACTTACAACATTTTCCCACTCTGACTTGATTCCATTTATACTAACTCTCTGTTTCCTTTGGTATAGCCATGCCCTAATCCAGCTTAATATAGCACCCCCAATACCATGAGACTCTATCTTTTTAATCAATCTTTCATGTGGCACTGTATCAAAAGCTTTGCTAAAGTCATGGTACACAACATCACAATCCTTACCACTATCAACTGCCTCAACTATGCTAGAATAAAAAGATAACAAATTTGTTAAACATGAATGGCCATTTATAAAACCATGTTGCGACTCAATTATTAACTTATGTTTTTCAAGATGAAGACGAATTTTATTTGCTATTATAGATTCGAGTAACTTTCCCACAATAGACGTTAGGCTAATTGGTCGATAGTTAGACACAAGTTATCTATCTCCTTTCTTAAAAACTGGTATCACATTAGCAACTTTCCAAAACTCTGGTACTCTGCCTGACTCTATTGATTTATTAAATATGGTTGACAGTGGGTCACAAAGCTCCTCTTTGCATTCTTTAAGCACCCTGGCAAACACTTCATCCGGCCCTGGGGATTTGTTTTATTTTGAGTTTTACTATTTGTTTAAATTAAGAACATCCTCCCTGGTAACTGCTAAACTCGTCAACCTGTCCTCGTCCCCACCAACATTAACTTGTTCGGCTGAAGGCATATTGTTAAGTTCCTCTTTAGTAAATACAGATACAAAATATTTACTAAAAATATTACTCATCTCTTCATCACTATCTGTTATTTGACCTGTCTCAGTTTTTAATGGACCTATCCTTTCCCTAGTCTTAGTACGATATAACTGAAAAAACCCTTTTGGATTTGTCTTTGTTTGCCCTGCTCTGCGAATTTCATAGTTTCTTTTTGATTTCCTTATCTCTTTTTTAACATTTCTAACCAGTTGTACGAATTCCTGTTCTAAGGTGACCTCCCCATTTTTAATCCTTTTGTACCAAGCTCTCTTTTTTACCTATAAGGTTCTTCAAATTCTTTGTTATCCACTTTGGGTCTTTAGTATTCGATCTATTCAATTTGTATGGTATACTACGTTCCTGTGCTTTGTTTAGAATATTCTTTTAATAAGTTATATATTGAATCCACATCGAAATCCCAATTTACGTCACCTATCGCTGGGTTTATGTCTCGCTCCAAGACCGGCCCACACCTCATACCTAAGACTTTCCAATCAATTTGACCCAAAAAATTTCTTAGGCTATTAAAATCAGCTTTTCGAAAATCAGGCACTTTAACAGAATTTTTCTCCTAGAGGCCTATTCCATTCTATGCTAAATCTGATTTCTTTGTGATCATTGTTCCCTAGCTCACTCCCTATTTCGATGTCATTAATTTGTGTTTCCCTGTTAGTTAACACTAAATCTAAAATATTATTTTCCCGTGTTGGTTCCTTAATGTGTTGCGTAAGAAAGCAATCGTCAATTAATTCTAGAAAATCTTCTGCTTCACTATTCCCTGTTTTGTTCAACCAGTTTATTCCACTAAAATTAAAGTCACCCATGACATAAATACTGTTAGATCTAGATGCTCTAGATATTTCATCCCATAGATGCTTTGCTTCCATTCTGTCTAAATTTGGTGGCCTATATATAACTCCTATTATAATATTATTAGCTTTTTCGTTTAATTCTATCCAAATAGATTCTGTGTGTGGCTCAGTTTTAATTCGCTCTTTGAGACTACATTTCAAATTGTCCCTAACATATGTGGCTACTCCACCTCCTCGTCTAATATATCTATCTGTGTGAAATAGTTTAAATCCATTTATTTGATATTCAGCTAATAGTTCTCTATTTTCTACATTCATCCACGTTTCGGTAAGTGCAATAAAATCTATTTTTTCTGTGCAGACAAGAGCATTTAATTTGTTAATTTTTTTCTTAGACTTCTACTGTTAGTGTAATGTACCCTAAGTGAATTGTTATTTTGAGGCCATTCTCTTTCCCTGATCATTTTGCCCATTCCTTTCTCCCACAAACACATACTTTTATTACCATTTTTCGATGTGGATTCAAAATATAACCTATTCCAAAATATTCTAAGCAAAGCCCAGGAATGTAGTATACCATATAAATTGAATAGATCGAATACTAATGATCCAAAGTGGATAACAAAGGATCTGAAGAACCTTATTGGTAGAAAGAGAGCGTGGTACAAAAGGATTAAGAATGGGGAAGTCAGTTTAGAACAGGACTTCGTACAACTGGTTAGATTTTTTTTTTATAAATACAAGAGTTGTTACATTCTTGTACAGCCACTAGTACAAGAATAGTAGCAGGACCTGCCCGTAGCTTTTCGGGCAGGTCCCTGGAATACGATCCCCACTGCGAAGAATCGTTTTTACAACCAAGTATCCATTTTACTGTTGAGTTAAACAGAGGCTACAGTTACGGACTTGCGCTCATAAATCCTCCCCGGCCAGGATACAAACCCATGACAAAGCGCTCGCGGAACGCCAGGCGAGTGTCTTACAACTACACCACGGAGACTGATTAATATTATATTAAAAATGATAAGGAGGCCAAAAAGAAACTATGAAGTTTGTATAGCAGGGCAAGCAAAGACAAATACTAAAGGGTTTTTTTCAGTTATATTGAACAAATATAAGCAAAAGAATAGGTTCATTAAAAACTGAGACAGGTAAGCTAATGAATAATGACGAAGAGATGAGTAGTATTTTTAATAAATATTTTATCTCTGTATTTACTAAATAAGAACTTAATTCTATGCCTTCAGCCGAACAAGGCTATGTGGGTGGGGACGAGGACAGGCTGGTTAGTCTAACAGTTACCAAGGATGATTTTATTAAACAAATAGTAAAAGTCAAACAAAACAAATCTTCAGGGCCGAATGAAGTGTTTGGCAGGATGCTTAAAGAATACTAAGAGGAACTTTGCGAGCCACTGGCTACCATATTTAATAAATCAATAGTTAGGCTATTGATTTATCAAATATAGCCTATTAAATAAATAGGCAGGATGCTAGAGTCATGGAAGGTTGCTAATGTGGTACTAATTTTTAAGAAAGGAGATAGATAACTTGCGTCAAACTATCGGTCAATTAGCCTAACGTGGGAAAATTACTTGAATCAATAATTGCAAATACAATTCGTCTTCATCTTGAAAAATATAAATTAATAAATGAGTCGCAACATGGTTTTACAAATGGCTGCTCATATTTACCAAATCTGCTATAATTTTATTCCAGCATAGTTGAGGCAGCTGATAATAGTAAGGATTATGATGTTGTGTACCTTGACATTAGCAAAGCTTTTGATACAGTGCCACATGGAAGATTGATTAAAAAGATAGAGGCTCACGGTATTAGGGTGCTATGTTAAGTTGGATTAGGGCATGGCTATACCAGATGAAACAGATAGTATAAATGGGGTGAAATCAGAGTGCGAAATGTTGTAAGTAGAGTGCCTGCGGCTCTTCCCTGGGAGCTCTCTTCCCTGGGAGTCGGCACCTCAGTTTCCCTGATATTTGATGCTGCGTGGGCAACATCGGATGGTGGTGGCATGACAATGATGAATGGCTCCAGTTTCCTACCTTAGCTAGAAAGAGAGGTCGCTATGGATGACCTCTGGTGGGTGACATGTCACGCTCAATGCATAAGAACATAAGAAGAACATAAGAACAAAGGTAACTGCAGAAGGCCTATTGGCCCATACGAGGCAGCTCCTATTCTATAACCACCCAATCCCACTCATATACTTGTCCAACCCGTGCTTGAAACAATCGAGGGACCCCACCTCCACAATGTTACGCGGCAATTGGTTCCACAAATCAACAACCCTGTTACTGAACCAGTATTTACCCAAGTCTTTCCTAAATCTAAACTTATCCAATTTATATCCATTGTTTCGTGTTCTGTCCTGTGTTGATACTTTTAATACCCTATTAATATCCCCCCGGTTATGTCCATTCATCCACTTGTAAACCTCTATCATGTCACCCCTAACTCTTCGCCTTTCCAGTGAATGCAACTTAAGCTTTGTTAATCTTTCTTCATATGAAAGATTTCTAATTTGGGGAATTAACTTAGTCATCCTACGCTGGACACGTTCAAGTGAATTTATATCCATTCTATAATATGGCGACCAAAACTGAACTGCATAATCTAAATGGGGCCTAACTAGAGCAAGATATAGCTTGAGAACCACACCAGGTGTCTTGTTACTAACGCTGCGATTAATAAATCCAAGTGTCCGATTTGCCTTATTACGAACATTTATGCATTGATCCTTTTGTTTTAAATTCTTACTAATCATAACTCCCAGATCCCTTTCGCAATCCGACTTCGCAATCACAACACCATCTAGCTCGTATCTTGTAACTCTATCATCATTACCTAACCTCAGAACTTTACATTTATCAGCATTAAACTGCATCTGCCAATCCTTTGACCATTTCAAAACCCTATCTAGATCAACTTGAAGTGATAGTGAGTCCTCCTCCGAATTAATTTCCCTACCGATTTTCGTATCATCGGCAAATTTGCAAATGTTGCTACTCAAACCTGAATCTAAATCATTTATATATATTATAAACAACAGAGGTCCCAGGACAGAGCCTTGAGGCACTCCACTTACAACATTTTCCCACTCTGACTTGATTCCATTTATACTAACTCTCTGTTTCCTTTGGTATAGCCATGCCCTAATCCAGCTTAATATAGCACCCCCAATACCATGAGACTCTATTTTTTTAATCAGTCTTTCATGTGGCACTGTATCAAAAGCTTTGCTAAAGTCAAGGTATACAACATCGCAATCCTTACCACTATCAACTGCCTCAACAATGCTAGAATAAAAAGATAACAAATTTGTTAAACATGAACGGCCATTTATAAAACCATGTTGCGACTCAATTATTAATTTATGTTTTTCAAGATGAAGACGAATTTTATTTGCTATTATAGATTCGAGTAACTTTCCCACAATAGACGTTAGGCTAATTGGTCGATAGTTAGACGCAAGTGATCTATCTCCTTTCTTAAAAACTGGTATCACATTAGCAACTTTCCAAAACTCTGGCACTCTGCCTGACTCTATTGATTTATTAAATATGGTTGACAGTGGGTCACAAAGCTCCTCTTTGCATTCTTTAAGCACATAAGGAACATAAGGACAAAGGTAACTGCAGAAGGCCTATTGGCCCATACGAGGCAGCTCCTATTCTATAACCACCCAATCCCACTCATATACTTGTCCAACCCGTGCTTGAAACAATCGAGGGACCCCACCTCCACAATGTTACGCGGCAATTGGTTCCACAAATCAACAACCCTGTTACTGAACCAGTATTTACCCAAGTCTTTCCTAAATCTAAACTTATCCAATTTATATCCATTGTTTCGTGTTCTGTCCTGTGTTGATACTTTTAATACCCTATTAATATCCCCCCGGTTATGTCCATTCATCCACTTGTAAACCTCTATCATGTCACCCCTAACTCTTCGCCTTTCCAGTGAATGCAACTTAAGCTTTGTTAATCTTTCTTCATATGAAAGATTTCTAATTTGGGGAATTAACTTAGTCATCCTACGCTGGACACGTTCAAGTGAATTTATATCCATTCTATAATATGGCGACCAAAACTGAACTGCATAATCTAAATGGGGCCTAACTAGAGCAAGATATAGCTTGAGAACCACACCAGGTGTCTTGTTACTAACGCTGCGATTAATAAATCCAAGTGTCCGATTTGCCTTATTACGAACATTTATGCATTGATCCTTTTGTTTTAAATTCTTACTAATCATAACTCCCAGATCCCTTTCGCAATCCGACTTCGCAATCACAACACCATCTAGCTCGTATCTTGTAACTCTATCATCATTACCTAACCTCAGAACTTTACATTTATCAGCATTAAACTGCATCTGCCAATCCTTTGACCATTTCAAAACCCTATCTAGATCAACTTGAAGTGATAGTGAGTCCTCCTCCGAATTAATTTCCCTACCGATTTTCGTATCATCGGCAAACTTGCAAATGTTGCTACTCAAACCTGAATCTAAATCATTTATATATATTATAAACAACAGAGGTCCCAGGACAGAGCCTTGAGGCACTCCACTTACAACATTTTCCCACTCTGACTTGATTCCATTTATACTAACTCTCTGTTTCCTTTGGTATAGCCATGCCCTAATCCAGCTTAATATAGCACCCCCAATACCATGAGACTCTATTTTTTTAATCAGTCTTTCATGTGGCACTGTATCAAAAGCTTTGCTAAAGTCAAGGTATACAACATCGCAATCCTTACCACTATCAACTGCCTCAACAATGCTAGAATAAAAAGATAACAAATTTGTTAAACATGAACGGCCATTTATAAAACCATGTTGCGACTCAATTATTAATTTATGTTTTTCAAGATGAAGACGAATTTTATTTGCTATTATAGATTCGAGTAACTTTCCCACAATAGACGTTAGGCTAATTGGTCGATAGTTAGACGCAAGTGATCTATCTCCTTTCTTAAAAACTGGTATCACATTAGCAACTTTCCAAAACTCTGGCACTCTGCCTGACTCTATTGATTTATTAAATATGATTGACAGTGGGTCACAAAGCTCCTCTTTGCATTCTTTAAGCACCCTAGCAAACACTTCATCCGGCCCTGGGGATTTGTTTGGTTTGAGTTTTACTATTTGTTTAAGAACATCCTCCCTGGTAACTGCTAAACTCGTCAACCTGTCCTCGTCCCCACCCACATAGACTTGTTCGGCTGAAGGCATATTGTTAAGTTCCTCTTTAGTAAATACAGATACAAAATATTTATTAAAAATACTACTCATCTCTTCATCACTATCTGTTATTTGACCTGTCTCAGTTTTTAATGGACCTATCCTTTCCCTAGTCTTAGTACGATATAACTGAAAAAACCCTTTAGGATTTGTCTTTGCTTGCCCTGCTATGCGAACTTCATAGTTTCTTTTTGCTTTCCTTATCTCTTTTTTAACATTTCTAACCAGTTGTACGAATTCCTGTTCTAAAGTGACCTCCCCATTTTTAATCCTTTTGTACCAAGCTCTCTTTTTACCTATAAGGTTCTTCAAATTCTTTGTTATCCACTTTGGGTCATTAGTATACGATCTATTCAATTTGTATGGTATACTACGTTCCTGTGCTTTGTTTAGAATATTCTTAAATAAGTTATATATTGAATCCACATCGAAATCCCCATTTAAGTCACCTATCGCTGGGTTCATTTCTCGCTCCAAGACCGGCCCACACCCCATACCCAAGCCATTCCAATCAATTTGACCCAAAAAATTTCTTAGGCTATTAAAATCAGCTTTTCGAAAATCTGGCACTTTAACAGAATTTTCTCCTACTGGTCTATTCCATTCTATGCTAAATCTGATTTCTTTGTGATCACTGCTCCCTAGCTCACTCCCTATTTCGATGTCATTAATTTGCGTTTCCCTGTTAGTTAACACTAAATCTAAAATATTATTTTCCCGTGTTGGTTCCTTAATGTGTTGCGTAAGAAAGCAATCGTCAATTAATTCTAGAAAATCTTCTGCTTCACTATTCCCTGTTTTGTTCAACCAGTTTATTCCGCTAAAATTAAAGTCACCCATGACATAAATACTGTTAGATCTAGATGCTCTAGATATTTCATCCCATAGATGCTTTGCTTCCATTCTGTCTAAATTTGGTGGCCTATATATTACTCCTATTATAATATTATTAGCTTTTTCGTTTAATTCAATCCAAATAGTTTCTGTGTGTGGCTCTGTTTTGATTCCCTCTTTGAGACTACATTTCAAATTGTCCCTAACATATATGGCTACTCCACCTCCTCGTCTATGCAGTTCAGTTTTGGTCGCCATATTATAGAATGGATATAAATTCACTTGAACGTGTCCAGCGTAGGATGACTAAGTTAATTCCCCAAATTAGAAATCTTTCATATGAAGAAAGATTAACAAAGCTTAAGTTGCATTCACTGGAAAGGCGAAGAGTTAGGGGTGACATGATAGAGGTTTACAAGTGGATGAATGGACATAACCGGGGGGATATTAATAGGGTATTAAAAGTATCAACACAGGACAGAACACGAAACAATGGGTATAAATTGGATAAGTTTAGATTTAGGAAAGACTTGGGTAAATACTGGTTCAGTAACAGGGTTGTTGATTTGTGGAACCAATTGCCGCGTAACATTGTGGAGGTGGGGTCCCTCGATTGTTTCAAGCACGGGTTGGACAAGTATATGAGTGGGATTGGGTGGTTATAGAATAGGAGCTGCCTCGTATGGGCCAATAGGCCTTCTGCAGTTACCTTTGTTCTTATGTTCTTATGTTCTTATGTCTAATATATCTATCTGTGTGAAATAGTTTAAATCCATATATTTGATATTCAGCTAATAGTTCTCTATTTTCTACATTCATCCACGTTTCGGTGAGTGCAATAATATCTATTTTTTCTGTGCAGACAAGAGCATTTAATTCGTTAATTTTATTTCTTAGACTTCTACTGTTAGTGTAATATACCCTAAGTGAATTGTTATTTTGCGGACCTTCTCTTTCCCTGATCGTTTTGCCAATTCGTTGGCAAAAGTTCCCCTGATCGTTGGAAAGTTGCTAATGTGATACCAGGAAAGTTGCTAATGTGATACCAGTTTTTAAGAAAGGAGATAGATCACTTGCGTCTAACTATCGACCAATTAGCCTAACGTCTATTGTGGGAAAGTTACTCGAATCTATAATAGCAAATAAAATTCGTCTTCATCTTGAAAAACATAAATTAATAATTGAGTCGCAACATGGTTTTATAAATGGCCGTTCATGTTTAACAAATTTGTTATCTTTTTATTCTAGCATTGTTGAGGCAGTTGATAGTGGTAAGGATTGCGATGTTGTATACCTTGACTTTAGCAAAGCTTTTGATACAGTGCCACATGAAAGACTGATTAAAAAAATAGAGTCTCATGGTATTGGGGGTGCTATATTAAGCTGGATTAGGGCATGGCTATACCAAAGGAAACAGAGAGTTAGTATAAATGGAATCAAGTCAGAGTGGGAAAATGTTGTAAGTGGAGTGCCTCAAGGCTCTGTCCTGGGAACTCTGTTGTTTATAATATATATAAATGATTTAGATTCAGGTTTGAGTAGCAACATTTGCAAATTTGCCGATGATACGAAAATCGGTAGGGAAATTAATTCGGAGGAGGACTCACTATCACTTCAAGTTGATCTAGATAGGGTTTTGAAATGGTCAAAGGATTGGCAGATGCAGTTTAATGCTGATAAATGTAAAGTTCTGAGGTTAGGTAATGATGATAGAGTTACAAGATACGAGCTAGATGGTGTTGTGATTGCGAAGTCGGATTGCGAAAGGGATCTGGGAGTTATGATTAGTAAGAATTTAAAGCAAAAGGATCAATGCATAAATGTTCGTAATAAGGCAAATCGGACACTTGGATTTATTAATCGCAGCGTTAGTAACAAGACACCTGGTGTGGTTCTCAAGCTATATCTTGCTCTAGTTAGGCCCCATTTAGATTATGCAGTTCAGTTTTGGTCGCCATTTTATAGAATGGATATAAATTCACTTGAACGTGTCCAGCGTAGGATGACTAAGTTAATTCCCCAAATTAGAAATCTTTCATATGAAGAAAGATTAACAAAGCTTAAGTTGCATTCACTGGAAAGGCGAAGAGTTAGGGGTGACATGATAGAGGTTTACAAGTGGATGAATGGACATAACCGGGGGGATATTAATAGGGTATTAAAAGTATCAACACAGGACAGAACACGAAACAATGGATATAAATTGGATAAGTTTAGATTTAGGAAAGACTTGGGTAAATACTGGTTCAGTAACAGGGTTGTTGATTTGTGGAACCAATTGCCGCGTAACATTGTGGAGGTGGGGTCCCTCGATTGTTTCAAGCACGGGTTGGACAAGTATATGAGTGGGATTGGGTGGTTATAGAATAGGAGCTGCCTCGTATGGGCCAATAGGCCTTCTGCAGTTACCTTTGTTCTTATGTTCTTATGTTCTTCTTATTCCTTTCTCCCACAAACACATACTTTTATTACCTCCTTCCTCCAAATCAATTCCCATACCTCTAACTACTAACAGTTTAAACCCAAACAAACACCTCTAACCACTTCTTCTAGCGAGTTCGCAACAGCAACAACCCCAGCTCTCGATAGATGCACCCCATCACGAGCATACATTTCATTTCTTCCATAGAAGTGTTCCCAGTTGTCTATGAAAGATATTGCATTTGATTTGCAATATCTTTCCAGCCGGCAATTGACACCAAGTGCCCTCGATATCCATTCATTTCCCACTCCCTTTCTTGGAAGAATGCCACATATGATCGGGATTCCTCCCTTGCTCCTAACTAACTCTATGGCTGTTTTATACCTCTGAATCAGTTCCTCACTCCTGACTCGACCAACATCATTTCCTCCCACGCTAATGCAAATAATGGGATTGTTCCCATTATCAGCCATAATATCATTCATGTTGTTTATAATATCACCAATGCCAGCTCCGGGATAGCAAACCCTTAACCTGTTCCCCCTATCTCAAGCACAAAACGTTCTATCCCAATACCTTATCTGGGAATCTCCCACAACTAATGTTTGCTTAGGTACTTCCTTTACTTTCTGAGGGGCCTGCGCTTCCTTTCTCAAGGAATGCCATCTAGGTTGTGGTTACAGAGCATAATGTCAACTCCCTGGTGAACGAATGTTATCTCATGGTTTCCCCAGTGTCCTGTCCATCTAATTAATGATGTTTTTATGTCGACAGAAGTGATGTTTGGAGGCAGTTATACTGAGGAAGGCAGTTTACCTTGGGCAGTCCACGAACCCTTAGCGTGGCTCTGAAAGAAGACTAAGTAGCCACCGTCGATCGAAACAGTGTGTTAGCTGCTTGGATAGGCAGTGTTGGTGAAGATCGATAAGAACATAAGAACAAAAGAACAAAGGTAACTGCAGAAGGCCTATTGGCCCATACGAGGCAGCTCCTATCTATAACCACCCAATCCCACTCATATACTTGTCCAACCCGCGAATGAAACAATCGAGGGACCCCACATCCACCACGTTACACGGCAATTGAATCCACAAATCAACAACCCTGTTACTGAACCAGTATTTACCCAAGTCTTTCCTAAATCTAAATTTAAACAATTTATACCCATAGTTTCGTGTTCTGTCTTGTGTTGATATTTTTAATACCCTATTAATATCCCCCCTGTTATGTCCATTCATCCACTTGTAATCCTCTATCATGTCACCCCTAAACCTTCGCCTTTCCAGTGAATGCAACTTAAGCTTTGTTAATCTTTCTTCATATGAAAGATTTCTAATTTGGGGAATTAACTTAGTCATCCTACGTTGGACACGTTCAAGTGAATTTATATCTATTCTATAATTCGGCGACCAAACCTAAACTGCATAATCTAAATGGGGCCTAACCAGAGCTTAAGATATAGCTTAAGAACTACACCGGGAGTCTTGTTACTAACGCTTCGATTAATAAATCCCAGTGTCCTATTCGCCTTATTACGAACATTCATGCATTGATCCTTTTGTTTTAAATTCTTACTAATCATAACTCCCAGATCCTTTTCGCAATTGGAATTCTTTCCAATTGGAAATTGGAAATCTTTCATATGAAGAAAGATTAACAAAGCTTGGGTTGCGTTCGCTGGGGGGGCGAGGAGTTGGGGGTGACATGATAGAGGTTTACAAGTGGGTGAATGGACATAACAAGGGGGATATTAATAGGGTATTAAAAGTATCAACACAGGACAGAACACGAAACAATGGGTATAAATTGGATAAGTTTAGATTTAGGAAAGACTTGGGTAAATACTGGTTCAGTAACAGGGTTGTTGATTTGTGGAACCAATTGCCGCGTAACGTGGTGGAGGTGGGGTCCCTTGATTGTTTCAAGCGCGGGTTGGACAAGTATATGAGTGGGATTGGGTGGTTATAGAATAGGAGCTGCCTCGTATGGGCCAATAGGCCTTCTGCAGTTACCTTTGTTCTTATGTTCTTATGTTCTTATGTTCAATCCGACTTCGCAATCTCAACACCATCCAGCTCGTATCTTGTAACTCTATCATCATTACCAACCTCAAAACTTTACATTTACCAGCATTAAACTGCATCTGCCAATCCTTTGACCATTTCAAAACCCTATTTAGATCTTATATAATTTGAAGTGATAGTGAGTCTCCTTCCGTGTTAGTTTCCCTGCCGATTTTTGTATCATCGGCAAATATGCAAATGTTGCTACTCAAACCTATATTTAAATCGTTTAAATATATTATAAACAACTAAGGTCCCAGGACAGAGCCTTGAGTCACTCCATTTACAATATTTTCCCACTCTGACTTGACTCCATTTATACAAGTCTCTGTTTCCTCTGGTATAGCCATGCCCTAATTCAGCTTAATATAGCACCCCCAATACCATGAGCCTCTATCTTTTTAATCAGTCTTTCATGTGGCACTGTATCAAAAGCTTTGCTAAAGTCAAGGTACACAACATAAATAAACAACCAGTTTATTAATGTTCTGTCTTATGTTTATACTTATATTGTGTTTATACTGGGAACAATTCTATGGAAGAAATGAAATGTATGCTCGCGATGGGGTGCACCTATCGAGGGCTGGGGTTGTTGTTGTTGCGAACTCTTTGGAACCAGTAGCTAGAGGCGTTTGTTTGGGTTTAAACTGTTAGTAGATAGTGGTATGGGAATCGATTTGGAGAAAGGAGGTAATAAAAGTATGTGTTTGTGGGAGAAAAGAATTGGCAAAATGATCAGGAAAAGAGAAGAGCCTCTAAATAACAATTCACTTAGGGTATATTACACGAACAGTAGAAGTCTAAGAAATAAAATTAACGAATTAAATGCTCTTGTCTGCACAGAAAAAATAGATATTATTGCACTTACCGAAACGTGGATGAATGTAGAAAATAGAGAGCTATTAGCTGAATAACAAATAAATGGATTTAAATATATCTATTTCACACAGATAGATATATTAGACGAGGAAGTGGAGTAGCCATATTTGCTAGGGACAATTTGAAATGTAGTCTCAAAGAGGGAATCAAAACTGAGCCACATACAGAAACTATTTGGATAGAAATAAAGGAAATAGCAAATAACATTATAATAAGAGTTATAGATAGGCCACCAAATTTAGACAGAATGGAAGCAAAGCATCTATGGGATGAAATATCTAGAGCATCTAGATCTAACAGCGTTTATGTCATGGGTGACTTTAATTTTAGTGGAATTAACTGGTTGAACAAAACAGGGAATAGTGAAGCTGAAGATTTTCTAGAATTAATTGATGATTGCTGTCTTAGGCAACACATTAAGGAACCAACGAGGGGAAATAATGTTTTAGATTTAGTGTTAACTAACAGGGAAACACAAATTAAGGACATGGAAATAGGGAGTGAGCTAGGGAACAGTGATCATAAAGAAATCAGATTTAGCATAGAATGGAATAGATCTGTAGGAGTGTTACGGCCCTCTCGGGACGCAACGGGGTCCTTACTCTGATGTTGTTAGAGGAAGATATAATGTATCCGTTCCCGAGCCAGTAGTGGCTATCAAGGGATGAGATCCGTGACGTAAGTAACTTAAAGGGAGTAGGGAAAGAAAGCTAAGAACTTAATATTATATAATGTCCGTCACCAATAAATAATATATAAAACGGTTACACAAGGGGGGGGGGGGTATTAACACTTTACAAGGGGATTAATCCTCAATCGATGTCTTCTACTGAAGACGCTGGTGCCATAACTCTCGGTGCCGAGTCCTTGGTGCTTTCTTCGTGGCCTCAAGACGTGTCCTCTGAGAATGCCGAGCCTACCCGGGCCACAGGTCAGCCAAAACGCAGGTCCACTGGGGGCACCGTCGTGGAGGCCGTCAACCACACGTCCAGCTGGTCTGCTGGCAGGTACTGAGCCACCAAGGCTGGTACGGCCCCTCCACGAACGATATAAGGGGTACGCCCTAGACAGGAGTCTCGTGTGATATCACAAATCACCCTCCTGTCCTCAATACCCCAGTGGATGATCGTCTCCAACAGTCGGTCCCGGGTAAATCCTTTCACTGCCACTCCACTGGCAGGCTAACACACCACAGTGTTCTTCTGGGGGGACGACGTCACAACAGCTGCAGCAAACTTCACAGTATGGAGACTGGCTGCCTCGGGTAGACTGACTCCACTTCCATCACAGTGGTCCCAGGTCGGCTCTGTAAGCAGACACGTCATCAATAACCGGGACACTAATACACCTCACTTATGGGCTCGGGCGCAAACACCTGACGTATGCAGTCCATAGATGGCGCTGTCGTCGGAGCACCACCTCACCAGAGGTCAGGAGCGGCTGTGTTGTGAGCTGCACAGGACTGGAAACTGGCCCTTGTGGCCGATATTCGCCGTCCTCATCCGGTGTCGTCGTTCGTTTGGCGGGGGTTTCGGGAGGTGACCCACAGATGGCGTAGTCGTTACTGCTCCTTGCTCGGACGCTGGATCCGGGTTCGTAACACCTCCCCACCAAAAAGAATTTGGTTTGGGGTTCTATAAAAAGAAACACAAACCAAATTAGTACGGCGACACTGTTCCAAATGGACACACATGCTTTATAATCTGGAATGGCGAGGCTGTCTCGTCCACAAAACTGTCCTGAGGAACCCTGGCACAAAGGGAACTTGTAGATAGAAGGCAATGATCTGCCTGATATAATCGTCCACATCTCCACTGCGATGTCAAGCAGGGGCATCATCTCACACTTCTCTAGTAAGGATCCGTGTAGACAGGATCTGGGGTGACTCGACACTTCTCTGCGTCGTGGCACCGATGACGGCTGATCACAGACGGCTTTTCTGGTACCGGTCCGATGGTCCTTCAGGGAGACAGGAACCTGGAATACAGGAGTCTGATAATTCAGAGTGATTGCGACAGTGGGCAAGTCAGTACTTACTGCATACTCTTCTACTAGGCTTAAACCTAGTTTCCACAGGGCTGCTCGTACGTCGCAGATGGCATTCGCTCTGCCACCGTCAGGTTGACCAACGTTCCGTATAACGCTGTTTTGAGGCTCAGCTATCACGCGGGGGGTGTCAACCTGCCGGAAACAGTCACTCATATTATCATATGTCGTACCTCCTGTATCAACCATCACCTTCCAGGTCCCTTCTTCAACTGCAACACTTGCAGTACAAATCTCCAATCCCTGGGACCTTTTCGCGATGTTCATGGGAGCCATCATTCGTTGGGTCGTCCACCGGTCCTCACTGAGAGCACAAACGAGAACACATACGAGAATCAAACAAAATACCGATAGGAAACATTTGGTAAGTCGAGGGATAAGTTTCCTGAGCTTGTCATGTCCATAGCCGGCAACATCCACTAGCCTGGCTTGGACAGAAGGGGGCACTAGACCTTTTGAACACACCTCACATACCTCTGACGTCTGGATAATCTCTGGCTGGTCCACTACACGCCGTAACTTGCCGTACCGCAAGCACACCTCAGCCTTCGCTCCAGACTCGTTGGTATCCGTGGGTGTCTGCACACAAGGCCTCTCTTCTTGCTCAGGTACTCCTGCCATCGTAACCTCATGTTCCTTGTCGAGAGAAGAATCAGGAGACACTGCTAGATAACTGTCGATCTGCGGGGGAGAGGACAAATTAGACATGTTCAAATCCGGGTCTGTCTTTACCTGGACATTACCATTGCCTGTTACCTCAGACCGTGCTGTTCCGGTAGACTCGTCCGCAACCTTGGGATGATTGGTGCTCCAATCGGTCACCAAGTCGTTGGCTAGTACCACGTCAATCCCAGCCACTGGGAGGGTATCGACTACTGCCAACGCACATGTGCCGCTAAAATAAGGCGAGTCGAGATGTACTGGCACTAAGAGGGCGATGTACTGCGTCCTTGGAAACCCAACCAGGACAACCTCTTGTCTCCCATCCACACTTACTCCCTCGGGTACCGAGCTCTTCATGATCAGGGACTGGGCTGCTCCACTATCTCTGAGCACTACTACAGATCTACCAGTATGATCACCCGATACATACCCGCCTGAAGTGTGAGGGGAAAACAATCTGGGTTCTTCCTGCGTCGTCGTCGACTGGCTTCCTGCTGGTGATGTTCCACAGCTCATCAACATCACCTCCCTTCGTGCGCTGCCACCTCTTCTGCCTCGGCACCTAGCAGCTATATGCCCTTTCTGCCCACAAGTCCAGCACACCATATTCCTCCTCGGGCTCCGGTGTTTCGGACTGCTAGGACTTGTTCTTCGAGGGCTACTTGGGGGCGTCTTCTTAGCGCTTTGTGGGACGGGTCTTTCCTCTTCATCGTCCTGAGGTCTGTCAAACCGGCGCTGGTAATTCCTCGGGACGTACTTAGCAGACGGCCTATGAGTCAGGATGTACTCTTCAGCCATGGTGGCTGCTGCACTCAAGGTCTCTACCTGCTGTTCCTCTAAGTACGTCTTGAGGTCTCCAGACAAACAATCCTTGAAGTCCTCGAGCAGAATCAGCTGCTCGAGGTCTTCCTCGGTCTCCACCTTCCGAGAGGCACACCATTCTTGAAAAAGTCGCTCCTTGATGGTGGCGAATTCGGTGAAAGTGTGCTCTGAGGTCTTCTTCAGGTTTCTGAACTTTTGCCTATATGCCTCAGGTACCAATTGGTACGCCATGAGCACCACTTTCTTCACCATATCGTAATCGCCGGAGTCGTCAAGGGATAACGTAGAGTAGGCGATTTGGGCCTTCCCAGTCAAGACTGACTGTATCATGATGGCCCAATTCTCCCTTGGCCACTCCAAAGAGGCAGCGACTTTCTCGAAGGCTGCGAAGAACTTCGAAACTTCTCTCTCGTTGAATTTGGGGACCATTTTGATATTCCTTACCGGATCGAAACCGCTTACTCCAGTTTGTCTCTGTCCAGCGCCTAATCGTAATACTTCTATTTCATGTTGTCTCTGTCTTTCTTTTTCTTCTCTTTCTCGTTCCTCTCTTCTTTCTTCTCTTTCTAATTCTAAACGTCTCATCTCTAATTCTTTATCTTTTAATTCTCGTTCTAATTCTAACTTCTTCCACTCTATCTCGCGATTGATCTCTAGGGCACGCATTTTGACTGTTAGGAAGCTGATATTAAGCTCACCTGCATCACTGTCAACATCACTGCCCTTATCGTCCTTTTCTGTGGAAGCTATTTCCTCACCTTCCCTTGTACTAGGAGTCTCGCCTTCCTGTTTCTTTTCTGCCTTCAGGTGCCGGTGAACCTTGGACAAGATCTCCACACGGGAATCACTGGCACGGATCTTGATCTCCAGGTAGGCGCTCACTAGTACAAGTTCCGGTTTGCTCAGATACTTTAATCTGGCAAGACAGTCCACTCTGTTCAGAAAAGCCTGAACATCGTCCAGATCATCGATGGTAGCTTTGTCTGCCATTGTCACAGATGGAACACTTAGCACTTAACACACTGCTTACACGTTAGCACTTAACGCACCGAGCACTGTTCTACGTCAATATTGCATTTTATCGCACCAAACACTGCACTTGCCAATATTGCACGTAATCACTTCGGGCACCGCACTACCCAATATTGCACTGAATCCAAGCGAACACTTCGCTCTACAATATTGCACTGAATCACTGAGCACCGCACTAGTCAATATTGCACTTAATCGCTTAATCACAGCGAGCACCGCACTGCACAATATCGCACTTAGTCACTCTGAGCACCGCACAGGACGTATAACGTCACAATCGTCACACACAGGGGGAATTATTTACAGGGATTACGCCACTTCACCACCCCTGTCAAACATACTTAACAAGGGGACGGATCCCGCTGGGGATGCCAATTACGAACCCGGATCCAGCGTCCGAGCAAGGAGCAGTAACGACTACGCCATCTGTGGGTCAGCTCCCGAAACCCCCGCCAAACGAACGACGACACCGGATGAGGACGGCGAATATCGGCCACAAGGGCCAGTTTCCAGTCCTGTGCAGCTCACAACACAGCCGCTCCTGACCTCTGGTGAGGTGGTGCTCCGACGACAGCGCCATCTATGGACTGGATACGTCAGGTGTTTGCGCCCGAGCCCGTAAGTGAGGTGTATTAGTGTCCCGGTTATTGATGACGTGTCTGCTTACAGAGCCGACCTGGGACCACTGTGATGGAAGTGAAGTCAGTCTACCCGAGGCAGCCAGTCTCCATACTGTGAAGTTTGCTGCAGCTGTTGTGACGTCGTCCCCCCGGAAGAACACTGTGGTGTGTTAGCCTGCCAGTTGGAGTTTTCTGGCCCAAAAAGTTTTGATTTCGCTCGCCCCAGTCACCTGCTATTTATTCACACATTATCTCAGGTGTTTTGAATGTAGGTTACGGGCCATTCATGCCCGTGCCACCTATTGGGTGGCTTAATCATTATTAATCAATGAATCAGGTGTTTAGACATGGAAACAAAGGTAACTGCAGAAGGCCTATTGGCCCATACGAGGCAGCTCCTATTTATAGGCACCCAATTCCATTCATATACATGTCCAACCACTCTTGAAACAATCGAGGCATCCCACCTCCACCACGCCACGTGGCAACTGGTTATACAATTCAACAACCCTGTTACCGAACCGGTATTTACCCAGGGCTTACCGAAATCTAAACTTATTCTGGTTCGGTAACTTATCCTGGTCCACAAATCAACAAGATTGTTGATTTGTGGAACCAATTACCGCGTAACGTGGTGGAGGTGGGGTCCCTCGATTGTTTCAAACGCGGGTTGGACATGTATATGAGTGGGATTGGGTGGTTATAGATAGGAGGTGCCTCGTATTATTTTATATAGGGAAAATAATATTTTAGATTTAGTGATAACTAACAGGGAAACACAAATTAAGGACATCGAAATAGGGAGTGACCTAGAAAACAGTAATCATAAAGAAATCAGATTTAGCATTGAATGGAATAGATCTGTAAGACAAAATTCTGTTAAAGTGCCTGGTTTCGTAAAGCTGTTTTCAATAGCCTAAGAAATTTTTGGGGTCAAATAGATTGGAATGGTATGGGGTGTGGGCCGGTCTTGGAGCTAGACCAGAACCCAGCGATAGGTGACGTAAAAGAGGTTTTAGAAAAGAACATAAGAACACAGGCAACTGCAGAAGGCCTATTGGCCCATATAAGGCAGCTCCTATTTATAACCACCCAATCCCACTCATAAACATGTCCATGTCCGTGTTCTGTCTTGTGTTGATAATTTTAATATCCCTTTGTTATTTCCATTCACCCACTTGTAAGCCTCTATCATGTCACCCCTAACTCTTCGCATTTCCAGTGAATGCAACGTAAGCTTTGTTAATCTTTCTTCATATGAAAGATTTCTAATTTGGGGAATTAACTTAGTCATCCTACGCTGGACACGTTCAAGTGAATTTATATCCATTCTATAGTACGGTGACCAAAACTGGACTGCATAATCTAAATGGGGCCTAACCAGAGCAAGATATAGCTGAAGAACCACACCAGGTGTTTTGTTACTAACGCTTCGATTAATAAATCCCAGTGTCCTATTTGCCTTATTACGAACATTCATACATTGATCCTTTTGTTTTAAATTCTTACTAATCATAACTCCCAGATCCCTTTCGCAATCCGACTTCACAATCTCAACACCATCTAGCTCGTATCTTGTAACTCTATCATTACCTAGCCTCAAAACTTTACATTTATTAGCATTAAACTGCATCTGCCAGTCTTTTTAACTATTTTAAAACCCTATTTAGATCAACTTGAAGTGATAGCGAGTCGTCTTTCGTGTTAATTTCTCTACCGATTTTTGTATCATCTGCAAATTTAAAGATTTTGCTACTCAAACTCGAATCTAAATCATTTATATATATTATAAACAACAGAGGTCCCAGGACAGAGCCCTGAGGTACTCCACTAACACCATTATCCCACTCTGACTTAACCCCATTTATACTAACTCTCTGTTTCCTTTCGAATAGCCATGCCCTAATCCAACTTAATATAGCACCCCCAACCATGAGCTTGTATTTTTTTAATTAGTCTTTCATGTGGCACTCTATCAAAAGTTTTGCTAAAGTCAAGGTACACGACATCACAATCCTTACCACTATCAACTGCCTCAACTATACTGGAATAAAATGTTAGCAAATTTGTTAAACATGAACGGCTATTTGTAAAACCATGTTGCGACTCATTTATTAATTTATGTTTTTCAAGATGAAGATGAATTGTATTTGCAATTATTGATTCAAGTAACTTTCCCACAATAGACGTTAGGCTAATTGACCGATAGTTTGACGCAAGTGATCTATCTCCTTTCTTAAAAATTGGTACCACATTAGCTACCTTCCATGACTCTGGCACTCTGCCTCACTCTATTGATTTATTAAATATGGTAGACAGTGGCTCGGAAAGCTCCTCTTTGCATTCTTTAAGCACCTTGGCAAACACTTCATCCGGCCCTGGGGATTTGTTTGGTTTTAGTTTTTTAAATTGTTTAATTACATCCTCCCTGGTAACTGCTAAACTAGTCAACCGGTCCTCATCCCCAACCACATAGAGTTGTTCGGCTGAAGGCATATTGTTAAGTTCTTAAGTAAATACAGATATAAAATATTTGTTAAAAATTCTACTCATCTCCTTGTCATTATCCGTTATTTGACCTATCTCAGTTATTAATGGACCTATCCTTTTCCTTGTCTTAGTTCGATGTAACTGGAAAAAAACCTTTAGGATTTGATTTTGCTTGCTATGCGAACTTCATAGTTTCTTTTTGATTTCCTAATATCTTTTTTAACATTTCTAACCAATTGTACGAATTCCTGTTTTAAACTGACTTCCCCATTCTTAATCCTTTTGTACCAAGCTCTCGTTTTACCTATAAGGTTCTTCAAATTCTTTGTTATCTACTTTGGGTCATTAGTATTCGATCTATTCAATTTGTGTGGTATACTATGTTCCTGTGCTTTGTTTAGAATATTCTTAAATAAGTTATATATTAAATCCACATCGAAATCCTCTTTTACGTCACCTATCGCTGGGTTCATGTCTCGCTCCAAGACTGGCCCACACCCCATACCCAAGACTTTTCAATCTATTTGACCCAAAAAATTTCTTAGGCTATTAAGATAAGCTTTTCGAAAATAGGGCTCTTTAACAGAATTTTCTCCTACAGGTCTATTCCATTCTGTCCTAAATCTGATTTCTTTGTGATCACTGTTCCCTAGCTCACTCCTTATTTCGATGTCATTAATTTGTGTTTCCCTGTTAGTTAACACTAAATCTAAAATATTATTTTCCCTCGTTGGTTCCTTAATGTGTGGCGTAAGAAAGCAATCATCAATTAATTCTAGAAAATTCTCTGCTTCACTATTCCCTGTTTTGCTTAACCAGTTTATTCCAATAAAATTAAAGTCACCAATGACATGGGTGACTTTTTAAACTAGTCAACCTGTCCCTGTCCCCACCCACATATACTGGATCAGCTGAAGACATATTGTTAAGTTCCACTTTAGTAAATACAGATATAAAATATTTATTAAAAATACTACTCTCTTCATCATTATCTGTTATTTGATCTGTTTTAGTTTTTAATGGACCTATCCTTTCCCTAATCTTTGTCCGGTATAACTGGAGAAACCCTTTAGGATTTGTCTTTGCTTGCTCTGCTATGCAAACTTCATAGTTTCTTTTTGCTTTCTTTATCTCTTTTTTAGTATTTCTAACCAGTTGTACGAATTCCTGTTCTAAACTGACTTCCCCATTCTTAATCCTTTTGTACCACGCTCTCCTTTTACCTATAAGGTCTTCAGATCCTTTGTTATCCACTTTGGATAATTAGTATTCGATCTATTTAATTTATACGGTATACTACATTCCTGGGCTTTGGTTAGAATATTTTTAAATAGGTTATATTTCGAGTCCACATCGAGAACCCCTTTTACGTCACCTATCGCTGGGTTCACGTCCAGCTCCAAGACCAGCCCACACCCCGTACCCAAGACTTTCCAATCTGTTTGACCCAATAAATTTCTTAGGTTATTGAAATTAGCTTTTCAAAAATCAGGAACTTTAACAAAATTTTCTTTTACAGATCTATTCCATTCTATGCTAAATCTGATTTCTTTATGATCACTGTTCCCTAGATCATTCTCTATTTCGATGTCCTTAATTTGTGTTTCCCTGTTTGTTAACACTAAATCTAAAATATTATTTTCCCGCGTTGGTTCCTTAATGTGTTGCGTAAGAAAGCAATCATCAATTAATTCTATAAAATCTTCTGCGTCATTATTCCCTGTTTTGTTCAACCAGTTTATTCCACTAAAATTAGTCACCCATGACATAAATACTCTTAGATCTAGATATTTCATCCCATAGATGCTTTGCTTCCATTCTGTCTAAATTTGGTGGCCTATATATAACTCCTATTATAATATTATTTGCTTTTTTGTTTAATTCTATCCAAATAGTTTCTATGTGTGGCTCAGATTTGATTCCCTCTTTGAGATTACATTTCAAATTGTCCCTAACGTATATGGCTACTCCCCCTTCTCGTCTAATATATATATCTGTGTGAAATAGTTTAAATCCATTTATTTGATATTCAGCTAATAGTTCTCTATTTTCTACATTCATCCACGTTTCTGTAAGCTCGATAATATATTTTTGTCTGTTCAGATAAGAGCATTCAATTCTTTTATTTTATTTCTTAGACTTCTTCTGTTAGTGTAATATACCCTAAGTGAATTGTTATTTTGAGGCCCATGAATTTCCCTGATCATTTTGCCAATTCCTTTCTCCCCTAAACACATACTTTTATTTTCCTTCCTCCAAATCAATTCCCATACCACTATCTACAAACAGTTTAAAACCAAACAAACACCTCTAACCACTGGTTCTAACGAGTTCGCAACAGCAACAACCCCAGCCCTCGATAGATGCACCCCATCCCAAGCATACATTTCATTTCTTCCATAGAAGTGTTCCCAGTTGTCTATGAAATTGATTTGTAATATCTTTCCAGCCTGCAATTAACGTTAAGTGCCTTCAACATCCATTCATTTCCCACTCCCTTTCCTGGAAGAATGCCACATATGATCGGGATTCCTCCCTTGTTCCAAACTAATTCTATTGCTGTCTTGAATCTCTGTATTAGTTCCTCACTCCTTACTCGCCAACATCATTACCCCTTGCACTAATACAAATAATGGGTTTGTTCCAATTTCCCGTCATAATATCTTCCATGTTTCCAACAATATCACCAATAACAGCTCCCGGATAGCAAACCCTTAACCTGTTCCCCTTATCTCTGGCACAAAAATTTCTGTCTAAATACCTCACATGGGAATCTCCCATAACCAAAATTCGCTTTGTTCCTCCTTTTTCCCTTATGGCACTTTGAGGAACCTGCGCTTCAATGATCCTCGTTGCTTTGTCATTGCCTCCTCGTTGAACTACAGGTTCACCACAGCACTCGTCCTCTAACACATCAAATGCGTTAGAAGTCCTTAGGCTATTACTGTCGGTTTTGCCAAGGTCTTCTTAGGACCCCTGTCCTTTACAATTTGCCAAGACGAGGTCTTTTTAATGCTGGTCGCCTCCTTTGTTTCTTCCTGATGTTGTTTCAGCTGTCGTACCTCCTTCCGTAGCGAATCCAGCTCACTTATCCTTCTATTATTGGTATAATAATATTACTACAATCGGAGCTCCAGCTAACACAACCTCTCATTGTGACAGCACCTCACTGACTGGAACGTGTGTCGTGGGAAGCAGCTACGGGGAAGGACTATCGCTACATACGTCTTCCGCAAATTTTATTGTAACCCCCACTAACTCTGCCTATTACCTTTAATTACATGACTCCTGACTTTTTTTTACATGACTGTGATTGACTTATCCACAAAATGTTTATTTAAATCACCTTTGGGTGCAGTACACCTCTTAATATTTGGTTTAACATAAGAAATGGTCGTCTGACTGGTCATGATAATTTTTAAATTACTTTTTTATTAAAATATTAAAGAAAATTCTAAAATTTAAATAACTTAAATTTGCCTCCCCCCTGCAACAACAAATACATTTACCCTCAATAGTGACATTTACCATAAATAGTGAGGTTACTGTGGCTGGCGTGCCTTATGTTACCTCCTGGTTCTTTGTGTGTTCACTGATTGAGTAACAAAATTCTACACCAGTTGTAATTGTACTTTGTATAAATACTATTTTACTGCCTGTTGTCTAGTGTTGAGTGTAAAAAATAGCAAAGAATTGGTTTCCAAGTTAAATAGCTGAGCAATCCAAGAATAGTGTATATATCTCATTGAATATGACCGCATATTCTGTATTTACTATTTTCTGGTTTAGGGCTTCTATCCCTCTAACTATTTTCTTAGCATCAGGGCTTAGCTGAAATAGGAGTTCTCCAAAACTTATTTTCGTAATTTTAAGGTGAAGAAAAGAAGTGAATTACAATAGAATGTATTACACTAATTTATACAATTTGCACAACGCTTCGAACCTCCATGGTTCATTCTCAAGTGAAAGGAATTTTCAGGTTTGGTTGATTTTATACCCACACTGGGTCAGGTGATAAGACAATAAAGGTGAAAACATGGGGGAATACATAAGAACATAAGAATGCAGAAGGCCAATTGGCCCATACGAGGCAGCTGCTATCTACATACAATGATTAGTCAAGTGTAATTGTCCTGTTATGTTGAACGGTGTCTTCTGTGTTGGCATCGTTTTGTTCTATTTAGTGTATAGAGTATATTCTTTCCCAGTGTGGAGTTTCTTCCCTGAGTAATATTCCTCCCTAATTCCTCCTCTGGCTAAAATTCATTTCCTTAGATTTGAAATTTCTCCCATGGAAAGCAAGTGCCTTTACACACAGAGATCACACTAACGTGATGCATCAAATGAACAAATCCACAAGGGCAGTGACGAGGATTCGAACCTGCGTATGGGAGTAAGCTCAGTCTGACAGTAAGCTAGCTCAGTCCATTAAGGCAGTGTCTGGGATGCTCCCAGATGCAGGTTCGAATCCTCGTCACTGCAATTGTGGATTTGTTCAAGTGCCTTTCTTTACAGCTGAATATAAATATATTTTTTTAAATTTACACATTATATACACATCTCACTTGCAGTTCTCGTGGTAGGAAGCCTTCTATTGATAGTTTAGTCATAAAAAGCGGTAAATACCAAAGTTCAAAAGAACTTTGTTGTTGCTTTGTTCATGTTCACATTTGGTGACGCAGAAGTGCCACATATATTATCAAGTTTTTCACAGCATAATATTCAAGGATTATTACATAAAATTGGCAGCTATGTACTTTTTAGACATTCTTTTATTGATATAATCTGTACACTACAGCATTTCTCTCCAGCTACTACGACAGGTGACGTTTTTCACACTTCTCCAGGCAGGGGATGGCAGTTAAAGAAAAACATTTAAAACGTGGACAAATGAAAATTAAAATAGAATTTAAAATGCAGTTTCCATTTCCTATAGATGTCTTTCTTCCTCGCCCTGATTGCCCCTCCATAAAGAGACGGGGTGAGAGGGGCGGGAGTGAAACACAATAAATGTTTACATGTAGCACCTAATAGACAGAGTTGCATAAAAAAAATTATGAAATATTAAACTTTTCAAAAGTTTTTTCTATCAGAAATGATAATATACAGTGATAATTTTAATTTAAATATGTATGGATGGTATTTTTATGATTTGAGTCAAAGTTAAATTATAAGCTAATCCTAAATATGCTGAACATTTCTCAATACCGCCTAACCCACGTAAAATATTTCTAAGCTAAAAACAAGATGTCAAAAAATTAATAAACAGCTTTGAAAGACATTTCTTGAAATGCCAAGCAAAGTCGCTGTCTATGTAAGGTCTTGCTTACTAGGCCACATATTGCTGTTATGGCAGCTAGTTATGATATAGATAGGTAGATAGATATATAGATGGATTGATAGATTCATAGATAGATAGATACATTCATAGATACATACATACATACGTACATACTAACATACATACATGTGTGTAAGTCACGAAAATTAACACGTGATGAAAAATGTGAATGTCAGACCACGGAGAAAGAATTGAATTTCCTTAAATTTTGTTCCTGTTTCAGTTCTTCCTCCGTGGTCTGACACTGTCACAAACATACATAAATGGATTGAGAGATATAGAACATGTCAAATTACCTAACATTTTGTCAAAATATGTTATATGCCCCATGTAACATAATAAAATTAGAACTTCAATACAGAAATGGCGGAAACGTATGGGGACTGAATAGTGCAAAAAAGGTGGCTAGTGAATGGGGCGAAAATGGTTACCTTGAGGTGTTTCCGGGACTTAGCGTCCCCGCGGCTAAATCGTCGACCAGGGCCTCTTAAAGAGGGTGAGGCTAACGAGTGAATGAGGCAAGAAGACTGATGATTGGATGGCGCGAGAAGGGTGGTGAGTGAATGGGGCAAGAAGGGTGGTGAGTGAATGGAGGCAAGAAGGGTGGTGAGTGAATGGGGTGGGAATGTTGGTGAGTGAATGGGGCGAGAAGCGTGGTGAGTGAATTGGGTGGGAATGTTGGTGAATGAATGGGGTGTGAATTGTGGTGGCATTTACAATAAACAATTACACACCTGGTATCTTGTGTACTCAAATCATAACTTTTTTTAACGTTTAACATTTCTTAGATGGTTTTAAGTGCTTCTTTCTCACAATCTTACTCTTCCTCTCTTCTTCTTCTCGTCGAATATCCTCAAGATCTTCTTTAAGTCCAATTTTGGCAGATATTCTCTCTTCTTTTTGCACCTGAGAGAAAGATGTCTCCATATCACCGCAGTCATCAACTTCATCCCTGAAAAACACATTAAATAAGTCACATCTCCAAACAATTATTCTTAATTATGCAGCTGAAATCTCTTGACCCCTAAAGGATTCGAACCATTTACAAGAGGTCATCATTCATACCGAATCTAAATCTTTACTTCGGGCATTGTTATCCAGCCAGCACAAAGATAATATAAAACTCATCACTGAAATCTTACAATAGGAAACGAAGCACACAATCTAGGGCTGTTAGTCACCCTAAATTATATACCAAATTACATTGGCATAGTTGATTATGTAAAAGGCAGACTCACTAGTAAAAACTGCTACTGCTTTAACTGTTGTACAAGTAAAAATACCTCTAAGTTTCTCATAGATTAAAGAGCAAATCAATAAGAAGGAACTCCCAAATATCAAAAGTCGCCACAGAGCCAAAGTAGCGAAAAGCGGACACATTTCAATGTGGTACTAACATGCCACGGGGTACTACTTCAAACCTGGTAAAAAGCTATCCAGAGAAATTGCATTAGCCATACAGACTTAGACTTGTCTATAAGTGCTGCTGGAAGGTAACAAACCCAATAGTTAGAGGGTGTCATATCTGTGGAAACGATGCAGAAATGCTACTTTTACATTACTTATTAGAATGTGAAGCAACTCAAGCACTGCGCATCAAACTCAACATTCAACCAACTTGAGCAGCTGCATTAAATGGAAAATTCACATTTAATGCGACTTCAATGGTTAAAAAAAAATTGAAGAATGGGACACACTAGTGAACACTGTGCATCTATATCCACTGCCAAGATAATGTACAAATCACATAATGTACCAAGATAATGTTGTTAAAACAAAAGACTAAAACCAGTGCGAAAAGAAGAAAACTATACCTTCATATGAAACTTTGACCCAAATATCAATGTAACAAAATTACTGTCAATAACCGAACTCAATTAGGGCTCACTTCAACCCGTGCTACATGTACATTTCGTTCCAAGTAGTTAAACCTAAAACAAAACAGCTCTAGATGACATAGTTAAGAATGCATATAGAAATATGTGCGTAAATGATAACTAATAGACTCACTAAATGTACAGTAGGTTAGCTTCATATTACGATAGATGGAAACTGAAAATCCTAATTCAATAAATCTTTAAATTAAACAAAGAGAAAATAAGTATGGCAGATTCCTTTTTTACAACACTCGTGTCTCTTTCTGATCAGTGTCAGTTATCTGCGATTTATGCAATTTTATGAGTGGCAATTGTCACGGAGAAAACCCTAGGAAGAGAAAGTTAAGTTAAAAAGTTCAAAATTCTACACACACTACAGTATTTTTGTAAAATTAATACACTATTATATATGACAAAGAAGAGATATAGGAAAAAATTGTATACATTTTTAATCAAAGAAAAAGATTTGTCGAAACTATTAAACAAGAGAAAGTGGTGAAAGAATCCTCATGAACAAACTTGCAACAGAATTTACGAGGAATTGTGTTTAAGCATGTGTTTACATCTGTAGCATCGAGAACAAGAGGCAATAATTTCAAGCATTCAAACAAATGCGCAATACAGTATATGCATAAATGTCTGTTAAATAAGAAAGTAGTGTATGTTTAAAACATCTGGAATATCAAATCAACGTATAATAAGATTATAGATAAGGCAGGAAACCAGTACTGTGGCTCCCATCCTGTGACCATTTAGTTAACGCATTCGCACATATGTACACAAAAGGAAAAATACTCAAACAAAATACAATACTCACCGATACTTTCTCTTATCATAGCCAAATAGGTTTCTGATTTCCCTCGAGAAATCTATCCCTTGATCTCCATCGTCAATGAAATCATCCATATCAGAGTCTTCCTCCTCTTCTGAATCACTGGCAATGCGCAGTTTGGGATGTGGAATCTTCTGTGGTCTTAATGGTTTCATGTCTTTTGTTTGCATATATCTAGGCTTCTGAGGCTTCATATCTTTACCAATAGAAGTTTGAGGTTCTGAAGGCGCTGGTCTGGAATTTTGCACAGGTTTGATTCCTTTGATTTGAGGATGATCCCGAGGCCAATGTCCCGCAGTTGCAAATAACTTCATTCTGTCCGCTACTTTAGATTCTTGTTTGGGCTCCTCGAGAGCTTGGTTTAATTTGGCAGTATTTTCTTGTTTCTTTATAATCTCACCCTTCTTACTCAGTTTTGGTGAATCTTTTACATCAGCCTTTTGTTCCTTTTTCTGGGGCTTTTCAACTCCGGTTTTGTCTTGTGGCAATTTTCCCAACCATTTTAGCTTACGTCTTCTCTCGTCTTCCAGCTTTAGTTTCTCTATGGCAGTCAGAGGCCGACCAAAGTATTTCTGTGATATGCCTTTGTCTTTCTCTTTTTTTCCATCCTTCAAGTTTGCAAGAGGCAGTGACTGCTTCTTGCGAGCAATTACAAGAAGCTCTTTAAAACTCACTGGTGGTGGTGCGTCCGGTCTAGGCGTCACCTTGAGCTTTTTTGGGTTCTTATCATAACCCTTGTTTTCCCTCTCTCTACTGTATTTACGTTTTAATTTTCCAGAAGTTGATTTATCTTCCAGTTGAGTCTTCACTGTGTTGGTAACTCCGCTCTGTAATAACATACAGTAATATTATTATTATAAAAAAACATAATAAAATACCAATATTTTTATGTTTGTAAAAAGAAAATATGGAATCAAAATGTCTCAGCCCAACCTGTCCTCCTACCTAACTCGCAAGCGCCACAGACATGTCTGACCTGTGTCACTTACAGACACCTGATTGACCTGTGTTACTTACAGACACCTGATTGACCTGTGTTACTTATAGACACATGTCTGATATGTGACATTTACAGACACATGTCTGACCTGTACAAGGATATAGCGGAGTATAATAAGACAACTGAACTCCTTCATAATACTCATAGAAAACGAGATTTCACTCACCTTGATATCTGCTGCACTGCAATTAGCATTGTTTGCATATTGATTAACCAGCTTGCTGAAAATGTGCTGATTATTAGTAGATTCATATCCAAAATCATTCATGTCATACTGCTCCTCTCCTTTGACAGTCGCTATGTTCTGCAACGACAATACAGCGATCATTACATCTTGCAATACAATACAACAAGAGCAGCAATATCAAATAATTGAATCAGAACATTTTTATTGTGAATTGACTCGCATTCGTCAATAGGCATTCTACAGTTCCCTAATTCCTATGTTACTATGTTCTCTGGGGACATGTTTGATGTCCCAGAGACCCTTTCTCGTCTGTGGCTGGATGGGACACCCAGCTGGTATAGGGACTCCCCACTGAGGCTGTATGGGTCACGCAGCTGGTATAGGGACTCCCCACTGAGGCTGTATGGGTCACGTAGCTGGTATAGGGACTCCCCACTGTGGCTGCATAGGACACGCAGCTGGTATAGGGACTCCCCACTGAGGCTGTATGGGTCACGTAGCTGGTATAGGGACTCCCCACTGTGGCTGCATGGGACACGCAGCTGGTATAGGGACTCCCCACTGAGGCTGTATGGGTCACGCAGCTGGTATAGGGACTCCCCACTGTGGCTGCATGGGACACGCAGCTGGTATAGGGACTCCCCACTGTGGCTGCATGGGACACGCAGCTGGTATAGGGACTCCCCACTGTGGCTGTATGGGACACGCAGCTGGTATAGGGACTCCCCACTGTGGCTGTATGGGACACGCAGCTGGTATAGAGACTCCCCACTGTGGCTGTATGGGACACGCAGCTGGTATAGGGACTCCCCACTGTGGCTGTATGGGACACGCAGCTGGTATAGGGACTCCCCACTGAGGCTGTATGGGACACGCAGCTGGTATAGGGACTCCCCACTGTGGCAGTATGGGACACGCAGCTGGTATAGGGACTCCCCACTGTGGCTGTACGGGACACGCAGCTGGTATAGGGACTCCCCACTGTGGCTGTATGGGACACGCAGCTGGTATAGAGACTTCCCACTGTGGCTGTACGGGACACGCAGCTGGTATAGGGACTCCCCACTGTGGCTGTATGGGACACGCAGCTGGTATAGGGACTCCCCACTGTGTTGGATGGGACATGCAGCTGGTATAGGGACTCCCCACTGTGCTGGATGGGATACCCAGCTGGAATAGGGACTCCCCACTGTGTTGGATGGGACACCCAGCTGTTATAGGGACTCCAAAATGTGTTGGATGGGACATTCAGCTGGTATAGGGACTCCCCACTGTTCTTGGTGGGACACCCAGCTGGTATAGGGACTCCCCTCTGTTCTTGGTGGGACACCCAGCTGGTATAGGGACTCCCCACTGTGCTGGATGGGATACCCAGCTGGAATAGGGACTCCCCACTGTGTTGGATGGGACACCCAGCTGTTATAGGGACTCCAAAATGTGTTGGATGGGACATTCAGCTGGTATAGGGACTCCCCACTGTTCTTGGTGGGACACCCAGCTGGTATAGGGACTCCCCTCTGTTCTTGGTGGGACACCCAGCTGGTATAGGGACTCCCCACTGTGCTGGATGGGATACCCAGCTGGAATAGGGACTCCCCACTGTGTTGGATGGGACACCCAGCTGGTATAGGGACTCCCCACTGTGTTGGATGGGACACGCAGCTGGTATAGGGACTCCCCACTGTTCTTGGTGGGACACCCAGCTGGTATAGGGACTCCCCACTGTGCTGGATGGTCTTAGTTCTAGTATTCTTTTTAAAGCTAAGCATGATTTTTAATGCATATTTATTAACAGTAAAAACTGTATTTATTTTTTATTTTATGAAATTCTTATCATTAATTCAAACTAAACTGATTTACCTTAAAATATTTTTTAACATTGAAATTTTTTATTAGATTATCTGTACAGCTGATATTGCAATTTAACTTCGATTTATCATATTGGTTTGTTATTTCATTTGCCAAATGTCCCTCCACAGAACACCGCCTATAGTGTTCCTATAGAAAGAACACTCGAGAAACCGTGCTTTATAATTGAAAGAAGAGTCTCGCATCAGTACGTATTGGTCCTCAGAATACTAGAATTAAGCTGGTAATACCACTTCAATATTTGATTTAAAAATAATAAATAAATAAATAAATAAATATGTTTATTCAGGTAAGGTACATACATACAAGTGATGTTACATTAATGGATTGATACAAAGATAGAGCTAGTACATACAATGCCTAAAGCCACTATTACGCAATGCGTTTCGGGCAAGAAAAACATTAATATCTAGAACTTAATACTAATTGAGCATAAAGAATAAAAAGTGTTGAAAACAAATACAAATAAAGATAAAAAAAAGGGGGAACATGACTGAAAAAGCAGCACAAATACAATAGGTTGACAAACAGTGTTGATTAAAAAAAAAATAATAATAATAAAATAACAGACATGGGTTGACAATAAAGGAGTGAGGTGGGTTACAGGGAATTTATTAGGTAGTGTTTAGTTTTTATCTTAAACTGGTTGAGAGAGGTACAGTCTTTAACATGGTTGGGAAGGTCATTCCACATTCTGGGTCCCTTGATTTGTAGAGCATTTCTAGTTTGATTAAGTCGTACTCTAGGAATATCAAAACTGTATTTATTCCTGGTGTGGTGCTCATGGGTTCTGTTACAACCTTCAATGAAGCTTTTGAGGTCAGGATTGGCATTACAGTTCAGCGTTTTATATATGTATAATACACAAGAGAGAATGTGCAGTGACTTAATATCTAACATATTCAGAGATTTGAGTAAGGGTACCGAGTGATGTCTGGGGCCAGAGTTGGATATTGTCCTAATAGCAGCTTTGTGTTGGGTAATGAGAGGACGTAAATGATTTTGGGTAGTAGAACCCCAAGCACAAATACCATAGTTGAGGTATGGATAGATGAGGGAGTAATAGAGAGTAACCAGGGCAGGGCGGGGTACATAATATCTGATCTTAGAAAGAATGCCAACAGTTTTTGAAACTTTTTTTGATATATTTAGAATGTGACCCTGGAAATTCAGCTTGTGGTCGATGAGAACGCCAAGGAATTTGCCATCTAATTTGTTACAAATTTGGGTATTGTTTATTTTGAGATTTATCTGATTAGAGGATTTATTGCCAAACAGAATATAAAACGTTTTGTCAATGTTAAGGGTGAGTTTGTTGGCAGTTAGCCAAAGATGGACTTTCTCTAGCTCAGTATTTACTGTGGCATTTAGAGCCAGGGGGTCAGGACTGGAGTAAATGAAGGTTGTGTCGTCAGCAAATAGAATTGGTTTGAGGTGTTGGGAGGCATTTGGAAGGTCATTAATGTAGATGAGAAAGAGGAGAGGGCCAAGTATGCTGCCCTGAGGAACACCAATGTTGATGGGTAGGGTGGGAGAAATTGTATTATTCACAGAAACATACTGGAGCCTGTCAGTAAGATAAGATTTGAGGTATTGCAGGGAGTGTCCTCTGACTCCATAATGATGTAATTTAAGAAGAAGGTTTTGATGGTTGACAGTGTCAAAAGCCTTACGCAGGTCCACAAATAACCCAACAGGAAACTCCTTTTTATCAAGAGCTGCGTGAATTAAGTTAATCATACTAATAAGTGCATCGTTAGTGCTTTTTTTGGGTCTGAAGCCATATTGACAAGAGCTAAGTATATTGTGTTTGGCTAGAAAAGAGTAAAGCTGCTTGTAGATTAGCTTTTCGAATATTTTTGACAAGTTAGGCAGGATTGATATAGGTCTGTAGTTGTTAACATCAGTGAGATCACCACATTTGTAGACAGGGGTTACTCTTGCTTTTTTTAGAATGTCAGGAAAGGTTTGGAGTTCAAGTGACTTGTTGAAGAGCAATGCAATAGCAGGGGCTAGAGATCTGGAGGCTTTTTTGTAAATTAAAGTTGGTATCTCCTCGAGGGCACTAGACTTGGTTTTAAGGGAAAGGATTATTTCATTGACATCAGTGGAACTAGTAGGCTTTAGGTACAGAGACTGTGGATAGTTACCTGTAAGATAGTCCGTAACATCAGTACAGGAAGATGGAATATCATTTGCAAGGGATGACCCAATGGAAGAGAAGAACCTATTGAACTCAATAGCAGAATCAGAGGCTGAAAGCTGACCAACGTTATTGGAAAGGAGTGTTGGTTTGTTATTTAAAATCTTCTTTGATCCCAATATTTGTGAAATTGTGCTCCAAGTTTTTTTAATGTTGCTCTTTATTTGGGTAAATTTATCTTCATAGTATTTAGTTTTGGCTCGTCTAATTATTTTAGATAGCAATAACGAGTAATTCTTTGAGAATTCTTTGGAGACTGTTCCTAGCCTATACTTCTTCTCAAGGTCGTGTTTTTTGTTAATGGATTTAAGTATTCCCTTTGTAAGCCAAGGATTGTTAAGTCTTTTGCTTGTGACTTGTTTTGTAAGCATAGGACAGTGGGTGTTATAAAGGCTAAGAGTTGTTTGTAGAAAAGATTTCACTGCTAGGTTGATGTCCCCTATGTTACCTAACTCGGACTCCCAGTTGACATTATCAGCAGCAGTTATAAAATTGTTTATAGCAGTTTCATTGTGCAGCCTAAAGCTTAACTCCCTTGTCTCTAGAGGTGGTTTGCTAATGTTAGTTAAGAGAAATGTGGGGTAATGGTCTGTAGTGCTATCGGTGATTATACCTGAAGTAAGCGGAGAGGTTATGTTGATCCAGATGTGATCTAGAGTCGTAGCAGTACTATCAGTGATTCTAGTTGGTCTAGTGATTAAGGGTATGAGGAAGCAGGAATTCATACAGTTGAGGAAGCTAACAGCAGTAGGGTGTTCAGGCTCGCAGAGGTCAATATTAAAGTCCCCTGCGATAATTAGATGGTTTTTGTTCAATCTGTTATCTAGTATTAGATTTCTAAGGTTTGAGTTGAATTCAGACACATCAGTGTTAGGAATTCTATAGACTGCACCCACAGACAGGACAGACTCGGCACCCTTGACTCTGAAACTGGCGAAGATATACTCCCCACAGCAGTCTCTAGTTCTAATTATTTTTAAGCATGTTAGTTCTTGGTGGTAGTAAAGAGCAGTACCACCACCTCTCTGCATTTGACGACAGTTGTGAATTGCCGAGTAGTTAGGCATGTTAAAGAGTTGAGTATTATCCTCTTTCAACCACGTTTCAGTAAGTATAATAAAAGAGAATTTGTTGTCAATAGTTTCAATCAAGGCACTAACATCATCGAAGTGTTTACCTAGGGATCTAACGTTCAAGTTGATTACAGAGATATTGAGATTATCTGTTAATACATTGTTTACATCATGTGCTGTAAAATATCTGCAATTTTGATCATTGAAGTGATGATTGTCATAGATAGTGGATAAGAGGTTTAGTTCTGGGTCTATACTTGTCTGCATAAAAAGGCTGATTGCAGGAAAACAAGGTAAGAATGGCAAATTACAAAATAGAAAACAAAGAAAAAAAACAGATTAAAAATTCTAAAGTAAAATAAACTTAATGGTAATTTTAAGTAAAAAGAAAAAAAAAAAAACTTAATGGGAACTAGGAATGTAAAAAATTAACTAGAATAATTAGTAACAATAGATGACCAAAAAAGTAAAAAAAAAACAATTATGAAATCTATAAGATGAAAAGCTTGCTTACAGATTTCATAATTGTTTTTTTAATTACACTAATTCAGGTATAAGAAAAAGAAAATCATGAAGCTACTAAGACAGTAGTTTCATTAATATTTCTAATAACACCAAATAATCAATATTCTCTGTGCAAGCTTACCTTAGCATCATCTACAACAAACTTGGAAGCCCCCTTGTTGATTATGGCCTTAACTTGCTTATTACACTTCCTGGCTTGTGCTCTCAGCGCCAGCAAATTCTGAAATGTCAAGTTTTCTGTGCCAAATGTTTTGAATTCAAACACTAAACAATAGGTTGTGGAGTTGTTATAGTTGCCAAGTTTAGCATAATGGCAACTATAACAACTTCACAACCAGCTCCATGGGAAAGACGCTCAAACATTGCTGAACAAGTATTGTGAAATAAAATGTTCCATGTGACATACGTATAAAAATAAAACAATTGTTGGTTAAACAACATAATATGTTTGCGTTAAACAAATCTTTTTGAGCTGGTCCCTGTAGTCCTGACCAGTGTGACTTTCTCGTCTATGATGCAGTGTGAATCTTTACTCATCTTAAATCATTAAGCGAAATACGTCGTCAAACAGATTTGAAGTTATCAATAAAAACTTCATTTGGCAATATAAATAAAATAAATAAATTTGGCAATAAAATGCCTCATTTGGCAATTCAACTCCAGATTGGAAATTAAAGGTCCCTGCCCTACATTGACAAGAAAGAATTACAGCACACATTCAACACAACTAAAAAGTAAAAAAAAAAAAAAAAAAACTGTTAGTACATTCGACAAGATCAGATATTATGTTCCCCACTCTGCTCTCCTCTCATTATACTACTCGCTAATCTTACATAAGGTGCATGGGGTTCACCCACTGCAAATTACATCAATCCCAACATCACTCAACAACAATCCGAATAATAACAATCGGTTTTCAAACACAAACCCTTCAAGAGTTTTAAACCCCTCTGTTTAAGTCTTTAAACATGCTAAACATACACTCACTCCACCCATTCTCCTGTGCTTTTTACATGTACAAAGCCCTTATCCTAAATCCTTATATGAAACTCTTCATTGACAGACGTAATAGAACCCATGTGCACCTCACCAGAATTAATATCTCTGTGATAGCCCCAGAGTCAAACAATCTGTGTAAAAACTATGCAAATAAATTGTCTATGGGATTCCCTTACTAAATAATTACAAAGCTGTCCAACCTATGATTTACTCAAAAGTAAAATAAAAAAATAGCTAATTTCAAGCTCATAGTTTCCACCCTTTGTGCTTCAAATTCACACTGCATCTTGTGCTGCCGACTTCCCCAATATTAGTAGTAAAGACATGCAACTTCGTCACTGTAATCACTGCCATCAACTTATATCGTAGTTATTATGTTCAACACAACATACATGTTTTGCTACAATGTACCTACTTATAATAATCTGTTATGTACTCTCACAAAATAAATAAATAAATGAGGAGACTCGCTACAGCTCATAACACAGCCCGGCTTCTCCAGCGTCACTAAACACATGTACTAAACTGTCCGAACCTAACCTAACTGCGGACCCACGAACAGAAAACGGGACATCACGTCAATTATGTGAGCCGCGGCGATATTTGGTACATCAGTTTTTGACCTTTAGAGATTTATAAGTCAAAATGCAATGTAGTACTGGAGAGGCCAGGTTGTATAACAGGCAGAGAAGATATGGTTTTGCTCTTGACAATTGGAGATCCCGGGGTCGATTCCCAGGCTGAACAGAAGTGGTTGCGAAATTTTCCTTTCACTTAATGCCGCTGTTCACCTTGCAATTAATAGTTACCTAGGAGTAAGGCATTGCGGATTGTATGCTGGTGAAGGTCAGTAGTTTGACCTTGAGGGGACCTCAACGCAAGCCTAAAGTATACATGTACTTGGAACTTCCTTTAAAAACAAAGTATTTAAAGAACTAGCTGACACCCTCTCCCGGTCCCCCTGTCCTCCCCGCCATTCCCCCCCCCCTCCTATATTCCCTCATCCTAACAATCATTTTCCACTCCCCCATCCCCCTCTCCACTGTTCCCTCTTCCTCCCATCATTCCCTTCCCTGTCCCCTCGTCTTCGTCACCATCCCCCACTCTCCTTGTCCTTCCCCCATTCTAAACTGGGGAGGACAAGTAAACCACCATTCTCCCGTCCCCCTCATCCTTCCCACCAATCCCCATTCCCTAGTCTGAGGCGTTCCCAAATGATCTGATGTTCCCATCAGAAAAATGGGAACATCAAATGATATGATGGTATCATTATCACTGAAAAATAAGAAGAACAGTTAAGAAAACGAAATGTAAAACAATGAAAAAATAAAGAAATAAATTATACTCACAAAATGAACGGTAAGATAACATCACAGCCCAATTCCAACGCAATGTCACACAACATAATTAAATCAAAATGAATATAAATCGAAATCTATGAAAATTCAATTCATCAACGAAATCGGAAACAATGATATGGAATCGCAGTATATTTAGTATAGCATGTACTGCTTCTACGTGCAACAAATGGCACTGTTTTTCCCATAAAAACTTGTTTTTACCTTTCACAGGAGTGACATCTATATAGTAGATATATAAAAATACGTCCATATTCGAATGGAACATTGTTTTAAAATTTCAAAGCAATCGGTAAAGAGGTTTCGGAGATTTCCCTCACATGAAAAACGCAGTTTAAAAAAAAACTGTTTACCTGTCACAGACATGATATCTATATAGTAGGTATATAAAAACACGCTCTATGCAAATGGAACGTTGTGTCAAAATTTCAAAGCAATCGGTGAAGAAGTTTGGGAGTTTATCGATTTTGAACAAATGAACATTTTCAATTTTATTTATATAGATATTCCAATTTACTTTAAAACCTGAAAGCAATACTTGAAATAAAGAAGAGAGGCAAGTGTCGCCCTGCTCCTCCTCCTGACTAACTTTTTCCAGCACAAGAACAGTGTAACAAGTCAACTTTGAGCTCAAATATGTAAGGTGAACACGAAGAACAATAGATAAAATTATATTATATGAACATTAGTAGGAGTAAAAGAGTTAGAGAATAGGATTAGTATTGCCTAACTCTTTACAGCACTGGTTCATTGTTATCTGTTCAGGAATGAAAATCATGTGAAAATTTGTGAATTTACAGCATATTAAAATCCTTAAATAAACCTACCTCTTTCTTAAGCCGAGCTTCTTCATTCTCCTTCTGCTTCAACTCTTCTTTCCTGGACAACACAGCTTGGATTGCTTCCGGTTTAGGAGCTGGTCTTTCTACCTTGTTTGGCCTGGAGGACGTTGCACGAAACCCACTGATTGCTGCCTGAAATAATATAAATGATAGTGTGCTTGGTTTAATTAAGTAAGGATATAAAAATCAATTAAACTGGCTAATATGTGGCTTCAATTTATATCCACCAAAACTCATTCATATGTCTAACCTACGCTTGAGACAACCAACAGATCCTACGCCTACTATATTACCCGAAAATTTGTACCACAAATCCACATCCCTGGGTAAATGTAAAAGGTAAATACAACCAGTATTTACCCAGGTCTTCGCTAAATCTTAATTTATCCAATTTATAACCTATATTGGATATCCTTATCCTATATATCCTATTATATATATTATGTATTTATCAGTATGGCGAAGAGTTAGGGGTGACATGATAAAGGTTTACAAGTGGAGGAATGGTCATAACAAGGGGGGATATTAATAGGGTATTAAAAGTATCAACGTAAGACAGAACACGAACAATGGGTATAAATTGGTTAAGTTTAGATTTAGGAGGCATGGTTAAATATTGGTGTGGTAACAAGGTTGTTGATTTGTGGAACCAATTACCGTGAAACATGGTGGAGGTGGGGTCCCTCGATTGTTTCAAGCGTGGGTAGGACATATATATGAGTGGGATTGGGTGGTTGTAAATTAGACCTGCCTCGTATGGGCCCATAGGCCTATGTGTTTATACATATTAAACCGTATTTTCATTTTTTCTACTTGTACACTTCAATCATGTCAACCACAACTCCTCGCTTTTAATAATAATACCGGATTACGGATTTGCGCCCAGTAAATCCTCCCCGGCCAGGATACGAACCCGTGACAAAGCGCTAGCGGAACGCCAGGCGAGTGTCTTACAACTACACCACGGAGACTGATTAATATTATATTAAAAATCTTAAATATTAAAAAAGAGATAAGGAGGCCAAAAAAGATACTATGAAGTTTGTATAGTAGGGCAAGCAATCCTAAAGGGATTTTCAGTTATATTGAACAAATATTAGCAAAAGGATAGGTTCATTAAAAACTGAGACAGGTAAGCTAATGGATAATGACCAAGAATGGATAATGACAAGAGTAGTATTTTTAATAAATATTTTATCTCGTATTTACTAAAGAATAACCTAATTCTATGCCTTCAGCCAAACAACGCTAAGTTGGTGGGGACGAGGACAGGTTGACTAATCTAACAGTTACCAAGGACGATATTATTAAACAAATAGTAAAACTCAAACAAAACAAATCTTCAGGGCCGAATGAAGTGTTTGTCAGGATGCTTAAAGAATGATAAGAGTAGCTTTGCGAGCCACTGGCTACCATATTTAATAAATCAATACTTAGGCTATTGATTTATTAAATATAGCCTATTAAATAAATAGGCAGAATGCTAGAATCATGGAAGGTTGCTAATGTGGTACCAATTTTTAAGAAAGGAGACAGATCACTTGCGTTAAACTATCGGTCAATTAGCCTAACGTGGGAAAATTACTTGAATCAATAATTGCAAATACAATCGTCTTCATCTTGAAAAAACATAAATTAATAAATTAGTCTCAACATAGTTTTACAAATGGCTGCTCATATTTACCAAATCTGGTATAATTTTATTCCAGCATAGTTGAGGCAGCTGATAATAGTAAAGATTATGATGTTGTGTACCTTGACATTAGCAAAGCTTTTGATACAGCCACATGGAAGATTGATTAAAAGATAGAGGCTCATGGTATTAGGGTGCTATGTTAAGTTGGATTAGGGCATAGCTATACCAGATGAAACAGATAGTATAAATGGGGTTAATCAGAGTGGGAAATGTTGTAAGTAGAGTGCCTGTGGCTCTTCCCTGGGAGCTCTGTTGTTTATAAATGATTTAGATTCAGGTTCGAGTAGCAACATTTGCAAATTTTCCGATGATACAGAAATCGGTAGGGAAATTGTTAATGTATCGATACCTTTATTATAGTATGTAGTTGCGTTTTCGGCGCCATCGGTCGGTGGTGGCATGACAATGATGAATGGCTCCAGTTTCCTACCTTAGCTAGAAAGAGACGTCGTTATAGATGACCTCTGGTGGGTGACATGTCACGCTCAATGCCATCTAGGTTGTGGTTACAGAGCATAATGTCAACTCCCTGGTGAACGAGTGTTATCTCGTGGTTTCCCCAGTGTCCTGTCCATCTAATTAATGATGTTTTTATGTCCACAGAAGTGATGTTTGGAGGCAGTTATACTGAGGAAGGCAGTTTACCTTGGGCAGTCCACGAACCCTTAGCGTGGCTCTGGAAGAAGACTAAGTAGCCGCCGTCGATCGAAACAGTGTGTTAGCTGCTTGGATAGGCAGTGTTGGTGAAGATCGATAGACCCCGGGATTGGCTATTAAGGGTTACAGGTATGATATGCCTAGTGTGAAGTGCTGCTAGCGGCTTCTGCCAGGGGTTAACTGCCCTTATATGAGTTTGTTTGGGACCCCTGTCAGCGTGTTTCTGAAGCCCTCTGCCAGTAAGTAGCTGGAGAGCGAAGATGGGGTGTAGGTAGATCTTGGTTCTAAAGATCTACCAAGATCAAAAATCTACCAAGATTTCCAAGATCTAAAAATCTACCAAGATCAAAGATATTTATATGTTAAAGATCAAAACATATAAAGATATGTTTTGGCTAAAAAAAACTCCAACGCTCGACTGCTCCGCCGTCTCTCCAATTTTATCTGCTGTCCCTGGCCTCTCTACAACCCTCAAATGACGTAGCTTTTCCAGAAGGCAGCTAAGTACACAGTGACCCAAATGTGATTGAAACAAACTTCCATACCAATCCTCAAAATCTCATTTCGACCTCACTAGTGTTGTTCCCTGGAGGAAGCTGCACCCGATGTTCTCTGCTGCCACATCAACGAGTCTTCACTCTTGTGCCTGCCTACATTTATCTTGCTACAACGAATAACAGATCCAAGGCCGGTAAGGCCACTTAGGCAGATTAGGAATCACCGATTAGGCAGATTAGACACCGATTAGGAATAAATGAACTAGCCACGTTAGCATCAAGGTTAGTCCAGCTGTCCCTTCCTCGGGGAGGGACCAACTATCAGTAATCCAAGAGCAATCGGACTTAATAATTAACATGCGAAGTGAAGCTTCAGCAATGCTCAAGATTAATCAAGATCTGTCTGCCAGAGTCGACTTCCTCCAACAAGAATTAAGCTCTCTCAAGACCACAGTTATTGACTTTAAACCAGCAGAAACCACTAGACAACAGGAAGCCATGCTGCAACAGTTTGACAACCATCTTTTTTCAAACCACCTTCAACAGCAACACACTATTACCCAAGACGAATCAGACCAGCATAAACTCCTTGATTCCGTCGTTATCTCTTCACGTGATTTTCCCCAAGAATGTGATGGAGAAGACTGTGCTGCCATCGTGATCCATGAATTGCAGAATAAGATTAAATACTCAATCAAAACTAGTGACTTTAAATCTACTTATAGAGTGGGTAACAAATCACCTGGTAGAGAATAACAAGAGAATTCCAGTGAAACTAGATAGCTGCTCCCGCAAGTCTGACCTTATCAAATCTGCAGTCACTAGTAAATCCACTGTATATGTGAACGAATGTCTGACCAGGTTCAGACAAAATCTCTTATATAAACTGCGTGGTTTCTGCAAAAATACCCCTATAATTAAACAAATCCACAAGGGCCGTGACAACGATTCGAACCTGCGTCCGAGAGCATCCCAGACGCTGCCTTAATCGACTGAGCTACGACATGGTCAAAGGGAGTTGAAACCGAAGTTGTACTGAACTTACTGGATCCCGCAGTCTCTCCGAGACACAAACCAGGGTTTTACACAACTCCCCCCATGCACTCGAGCTATGTCAATAGGCCCTTCTCCCTCTTCGCCTTTGCTTCATTACATAGGGAAGAGGGAGAACGGCCCATTGACATATCTCATGGCATGGGGGAAGTAGGTTCCCCCTACACAATGGGTATAAACTAGATAAGTTCAGATTGAGGAAAGACTTGGTTCGGTAATAGGCTTGTTGATTTGTGGAACCAATTACTGCGTAACATGGTGGAAGTGTGGTCCATCGATTGTTTCAAACGTGGATTGGACATTTCACACAGAAATCACAATAGCGTGATGCATCAAATGAACACACAGGGCCATGATGAGCGTTGGAACCTAAGTCTGATATGATCCCAGACGCTGCCTTAATCGACTAGGCCACGATAAGGTCAAAAGAATTGCAACCGGGAGTTCATCTGCCCTCACCCGGATTCTGCACAAACCAGGGTTTTATACCATGAATCCGGGCTCTGTCAATTAGCTGTTCTACCTCTTCGCCCTTTCTTCATTACACACAGAAATCACAATAGCGTGATGCATCAAATGAACAAATCTGTGTGTGTGGAATTGGGTGGTTATCAATAAGACCTGCCTCGTATGGGCCCACAGACCTTTTGCAGTTACCATTATTCTTATGTGTTTATACATATGAAACCTTATTATATTTTTGTATTTGTACACTTCAATCATGTCCATCTCAACTCGTTGCCTTTAATAATAATAATACCCAAACCTGTGTACTTTTGTAATTTATGTAAGGAATTTACACCAAATCAAGGAATGAGTGTGATTAGGATGAGACAAACCTTTCGTCTAGTCAATAATCAACGTCCTAGCAATTATGAACAAATCGACAGGGGTTTAGATTTGGTCAAACCGAGGGTTCGAACCCATGTGCCGAGTGTTCCCATACGCGCTCTAGACAACTGTGCCTCAACATCGTAAAAAAGTTGCAACCTGGAATGCTACTGCACTCACAATGGTTCCGAGGCTTCCACTGAAGCCAAACCGGGGTTTCATGCAATTTTCCCATGCACTCAGGCTCTGCCAACCAGCAGTACAACCTCTGATGCATGTTAGTGACTTTACAAGAATGTCTAACAGGCAGGAACACAGAGACTTGACATTAGAATAAGAAGCGGATCATACAGGGGCGGAACGGGGGGTAAAACAGGTCACATTTACCTTCCTGTTGAAATTATTGTTGTACTCGGCGAGGTACTCCTGCAGGTAGCTGACGTCCATGTTGTGTGGTACTGGGCTTGGAAGTTGCGGGAGATGCCTAGAAGGTGCGGGAATGATCCACGGAGCTGCAGATCACTCTCAGGCTCAGATGAAACAACTGTACAGCAGAGATGGCAACTTATAATAAGATTCTTTCTAAGAGAGGTGTATAGACGAGGTGCAATCAAGGAACAGACATGTGACTGGGAACTGGCCAAAAAAGTTTTGATTTCACTCGCCCCTGCTATTTATTCACACATTATCGCAGGTGTTTTGAATGTAGGTTACGGGCCATTCATGCCCGTGCCACCTATTGGGTGGCTTAATCATTATTAATCAATCAATCACATGTTTTAACATGGAAACAAAGGTAACTACATAAGGCCTATTGGCCCATACGAGGCAGCTCCTATTTATAGGCACCCAATTCCATTCATATACATGTCCAACCACTCTTGAAACAATTGAGGCATCCCGCCTCCACCACGCCACGTGACAACTGGTTATACAAATCAACAACCCTGTTACCGAACCAGTATTTACCCAGGGCTTACCGAAATCTAAACTTATCCTGGTTCGGTAACAAGGTTGTTGATTTGTGGAACCAATTACCGCGTAATATATCTTGCTCTAGTTAGGCCCCATATAGATTATGCAGTTCAGTTTTGGTCGCCATATTATAGAATGGATATAAATTCACTTGAACGTGTCCAGTGTAGGATGACTAAGTTAATTCCCCAAATTAGAAATCTTTCATATGAAGAAAGATTAACAAAGCTTAAGTTGCATTCACTGGAAAGGCGAAGAGTTAGGGGTGACATGATAGAGGTTTACAAGTGGGTGAATGGACATAACAAAGGGGATATTAATAGGGTATTAAAAGTATCAACACAAGACAGAACACGAAACAATGGGTATAAATTGGATAAGTTTAGATATATTAAAGACTTGGGTAAATACTGGTTCAGTAACAGGGTTGTTGATTTGTGGAACCAATTCCGCCGTAACGTGCTGGAGGTGGGGTCCCTCGATTGTTTCAAGCGTATAGGGCAAGCGTAAGCGCCTTGTTCTCTTGGACAAGTATATGAGTAGGATTGGCTGGTTATAAATAGGAGCTGCCTCGAATGGGCCAATAGGCCTTCTGCTGTTGCCCTTGTTCTTATGTAACGTGCTGGAATTAACTAATTGGAATTGGGGAATTAACTTAGTCGTCCTACGCTGGACACGTTCAAGTGAATTTATATCCATTCTATAATATGGCGACCAAAACTGAACTGCATAATCTAAATGGGGCCTAACTAGAGTAAGATATAGCTTGAGAACCACACCAGGTGTCTTGTTACTAACGCTGCGATTAATAAATCCAAGTGTCCGATTTGCCTTATTACGAACATTTATGCATTGATCCTTTTGTTTTAAATTCTTACTAATCATAACTCCCAGATCCCTTTCGCAATTCGACTTCGCAATCTCAACACCATCTAGCTCTTGTAACCCTATCATCATTACCTAACCTCAGAACTTTACATTTATCAGCATTAAACTGCATCTGCCAATACTTCGACCATTTCAAAACCCTATCTAGATCAACTTGAAGTGATAGTGAGTCCTCCTCCGAATTAATATCCCTACCGATTTTCGTATCATCGGCAAATTTGCAAATGTTGCTACTTAAACCTGAATCTAAATCATTTACATATATTATAAACAACAGGGGTCCCAGGACAGAGCCCTGAGGCACCCCACTTACAACATTTTCCCACTCTGACTTGACTGCATTTATACTAACTCTCTGTTTCCTTTGGTATAGCCATGCCCTAATCCAGCTTAATATAGCACCCCCAATACCATGAGACTCTAACTTTTTAATCAGTCTTTCATGTGGCACTGTATCAAAAGCTTTGCTAAAGTCAAGGTACACAACATCGCAATCCTTACCACAATCAACTGCCTCAACAATGCTAGAATAAAAAGATAACAAATTTGTTAAACATGAACGGCCATTTATAAAACCATGTTGCGACTCAATTATTAATTTATGTTTTTCAAGATGAAGACGAATTTTATTTGCTATTATAGATTCGAGTAACTTTCCCACAATAGACGTTAGGCTAATTGGTCGATAGTTAGACGCAGGTGACATGATAGAGGTTTACAAGTGGATGAATGGACATAACCGGGGGGATATTAATAGGGTATTAAAAGTATCAACACAGGACAGAACACGAAACAATGGATATAAATTGGATAAGTTTAGATTTAGGAAAAACTTGGGTAAATACTGGTTCAGTAACAGGGTTGTTGATTTGTGGAACCAATTGCCGCGTAACATTGTGGAGGTGGGGTCCCTCGATTGTTTCAAGCACGGGTTGGACAAGTATATGAGTGGGATTGGGTGGTTATAGAATAGGAGCTGCCTCGTATGGGCCAATAGGCCTTCTGCAGTTACCTTTGTTCTTATGTTCTTATGTTCTTAGGAATATTCTAAGCGGAGCACAGGAACGTAGTATGCCATACAAGTTGGGTAGGTCGAATGCTGGTGACCCAAAGTGGATAACAGATGATTTGGGGAACCTTATGGGTGGGAGGGGAGCTTGGTACGGAAGGATTGGGAGTGGGGAGGTCGGGTTGGAGCGGGAGTTCATGCAGCTGGTTGGAGGTGTTAGGGGGGAGATTGGGAAAGCGGAGAGAAACTGTGAAGTTCGCGTAGCGGAGCGGGCGGGGTCAGGTCCTGGAGGGTTTTTTCAGTTATATCGAGCTGGGGCTGGGGAGGGGATGGGTCCATTGAGATCTGAGACGGGTCAAATATCGGATGGTGACGGGGAGATGGGTAGTATTTTTAACAAATATTTTATATCTGTATTTACTAAAGAAGAACTTAACAATATGCCTTCAGCCGAACAAGTCTATGTGGGTGAGGACAGGTTGACTAGTTTAGCAGTTACCAGGGAGGATGTAATTAAACAATTAGAAAAACTAAAACCAAACAAATCCCCAGGGCCGGATGAAGTGTTTGCCAGGGTGCTTAAAGAATGCAAAGAGGAGCTTTCCGAGCCACTGTCTACCATATTTAATAAATCAATAGAGTCAGGCAGAGTGCCAGAGTCATTGAAGGTAGCTAATGTGGTACCAATTTTTAAGAAAGGAGATAGATCACTTGCGTCAAACTATCGGCCAATTAGCCTAACATCTATTGTGGGAAAGTTACTTGAATCAATAATTGCAAATACAATTCGTCTCCATCTTGAAAAACATAAATTAATAAATGAGTCGCAACATGGTTTTACAAATGGCCGTTCATGTTTAACAAATTTGCTAACTTTTTATTCCAGCATAGTTGAGGCAGTTGATAGTGGTAAGGACTGTGATGTTGTGTACCATGACTTTAGCAAAGCTTTTGATACAGTGCCACATGAAAGACTAATTAAAAAAATAGAAGCTCATGGTATTGGTGGTGCTATACTAACTTGGATTAGGGCATGGCTATTCCAAAGGAAACAGAGAGTTAGTATAAATGGGGTTAAGTCAGAGTGGGATAATGTTGTTAGTGGAGTGCCTCGGGGCTCTGTCCTGGGACCTGTGTTGTTTGTGGTATATATAAATGATTTAGATTCAGGTTTGAGTAGCAACGTTTGCAAATTTGCCGATGATACGAAAATCGATAGGGAAATTAATTCGGAGGAGGACTCACTATCACTTCAAGTTGATCTAGATAGGGTTTTGAAATGGTCAAAGGATTGGCAAATGCAGTTTAATGCTGATAAATGTAAAGTTCTGAGGCTAGGTAATGATGATAGAGTTACAAGATACGAGCTAGATGGTGTTGAGATTGCGAAGTCGGATTGCGAAAGGGATCTGGGAGTTATGATTAGTAAGAATTTAAAACAAAAGGGTCAATGCATGAATGTTCGTAATAAGGCGAATAGGACACTGGGATTTATTAATCGAAGCGTTAGTAACAAGACACCTGGTGTGGTTCTTAAGCTATATCTTGCTCTGGTTAGGCCCCATTTAGATTATGCAGTTCAGTTTTGGTCGCCGTATTATAGAATGGATATAAATTCACTTGAACGTGTCCAACGTAGGATGACTAAGTTAATTCCCCAAATTAGAAATCTTTCATATGAAGAAAGATTAACAAAGCTTAAGTTGCATTCACTGGAAAGGCGAAGAGTTAGGGGTGACATGATAGAGGTTTACATGTGGGTGAATGGACATAACAAAGGGGATATTAATAGGGTATTAAAAGTATCAACACAAGACAGAACACGAAACAATGGGTATAAATTGGATAAGTTTAAATTTAGGAAAGACTTGGGTAAATACTGGTTCAGTAACAGGGTTGTTGATTTGTGGAATCAATTGCCGCGTAACATTGTGGAGGTGGGATCCCTTGATTGTTTCAAGCGCGGGTTGGACAAGTATATGAGTGGGATTGGGTGGTTATAAATAAGAGCTGCCTCGTATGGGCCAACAGGTCTTCTGCAGTTGCCTTTGTTCTTATGTTCTTATGTAACCAATTGCCGCGTAACATTGTGGAGGTGGGGTCCCTCGATTGTTTCAAGCGCGGGTTGGACATGTTTATGAGTGGGATTGGGTGGTTATAGATAGGAGCTGCCTCGTATGGGCCAACAGGCCTTCTGCAGTTGCCTTTGTTCTTATGTTCTTATGTTCTTATGATCTATCTCCTTTCTTAAAAACTGGTATCACATTAGCAACTTTCCAAAACTCTGGCACTGCCTGACTCTATTGATTTATTAAATATGGTTGACAGTGGGTCACAAAGCTCCTCTTTGCATTCTTTAAGCACCCTGGCAAACACTTCATCCGGCCCTGGGGATTTGTTTGGTTTGAGTTTTACTATTTGTTTAAGAACATCCTCCCTGGTAACTGTTAAACTCGTCAACCTGTCCTCGTCCCCACCCACATAGACTTGTTCGGCTGAAGGCATATTGTTAAGTTCCTCTTTAGTAAATACAGATACAAAATATTTATTAAAAATACTACTCATCTCTTCATCACTATCTGTTATTTGACCTAAGAACATAAGAACATAAGAACAAAGGTAACTGCAGAAGGCCTATTGGCCCATACGAGGCAGCTCCTATTCTATAACCACCCAATCCCACTCATATATGGAAGAGGTGGAATGTATGCTCGTGATGGGGTGCATCTATCGAGAGCTGGGGTTGTTGCTGTTGCGAACTCGTTGGAAGAAGAGGTTAGAGGTGTTTGTTTGGGTTTAAACTGTTAGCTGATAGAGGTATGGGAATTGATTTGGAGGAAGGAGATAATAAAAGTACGTGTTTGTGGGAGAAAGGAATTGGCAAAATGATCAGGGAAAGAGAAGGGCCTCAAAATAACAATTCACTCAGGGTATATTACACTAACAGTAGAAGTCTAAGAAATAAAATTAACGAATTAAATGCTCTTGTCTGCACAGAAAAAAATAGATATTATTGCACTTACCGAAACGTGGATGAATGTAGAAAATAGAGAACTATTAGCTGAATATCAAATAAATGGATTTAAACTATTTCACACAGATAGATATATTAGACTAGGAGGGGGAGTAGCCATATATGTTAGGGACAATTTGAATTGTAGTCTCAAAGAAGGAATCAAAACTGAGCCACACACAGAAACTATTTGGATAGAATTATACGAAAAAGCAAATAATATTATAATAGGAGTTATATATAGGCCACCAAATTTAGACAGAATGGAAGCAAAGCATCTATGGGATGAAATATCTAGAGCATCTAGATCTAACAGCATTTACGTCGTGGGTGACTTTAATTTTAGTGGAATAAACTGGTTGAACAAAACAGGGAATAGTGAAGCAGAAGATTTTCTAGAATTAATTGACGATTGCTTTCTTCCGCAACACATTAAGGAACCAACGCGGGAAAATAATATTTTGGATTTAGTGTTAACTAACAGGGAAACACAAATTAATGACATCGAAATAGGGAGTGAGCTAGGGAACAGTGATCACAAAGAAATCAGATTTAGCATAGAATGGAATAGACCTCTAGGAGAAAATTCTGTTAAAGTGCCAGATTTTCGAAAAGCTGATTTTAATAGTCTTAGAATTTTTTTTGGGTCAAATTGATTGGAAAGTCTTGGGAATGGGGTGGGGGCCGGTCTTGGAGCGAGACATGAACCCAGCGATAGGTGACGTAAATGCGGATTTCGATGTGGATTCAATATATAACTTATTTAAGAATATTCTAAACAAAGCACAGGAACGTAGTATACCATACAAATTGAATTGATCGAATACCAATGACCCAAAGTGGATAACCAAGAATTTGAAGAACCTTATAGGTAAAAAGAGAGCTTGGTACAAAAGGATTAAAAATGGGGAGGTCACTTTAGAACAGGAATTCGTACAACTGGTTAGAAATGTTAAAAAAGAGATAAGGAAAGCAAAAATAAACTATGAAGTTCGCATAGCAGGGCAAGCAAAGACAAATCCTAAAGGTTTTTTTCAGTTATATCGTACTAAGACTAGGGAAAGGATAGGTCCATTAAAAACTGAGACAGGTCAAATAACAGATGGTGATGAGGAGATGAGTGGTATTTTAAGTAAATATTTTGTACCTGTGTTTACTAAAGAGGAACTTAGCAATATGCCTTCAGCCGAACAAGTCTATGTGGGTGGGGACGAGGACAGGTTGACGAGTTTAACAGTTACCAGGGAGGATGTTCTTAAACAAATAGTAAAACTCAAACCAAACAAATCCCAAGGGTCGGATGGAGTGTTTGCCAGGGTGCTTAAAGAATGCAAAGAGGAGCTTTGTGACCCACTGTCAACCATATTTAATAAATCAATAGAGTCAGGCAGAGTGCCAGAGTTTTGGAAAGTTGCTAATGTGTTACCAGTTTTTAAGAAAGGAGATAGATCACTTGCGTCTAACTATCGACCAATTAGCCTAACGTCTATTGTGGGAAAGTTACTCGAATCTATAATAGCAAATAAAATTCGTCTTCATCTTGAAAAACATAAATTAATAATTGAGTCGCAACATGGTTTTATAAATGGCCGTTCATGTTTAACAAATTTGTTATCTTTTTATTCTAGCATTGTTGAGGCAGTTGATAGTGGTAAGGATTGCGATGTTGTGTACCTTGACTTTAGCAAAGCTTTTGATACAGTGCCACATGAAAGACTGATTAAAAAGTTAGAGTCTCATGGTATTGGGGGTGCTATATTAAGCTGGATTAGGGCATTGCTATACCAAAGGAAACAGAGAGTTAGTATAAATGGAGTCAAGTCAGAGTGGGAAAATGTTGTAAGTGGGGTGCCTCAGGGCTCTGTCCTGGGACCTCTGTTGTTTATAATATATATAAATGATTTAGATTCAGGTTTCAGTAGCAACATTTGCAAATTTGCCGATGATACGAAAATCGGTAGGGAAAATATTTCGGAGGAGGACTCTATCACTTCAAGTTGATCTAGATAGGGTTTTGAAATGGTCGAAGGATTGGCAGGTGCAGTTTAATGCTGATAAATGTAAAGCTCTGAGGTTAGGTAATGATGATAGGGTTACAAGATACGAGCTAGATGGTGTTGAGATTGCGAAGTCGAATTGCGAAAGGGATCTGGGAGTTATGATTAGTAAGAATTTAAAACAAAAGGATCAATGCATAAATGTTCGTAATAAGGCAAATCGGACACTTGGATTTATTAATCGCAGCGTTAGTAACAAAACACCTGGTGTGGTTCTCAATCTATATCTTGCTCTAGTTAGGCCCCATTTAGATTATGCAGTTCAGTTTTGGTCGCCATATTATAGAATGGATATATATTCACTTGAACGTGTCCAGCGTAGGATGACTAAGTTAATTCCCCAAATTAGAAATCTTTCATATGAATAAAGATTAACAAAGCTTAAGTTGCATTCACTGGAAAGGCGAAGAGTTAGGGGTGACATGATAGAGGTTTACAAGTGGGTGAATGGACATAACAAAGGGGATATTAATAGGGTATTAAAAGAATCAACACAAGACAGAACACGAAACAAGGGGTATAAATTGGATAAGTTCAGATTTAGGAAAGACTTGGGTAAATACTGGTTCAGTATCAGGGTTGTTGATTTGTGAAACCAATTGCCGCGTAACATTGTGGAGGTGGGGTCCCTCGATTGTTTCAAACATGGGTTGGACATGTATATGAGTGGGATTGGGTGGTTATAAATAGGAGCTGCCTCGTATGGGCCAACAGGCCTTCTGCAGTTGCCTTCGTTCTTATGTTAAGAACATAAGAACATAAGAACAAAGGTAACTGCAGAAGGCCTATTGGCCCATACGAGGCAGCTCCTATTCTATAACCACCCAATCCCACTCATATACTTGTCCAACCCGTGCTTGAAACAATCGAGGGACCCCACCTCCACAATGTTACGCGGCAATTGGTTCCACAAATCAACAACCCTGTTACTGAACCAGTATTTACCCAAGTCTTTCCTAAATCTAAACTTATCCAATTTATATCCATTGTTTCGTGTTCTGTCCTGTGTTGATACTTTTAATACCCTATTAATATCCCCCCGGTTATGTCCATTCATCCACTTGTAAACCTCTATCATGTCACCCCTAACTCTTCGCCTTTCCAGTGAATGCAACTTAAGCTTTGTTAATCTTTCTTCATATGAAAGATTTCTAATTTGGGGAATTAACTTAGTCATCCTACGCTGGACACGTTCAAGTGAATTTATATCCATTCTATAATATGGCGACCAAAACTGAACTGCATAATCTAAATGGGGCCTAACTAGAGCAAGATATAGCTTGAGAACCACACCAGGTGTCTTGTTACTAACGCTGCGATTAATAAATCCAAGTGTCCGATTTGCCTTATTACGAACATTTATGCATTGATCCTTTTGTTTTAAATTCTTACTAATCATAACTCCCAGATCCCTTTCGCAATCCGACTTCGCAATCACAACACCATCTAGCTCGTATCTTGTAACTCTATCATCATTACCTAACCTCAGAACTTTACATTTATCAGCATTAAACTGCATCTGCCAATCCTTTGACCATTTCAAAACCCTATCTAGATCAACTTGAAGTGATAGTGAGTCCTCCTCCGAATTAATTTCCCTACCGATTTTCGTATCATCGGCAAATTTGCAAATGTTGCTACTCAAACCTGAATCTAAATCATTTATATATATTATAAACAACAGAGGTCCCAGGACAGAGCCTTGAGGCACTCCACTTACAACATTTTCCCACTCTGACTTGATTCCATTTATACTAACTCTCTGTTTCCTTTGGTATAGCCATGCCCTAATCCAGCTTAATATAGCACCCCCAATACCATGAGACTCTATTTTTTTAATCAGTCTTTCATGTGGCACTGTATCAAAAGCTTTGCTAAAGTCAAGGTATACAACATCGCAATCCTTACCACTATCAACTGCCTCAACAATGCTAGAATAAAAAGATAACAAATTTGTTAAACATGAACGGCCATTTATAAAACCATGTTGCGACTCAATTATTAATTTATGTTTTTCAAGATGAAGACGAATTTTATTTGCTATTATAGATTCGAGTAACTTTCCCACAATAGACGTTAGGCTAATTGGTCGATAGTTAGACGCAAGTGATCTATCTCCTTTCTTAAAAACTGGTATCACATTAGCAACTTTCCAAAACTCTGGCACTCTGCCTGACTCTATTGATTTATTAAATATGGTTGACAGTGGGTCACAAAGCTCCTCTTTGCATTCTTTAAGCACCCTAGCAAACACTTCATCCGGCCCTGGGGATTTGTTTGGTTTGAGTTTTACTATTTGTTTTCATCTTGAAAAACATAAATTAATAATTGAGTCGCAACATGGTTTTATAAATGGCCGTTCATGTTTAACAAATTTGTTATCTTTTTATTCTAGCATTGTTGAGGCAGTTGATAGTGGTAAGGATTGCGATGTTGTATACCTTGACTTTAGCAAAGCTTTTGATACAGTGCCACATGAAAGACTGATTAAAAAAATAGAGTCTCATGGTATTGGGGGTGCTATATTAAGCTGGATTAGGGCATGGCTATACCAAAGGAAACAGAGAGTTAGTATAAATGGAATCAAGTCAGAGTGGGAAAATGTTGTAAGTGGAGTGCCTCAAGGCTCTGTCCTGGGACCTCTGTTGTTTATAATATATATAAATGATTTAGATTCAGGTTTGAGTAGCAACATTTGCAAATTTGCCGATGATACGAAAATCGGTAGGGAAATTAATTCGGAGGAGGACTCACTATCACTTCAAGTTGATCTAGATAGGGTTTTGAAATGGTCAAAGGATTGGCAGATGCAGTTTAATGCTGATAAATGTAAAGTTCTGAGGTTAGGTAATGATGATAGAGTTACAAGATACGAGCTAGATGGCGTTGTGATTGCGAAGTCGGATTGCGAAAGGGATCTGGGAGTTATGATTAGTAAGAATTTAAAACAAAAGGATCAATGCATAAATGTTCGTAATAAGGCAAATCGGACACTTGGATTTATTAATCGCAGCGTTAGTAACAAGACACCTGGTGTGGTTCTCAAGCTATATCTTGCTCTAGTTAGGCCCCATTTAGATTATGCAGTTCAGTTTTGGTCGCCATATTATAGAATGGATATAAATTCACTTGAACGTGTCCAGCGTAGGATGACTAAGTTAATTCCCCAAATTAGAAATCTTTCATATGAAGAAAGACTAACAAAGCTTAAGTTGCATTCACTGGAAAGGCGAAGAGTTAGGGGCGACATGATAGAGGTTTACAAGTGGGTGAATGGACATAACAAGGGGGATATTAATAGGGTATTAAAAGTATCAACACAGGACAGAACACGAAACAATGGGTATAAATTGGATAAGTTTAGATTTAGGAAAGACTTGGGTAAATACTGGTTCAGTAACAGGGTTGTAGATTTGTGGAACCAATTGCCGCGTAACGTGGTGGAGGTGGGGTCCCTCGATTGTTTCAAGCGCGGGTTGGACAAGTATATGAATGGGATTGGGTGGTTATAGAATAGGAGCTGCCTCGTATGGGCCAATAGACCTTCTGCAGTTACCTTTGTTCTTATGTTCTTATGTTCTTATGTTTAAGAACATCCTCCCTGGTAACTGCTAAACTCGTCAACCTGTCCTCGTCCCCACCCACATAGACTTGTTCGGCTGAAGGCATATTGTTAAGTTCCTCTTTAGTAAATACAGATACAAAATATTTATTAAAAATACTACTCATCTCTTCATCACTATCTGTTATTTGACCTGTCTCAGTTTTTAATGGACCTATCCTTTCCCTAGTCTTAGTACGATATAACTGAAAAAACCATTTAGGATTTGTCTTTGCTTGCCCTGCTATGCGAACTTCATAGTTTCTTTTTGCTTTCCTTATCTCTTTTTTAACATTTCTAACCAGTTGTACGAATTCCTGTTCTAAAGTGACCTCCCCATTTTTAATCCTTTTGTACCAAGCTCTCTTTTTACCTATAAGGTTCTTCAAATTCTTTGTTATCCACTTTGGGTCATTAGTATACGATCTATTCAATTTGTATGGTATACTACGTTCCTGTGCTTTGTTTAGAATATTCTTAAATAAGTTATATATTGAATCCACATCGAAATCCCCATTTAAGTCACCTATCGCTGGGTTCATGTCTCGCTCCAAGACCGGCCCACACCCCATACCCAAGCCTTTCCAATCAATTTGACCCAAAAAATTTCTTAGGCTATTAAAATCAGCTTTTCGAAAATCTGGCACTTTAACAGAATTTTCTCCTACTGGTCTATTCCATTCTATGCTAAATCTGATTTCTTTGTGATCACTGCTCCCTAGCTCACTCGCTATTTCGATGTCATTAATTTGCGTTTCCCTGTTAGTTAACACTAAATCTAAAATATTATTTTCCCGTGTTGGTTCCTTAATGTGCTGCGTAAGAAAGCAATCGTCAATTAATTCTAGAAAATCTTCTGCTTCACTATTCCCTGTTTTGTTCAACCAGTTTATTCCGCTAAAATTAAAGTCACCCATGACATAAATACTGTTAGATCTAGATGCTCTAGATATTTCATCCCATAGATGCTTTGCTTCCATTCTGTCTAAATTTGGTGGCCTATATATTACTCCTATTATAATATTATTAGCTTTTTCGTTTAATTCAATCCAAATAGTTTCTGTGTGTGGCTCTGTTTTGATTCCCTCTTTGAGACTACATTTCAAATTGTCCCTAACATATATGGCTACTCCACCTCCTCGTCTAATATATCTATCTGTGTGAAATAGTTTAAATCCATATATTTGATATTCAGCTAATAGTTCTCTATTTTCTACATTCATCCACGTTTCGGTAAGTGCAATAATATCTATTTTTTCTGTGCAGACAAGAGCATTTAATTCGTTAATTTTATTTCTTAGACTTCTACTGTTAGTGTAATATACCCTAAGTGAATTGTTATTTTGCGGACCTTCTCTTTCCCTGATCGTTTTGCCAATTCCTTTCTCCCACAAACACATACTTTTATTACCTCCTTCCTCCAAATCAATTCCCATACCTCTATCTACTAACAGTTTAAACCCAAACAAACACCTCTAACCACTTCTTCTAGCGAGTTCGCAACAGCAACAACCCCAGCTCTCGATAGATGCACCCCATCACGAGCATACATTTCATTTCTTCCATAGAAGTGTTCCCAGTTGACTATGAAAGATATTGCATTTGATTTGCAATATCTTTCCAGCCGGCAATTGACACCAAGTGCCCTCGATATCCATTCATTTCCCACTCCCTTTCTTGGAAGAATGCCACATATGATCGGGATTCCTCCCTTGCTCCTAACTAACTCTATGGCTGTTTTATACCTCTGAATCAGTTCCTCACTCCTGACTCGACCAACATCATTTCCTCCCACGCTAATGCAAATAATGGGATTGTTCCCATTACCAGCCATAATATCATTCATGTTGTTTATAATATCACCAATGCCAGCTCCGGGATAGCAAACCCTTAACCTGTTCCCCCTATCTCTAGCACAAAACGTTCTATCCAAATACCTTATCTGGGAATCTCCCACAACTAATGTTTGCTTAGGTACTTCCTTTACTTTCTGAGGGGCCTGCGCTTCCTTTCTCTTCGTTGCTTTCCCTTTTGCGCGATCCACAGTCTCTCCACAGCACTCGTCCTCCAAAACGTCAAATGAATTTGAAGTTGCTATGGCGTTTGAAGGCGGCTTTATCAAAGTCTTCTTAAGGCCCCTGTCTTTCGCAACTCTCCAAGACGAGGTCCCTTTACTGCTGGTCTCCTCCTTCGTTACTTCTCGTTGTTTTTTAAGCTGACGCACCTCCTCCCGCAGAGAGTCCAACTCTGTCCTCAGGGCTCCCACTAGAGTCACCAGGTCCTTCACTACAACTTCCATATTGCTATGATGATGTTCCACATCATCATAGCAATATGATGATGTGGAACATCATCCACATGTTTTTATTGCTATGTGGAGATGTTCCACATCTCCAACCAAGATGTGGAGGTGGGGTCCCTCGATTGTTTCAAGCATGGGTTGGACATGTATATGAGTGGGATTGGGTGGTTATAAATAGGAGCTGCCTCGTAATGGGCCAATAGGCCTTCTGCAGTTGCCTTTGTTCTTATGTTCTTATGTTCTTATATACTTGTCCAACCCGTGCTTGAAACAATCGAGGGACCCCACCTCCACAATGTTACGCGGCAATTGGTTCCACAAATCAACAACCCTGTTACTGAACCAGTATTTACCCAAGTCTTTCCTAAATCTAAACTTATCCAATTTATATCCATTGTTTCGTGTTCTGCCCTGTGTTGATACTTTTAATACCCTATTAATATCCCCCCGGTTATGTCCATTCATCCACTTGTAAACCTCTATCATGTCACCCCTAACTCTTCGCCTTTCCAGTGAATGCAACTTAAGCTTTGTTAATCTTTCTTCATATGAAAGATTTCTAATTTGGGGAATTAACTTAGTCATCCTACGCTGGACACGTTCAAGTGAATTTATATCCATTCTATAATATGGCGACCAAAACTGAACTGCATAATCTAAATGGTGCCTAACTAGAGCAAGATATAGCTTGAGAACCACACCAGGTGTCTTGTTACTAACGCTGCGATTAATAAATCCAAGTGTCCGATTTGCCTTATTACGAACATTTATGCATTGATCCTTTTGTTTTAAATTCTTACTAATCATAACTCCCAGATCCCTTTCGCAATCCGACTTCGCAATCACAACACCATCTAGCTCGTATCTTGTAACTCTATCATCATTACCTAACCTCAGAACTTTACATTTATCAGCATTAAACTGCATCTGCCATTCCTTTGACCATTTCAAAACCCTATCTAGATCAACTTGAAGTGATAGTGAGTCCTCCTCCGAATTAATTTCCCTACCGATTTTCGTATCATCGGCAAATTTGCAAATGTTGCTACTCAAACCTGAATCTAAATCATTTATATATATTATAAACAACAGAGGTCCCAGGACAGAGCCTTGAGGCACTCCACTTACAACATTTTCCCACTCTGACTTGATTCCATTTATACTAACTCTCTGTTTCCTTTGGTCCTCCATATCGTAGACCAGCATGGCTTCGGAGGTGCGTTCCTTGAAGCATGCGATTTGCTATTATTGTTATAAGCAGTTCAGGACGTATACAAAAAAGCAATGGACTTATTTTTCAAAGGTTTTTATGTTTTATTTTCACAGGTTTTTGTTGTCATGGTCACTGTCCTGGCTGTCGCCTCAGCTGACAGCCGATTGTCATCCCGTTCTCCACCTCCCTCACGCACTACGCCAACTTCTATGGTACGGGCGTTACTTCCGCTATGTAAAATATGATCAAATCAAGTTTATTTACAGAATCTAGAAAAAAATCTAGATCTTCTAAAACTAGATTGATGATAGCGACTGTTAAGAGACAGATATCCGGTTTATTTTGCGTAGAGTTCACTATAAAATTTCAGTATACTTCAGTGTTATTTTTTTTATTGAACAGAACACGAAACAATGGGTATAAATTGGATAAGTTTAGATTTAGGAAAGACTTGGGTAAATACTGGTTCGGTAACAGGGTAGTTGATTTTTGGAACCAATTACCACGTAACGTAGTGGAGGTGGGGTCCCTCGATTGTTTCAAGCGCGGGTTGGACAAGTATATGAGTGGGATTGGGTGGTTATAGATAGGAGCTGCCTCGTATGGGCCAATAGGCCTTCTGCAGTTACCTTGTTCTTATGTTCTTCTTCTTATGTTTGGTATAGCCATGCCCTAATCCAGCTTAATATAGCACCCCCAATACCATGAGACTCTATTTTTTTAATCAGCCTTTCATGTGGCACTGTATCAAAAGCTTTGCTAAAGTCAAGGTATACAACATCGCAATCCTTACCACTATCAACTGCCTCAACAATGCTAGAATAAAAAGATAACAAATTTGTTAAACATGAACGGCCATTTATAAAACCATGTTGCGACTCAATTATTAATTTATGTTTTTCAAGATGAAGACGAATTTTATTTGCTATTATAGATTCGAGTAACTTTCCCACAATAGACGTTAGGCTAATTGGTCGATAGTTAGACGCAAGTGATCTATCTCCTTTCTTAAAAACTGGTATCACATTAGCAACTTTCCAAAACTCTGGCACTCTGCCTGACTCTATTGATTTATTAAATATGGTTGACAGTGGGTCACAAAGCTCCTCTTTGCATTCTTTAAGCACCCTAGCAAACACTTCATCCGGCCCTGGGGATTTGTTTGGTTTGAGTTTTACTATTTGTTTAAGAACATCCTCCCTGGTAACTGCTAAACTCGTCAACCTGTCCTCGTCCCCACCCACATAGACTTGTTCGGCTGAAGGCATATTGTTAAGTTCCTCTTTAGTCTCAGTTTTTAATGGACCTATCCTTTCCCTAGTCTTAGTACGATATAACTGAAAAAAACCTTAGGATTTGTCTTTGCTTGCCCTGCTATGCGAACTTCATAGTTTCTTTTTGCTTTCCTTATCTCTTTTTTAACATTTCTAACCAGTTGTACGAATTCCTGTTCTGAAGTGACCTCCCCATTTTTAATATTTTTGTACCAAGCTCTCTTTTTACCTATAAGGTTCTTCAAATTCCTTGTTATCCACTTTGGGTCACTGGTATTCGATCTATTCAATTTGTATGGTATACTACGTTCCTGTGCTTTGTTTAGAATATTCCTAAACAAGTTATATATTGAAACCACATCGAAATCCCCATCCACGTCACCCATCGCCGGGCCCATGTCTCGCTCCAAGACCGGCCCCCACCCCACACCCAAGACTTTCCAATCAATTTGACCCAAAAAATTTCTAAGGCTACCAAAATCAGCTTTTCGAAAATCTGGCACTTTAACAGAATTTTCTCCTACAGGTCTATTCCATTCTATGCTAAATCTGATTAATTTGTGATTACTGTTCCCTAGCTCACTCCCTATTTCGATGTCATTCAGTCGGTCAGGTGAAGTCACAGTGAGAGGTTGTGTTAACCGGAGCTCCTGAGTGTTGTTATATTATCATAGCAATATGGAAGTTGTAGTGAAGGACCTGGTGACTCTAGTGGGAGCCCTGAGGACAGAGTTGGACTCTCTGCGGGAGGAGGTGCGTCAGCTTAAAAAACAACGAGAAGTAACGAAGGAGGAGACCAGCAGTAAAGGGACCTCGTCTTGGAGAGTTGCGAAAGACAGGGGCCTTAAGAAGACTTTGATAAAGCCGCCTTCAAACGCCATAGCAACTTCAAATTCATTTGACGTTTTGGAGGACGAGTGCTGTGGAGAGACTGTGGATCGCGCAAAAGGGAAAGCAACGAAGAGAAAGGAAGCGCAGGCCCCTCAGAAAGTAAAGGAAGTACCTAAGCAAACATTAGTTGTGGGAGATTCCCAGATAAGGTATTTGGATAGAACGTTTTGTGCTAGAGATAGGGGGAACAGGTTAAGGGTTTGCTATCCCGGAGCTGGCATTGGTGATATTATAAACAACATGAATGATATTATGGCTGGTAATGGGAACAATCCCATTATTTGCATTAGCGTGGGAGGAAATGATGTTGGTCGAGTCAGGAGTGAGGAACTGATTCAGAGGTATAAAACAGCCATAGAGTTAGTTAGGAGCAAGGGAGGAATCCCGATCATATGTGGCATTCTTCCAAGAAAGGGAGTGGGAAATGAATGGATATCGAGGGCACTTGGTGTCAATTGCCGGCTGGAAAGATATTGCAAATCAAATGCAATATCTTTCATAGACAACTGGGAACACTTCTATGGAAGAAATGAAATGTATGCTCGTGATGGGGTGCATCTATCGAGAGCTGGGGTTGTTGCTGTTGCGAACTCGCTAGAAGAAGTGGTTAGAGGTGTTTGTTTGGGTTTAAACTGTTAGTAGATAGAGGTATGGGAATTAATTTGGAGGAAGGAGGTAATAAAAGTATGTGTTTGTGGGAGAAAGGAATTGGCAAAACGATCAGGGAAAGAGAAGGTCCGCAAAATAACAATTCACTTAGGGTATATTACACTAACAGTAGAAGTTTAAGAAATAAAATTAACGAATTAAATGCTCTTGTCTGCACAGAAAAAATAGATATTATTGCACTTACCGAAACGTGGATGAATGTAGAAAATAGAGAACTATTAGCTGAATATCAAATATATGGATTTAAACTATTTCACACAGATAGATATATTAGACGAGGAGGTGGAGTAGCCATATATGTTAGGGACAATTTGAAATGTAGTCTCAAAGAGGGAATCAAAACAGAGCCACACACAGAAACTATTTGGATTGAATTAAACGAAAAAGCTAATAATATTATAATAGGAGTAATATATAGGCCACCAAATTTAGACAGAATGGAAGCAAAGCATCTATGGGATGAAATATCTAGAGCATCTAGATCTAACAGTATTTATGTCATGGGTGACTTTAATTTTAGCGGAATAAACTGGTTGAACAAAACAGGGAATAGTGAAGCAGAAGATTTTCTAGAATTAATTGACGATTGCTTTCTTACGCAACACATTAAGGAACCAACACGGGAAAATAATATTTTAGATTTAGTGTTAACTAACAGGGAAACGCAAATTAATGACATCGAAATAGGGAGTGAGCTAGGGAGCAGTGATCACAAAGAAATCAGATTTAGCATAGAATGGAATAGACCAGTAGGAGAAAATTCTGTTAAAGTGCCAGATTTTCGAAAAGCTGATTTTAATAGCCTAAGAAATTTTTTGGGTCAAATTGATTGGAAAGGCTTGGGTATGGGGTGTGGGCCGGTCTTGGAGCGAGACATGAACCCAGCGATAGGTGACTTAAATGGGGATTTCGATGTGGATTCAATATATAACTTATTTAAGAATATTCTAAACAAAGCACAGGAACGTAGTATACCATACAAATTGAATAGATCGTATACTAATGACCCAAAGTGGATAACAAAGAATTTGAAGAACCTTATAGGTAAAAAGAGAGCTTGGTACAAAAGGATTAAAAATGGGGAGGTCACTTTAGAACAGGAATTCGTACAACTGGTTAGAAATGTTAAAAAAGAGATAAGGAAAGCAAAAAGAAACTATGAAGTTCGCATAGCAGGGCAAGCAAAGACAAATCCTAAAGGGTTTTTTCAGTTATATCGTACTAAGACTAGGGAAAGGATAGGTCCGTTAAAAACTGAGACAGGTCAAATAACAGATAGTGATGAAGAGATGAGTAGTATTTTTAATAAATATTTTGTATCTGTATTTACTAAAGAGGAACTTAACAATATGCCTTCAGCCGAACAAGTCTATGTGGGTGGGGACGAGGACAGGTTGACGAGTTTAGCAGTTACCAGGGAGGATGTTCTTAAACATAAGAACATAAGAACATAAGAACATAAGAACAAAGGTAACTGCAGAAGGCCTATTGGCCCATACGAGGCAGCTCCTATTCTATAACCACCCAATCCCATTCATATACTTGTCCAACCCGCGCTTGAAACAATCGAGGGACCCCACCTCCACCACGTTACGCGGCAATTGGTTCCACAAATCTACAACCCTGTTACTGAACCAGTATTTACCCAAGTCTTTCCTAAATCTAAACTTATCCAATTTATACCCATTGTTTCGTGTTCTGTCCTGTGTTGATACTTTTAATACCCTATTAATATCCCCCTTGTTATGTCCATTCACCCACTTGTAAACCTCTATCATGTCGCCCCTAACTCTTCGCCTTTCCAGTGAATGCAACTTAAGCTTTGTTAGTCTTTCTTCATATGAAAGATTTCTAATTTGGGGAATTAACTTAGTCATCCTACGCTGGACACGTTCAAGTGAATTTATATCCATTCTATAATATGGCGACCAAAACTGAACTGCATAATCTAAATGGGGCCTAACTAGAGCAAGATATAGCTTGAGAACCACACCAGGTGTCTTGTTACTAACGCTGCGATTAATAAATCCAAGTGTCCGATTTGCCTTATTACGAACATTTATGCATTGATCCTTTTGTTTTAAATTCTTACTAATCATAACTCCCAGATCCCTTTCGCAATCCGACTTCGCAATCACAACGCCATCTAGCTCGTATCTTGTAACTCTATCATCATTACCTAACCTCAGAACTTTACATTTATCAGCATTAAACTGCATCTGCCAATCCTTTGACCATTTCAAAACCCTATCTAGATCAACTTGAAGTGATAGTGAGTCCTCCTCCGAATTAATTTCCCTACCGATTTTCGTATCATCGGCAAATTTGCAAATGTTGCTACTCAAACCTGAATCTAAATCATTTATATATATTATAAACAACAGAGGTCCCAGGACAGAGCCTTGAGGCACTCCACTTACAACATTTTCCCACTCTGACTTGATTCCATTTATACTAACTCTCTGTTTCCTTTGGTATAGCCATGCCCTAATCCAGCTTAATATAGCACCCCCAATACCATGAGACTCTATTTTTTTAATCAGTCTTTCATGTGGCACTGTATCAAAAGCTTTGCTAAAGTCAAGGTATACAACATCGCAATCCTTACCACTATCAACTGCCTCAACAATGCTAGAATAAAAAGATAACAAATTTGTTAAACATGAACGGCCATTTATAAAACCATGTTGCGACTCAATTATTAATTTATGTTTTTCAAGATGAAAACAAATAGTAAAACTCAAACCAAACAAATCCCCAGGGCCGGATGAAGTGTTTGCTAGGGTGCTTAAAGAATGCAAAGAGGAGCTTTGTGACCCACTGTCAACCATATTTAATAAATCAATAGAGTCAGGCAGAGTGCCAGAGTTTTGGAAAGTTGCTAATGTGATACCAGTTTTTAAGAAAGGAGATAGATCACTTGCGTCTAACTATCGACCAATTAGCCTAACGTCTATTGTGGGAAAGTTACTCGAATCTATAATAGCAAATAAAATTCGTCTTCATCTTGAAAAACATAAATTAATAATTGAGTCGCAACATGGTTTTATAAATGGCCGTTCATGTTTAACAAATTTGTTATCTTTTTATTCTAGCATTGTTGAGGCAGTTGATAGTGGTAAGGATTGCGATGTTGTATACCTTGACTTTAGCAAAGCTTTTGATACAGTGCCACATGAAAGACTGATTAAAAAAATAGAGTCTCATGGTATTGGGGGTGCTATATTAAGCTGGATTAGGGCATGGCTATACCAAAGGAAACAGAGAGTTAGTATAAATGGAATCAAGTCAGAGTGGGAAAATGTTGTAAGTGGAGTGCCTCAAGGCTCTGTCCTGGGACCTCTGTTGTTTATAATATATATAAATGATTTAGATTCAGGTTTGAGTAGCAACATTTGCAAATTTGCCGATGATACGAAAATCGGTAGGGAAATTAATTCGGAGGAGGACTCACTATCACTTCAAGTTGATCTAGATAGGGTTTTGAAATGGTCAAAGGATTGGCAGATGCAGTTTAATGCTGATAAATGTAAAGTTCTGAGGTTAGGTAATGATGATAGAGTTACAAGATACGAGCTAGATGGTGTTGTGATTGCGAAGTCGGATTGCGAAAGGGATCTGGGAGTTATGATTAGTAAGAATTTAAAACAAAAGGATCAATGCATAAATGTTCGTAATAAGGCAAATCGGACACTTGGATTTATTAATCGCAGCGTTAGTAACAAGACACCTGGTGTGGTTCTCAAGCTATATCTTGCTCTAGTTAGGCCCCATTTAGAACATAAGAACATAAGAACATAAGAACAAAGGTAACTGCAGAAGGCCTATTGGCCCATACGAGGCAGCTCCTATTCTATAACCACCCAATCCCACTCATATACTTGTCCAACCCGTGCTTGAAACAATCGAGGGACCCCACCTCCACAATGTTACGCGGCAATTGGTTCCACAAATCAACAACCCTGTTACTGAACCAGTATTTACCCAAGTCCTTCCTAAATCTAAACTTATCCAATTTATATCCATTGTTTCGTGTTCTGTCCTGTGTTGATACTTTTAATACCCTATTAATATCCCCCCGGTTATGTCCATTCATCCACTTGTAAACCTCTATCATGTCACCCCTAACTCTTCGCCTTTCCAGTGAATGCAACTTAAGCTTTGTTAATCTTTCTTCATATGAAAGATTTCTAATTTGGGGAATTAACTTAGTCATCCTACGCTGGACACGTTCAAGTGAATTTATATCCATTCTATAATATGGCGACCAAAACTGAACTGCATAATCTAAATGGGGCCTAACTAGAGCAAGATATAGCTTGAGAACCACACCAGGTGTCTTGTTACTAACGCTGCGATTAATAAATCCAAGTGTCCGATTTGCCTTATTACGAACATTTATGCATTGATCCTTTTGTTTTAAATTCTTACTAATCATAACTCCCAGATCCCTTTCGCAATCCGACTTCGCAATCACAACACCATCCAGCTCGTATCTTGTAACTCTATCATCATTACCTAACCTCAGAACTTTACATTTATCAGCATCTGCATCTGCCAATCCTTTGACCATTTCAAAACCCTATCTAGATCAACTTGAAGTGATAGTGAGTCCTCCTCCGAATTAATTTCCCTACCGATTTTCGTATCATCGGCAAATTTGCAAATGTTGCTACTCAAACCTGAATCTAAATCATTTATATATATTATAAACAACAGAGGTCCCAGGACAGAGCCTTGAGGCACTCCACTTGCAACATTTTCCCACTCTGACTTGATTCCATTTATACTAACTCTCTGTTTCCTTTGGTATAGCCATGCCCTAATCCAGCTTAATATAGCACCCCCAATACCATGAGACTCTATTTTTTTAATCAGTCTTTCATGTGGCACTGTATCAAAAGCTTTGCTAAAGTCAAGGTATACAACATCGCAATCCTTACCACTATCAACTGCCTCAACAATGCTAGAATAAAAAGATAACAAATTTGTTAAACATGAACGGCCATTTATAAAACCATGTTGCGACTCAATTATTAATTTGTTTTTCAAGATGAAGACGAATTTTATTTGCTATTATAGATTCGAGTAACTTTCCCACAATAGACGTTAGGCTAATTGGTCGATAGTTATTAAAATTAAAATAGATTAAATTAATTAAATTTATTAAATTTTAAATTTAATTTTATTTAAATTTAAATTTAAATTTTAAATTTTAAATTAATTTAAATTTAAATTTAAATTTTAAATTTTAAATTAATTTTAAATTAAATTTAAATTTTAAATTTTAAATTTAAAAACTGATTAAAAAAATAGAGTCTCATGGTATTGGGGGTGCTATATTAAGCTGGATTAGGGCATGGCTATACCAAAGGAAACAGAGAGTTAGTATAAATGGAATCAAGTCAGAGTGGGAAAATGTTGTAAGTGGAGTGCCTCAAGGCTCTGTCCTGGGACCTCTGTTGTTTATAATATATATAAATGATTTAGATTCAGGTTTGAGTAGCAACATTTGCAAATTTGCCGATGATACGAAAATCGGTAGGGAAATTAATTCGGAGGAGGACTCACTATCACTTCAAGTTGATCTAAATAGGGTTTTGAAATGGTCAAAGGATTGGCAGATGCAGTTTAATGCTGATAAATGTAAAGTTCTGAGGTTAGGTAATGATGATAGAGTTACAAGATACGAGCTAGATGGTGTTGTGATTGCGAAGTCGGATTGCGAAAGGGATCTGGGAGTTATGATTAGTAAGAATTTAAAACAAAAGGATCAATGCATAAATGTTCGTAATAAGGCAAATCGGACACTTGGATTTATTAATCGCAGCGTTAGTAACAAGACACCTGGTGTGGTTCTCAAGCTATATCTTGCTCTAGTTAGGCCCCATTTAGATTATGCAGTTCAGTTTTGGTCGCCATATTATAGAATGGATATAAATTCACTTGAACGTGTCTAAGTTAATTCCCCAAATTAGAAATCTTTCATATGAAGAAAGATTAACAAAGCTTAAGTTGCATTCACTGGAAAGGCGAAGAGTTAGGGGTGACATGATAGAGGTTTACAAGTGGATGAATGGACATAACCGGGGGGATATTAATAGGGTATTAAAAGTATCAACACAGGACAGAACACGAAACAATGGATATAAATTGGATAAGTTTAGATTTAGGAAAGACTTGGGTAAATACTGGTTCAGTAACAGGGTTGTTGATTTGTGGAACCAATTGCCGCGTAACATTGTGGAGGTGGGGTCCCTCGATTGTTTCAAGCACGGGTTGGACAAGTATATGAGTGGGATTGGGTGGTTATAGAATAGGAGCTGCCTCGTATGGGCCAATAGGCCTTCTGCAGTTACCTTTGTTCTTATGTTCTTATGTTCTTATGTTAGACGCAAGTGATCTATCTCCTTTCTTAAAAACTGGTATCACATTAGCAACTTTCCAAAACTCTGGCACTCTGCCTGACTCTATTGATTTATTAAATATGGTTGACAGTGGGTCACAAAGCTCCTCTTTGCATTCTTGAAGCACCCTAGCAAACACTTCATCCGGCCCTGGGGATTTGTTTGGTTTGAGTTTTACTATTTGTTTAAGAACATCCTCCCTGGTAACTGCTAAACTCGTCAACCTGTCCTCGTCCCCACCCACATAGACTTGTTCGGCTGAAGGCATATTGTTAAGTTCCTCTTTAGTAAATACAGATACAAAATATTTATTAAAAATACTACTCATCTCTTCATCACTATCTGTTATTTGACCTGTCTCAGTTTTTAATGGACCTATCCTTTCCCTAGTCTTAGTACGATATAACTGAAAAAACCCTTTAGGATTTGTCTTTGCTTGCCCTGCTATGCGAACTTCATAGTTTCTTTTTGCTTTCCTTATCTCTTTTTTAACATTTCTAACCAGTTGTACGAATTCCTGTTCTAAAGTGACCTCCCCATTTTTAATCCTTTTGTACCAAGCTCTCTTTTTACCTATAAGGTTCTTCAAATTCTTTGTTATCCACTTTGGGTCATTAGTATACGATCTATTCAATTTGTATGGTATACTACGTTCCTGTGCTTTGTTTAGAATATTCTTAAATAAGTTATATATTGAATCCACATCGAAATCCCCATTTAAGTCACCTATCGCTGGGTTCATGTCTCGCTCCAAGACCGGCCCACACCCCATACCCAAGCCTTTCCAATCAATTTGACCCAAAAAATTTCTTAGGCTATTAAAATCAGCTTTTCGAAAATCTGGCACTTTAACAGAATTTTCTCCTACTGGTCTATTCCATTCTATGCTAAATCTGATTTCTTTGTGATCACTGCTCCCTAGCTCACTCCCTATTTCGATGTCATTAATTTGCGTTTCCCTGTTAGTTAACACTAAATCTAAAATATTATTTTCCCGTGTTGGTTCCTTAATGTGTTGCGTAAGAAAGCAATCGTCAATTAATTCTAGAAAATCTTCTGCTTCACTATTCCCTGTTTTGTTCAACCAGTTTATTCCGCTAAAATTAAAGTCACCCATGACATAAATACTGTTAGATCTAGATGCTCTAGATATTTCATCCCATAGATGCTTTGCTTCCATTCTGTCTAAATTTGGTGGCCTATATATTACTCCTATTATAATATTATTAGCTTTTTCGTTTAATTCAATCCAAATAGTTTCTGTGTGTGGCTCTGTTTTGATTCCCTCTTTGAGACTACATTTCAAATTGTCCCTAACATATATGGCTACTCCACCTCCTCGTCTAATATATCTATCTGTGTGAAATAGTTTAAATCCATATATTTGATATTCAGCTAATAGTTCTCTATTTTCTACATTTTCTACATTTAGATTATGCAGTTCAGTTTTGGTCGCCATATTATAGAATGGATATAAATTCACTTGAACGTGTCCAGCTAAGTTAATTCCCCAAATTAGAAATCTTTCATATGAAGAAAGATTAACAAAGCTTAAGTTGCATTCACTGGAAAGGCGAAGAGTTAGGGGTGACATGATAGAGGTTTACAAGTGGATGAATGGACATAACCGGGGGGATATTAATAGGGTATTAAAAGTATCAACACAGGACAGAACACGAAACAATGGATATAAATTGGATAAGTTTAGATTTAGGAAAGACTTGGGTAAATACTGGTTCAGTAACAGGGTTGTTGATTTGTGGAACCAATTGCCGCGTAACATTGTGGAGGTGGGGTCCCTCGATTGTTTCAAGCACGGGTTGGACAAGTATATGAGTGGGATTGGGTGGTTATAGAATAGGAGCTGCCTCGTATGGGCCAATAGGCCTTCTGCAGTTACCTTTGTTCTTATGTTCTTATGTTCTTATTTGTGTTTCCTCTTAGTTAACACTAAATCTAAAATATTATTTTCCCGTGTTGGTTCCTTAATGTGTTGTGTAAAAAAGCAATTGTCAATTAATTCTAGAAAATCTTCTGCTTCACTATTCCCTGTTTTGTTCACCCAGTTTATTCCACTAAAATTAAAGTCATCCATGACATAAATAATGTTAGATCTAGATGCTCTAGATATTTTATCCCATAGATGCTTTGGGATACTATCCCATAGATACTATCTAAATTTGGTGGCCTATATATAACTCCTATTATAATATTATTTGCTTTCTCGTTTAATTCTATCCAAATAGTTTCTGTGTGTGGCTCAGTTTTGATTCCGTCTTTGAGACTACATTTCAATTGTCCCTAACATATATGGCTACTCCCCCTCCTCGTCTTAAGAACATAAGAACATAAGAACAAAGGTAACTGCAGAAGGCCTATTGGCCCATACGAGGCAGCTCCTATTCTATAACCACCCAATCCCACTCATATACTTGTCCAACCCGTGCTTGAAACAATCGAGGGACCCCACCTCCACAATGTTACGCGGCAATTGGTTCCACAAATCAACAACCCTGTTACTGAACCAGTATTTACCCAAGTCTTTCCTAAATCTAAACTGATCCAATTTATATCCATTGTTTCGTGTTCTGTCCTGTGTTGATACTTTTAATACCCTATTAATATCCCCCCGGTTATGTCCATTCATCCACTTGTAAACCTCTATCATGTAAGAACATAAGAACATAAGAACAAAGGTAACTGCAGAAGGCCTATTGGCCCATACGAGGCAGCTCCTATTCTATAACCACCCAATCCCACTCATATACTTGTCCAACCCGTGCTTGAAACAATCGAGGGACCCCACCTCCACAATGTTACGCGGCAATTGGTTCCACAAATCAACAACCCTGTTACTGAACCAGTATTTACCCAAGTCTTTCCTAAATCTAAACTTATCCAATTTATATCCATTGTTTCGTGTTCTGTCCTGTGTTGATACTTTTAATACCCTATTAATATCCCCCCGGTTATGTCCATTCATCCACTTGTAAACCTCTATCATGTCACCCCTAACTCTTCGCCTTTCCAGTGAATGCAACTTAAGCTTTGTTAATCTTTCTTCATATGAAAGATTTCTAATTTGGGGAATTAACTTAGTCATCCTACGCTGGACACGTTCAAGTGAATTTATATCCATTCTATAATATGGCGACCAAAACTGAACTGCATAATCTAAATGGGGCCTAACTAGAGCAAGATATAGCTTGAGAACCACACCAGGTGTCTTGTTACTAACGCTGCGATTAATAAATCCAAGTGTCCGATTTGCCTTATTACGAACATTTATGCATTGATCCTTTTGTTTTAAATTCTTACTAATCATAACTCCCAGATCCCTTTCGCAATCCGACTTCGCAATCACAACACCATCTAGCTCGTATCTTGTAACTCTATCATCATTACCTAACCTCAGAACTTTACATTTATCAGCATTAAACTGCATCTGCCAATCCTTTGACCATTTCAAAACCCTATCTAGATCAACTTGAAGTGATAGTGAGTCCTCCTCCGAATTATAATATATATATATAATATATATATATATATAATAATATATATATAATATATATATTATAATATATATATATAAGTCTTATATATCTATCTGTGTGAAATAGATTAAATCCATTTATCTGATATTCAGCTAATAGTTCTCTCTTTTCTACATTCATCCACGTTTCGGTAAGTGCAATAATATCTATTTTTTCTGTGCAGACAAGAGCATTGAATTAATTAATTTTATTTCTTAGACTTCTACTGTTAGTGTAATATATCCTAAGTGAATTGTTATTTTGATTCCCTTTTCTTTCCCTGATCATTTTGCCAATTCTTTTCTCCCACGAACACATACTTTTATTACCTCCTTCCTCCAAATCAATTCCCATACTACTATCTACTAACAGTTTTAACCCAAACAAACGCCTCTAACCACTGGTTCCAACGAGTTCGCAACAGCAACAACCCCAGCCCTCGATAGATGCACCCCATCACGAGCATACATTTCATTTCTTCCATAGAAGCGTTCCCAGTTGTCTATGAAAGATATTGCATTTGATTTGCAATATCTTTCCAGCTGGCAATTGACACCAAGTGCTCTCGACATCCATTCATTTCCCACTCCCTTTCTTGGAAGAATGCCACATATGATCGGGATTCCTCCCTTGCTCCTAACTAGTTCAATGGCTGTCCTAAATCTCTGTATTAGTTCCTCTCTCCTAACTCGCCCAACATCATTACCCCCTGCACTAATACAAATAATGGGTTTGTTTTCATTTCCCGTCATAATATCATTCATGTTTTCAACAATATCACCAATTCCGGCTCCCGGATAGCAAACCCTTAATCTGTTCCCCCTATCTCTGGCACAAAACGTTCTGTCTAAATACCTCACCTGGGAATCTCCCACAACCAAAATTCGTTTCTGTACCGCCTTAACTTTCTGAGCAGCCTGAGGGGCCTGCGCTCCGCCGTTCCTCGCTGCAGGCGCACTACAGCACTCGTCCTCCAACACGGCAAATGACTTTGCCGTCCTTAGGGCGTCTGTAGGCAGCCTTGTCAAGGTCTTCTTAAGACCCCTGTCTTTCACTACTCTCCACGATGAGGTCTCGTCAACACTGGTCTCCTCCTTCGTTTCCTCTCGAAGTCTCAACCGTCGTACCTCCTCCCGCAGGGAATCCATCTCTGCTCTCAGAGCTCCAATCAAACTCACCAAATTATTCACTAATCCTTCCATTATTGCAATAATAATGTTACTCCAGAGCTCCAGCTAACACAACCTCTCACTATGACAGCACCAGACTGACTGACTGACAATAGTATTTTTAATAAATATTTTGTATCTGTATTTACTAAAGAGGAACTTAACAATATGCCTTCAGCCGAACATGTCTATGTGGTTGGGGACGAGGACAGGTTGACGAGTTTAGCAGTTACCAGGGAGGATGTTCTTAAACAAATAGTAAAACTCAAACCAAACAAATCCCCAGGGCCGGATGAAGTGTTTGCCAGGGTGCTTAAAGAATGCAAAGAGGAGCTTTGTGACCCACTGTCAACCATATTTAATAAATCAATAGAGTCAGGCAGAGTGCCAGAGTTTTGGAAAGTTGCTAATGTGATACCAGTTTTTAAGAAAGGAGATAGATCACTTGCGTCTAACTATCGACCAATTAACCTAACGTCTATTGTGGGAAAGTTACTCGAATCTATAATAGCAAATAAAATTCGTCTTCATCTTGAAAAACATAAATTAATAATTGAGTCGCAACATGGTTTTTTAAATGGCCGTTCATGTTTAACAAATTTGTTATCTTTTTATTCTAGCATTGTTGAGGCAGTTGATAGTGGTAAGGATTGCGATGTTGTGTACCTTGAGTTTAGCAAAGCTTTTGATACAGTGCCACATGAAAGACTGATTAAAAAGATAGAGTCTCATAGTATTGGGGGTGCTATATTAAGCTGGATTAGGGCATGGCTATACCAAAGGAAACAGAGAGTTAGTATAAATGGAGTCAAGTCAGAGTGGGAAAATGTTGTAAGTGGGGTGCCTCAGGGCTCTGCTCTGGGACCTCTGTTGTTTATAATATATATAAATGATTTAGATTCAGGTGTGAGTAGCAACATTTGCAAATTTGCCGATGATACGAAAATCGGTAAGGAAATTAATTCGGAGGACTCACTATCACTTCAAGTTGATCTAGATAAGGTTTTGAAATGGTCGAAAGATTGGCAGATGCAGTTTAATGCTGATAAATGTAAAGTTCTGAGGTTAGGTAATGATGATATGGTTATAAGATACGAGCTAGGTGGTGTTGAGATTGCGAAGTCGAATTGCGAAAGGTATCTGGGAGTTATGATTAGTAAGAATTTAAAACAAAAAAATCAATGCATAAATGTTCGTAATAAGGCAAATCGGACACTTGGATTTATTAATCGAAGCGTTAGTAACAAGACACCTGGTGTGGTTCTCAAGCTATATCTTGCTCTAGTTAGGCCCCATTTAGATTATGCAGTTCAGTTTTGGTCGCCATATTATAGAATGGATGTAAATTCACTTGAACGTGTCCAGCATAGGATGACTAAGTTAATTCCCCAAATTAGAAATCTTTCATATGAAGAAAGATTAACAAAGCTTAAGTTGCATTCACTGGAAAGGCCAAGAGTTAGGGGTGACATGATAGAGGTTTACAAGTGGATGAATGGACATAACAAAGGGGATATTAATAGGGTATTAAAAGTATCAACACAAGACAGAACACGAAACAATGGGTATAAATTGGATAAGTTTAGATTTAGGAAAGACTTGGGTAAATACTGGTTCAGTAACAGGGTTGTTAATTTGTGGAACCAATTGCCGCGTAACGTGGTGGAGGTGGTGTCCCTCCATTGTTTCAAGCGCGGGTTGGACAAGTATATGAGTGGGATTGGGTGGTTATAGAATAGGAGCTGCCTCGTATGGGCCAATAGGCCTTCTGCAGTTACCTTTGTTCTTATGTTCTTATGTTCTTATGTTCGGCCACCACAAAGATGGCTGCAGAGGCCCTGAACGATGTGGTGTATGTAGCGAGCTCCACAATACCGACATATGCAAGAATCTGCAAAAAGAAGGCAAACAAACGAAAGCAAAATGACCGAACTGAGGGGATACACATCACGCCTGGAACAAACGATGTCCAGAAAGAGTAAAAAGAATACTAGCTTTCGGATCAACCCAGCATCCCAAAATAACAACTTCTAGACCCCAATCGACCAGACCCTCGGTAAAAAGTCAGTGGTACAACCCTCGGCAAGTCCGAATAAATTAAGATCAGCAACAGTCTGACGCACCAAATCTTTCTAGTCTGAGCAAGGACAGGGCCTCCAACAACTGGAGGAAACAAAGAAGCACTACTCCACTATGAATAGATCAAGGCAGCAAAACAGAATAGATCAGGGCAGGAAAACGAACATACCTGCCGTTGCCTCCAAAACCTCCCAAGCAGAAATGATGATCCCTACATCATCAAATGCCTCAGTAGCTGGATGTAGCAAAGACGCTTCAACCCAACCAAGAGTCTCCTCACCCACCAAGAAGAAAGTTTCCACTCCAGCCAAGAAGACACAAACCGTCGGGAAAACCAGTACTGTAAAAACCATGGACTCAATGATTCCACTATAACGGAAAAATGGACAATCTCAAAATTGTACAATTGAATATTCAAGGATTCAAAAGCAAAGCACAAACACTCAGAGCAGTTCTTCTCATGGATAGCATTGATATTGTTCTACTTCAAGAAACACTCACCAGGACTGGCAGATATATCAATATCCCAGGATATCAATGACTCCACTGCCCTATAGCACAAGGTGGCACCAGAGGCACTTCAATTCTAGTAAGGAATCATATCAATGCCACGGCAATCACAGACCTGCCCAACTGTGGCGAGAACGTCGAAATTATGGGAATTAAGCTCACTATGAGGAACTCAACCCTGTCCATCTTCAATATATACAAGAGCCAGAGAGAACAAGACATGGATCTCTCAACAATCTTTGAAATAGCAGTCACTACACCTTTTATCATCTCTGGCGACTTCAACGCTCATAGTGAATTACTACTTGATTAACCAAGAACCGACGCCAACGGAAGACATATTGAACATCTTTTGGATGAAGTGCCAGAAATAAGTCTGCTTAATTCGACGGAACCAACCCACACTGGTGGGGTTAAGCTGGATCTCACGTTTGTCTTTATTTATGAGTTGTGTCATTGGTCAGTGGATCATGTTCTGACTAGTGACCACTTTGCTACAAAATCAGTTATTAATATAGCTCTACCTTCTAGACCTCCAGCTCCCGAGCCCGGATGGGACTTTATCAAGGCAGATTGAACGAAGTTTCAGGAATCTCTCGAAACTTGGCACCAAAACTACACTCCTCCTGACAACACCGAAGAAATGGAAAAAGATTTAGTAAATGCAATACGTAGAGCAGCAAATCACGCCATCCCCAAGAGGAAAACAATTACCCAACAACACAAGGACCATTGGTATTACTGTGATAGGATCAAAGAGCTAAATAACAGCTAAATCGTGCACGAAAGAATTTCAGAGGAGATAGAACCGAAGCTAATCTAGGACTTCTAAGAGCTGTCCGAGATCATGTGCACGAAGAAACAGCAAAAATCAGAGAAGAAAAATGGCTCGAGTGGTGTGCCAAGCTAAATCAGCATACGTCCTTGGGCGACATCTGGAGGCAGGTCAACAAGGCCAAAGGAAAATCGCCTCCTGATCCGCCGCACCATATTCATCCAGAGCAAGAAGCAGAAAAGCTAGCAAATCTATTTGCTTCAAGATCCAGTTCCACTCAACTTCCTCAAGCAACTCTGACTCCCCAACAAAGATTTCAAGCAGCAAGATGGAAAAAAAAATAGATGATGCTTTAGCCTTACCTGACGAACTAAACCAACCGTCCAATCTAAAAGAACTCAGAAGTGCTACAAAGAAAACTAAAAATACAGCTCCAGGCGAGGGCAAAATCACTTACAACATGCTAGCCAAGCTAGGAGAAAAGGGTGAAGAAGCCTTCTTGAATCTCATCAACAGAGTATGGGTGACAAGAACCCGACCACTCTCTTGGAACAGTGCGATTATAGTTCCCATTCCAAAACCTAAAGACCCAGGAAATCCAAGACCCATCACATTAAAACAAGCTGTCTGGCAAAAACTGCAGAAAGAATGGCCCTTAATCGAATTAAATGGAAAGGCAATCCACTACACCAAAAATGTGTTTGCTTACAGAAAAGATGTTGGAACCACAGAATGCCTTACCTTCCCCCTGGATAAAATCAATGACAAACCTGGAATCCTTATTTTTCTAGACCTTGAAAAAGTCTTCGAGTTAGCCAGTGCTCCAGCTACACTGTGCCGCCTTGTGGATAAGGAAATCAAAGGACAGGCTCTTGCTTTTGCCAAAGGAAGCCTGCTTAACCGAGAAGCTAAAGTCAAATTCCAAGAAAAACATCGACCACAAAGAGGCTGGAAAAAGGAACTCCGCAGGGAGGAATACTGAGCCCCTTCCTCTTCAACTGTCTCATGGAACAATTCATGAAGCTCAAGCTACCAAAAGCCAAACTTCTTAACTATGCAGACGACTTTGTGGTCATCATCAATGGCAAAGGAGTAAGGAATCATGCACAAAAATGCCTAGATATTATCAGCAGGGAAGCGGAACGCATAGCAGTGAAAATAAACAGCAATAAAACAAGTTAAAATGATAACTCAAGACATCAGACTGGCAACGCAAGGACAAGAAATTGAGTTGGTTACCTCTTTTCAATACCTAGGAGTCATAATAGACAACCAGTTGAAATTCACTCAAGAAATTGAATATCTTCGGCAACGCTGTAAAGCCAGAAACTCAGTTTTGCGCTCTGTGACCAATCTTAGAGAGGGTACATCAAGCAGTTAGGTTACTCATCGACTATGCTGCTCCTGCTCTTACATCCTCAGTGATAACCAATGGGAGAAACTGGAGGTGTCTCAAAATGATGCTCTGAGAACAATGCTGAGAGCACCTATATGGACGCGTAGAGAGAACCTTAGAATGGAAACAAATTACCAGTATTAGAAAACAGAATGAAACAAAGGATAGCCACCATAACAGGAAAACTTACTGGAACAACCGCCAGACTGTCAATCAAAGACAGCATAAGAGATCCTTTCAGAAAAACCTACAGTATAGAACAAACTCATGGATGGATAATGTGGTCAAAATTTTCGAGAAAATGGGTGAAATGGACCATTAAAAACAAAGGGGAAGATAGACCATATCAACACTTTCGACAGCCTCCTCCATGGGAAGAATCGAATCTAAAGATAATCATTGAAAGATTACCATGTAAAAAATCAGCATGTGACCCGCAGAGGCTCAAGGAAGTAATAGAACAACAAATGGAAACTATCTCTAGACCCACAACGACTCACATCTTCACAGACAGATTAGTTGATCAAGAAAAAGGTTCTGCTGGGGCAGTAGTTTACACTACCAACCATGAAGCTTACTGGAGCATGAATAGTGGGTGCTGAACCATGCAAACAGAATTATATGCCCTGAAGGAGGCAATAAACTATACAATTGAGAATAATTTACATGATGTCATTATTCATACAGACTCTAAATCTTCGCTCCAGGCATTGTTATCCAGTCAGCACAGAGATAGTATTCAACTCCTGACAGAAATTCAACATATAGGAAAAGATGCCCATAATCGAGGGCTGTCAATCACCCTAAATTGGATACCAAGTCCATTGGCATAGATGGTAATGAAAAGGCAGACTGACTAGCAAAAACTGCCACTGCTCTACCTGTTGTACAGGTTCGAATACCTCCAAGTTTCTCTCAGATAAAGGAGCAAATCAAGAAGAAAATATTCTCAACTATTAAAAGTCGCCACAGAGCCAAAGTAGCGGAAGGAAGATCCACTGCGATATGGTACGAACAAGCCACTGGTTACTCCTCTTTCAAGCCTGGCAAAAAGATATCCAGAGACATTGCAGTAGCCATACACAGACTCAGACTTGGTTACAAGTGCTGCTGGGAGGTAATGAACCCAATAGTTAAAGAGTGTCACATCTGTGAAACTGAAGCAGAGGCGCCAATATTGCACTACTTACTGGAATGTGAAGCTACTGAAGCCCTGCGAATCAAACTCAACATTAATCCAACGACAGCAGCTGCATTAGATGCACATTCCACCGCGACTACAATGATTAGAAAAGCTGTTGAGGAATGGGACTCACTAGTGAGCATTCTGCATCTACATCCGCCACCAAGATAATGTTAATAAAACAAGATTAAAACCAGTGCGCTAAAACAAGCGATAAATAAGCAGGGAAAAAGGAGAAGTCCTCTCCTCCATTTTAAACTAAGACCCAAATATCACAGGAAAAAGGTTATCATGTAAAACCAAACTCAATTACGGGCTCGCCATAGCCCGTGCTACATGGACACTTCGTCCTGAGAAGCTAAATCTTTAACAACAACAACAACAACCACTTATATACATGTCCAACCCACACTTGAAACAATCAAGAGGACGCCACCTAAATCACGTTACGTGGCAGTTAGTTCCACAAATCAACAACCCTGTTACTGAACCAGTATTTACCCAAGTCTTTCCTAAATCAAGATCTAACAGTATTTATATCATGGGTGACTTTAATTTTAGTGGAATAAACTGGGTGAACAAAACAGGGTGCCATAGGCACAATCAGAGAACACTGTATAAACATCAGAGGTCTGCGGTTGTTCAACGTCCTCCCAGCAAGCATAAGAAATATTGCCGGAACAACCGTGGACATTTTCAAGAGGAAACTAGATTTATTCCTCCAAGGAGTGCCGGACCAACCGGGCTGTGGTGGGTATGTGGGCCTGCGGGCCGCTCCAAGAAACAGCCTGGTGGACCAAACTCTCACAAATCGAACCTGGCCTCGGGCCGGGCTTGGGGAGTAGAAGAACTCCCAGAACCCCATCAACCAGGTATCAACCAGGGAATAGTGAAGCAGAAGATATTCTAGAATTAATTGACGATTGCTTTCTTACACAACATATTAAGGAACCAATGCGGGGAAATAATATTTTAGATTTAGTGTTAACTAACAGGGAAACACAAATTAAGGACATGGAAATAGGGAGTGAGCTAGGGAACAGTGATTATAAAGAAATCAGATTTAGAATAGAATGGAATATATCTGCAGGAGAAAATTCTGTTAAAATGCCTGATTTCCGAAAAGCTGTTTCAATAGCCTAAGAAATTTTTTGGGTCAAATACATTGGAATGTCTTGGGGATGGGGTGTGGACTAGACGCGAACGCAGCGACAGGTGACGGAAAAGGGGGATTTTGATGTGGATTCAAAATATAACCTATTTAAAAATATTCTAAGCAAAGCCCAGGAACGTAAAATACCATATAAATTAAATAGACCGAATACTAATGATCCAAAGTGGATAACAAAGGATCTGAAGAACCTTATAGGTAAAAAGAGAGCGTGGTACAAAAGGATTAAGAATGAGGATGTTAGTTTAGAACAGGAACTCGTACAACTGGTTAGAAATGTTAAAAAAGAGAAAGCAAAAAGAAACTACGAAGTTCGCAAAGCAGGGCAAGCCAAGACAAATCCTAAAGTTTTTTTCAGTTATACCGAACTAAGACAAGGGAAAGGATAGGTTCATTAAAAACTCAGACAGGTCAAATAACGGATAATGACGAGGAGATGAGTAGTATTTTTAATAAATATTTATATCTGTATTTACTAAAGAGGAACTTAACAATATGCCTTCAGCCAAAAAAATATATGTGGGTGGGGACGAGGACAGGTTGAGTAGTTTAGCAATTACCAGGGAGGATGTAATTAAACAAATAGTAAAATTAATCCAAACAAATCCCCAGGGTCGGACGAAGTGTTTGCCAGGGTGCTTAATGAATGCAAAGAGGAGCTTTCCGAGCCACTGTCTACCATATTTAATAAATCAATAGAGTTAGGTAGAGTGCCAGAGTCATGGAAGGTAGCTAATGTGGTACCAATTTTTAGGAAAGGAGATAAATCACTTGCGTCAAACTATCGGCCAATTAGCCTAACGTCTATTGTGGGAAAGTTACTTGAATCGATAATTGCAAACACAATTCGTCTTCATCTTGAAAAACATAAATTAATAAATGAGTCGCAACATGGTTTTACAAATGGCCGTTCATGTTTAACAAATTTGCTATCTTTTTATTCCAGCATAGTTGAGGCAGTTGATATTGGTAAGGATTGTGATGTTGTGTACTTTGACTTAAGCAAAGGTTTTGATACAGTGCCACATGAAAGACTGATTAAAAAAAAAGAGGCTCATGGTATTGGGGGTGCTATATTAAGTTGGATTAGGGCATGACTATTCCAAAGGAAACAGAGTTAGTATAAATGGGGTTAAGTCAGAATAGGATAATGTTGTTAGCAGAGTGCCTCAAGGGTCTGTGTTGGGACCTCTTTTATTTATAATATATATAAATGATTTAGATTCAGGTTTTAATAGCAACATTTGCAAATTTACAGATGATACAAAAATCGGTAGGGAAACTAACATGGAAGAAGACTCACTAACACTTCAAGTTGATCTATATAGGGTTTTGAAATGGTCAAAAGATTGGCAGATGCAGTTTAATCTGATAAATGTAAATTTCTGAGTGTTATGGCCACAATGAGTCGCAGCCGAGTTCATTTCTGGTGGTTCTAAAGTTCTGGTATCCCAAGTTAGTAGTGGCTTTCAAGGAGTGAGTTCGGTAATGCAAGTACAACACACTGGGGGAGGTGCATTGAATACTACACTTCATTAATTATCAATATATTCATATATTATCACTTTTCCATCACCTCATATATAATCCTAACAGAAGTATTACTACACCTAATATGTACACCTCTTATCCTCTTGCTAGGATACAAGAAGATTGCAGGATTCATAGGAAAGGCATGTACAATGCCCAAAACCACTAATACTCATACTGTGGGAAAACCTAAAAATTTATAACTAAAACTGGACATAGTGGAGGAATGACCCAAGAATCTATCCACCAGTTGATTGACAGTTGAGACACGGGACCAAAACTTGTAAGTGAGTACTAGTTTTGCTTTGAAATTGAGTAATGAAGAATGAGTTTTGATCACGTGTAGCAGTTGTATCTTGAGAAAGTCTGTGTTTCTTCTTCATTTCTTTCAAGGACTTATCCTCTTGCTCAACATTCTTGTCTTTTGCTTTACTGATCTTCCTATTTTGATTGCTTCCCTCTATAGCACTATTTAGTATTGTTTGACATTTTCCCGAGTGTGAACTGAAAATAAGAAAAACCTGAATAAAATATATATCCTCCTTAAACAAAAATTGCGTTTCTCTACATCTGCAGCTACAGGTAACACACAGCCACTCTACTTAAATTTATGCACATGCTACACACATAATAGTTCAAATCTACAAAAGTACCAGCAGAGAACACCCACTCAATTATAGACCTGTATCATTGACAAGTGTAAGTCAAAATATTGGAAAAAATAATACAAACTAAATGGGTAGAACACCTGAAGAGAAATGATATAATATCAGACAGACAGAATGGTTTTCGTTCTGGAAGATCCTGTGTATCGAATTTACTCAGTTTCTATGATCGAGCTACAAAAATTTTACAGGAAAGAGATAGATGTGTTGACTGCATCTATCTGGACCTAAAAAAGGCTTTCGATATAGTTCCACATAAGAGGTTGTGCTGGAAACTGGAAAATATTGGAGAGGTGACAGGTAAGCTTCTACCAAGGATGAAAACTTTTCTCACTGATAGAAAAATGAGGGCAGTAATCAGAGGCAATGATTACTGCCCTCGGACTGGAGAAATGTCAGAAGTGGAGTACCACAGGGCACAGTTCTTGCACCAGTGATGTTTATAGTCTACATAAATGATCTACAAGTTGGCATACAGAATTATATTAACATGTTTGCTGATGATATACAATATATATATATATATATATATATATATATATATATATATATATATATATATATACATACAACTTTAGAACACTTAGAAGAAGGCCCGATTTGCCTACTAAGCCAAGTTTTGATGAATTAATTGTTTTTCGACTACCTAACCTACCTAAAATAACCTAACCTAACTTTTCCGGCTACCTAACCTAACCTAACCTATAAAGATACTTAACTCTCGTGTTTAGGAGAGTTGTGCCATATATATATATATATATATATATATATATATATATATATATATATATATATATATATATATATATATATATATATATATATATATTTATATATATATATATATATATATATATATATATATATATATATATATATATATATATGTCGTACCTAGTAGCCAGAACGCACTTCTCGGCCTACAATGCAAGGCCCGATTTGCCTAATAAGCCAAGTTTTCATGAATTAATTGTTTTTCGGCTACCTAACCTACCTAACCTAACCTAACCTAACATTTTCGGCTACCTAACCTAACCTAACCTATAAAGATAGGTTAGGTTAGGTTAGGTAGGGTTGGTTAGGTTCCGTCATATATCTACGTTAATTTTAACTCCAATAAAAAAAAATTGACCTCATACATAATGAAATGGGTAGCTTTATCATTTCATAAGAAAAAAATAGTGAAAATATATTAATTCAGGAAAACTTGGCTTATTAGGCAAATCAGGCCTTGCATAGTAGGCTGAGAAGTGCGTTCTGGCTACTAGGTACGACATATATATATATATATATATATATATATATATATATATATATATATATATATATATATATATATATATATATATATATATATATATGTCGTACCTAGTAGCCAGAACGCACTTCTCAGCCTACTAAGCAAGGCCCAATTTGCCTAATAAGCCAAGTTTTCATGAATTAATATTTTTTCGACTACCTAACTTACCTAACCTAACCTAACCTAACTTTTCCGGCTACCTAACCTAACCTAACCTATAAAGATAGGTTAGGTTAGGTTAGGTAGGGTTGGTTAGGTTCGGTCATATATCTACGTTAATTTTAACTCCAATAAAAAAAAATGACCTCATACATAATGAAATGGGTAGCTTTATCATTTCATAAGAAAAAAATTAGAGAAAATATATTAATTCAGGAAAACTTGGCTTATTAGGCAAATCGGGCCTTGTATAGTAGGCTGAGAAGTGCATTCTGGCTACTAGGTACGACATATATATATATATATATATATATATATATATATATATATATATATATATGTCGTACCTAGTAGCCAGAACTCACTTTTTGGCCTACTATTCAAGGCCCGATTTGCCTAATAAGCCAAGTTTTCCTGAATTAATATATTTTTTCTAATTTTTTTCTTATGAAATGATAAAGCTACCCATTTCATTATGTATGAGGTCAATTTTTTTTTATTGTAGTTAAAATTAACGTAGATATATGACCGAACCTAACCAACCCTACCTAACCTAACCTAACCTATCTTCATAGGTTAGGTTGGGTTAGGTTGCCGAAAAAGGTAGGTTAGGTTAGGTTAGGTAGGTTAGGTAGTCGAAAAAACATTAATTCATGAAAACTTGGCTTATTAGGCAAATCGGGCCTTGCATAGTAGGCTGAGAAGTGCGTTCTGGCTACTAGGTACGACATATATATATATATATATATATATATATATATATATATATATATATATATATATGTCGTACCTAGTAGCCAGAACTCACTTCTCAGCCTACTATGCAAGGCCCGATTTGCCTAATAAGCCAAGTTTTCATGAATTAATTGTTTTTCGACTACCTAACCTACCTAACCTAACCTAACCTAACTTTTTCTGCCACCTAACCTAACCTAACCTATTAAGATAGGTTAGGTTAGGTTAGGTAGGGTTGGTTAGGTTCGGTCATATATCTACGTTAATTTTAGCTCCAATAAAAAAAAAATGACATCATACATAATGAAAAGGGTAGCTTTATCATTTCATAAGAAAAAAATTAGAGAAAATATATTAATTCATGAAAACTTGGCTTATTAGGCAAATCGGGCCTTGCATAGTAGGCTGAAAAGTGCGTTCTGGCTACTAGGTACGACATATATATATATATGTCGTACCTAATAGCCAGAACGCACTTCTCAGCCTACTATTCAAGGCCCGATTTGCCTAATAAGCCAAGTTTTCATGAATTAATGTTTTTTCGTCTACCTAACCTACCTAACCTAACCTAACCTAGCTTTTTTTGGCTACCTAACCTAACCTTACCTATAAATATAGGTTAGGTTAGGTTAGGTAGGGTTGGTTAGGTTCGGTCATATATCTACGTTAATTTTAACTCCAATAAAAAAAAATTGACCTCATACATAGAGAAAAGGGTTGCTTTATCATTTCATAAGAAAAAAATTATAGTAAATATATTAATTCAGGAAAACTTGGCTTATTAGGCAAATCGGGCCTTGAATAGTAGGCTGAGAAGTGAGTTCTGGCTACTAGGTACGACATATATATATATATATATATATATATGTCGTACCTAGTAGCCAGAACGCACTTCTCGGCCTACTATGCATGACCTGATTTACCTAATTAGCCAAATTTTCCTGAATTAATATATTTTCTCAAATTTTTTTCTTATGAAATGATAAAGCTACCCATTTCATTATGCATGAGGTCAATGTTTTTTTATTGGAGTTAAAATTAACGTAGATATATGACCGAACCTAACCAACCCTACCTAACCTAACCTAACCTATCTTTATAGGTTAGGTTAGGTTAGGTAGCCGGAAAAGTTAGGTTAGGTTATTTTAGGTAGGTTTTAGGTATATATATATATATATATATATATATATATATATATATATATATATATATATATATATATATATATATATATATATATATATATATATATATATATATATATATATATATGTCGTACCTAGTAGCCAGAACTCACTTATCAGCCTACTATGCAAGGCCCAATTTGACTAATAGGCCAAGTTTTCATGAATTAATTGTTTTTCGACTACCTAACCTACCTAACCTAACCTAACCTAACTTTTTCGGCTACCTAACCTAACCTAACCTATAAAGATAGGTTAGGTTAGGTTAGGTAGGGTTGGTTAGGTTTGGTCATATATCTACGTTAATTTAAACTCCAATAAAAAAAAATTGACCTCATACATAATGAAATTTGTAGATTTATCATTTCATAAGAAAAAAATTAGAGAAAATATATTAATTCAGGAAAACTTGGCTTATTAGGCAAATCGGGCCTTGCATAGTAGGCTGATAAGTGCGTTCTGGCTATTAGGTACGACATATATATATATATATATATATATATATATATTATTAAATATGACCGAAAAAGTAAGATTAATAATTCTAACACGAATTTTCTCAATCTTTCGTACATTACGCTTCACTGTTGGAGGTAAATCAAAAATCAATTCTCCAAAATTCATTTTTATTTCTAGTCTGACGCGACACGGGCGCGTTTCGTAAAACTTATTACATTTTCAAAGACTTTAGTTCACAAATACACAACTGAATCGTATCTCCGATTTTATATCTACATTTGAGTGAGGTGGGAGGGGTGATGTGGCATTAACACAAGACAGAACAAGAGGGGATATTAATAGGGTATTAAAAGTATCAACACAAGACAGAACACAAACAATGGGTATTGAATAGAAGTGTTTGTAGAAAGCCTATTGGTCCATATTTCTTGATGCTTCTATATTGGAGCGGAGTCTTGAGGTGGGTAGAATATAGTTGTGCAATAATTGGCTGTTGATTGCTGGTGTTGACTTCTTGATGTGTAGTGCCTCGCAAACGTCAAGCCGCCTGCTATCGCTGTATCTATCGATGATTTCTGTGTTGTTTACTAGGATTTCTCTGGCGATGGTTTGATTGTGGGAAGAGATTATATGTTCCTTAATGGAGCCCTGTTGCTTATGCATCGTTAAACGCCAAGAAAGAGATGTTGTTGTCTTGCCTATATACTGGGTTTTTTGGAGCTTACAGTCCCCAAGTGGGCATTTGAAGGCATAGACGACGTTAGTCTCTTTTAAAGCGTTCTGTTTTGTGTCTGGAGAGTTTCTCATGAGAAGGCTGGCCGTTTTTCTGGTTTTATAGTAAATCGTCAGTTGAATCCTCTGATTTTTGTCTGTAGGGATAACGTTTCTATTAACAATATCTTTCAGGACCCTTTCCTCCGTTTTATGAGCTGTGGAAAAGAAGTTCCTGTAAAATAGTCTAATAGGGGGTATAGGTGTTGTGTTAGTTGTCTCTTCAGAGGTTGCAATGCTTTTCACTTTCCTTCTTATGATGTCTTCGATGAAACCATTGGAGAAGCCGTTATTGACTAGGACCTGCCTTACCCTACAGAGTTCTTCGTCGACTTGCTTCCATTCTGAGCTGTGGCTGAGAGCACGGTCGACATATGCGTTAACAACACTCCTCTTGTACCTGTCAGGGCAGTCGCTGTTGGCATTTAGGCACATTCCTATGTTTGTTTCCTTAGTGTAGACTGCAGTGTGGAAACCTCCGCCCTTTTCCATGACTGTTACATCTAGAAAGGGCAGCTTCCCATCCTTTTCCATCTCGTAAGTGAAACGCAGCACGGAACTCTGCTCAAATGCCTCCTTCAGCTCCTGCAGATGTCTGACATCAGGTACCTGTGTAAAAATGTCGTCAACATACCTGCAGTATATGGCCGGTTTCAAGTTCATGTCGACTAAGACTTTTTGCTCGATGGTACCCATGTAAAAGTTTGCAAACAGGACACCTAGGGGAGAACCCATGCCGACCCCATCTACTTGCTTATACATGTGCCCATCCGGGCTCAAGAAGGGTGCCTCTTTAGTACAAGCTTGGAGTAGTTTCCTCAGAATATTTTCTGGCATGTCAAGAGGAGTACAGGCTGGATCACGATACACTCTGTCGGCTATCATTCCGATTGTCTCGTCCACAGGTACGTTGGTAAACAGCGATTCTACGTCCAACGAGGCTCTTATCCCTGTGGCCCGTGTGCCCCGCAGTAAGTCAACAAATTCCTTTGGAGACTTCAGGCTGAAGGCGCAAGGAACATAAGGAGTCAGCAGGCCGTTGAGTCGCTTCGCCAGTCTGTACGTGGGTGTGGGTATCTGGCTAATGATTGGCCGAAGTGGGTTTCCAGGCTTGTGCGTCTTGACATTTCCATACGCATATCCAGGTTTATATTCCCCAATGATCTTTGGCAGGTGGAGTCCGGATTTCGTGGCGTTCACAGTTTCGATCAGTTTGTTGACCTTTGCTTTTAATTCGGCTGTAGTGTCCTTCGTTACCCTTTGGAACTTAGTTTGGTCAGAGAGTATGATGTTCATTTTCGCCAGATATTCGTCTTTTTTAAGAATGACATATATTGGCGACTTGTCACCTCTCCTGACAACTATCTCCTTGTTCTCACGAAGGCTTTTAGCTGCCGCTTTAAGCTCGGGGGACAGTATGGTGCTTCTGTAGTTGCCTCGATTCTTTCCTCCTTCTGCAATAAGTTCTGCTTGTAAGGTATCTTTGGTAGTGACCTTCTTTTGTGTCTCGAGGTCGAATATGTCGTCCAACAGAATTTCCAACTCTACTTTCCGGGCCATCTCACTCGGTCTGGACATAACATGACAGTTTATGCACAGATTTAGAAAAGTGACTTGGTCCTCAGTGAGGTTAATTCCTGCAAGGTTCAGGAAGCCATCTCTTGGTCGTGGAATTGCCATAGGTCCTCCATATAATGTTGTTAGTTTCTTGATAATCCTTATCAAGAAATATATATATATTATATATATATATATATATATATATATATATATATATATATATATATATATATATATATATATATATATATATATATATATATATATATATATATATATATATATATATATATATATATATATATTGTATATCATCAGCAAACATGTTAATATAATTCTGTATGCCAACTTGTAGATCATTTATGTAGACTATAAACATCACTGGTGCAAGAACTGTGCCCTGTGGTACTCCACTTCTGACATTTCTCCAGTCCGAGGGCAGTAATCATTGCCTCTGATTACTGCCCTCATTTTTCTATCAGTGAGAAAAGTTTTCATCCTTGTTAGAAGCTTACCTGTCACCTCTTCAATATTTTCCAGTTTCCAGCACAACCTCTTATGTGGAACTATATCTAAAGCCTTTTTTAGGTCCAGATAGATGCAGTCAACACATCTATCTCTTTCCTGTAATTTTTTTGTAGCTCGATCATAGAAACTGAGTAAATTCGATACACAGGATCTTCCAGAACGAAAACCATTCTGTCTGTCTGATATTATATCATTTCTCTTCAGGTGTTCTACCCATTTAGTTTGTATTATTTTTTCCAATATTTTGACTTACACTTGTCAATGATACAGGTCTATAATTGAGTGGGTGTTCTCTGCTGGCACTTTTGTAGATTTGAACTATTATGTGTGTAGCATGTGCATAAATTTAAGTAGAGTGGCTGTGTGTTACCTGTAGCTGCAGATGTAGAGAAACGCAATTTTTGTTTAATGAGGATATATATTTTATTCAGGTTTTTCTTATTTTCAGTTCACACTCGGGAAAATGTCAAACAATACTGAATAGTGCTATAGAGGGAAGCAATCAAAATAGGAAGATCAGTAAAGCAAAAGACAAGAATGTTGAGCAAGAGGATAAGTCCTTGAAAGAAATGAAGAAGAAACACAGACTTTCTCAAGATACAACTGCTACAAGTGATCAAAACTCATTCTTCATTACTCAATTTCAAAGCAAAACTAGTACTCACCTACAAGTTTTGGTCCCGTGTCTCAACTGTCAATCAACTGGTGGATAGATTCTTGGGTCATTCCTCCACTATGTCCAGTTTTAGTTATAAATTTTTAGGTTTTTCCCACAGTATGAGTATTAGTGGTTTTGGGCATTGTACATGCCTTTCCTATGAATCCTGCAATCTTCTTGTATCCTAGCAAGAGGATAAGAGGTGTACATATTAGGTGTAGTAATACTTCTGTTAGGATTATAAATGAGGTGATGGAAAAGTGATAATATATGAATATATTGATAATTAATGAAGTGTAGTATTCAATGCACCTCCCCCAGTGTGTTGTACTTGCATTACCGAGCTCACTCCTTGAAAGCCACTACTAACTTGGAATACCAGAACTTTAGAACCACCAGAAATGAACTCGGCTGCGACTCATTGTGGCCATAACACTCAGAAATTTACATTTATCAGATTAAACTGCATCTGCCAATCTTTTGACCATTTCAAAACCCTATATAGATCAACTTGAAGTGTTAGTGAGTCTTCTTCCATGTTAGTTTCCCTACCGATTTTTGTATCATCTGTAAATTTGCAAATGTTGCTATTAAAACCTGAATCTAAATCATTTATATATATTATAAATAAAAGAGGTCCCAACACAGACCCTTGAGGCACTCTGCTAACAACATTATCCTATTCTGACTTAACCCCATTTATACTAACTCTGTTTCCTTTGGAATAGTCATGCCCTAATCCAACTTAATATAGCACCCCCAATACCATGAGCCTCTTTTTTTTTAATCAGTCTTTCATGTGGCACTGTATCAAAACCTTTGCTTAAGTCAAAGTACACAACATCACAATCCTTACCAATATCAACTGCCTCAACTATGCTGGAATAAAAAGATAGCAAATTTGTAAAACATGAACGGCCATTTGTAAAACCATGTTGCGACTCATTTATTAATTTATGTTTTTCAAGATGAAGACGAATTGTGTTTGCAATTATCGATTCAAGTAACTTTCCCACAATAGACGTTAGGCTAATTGGCCGATAGTTTGACGCAAGTGATTTATCTCCTTTCCTAAAAATTGGTAACACATTAGCTACCTTCCTTGACTCTGGCACTCTACCTAACTCTATTGATTTATTAAATATGGTAGACAGTGGCTCGGAAAGCTCCTCTTTGCATTCATTAAGCACCCTGGCAAACACTTCGTCCGACCCTGGGGATTTGTTTGGATTAATTTTACTATTTGTTTAATTACATCCTCCCTGGTAATTGCTAAACTACTCAACCTGTCCTCGTCCCCACCCACATATATTTTTTTGGCTGAAGGCATATTGTTAAGTTCCTCTTTAGTAAATACAGATATAAATATTTATTAAAAATACTGCTCATCTCCTCGTCATTATCCGTTATTTGACCTGTCTGAGTTTTTAATGGACCTATCCTTTCCCTTGTCTTAGTTCGGTATAACTGAAAAAAAACTTTAGGATTTGTCTTGGCTTGCCCTGCTTTGCGAACTTCGTAGTTTCTTTTTGCTTTCTCTTTTTTAACATTTCTAACCAGTTGTACGAGTTCCTGTTCTAAACTAACATCCTCATTCTTAATCCTTTTGTACCACGCTCTCTTTTTACCTATAAGGTTCTTCAGATCCTTTGTTATCCACTTTGGATCATTAGTATTCGGTCTATTTAATTTATATGGTATTTTACGTTCCTGGGCTTTGCTTAGAATATTTTTAAATAGGTTATATTTTGAATCCACATCAAAATCCCCTTTTCCGTCACCTGTCGCTGCGTTCGCGTCTAGTCCACACCCCATCCCCAAGACATTCCAATGTATTTGACCCAAAAAATTTCTTAGGCTATTGAAACCAGCTTTTCGGAAATCAGGCATTTTAACAGAATTTTCTCCTGCAGATATATTCCATTCTATTCTAAATCTGATTTCTTTATAATCACTGTTCCCTAGCTCACTCCCTATTTCCATGTCCTTAATTTGTGTTTCCCTGTTAGTTAACACTAAATCTAAAATATTATTTCCCCGCATTGGTTCCTTAATATGTTGTGTAAGAAAGCAATCGTCAATCAATTCTAGAATATCTTCTGCTTCACTATTCCCTGGTTGATACCTGGTTGATGGGGTTCTGGGAGTTCTTCTACTCCCCAAGCCCGGCCCGAGGCCAGGCTCGATTTGTGAGAGTTTGGTCCACCAGGCTGTTGCTTGGAGCGGCACGCAGGCCCACATACCCACCACAGCCCGGTTGGTCCGGCACTCCTTGGAGGAATAAATCTAGTTTCCTCTTGAAAATGTCCACGGTTGTTCCGGCAATATTTCTTATGCTTGCTGGGAGGACGTTGAACAACCGCAGACCTCTGATGTTTATACAGTGTTCTCTGATTGTGCCTATGGCACCCTGTTTTGTTCACCCAGTTTATTCCACTAAAATTAAAGTCACCCATGATATAAATACTGTTAGATCTTGATTTAGGAAAGACTTGGGTAAATACTGGTTCAGTAACAGGGTTGTTGATTTGTGGAACCAACTGCCACGTAACGTGATTTAGGTGGCGTCCTCTTGATTGTTTCAAGTGTGGGTTGGACATGTATATAAGTGGTTGTTGTTGTTGTTGTTAAAGATTTAGCTTCTCAGGACGAAGTGTCCATGTAGCACGGGCTATGGCGAGCCCGTAATTGAGTTTGGTTTTACATGATAACCTTTTTCCTGTGATATTTGGGTCTTAGTTTAAAATGGAGGAGAGGACTTCTCCTTTTCCCCTGCTTATTTATCGCTTGTTTTAGCACACTGGTTTTAATCTTGTTTTATTAACATTATCTTGGTGGCGGATGTAGATGCAGAATGCTCACTAGTGAGTCCCATTCCTCAACAGCTTTTCTAATCATTGTAGTCGCGGTGGAATGTGCATCTAATGCAGCTGCTGTCGTTGGATTAATGTTGAGTTTGATTCGCAGGGCTTCAGTAGCTTCACATTCCAGTAAGTAGTGCAATATTGGCGCCTCTGCTTCAGTTTCACAGATGTGACACTCTTTAACTATTGGGTTCATTACCTCCCAGCAGCACTTGTAACCAAGTCTGAGTCTGTGTATGGCTACTGCAATGTCTCTGGATATCTTTTTGCCAGGCTTGAAAGAGGAGTAACCAGTGGCTTGTTCGTACCATATCGCAGTGGATCTTCCTTCCGCTACTTTGGCTCTGTGGCGACTTTTAATAGTTGAGAATATTTTCTTCTTGATTTGCTCCTTTATCTGTGAGAAACTTGGAGGTATTCGAACCTGTACAACAGGTAGAGCAGTGGCAGTTTTTGCTAGTCAGTCTGCCTTTTCATTACCATCTATGCCAATGGACTTGGTATCCAATTTAGGGTGATTGACAGCCCTCGATTATGGTCATCTTTTCCTATATGTTGAATTTCTGTCAGGAGTTGTATACTATCTCTGTGCTGACTGGATAAAAATGCCTGGAGCGATGATTTAGAGTCTGTATGAATAATGACATCATGTAAATTATTCTCAATTGTATAGTTTATTGCCTCCTTCAGGGCATATAATTCTGTTTGCAAGGTTCAGCACCCACTATTCATGCTCCAGTAAGCTTCATGGTTGGTAGTGTAAACTACTGCCCCAGCAGAACCTTTTTCTTGATCAACTAATCTGTCTGTGAAGATGTGAGTCGTTGTGGGTCTAGAGATAGTTTCCATTTGTTGTTCTATTACTTCCTTGAGCCTCTGCGGGTCACATGCTGATTTTTTACATGGTAATCTTTCAATGATTATCTTTAGATTCGATTCTTCCCATGGAGGAGGCTGTCGAAAGTGTTGATATGGTCTATCTTCCCCTTTGTTTTTAATGGTCCATTTCACCCATTTTCTCGAAAATTTTGACCACATTATCCATCCATGAGTTTGTTCTATACTGTAGGTTTTTCTAAAAGGATCTCTTATGCTGTCTTTGATTGACAGTCTGGCGGTTGTTCCAGTAAGTTTTCCTGTTATGGTGGCTATCCTTTGTTTCATTCTGTTTTCTAATACTGGTAAATTTGTTTCCATTCTAAGGTTCTCTCTACGCGTCCATATAGGTGCTCTCAGCATTGTTCTCAGAGCATCATTTTGAGACACCTCCAGTTTCTCCCATTGGTTATCACTGAGGATGTAAGAGCAGGAGCAGCATAGTCGATGAGTAACCTAACTGCTTGATGTACCCTCTCTAAGATTGGTCACAGAGCGCAAAACTGAGTTTCTGGCTTTACAGCGTTGCCGAAGATATTCAATTTCTTGAGTGAATTTCAACTGGTTGTCTATTATGACTCCTAGGTATTGAAAAGAGGTAACCAACTCAATTTCTTGTCCTTGCGTTGCCAGTCTGATGTCTTGAGTTATCATTTTAACTTGTTTTATTGCTGTTTATTTTCACTGCTATGCGTTCCGCTTCCCTGCTGATAATATCTAGGCATTTTTGTGCATGATTCCTTACTCCTTTGCCATTGATGATGACCACAAAGTCGTCTGCATAGTTAAGAAGTTTGGCTTTTGGTAGCTTGAGCTTCATGAATTGTTCCATGAGACAGTTGAAGAGGAAGGGGCTCAGTATTCCTCCCTGCGGAGTTCCTTTTTCCAGCCTCTTTGTGGTCGATGTTTTTCCTTGGAATTTGACTTTAGCTTCTCGGTTAAGCAGGCTTCCTTTGGCAAAAGCAAGAGCCTGTCCTTTGATTTCCTTATCCACAAGGCGGCACAGTGTAGCTGGAGCACTGGCTAACTCGAAGACTTTTTCAAGGTCTAGAAAAATAAGGATTCCAGGTTTGTCATTGATTTTATCCAGGGGGAAGGTAAGGCATTCTGTGGTTCCAACATCTTTTCTGTAAGCAAACACATTTTTGGTGTAGTGGATTGCCTTTCCATTTAATTCGATTAAGGGCCATTCTTTCTGCAGTTTTTGCCAGACAGCTTGTTTTAATGTGATGGGTCTTGGATTTCCTGGGTCTTTAGGTTTTGGAATGGGAACTATAATCGCACTGTTCCAAGAGAGTGGTCGGGTTCTTGTCACCCATACTCTGTTGATGAGATTCAAGAAGGCTTCTTCACCCTTTTCTCCTAGCTTGGCTAGCATGTTGTAAGTGATTTTGCCCTCGCCTGGAGCTGTATTTTTAGTTTTCTTTGTAGCACTTCTGAGTTCTTTTAGATTGGACGGTTGGTTTAGTTCGTCAGGTAAGGCTAAAGCATCATCTATTTTTTTTTTCCATCTTGCTGCTTGAAATCTTTGTTGGGGAGTCAGAGTTGCTTGAGGAAGTTGAGTGGAACTGGATCTTGAAGCAAATAGATTTGCTAGCTTTTCTGCTTCTTGCTCTGGATGAATATGGTGCGGCGGAGCAGGAGGCGATTTTCCTTTGGCCTTGTTGACCTGCCTCCAGATGTCGCCCAAGGACGTATGCTGATTTAGCTTGGCACACCACTCGAGCCATTTTTCTTCTCTGATTTTTGCTGTTTCTTCGTGCACATGATCTCGGACAGCTCTTAGAAGTCCTAGATTAGCTTCGGTTCTATCTCCTCTGAAATTCTTTCGTGCACGATTTAGCTCTTTGATCCTATCACAGTAATACCAATGGTCCTTGTGTTGTTGGGTAATTGTTTTCCTCTTGGGGATGGCATGATTTGCTGCTCTATGTATTGCATTTACTAAATCTTTTTCCATTTCTTCGGTGTTGTCAGGAGGAGTGTAGTTTTGGTGCCAAGTTTCGAGAGATTCCTGAAACTTCGTTCAATCTGCCTTGATAAAGTCCCATCCGGGCTCGGGAGCTGGAGGTCTAGAAGGTAGAGCTATATTAATAACTGATTTTGTAGCAAAGTGGTCACTAGTCAGAACATGATCCACTGACCAATGACACAACTCATAAATAAAGACAAACGTGAGTTCCAGCTTAACCCCACCAGTGTGGGTTGGTTCCGTCGAATTAAGCAGACTTATTTCTGGCACTTCATCCAAAAGATGTTCAATATGTCTTCCGTTGGCGTCGGTTCTTGGTGAATCAAGTAGTAATTCACTATGAGCGTTGAAGTCGCCAGAGATGATAAAAGGTGTAGTGACTGCTATTTCAAAGATTGTTGAGAGATCCATGTCTTGTTCTCTCTGGCTCTTGTATATATTGAAGATGGACAGGGTTGAGTTCCTCATAGTGAGCTTAATTCCCATAATTTCGACGTTCTCGCCACAGTTGGGCAGGTCTGTGATTGCCGTGGCATTGATATGATTCCTTACTAGAATTGAAGTGCCTCTGGTGCCACCTTGTGCTATAGGGCAGTGGAGTCATTGATATCCTGGGATATTGATATATCTGCCAGTCCTGGTGAGTGTTTCTTGAAGTAGAACAATATCAATGCTATCCATGAGAAGAACTGCTCTGAGTGTTTGTGCTTTGCTTTTGAATCCTTGAATATTCAATTGTACAATTTTGAGATTGTCCATTTTTCCGTTATAGTGGAATCATTGAGTCCATGGTTTTTACAACTAGGTGAGTACATAGTCATTAGTCGTCAGTCGTGGTGATGGATTGTGCGTTGGGAAGCTTCAGTGTTTTCTGTTAATTTGGGAAGGTTGAACAGTCTACAAGCAGTGAAAAAAGTGTTTATAAGTGAATGAATAACTGGTAAACTGATAGAAACCATAAGAAAGTGAAGAAAGAAAGTTGAAATAGTGTATTTGGAATTAAGTGCTGTACACATTGTGGAGTAGACCAGTGGTGTGGCGAGTTGACCTCACACCGACCTCGACCTCACCTGCCCCTAGGGAGACCACACCTGGGAGAAGACATCTGGATACACTCACCTGTTGAGCCAGCAGACCGAGTAAGGTAATTGGGACCCCTGTTGGCTACGGTAGTTTATTGCAATGACAATATCTGGAAGGGCGACCAGGTGAAGCAGCTTCATGGAGGAAGAGGAGAGGTTTATAGAGAAAGTATTATTATTATTATTTATATTATAGAGAAAGTGATACGGAAATGTGTTGAGAGTGATTGAATGGAGGTTTTAATCCTTGGAATTAAAAGAGAGATATTTCAACAAATATAGGATGAGACTGAGAGTGACAAAAACAGATGCTCAAGAACTAAATTCAGGGGGAAATCAGGAAGATGAGGGAAGAATGGGAAACCATGTATACAATGCTTGACAAGGAGTTAGGAGCTGGAACCATTAATACGGATGGGGGGGAGTGGGGGAAATCGGCTTAGAGGTGGATGGATTAGTGACTATGAACATAAGAACAAAGGTAACTGCAGAAGTCCTATTGGCCCATACGAGGCAGCTCCTATTTATAACCACCCAATCCCACTCATATACCTGTCCAACTCGCGCTTGAAACAATCGAGGGACACCACCTCCAGCACGTTACGCGGTAATTGGTTCCAAAAATCAACAACCCTGTTACTGAACCAGTATTTACCCAAGTCTTTCCTAAATCTAAACTTATCCAATTTATACCAATTGTTTCGTGTTCTGTCTTGTGTTGATACTTTTAATACCCTATTAATATCCCCTTTTTTATGTCCATTCACCCACTTGTAAACCTCTATCATGTCACCCCTAACTCTTCGCCTTTCCAGTGAATGCAGCTTAAGCTTTGTTAATCTTTCTTCATATGAAAGATTTCTAATTTGGGGAATTACCTAAGTCATCCTACGCTAATGACTGCAACAAGACACCAGGTGTCTTGTTGCTAATGCTGCGATTAATAAATCCAAGTGTCCGATTTGCCTTAGTACGAACATTTATACATTGATCCTTTTGTTTTAAATTCTTACTAATCATAACTCCCAGATCCCTTTCGCAATCCGACTTCGCAATCTCAACACCATCTAGTTCGTATCTTGTAACTCATCATTACCTAACCTCAGAACTTTACATTTATCAGCATTAAACTGCATCTGCCAATCCTTTGACCATTTCAAAACCCTATCTAGATCAACTTGAAGTGATAGTGAGTCCTCCTCCGAATTAATTTCCCTACCGATTTTCGTATCATCGGCAAATTTGCAAATGTTGCTACTCAAACCTGAATCTAAATCATTTATATATATTATAAACAACAGAGGGCCCAGGACAGAGCCCTGAGGTACTCCACTAACAACATTATCCCACTCTGACTTAACCCCATTTATACTAACTCTCTGTTTCCTTTGGAATAGCCATGCCCTAACACCTTATCCCATAGGCGCTTTTCTTCTATCCTGTCTAAATTTGGTGTCCTTTATATAACTCCTATTGTAAGATTACATTTATAATCTATAACCGAGTATACATTTCATTTCTTCCATAAACGTTTTCCCAGTAATCTACGAAAGATATTGCATTTGATTTGCAATATATTTCCAGCCGGCAATTGACACCAACTGCCCTCGACAACCATTTATTTTCACTCTCGTTTTGGAAGAATGCCACATTCGATTGGCATTCCTCCCTTGCTCCTAATTCTATGGTTGTCTTAAAGCTCTGTATCAGTGACTTACTCCAAACTCGTCCTACATCATTTCCACCGGCACTGATACAAATAATGGGTTTGTTCCCGTTATCATTCATGTTGTTAACAATATCACCAATTCCAGCTCCCGGATAACAAACCCTTAACCTTTTTTCCCCTATCTCTGGCAGAAAAATTTCTATCCAGATACCTCACCTGGGAATTTCCACAACCAAAATTCCCTTTTAAAGTAATTTCGTACATTATCAAAAAAATAAATATGTTAAAGGAATGTATTAAATAAATAAATAATTCCAAAGAATACATACTTTTTAATTTAAAGCAGAAAACTACACACACACAAATCACAATAGCGTGAGGCATCAAATGAACAAATCTTGAATTTGTTTATTTGTTCACAGAAAACTAAATTTTCCGTTAATATTTAAAATAGGAGACTGGTGAAATATTTAACAGTATAGTGTTGGACATTCAATTCTTACTTGAACTGGTTGCTTAAATGAAGATAGTTTATACTCATTAGAAGTTCCAGCCTCTCCTGAAGCTCCAACCTTTCCTGAATCTCCTGCAACTGCCGAAGCTTCAGCCTTTCCAGCCTCTCCAGAAGCTTCAGCTTCTCCTGCAGCTCGAGACATTCCTCTAGCTCCAGTTTCTCTGGAATCTTTAGCCTCTCCTGAAGTTCCAGCCTCACTAGAAGTTCCAGATTCTCCTGAAGTTCCATCCTCTTCATCAGTTTCTGCCTCTCTTCTATCATATCTTGATTCACACGGCAAAGAACATTCTTGACAGACACATACTTTCGGAGGCAAATATCAGCCTTCCTCATCTTCCGAACTGTCAAAATCTTATTTACTGAGAGGCCGACCACGTTTAGTTGCTCCTTCAACCTCAGCTTCCTCCCGTCAGAATGAAGGAGTGGAAGCATTAATGTTGACGCCATGGTAATAACCGCTGAAATGATGTAACGAGGTTGATTGATGAAGATGGACCCTCCCAAGAGATTACACGGGAACGAATAGTAGTGTGAGGAGAATCATCTATCATGTTTAATATATAAGTGACTCAAGATTATCCAGGTGACATGCGAGGGCCAATTGTTGTGTTTTTAGATTTAGCAACTCAGAACAAAATGTCCATGTAGCACCGTTTATACGGAGCCCGTAATTGAGCTCGGGTTTTCGTGATAATCTTTTCACTGTCATATATGGGTCAAAGTTTAAAACGGAGGTTGGGGGGTTCCTCCATTTCTCCCGCTTCCTTTCCGTTTCTGTTTTAGCACACTGGTTGTTTTTACGTCAGTTACCTCTATTCATATGTACTTATCAACGTAAATTTATCCAATTTATATTCATTGTTGTGTTGATTCGTTCGTCGGCAGAGAATATAAATATTATGTAAAGCTCAAAGTATGCAAAGAAGAGATTTGTTAGCTATGGTCAAGCAAATGTAAAAAATAGTCAGAGTACCGGAGTCTAGGAGAGTTGGTACATAAGAACATAAGAATAAAGGTAACTGCAGAAGGCCTATTGGCCCATACGAGGCAGCTCCTATCTATAAACACCCAATCCCACTCATATACTTGTCCAATCCGCGCTTGAAACAATCGAGGGACCCCACCTCCACCACGTTACGCGGTAATTGGTTCCATAAATCAACAACCCTGTTACCGAACCAGTATTTACCCTAGTCTTTCCTAAATCTAAACTTATCCAATTTATACCCAATGTTTCGTGTTCTGTCTTGTGTTGATACTTTTGATACCCTATTAATATCTCCTTTGTTATGTCCATTCATCCACTTGTAAACCTCTATCATGTCACCCCTAACTCTTCGCCTTTCCAGTGAATGCAATTTAAGCTTTGTTAATCTTTCTTCATATGAAAGATTTCTAATTTGGGGAATTAACGATCAAAACTTCACTGCATAATCTAAATGGGGCCTAACCAGAGCAAGATATAGCTGCAAAACCACACCAGGTGTCTTGTTACTAATGCTTCAATTAACAAATCCTAGTGTCCTATTTGCCTTATTACGAACATTCATGCATTGATCCTTTTGTTTTAAATTCTTACTAATCATAACTCCCAGATCCCTTTCGCAATCCGACTTCGCAATATCAACACCATCTAGCTCATATCTTGTAACTCTATCATCATTACCTAGCCTCGAACTTTACATTTATCAGCATTAAACTGCATCTGCCAATCCTTTGACCATTTCAAAACCCTATTTATATCAACTTGAAGAGATAGTGAGTCTTCCGTATTAATTTCCTTACCGATTTTTGTATCATCGGCAAATTTGCAAACGTTGCTACTCAAACCTGAATCTAAATCATTTATATATATTATAAACAACAGAGGTCCCAGGACAGAGCCTTGAGGCACTCCACTAACAACATTTTTCCACTCTGACTTGACTCCATTTATACTAACTCTGTTTCTTTTGGTATAGCCATGCCCAAATCCAGCTTAATATAGCACTCCTAATACCATGAGCCTCTATGTTTTTAATCAGTCTTTCATGTGGTACTGTATCAAAAGTCAGGTGCAGTCACAGTGAGAGGTTGTGTTAGCTGGAGCTCCGATTGTTGTAACATTATTTGGTTGGAGCTCTGAGAGCAGAGATGGATTCCCTGCGGGAGGAGGTACGACGGCTGAGACTTCGGGAGGAAACGAAGGAGGAGACCAGTGTTGACGGGACCTCATCGTGGAGAGTCGTGAAGGACAGGGGTCTTAAGAAGACCTTGACAAGGCCACCTACAGACGCCCTAAGGACAGCAAATTTTTTTGCCGCGTTGGAGGACGAGTGCTGTGGTGAGCCTGCAGTTCAATCGGAATGGAAACCAGCGAGGAGCGGCGGAGGAAATGCCCCTTAGGCTGCTCAGAAAGTTAAGAAAGTACCGAAGCGAATTTTGGTTGTGGGAGATTCCCAGCTGAGGTATTTAGACAGATAGTTTTGTGCCAGAGATAGGGGGAACAGATTAAGGGTTTGCTATCCGGGAGCTGGTATTGGTGATATTGTGGAAACATGAATGATATTATGACAGGAAATGGGAACAAACCCATTATTTGTATTAGTGCAGGTGGTAATGATGTTGGGCGAGTTAGGAGTGAGGAACTAATACAGAGATTCAGGACAGCCATTTAATTAGTTAGGAGCAAGGGAGGAATCCCGATCACATGTGGCATTCTTCCAAGAAAGGGAGTGGGAAATAAATGGATGTCGAGGGCACTTGGTGTCAATTGCCGGCTGGAAAGATGACCCAAAGTGGATAACAAATAATTTAAAGAACCTTATAGGTAAAAAGAGAGAGTACAAAAGGATTAAGAATGGGGAAGCCAGTTTTGAACAGGAATTCATACAACTGGTTAGAAATGTTAAAAAAGAGATTAGGAAAGCAAAAAGAAACTGTGAAGTTCGCGTAGCAGAGCAAGCAAAGTCAAATCCTAAAGGGTTTTTTCAGTTAAACATAAGAACAAAGGTAACTGCAGAAGGTCTATTGGCCCATTCGAGGCAGCTCCTATTCTATAACCACCCAATCCCACTCATATACTTGTCCAACCCGTGCTTGAAACAATCGAGGGACCCCACCTCCACAATGTTACGCGGCAATTGGTTCCACAAATCAACAACCCTGTTACTGAACCAGTATTTACCCAAGTCTTTCCTAAATCTAAACTTATCCAATTTATATCCATTGTTTCGTGTTCTGTCCTGTGTTGATACTTTTAATACCCTATTAATATCCCCCCGGTTATGTCCATTCATCCACTTGTAAACCTCTATCATGTCACCCCTAACTCTTCGCCTTTCCAGTGAATGCAACTTAAGCTTTGTTAATCTTTCTTCATATGAAAGATTTCTAATTTGGGGAATTAACTTAGTCATCCTACGCTGGACACGTTCAAGTGAATTTATATCCATTCTATAATATGGCGACCAAAACTGAACTGCATAATCTAAATGGGGCCTAACTAGAGCAAGATATAGCTTGAGAACCACACCAGGTGTCTTGTTACTAACGCTGCGATTAATAAATCCAAGTGTCCGATTTGCCTTATTACGAACATTTATGCATTGATCCTTTTGTTTTAAATTCTTACTAATCATAACTCCCAGATCCCTTTCGCAATCCGACTTCGCAATCACAACACCATCTAGCTCGTATCTTGTAACTCTATCATCATTACCTAACCTCAGAACTTTACATTTATCAGCATTAACACTTTCGCGCTTTCGAGTAGAGATAACTCGTCACTGGTTTTTCTTACGATTCCGCATAACTGCCTACTTTTCTCGTCAATCGAAAAAATATTTGTATAAATTCCATTTTTTAACCGAAATGGATGGGGATACTCTCAGATTGTTCTCCATGAAATTCCCGTTCTCCCTCACCGAACACATGGCATCTCGGCCTACCCAGTCACGTGGTCGGCCCATTGTTTTGTTGACACGCCAAGTGCCCACACTGTGCTCCCCTCTCGCGGCAAACGTGACCCGTTTTACGCATTTATTTCCGTTCCGTTTCCGTTCTCGTGTACCTAAAACCCATTCAATACCTTCAACATGGATGCTGCACCAGGAACAAGCAGTGGAACGCAAAACAAAGGTAGGAAATCTAGGAAAGCAGAAGAGATCGCCAGGATTTTCGATCTGTATCGTGGGGTCAATCTCACTCCATCCAAGATTCCCGACGTTGTTGAAGCCTTTTCAGGGTCTTCTGATGATGATTTGGAGGCTGACGAACCGGAAAATGATGTTCTTTATGAGGTTTCCTCAAGTGATGAAGATATTTCGAGTGAGAGTGAGGATGAGAGTGATGAAGAAGCCCCAGCCCCGCCACGCGGTGACCGCACGTGTCCGGTACCAAAGAGGGCTAGGCTGGGTGATGAGTGGAATCGTAGCAATACTCCTCCCATCGTTGATAACTTTACTGCAACCCCTGGCCTAACAATTCCACTACCTGCTACTCCATTGCAGTTTTTACAATTATTTTTCACTAGAGCAGTGGTTGAATACTTAGAGTATGAAACAAATTTGCATGCCACACACGTCATACATCTCATGGCTGAGTCAGCAAGAAAAACGTGGAAACCAGTGTCGGTGAAAGAAATGGCCCGATATTTGGCCCTGTGCATACTGATGGGCATAGTGAAGATGCCTACAATGAGGATGTACTGGCAGACAAATCAGATGTGGCATTGTCGATTCTTCCACTTGTTTATGTCGTCTGCTCGGTTCCAACACATTTCTAAGTTCTTCCACATGTTTACACATGTGGCACACTTAGACTACAACGTGGCGCCCCCAAGGATCTGCAACAAGTTGTAAAGGGTAAAATGGCAACCGACACGACCGTATACATGCGTAAGGATAACACCTTTGTTATAGTTTGGAAGGACAAGCGCCCCGTCTCTGTCATCACCAATATCCACAATGCCGACACTACTCAAGCACAGCGCAGGAAACGCGTTCGTAAAGGTGACGGGAGAACTGGAGTAGAAATTGTGAAAATGAACAAACCCAAGGCCATAGTGGATTACAATAAGTTCATGAAAGGTGTTGATCATTTTGATCAAATGGTCAAATATTATGAGTTTGCAAGAAAAACCCACAAATGGACCAAGAAGATCACTTTCTATTTTCTGCAAATGGCCATGCACAATGCATACGCATTGTATAACCACTACTCAACAGATACAAAAAAACTAACACTATTAGAGTTTCACGCAGTAGGAATAAAAGCCTTATTGGCGTGGAACAGCAAGGAATGGCCAACAACAACAAGTATACCACATGTTCCCGACATAGATGCCAGCGCAGCTCCTCCTGCTGACGCGGCAGTTTCAACACCCGGGCCATCTGGTGCTAGGCGTCCTCTGTTCACCTCAACACCTAAAGCCCACTCATCAACCACAAATTCTGAAATGGACATTGAGGACATAGAACCACTTGATGTTTCTGATTTCATAAAAGATTCTACTACAAGTTTGGTGGTTCCTGTAGAAGACAATATTCTTCCAGTGAATCCAAAAAATACAAGAATTATAGATTCAGAACAACGTCTCAACTACAAGTTGACGCATGAACTCGTGCACTTGGCTAAAAAAAAAAGATGCCGTGTTTGTTACAAGTCTGGCAAAAGGAGGGACGTGATATATGGATGTAAAACTTGTGATGTGGCACTGTGCGCTGCGCCTTGCTACACAAGGTACCACCGAAGAAAGATATTTTGGGTGGAGAAAAAATAACCACCGGCAACAGCTTCACTCCACCTAAGAAACATCAGATGAGCAACTTCAGGATCAGAAGCCTGAAGATGGTGGAGTGAAGAAAAAATGCTCAACTGTTGATCTTCAATCAACATAGACAGGGTAAGTACACCTATTTGGAATTTTTTATCATCTATAAGAAGTTGTATTATATACGTTTTGTAGATAATTTATTTGCGAATTTTTTGGTACCAGAATGAATATTATATCACATAAACTTCTATGAGTAAAAAAAAAAAAACACAAAGTATGTTTGGGGGTGTGGAGGGTGTGGCTCTGGGTGTGGCGGTCGTGTGGCAGTGGGTTCCCTTTAGCCGTTGATATATCCAACACGTGGGAAATATTTGTATGTGTTATGTATATGTCTGTGTAGGGAATTTTACTGCGATCACTGTCATACAAATTATAAAATGTTTCAACAAGTATAAACATGAGAAACATCAAACGAACGAAAACAATGCGTTCGTTTCTGCCGTGAACGCATACTGAGCGACGTGGTTCTATATTTGGCGCTTCTCTTACACATGCTTTGTACAAATGTTATACATTTCATCTTATAGAAAATTTTATTGCGAACACATTGGTATAAAAAAGAAATACGTACATAGAAAAGTAGGGTCAGGAAACGTATAAATGTATAAACTTTCCAAGCATGATTTCCCCCCTGTGTTTTCGCCAGTGCGCTCGCGGCTAACTACTCTCCACTTCCCACACTCTTGCGGGTGGGCAATTACCTATATTAAACATTCATATGCATATGTCCGTGTAGAGAATTTTATTGCGATTCCAATGATACCAAAATTAGCGATATAGGACAACTGTAGGCTTCGCACCCATTAAGAGAGTGGAAACATTTTGTTGCTGTTTGGCGCTCTCGGCGAGTGATCTGCATAGTTTTTTATTTGGTGTTGATACTCCTTATGCTTGGGCGGCATTTTATAGGTATGCTCTTATAGACAATTTCATTGCGAACACAGTGATACCAAATTTAAATACGTGCGCCTTCAATTATTGTCAGGACAGTCAAAAGTGTGTACACTTTTTCGGTCTTACGCGTAGGGGCGCGAAGTGCCGAAAGCATCTAGGGTATTGATTTTTTTTGAGCGCCGAGAGCGCGAAAGTGTTAAACTGCATCTGCCAATCCTTTGACATAAGAACATAAGAACATAAGAACAAAGGTAACTGCAGAAGGCCTATTGGCCCATACGAGGCAGCTCCTATTCTATAACCACCCAATCCCACTCATATACTTGTCCAACCCGTGCTTGAAACAATCGAGGGACCCCACCTCCACAATGTTACGCGGCAATTGGTTCCACAAATCAACAACCCTGTTACTGAACCAGTATTTACCCAAGTCTTTCCTAAATCTAAACTTATCCAATTTATATCCATTGTTTCGTGTTCTGTCCTGTGTTGATACTTTTAATACCCTATTAATATCCCCCCGGTTATGTCCATTCATCCACTTGTAAACCTCTATCATGTCACCCCTAACTCTTCGCCTTTCCAGTGAATGCAACTTAAGCTTTGTTAATCTTTCTTCATATGAAAGATTTCTAATTTGGGGAATTAACTTAGTCATCCTACGCTGGACACGTTCAAGTGAATTTATATCCATTCTATAATATGGCGACCAAAACTGAACTGCATAATCTAAATGGGGCCTAACTAGAGCAAGATATAGCTTGAGAACCACACCAGGTGTCTTGTTACTAACGCTGCGATTAATAAATCCAAGTGTCCGATTTGCCTTATTACGAACATTTATGCATTGATCCTTTTGTTTTAAATTCTTACTAATCATAACTCCCAGATCCCTTTCGCAATCCGACTTCGCAATCACAACACCATCTAGCTCGTATCTTGTAACTCTATCATCATTACCTAACCTCAGAACTTTACATTTATCAGCATTAAACTGCATCTGCCAATCCTTTGACCATTTCAAAACCCTATCTAGATCAACTTGAAGTGATAGTGAGTCCTCCTCCGAATTAATTTCCCTACCGATTTTCGTATCATCGGCAAATTTGCAAATGTTGCTACTCAAACCTGAATCTAAATCATTTATATATATTATAAACAACAGAGGTCCCAGGACAGAGCCTTGAGGCACTCCACTTACAACATTTTCCCACTCTGACTTGATTCCATTTATACTAACTCTCTGTTTCCTTTGGTATAGCCATGCCCTAATCCAGCTTAATATAGCACCCCCAATACCATGAGACTCTATTTTTTTAATCAGTCTTTCATGTGGCACTGTATCAAAAGCTTTGCTAAAGTCAAGGTATACAACATCGCAATCCTTACCACTATCAACTGCCTCAACAATGCTAGAATAAAAAGATAACAAATTTGTTAAACATGAACGGCCATTTATAAAACCATGTTGCGACTCAATTATTAATTTATGTTTTTCAAGATGAAGACGAATTTTATTTGCTATTATAGATTCGAGTAACTTTCCCACAATAGACGTTAGGCTAATTGGTCGATAGTTAGACGCAAGTGATCTATCTCCTTTCTTAAAAACTGGTATCACATTAGCAACTTTCCAAAACTCTGGCACTCTGCCTGACTCTATTGATTTATTAAATATGGTTGACAGTGGGTCACAAAGCTCCTCTTTGCATTCTTTAAGCACCCTAGCAAACACTTCATCCGGCCCTGGGGATTTGTTTGGTTTGAGTTTTACTATTTGTTTAAGAACATCCTCCCTGGTAACTGCTAAACTCGTCAACCTGTCCTCGTCCCCACCCACATAGACTTGTTCGGCTGAAGGCATATTGTTAAGTTCCTCTTTAGTAAATACAGATACAAAATATTGTATCTGTATTTACAATATTGTATATTGTGAAAAACATAAATTAATAATTGAGTCGCAACATGGTTTTATAAATGGCCGTTCATGTTTAACAAATTTGTTATCTTTTTATTCTAGCATTGTTGAGGCAGTTGATAGTGGTAAGGATTGCGATGTTGTATACCTTGACTTTAGCAAAGCTTTTGATACAGTGCCACATGAAAGACTGATTAAAAAAATAGAGTCTCATGGTATTGGGGGTGCTATATTAAGCTGGATTAGGGCATGGCTATACCAAAGGAAACAGAGAGTTAGTATAAATGGAATCAAGTCAGAGTGGGAAAATGTTGTAAGTGGAGTGCCTCAAGGCTCTGTCCTGGGACCTCTGTTGTTTATAATATATATAAATGATTTAGATTCAGGTTTGAGTAGCAACATTTGCAAATTTGCCGATGATACGAAAATCGGTAGGGAAATTAATTCGGAGGAGGACTCACTATCACTTCAAGTTGATCTAGATAGGGTTTTGAAATGGTCAAAGGATTGGCAGATGCAGTTTAATGCTGATAAATGTAAAGTTCTGAGGTTAGGTAATGATGATAGAGTTACAAGATACGAGCTAGATGGTGTTGTGATTGCGAAGTCGGATTGCGAAAGGGATCTGGGAGTTATGATTAGTAAGAATTTAAAACAAAAGGATCAATGCATAAATGTTCGTAATAAGGCAAATCGGACACTTGGATTTATTAATCGCAGCGTTAGTAACAAGACACCTGGTGTGGTTCTCAAGCTATATCTTGCTCTAGTTAGGCCCCATTTAGATTATGCAGTTCAGTTTTGGTCGCCATATTATAGAATGGATATAAATTCACTTGAACGTGTCCAGCGTAGGATGACTAAGTTAATTCCCCAAATTAGAAATCTTTCATATGAAGAAAGATTAACAAAGCTTAAGTTGCATTCACTGGAAAGGCGAAGAGTTAGGGGTGACATGATAGAGGTTTACAAGTGGATGAATGGACATAACCGGGGGGATATTAATAGGGTATTAAAAGTATCAACACAGGACAGAACACGAAACAATGGATATAAATTGGATAAGTTTAGATTTAGGAAAGACTTGGGTAAATACTGGTTCAGTAACAGGGTTGTTGATTTGTGGAACCAATTGCCGCGTAACATTGTGGAGGTGGGGTCCCTCGATTGTTTCAAGCACGGGTTGGACAAGTATATGAGTGGGATTGGGTGGTTATAGAATAGGAGCTGCCTCGTATGGGCCAATAGGCCTTCTGCAGTTACCTTTGTTCTTATGTTCTTATGTTCTTATATTTATTAAAAATACTACTCATCTCTTCATCACTATCTGTTATTTGACCTGTCTCAGTTTTTAATGGACCTATCCTTTCCCTAGTCTTAGTACGATATAACTGAAAAAACCCTTTAGGATTTGTCTTTGCTTGCCCTGCTATGCGAACTTCATAGTTTCTTTTTGCTTTCCTTATCTCTTTTTTAACATTTCTAACCAGTTGTACGAATTCCTGTTCTAAAGTGACCTCCCCATTTTTAATCCTTTTGTACCAAGCTCTCCTTTTACCTATAAGGTTCTTCAAATTCTTTGTTATCCACTTTGGGTCATTAGTATACGATCTATTCAATTTGTATGGTATACTACGTTCCTGTGCTTTGTTTAGAATATTCTTAAATAAGTTATATATTGAATCCACATCGAAATCCCCATTTAAGTCACCTATCGCTGGGTTCATGTCTCGCTCCAAGACCGGCCCACACCCCATACCCAAGCCTTTCCAATCAATTTGACCCAAAAAATTTCTTAGGCTATTAAAATCAACATAAGAACATAAGAACAAAGGTAACTGCAGAAGGCCTATTGGCCCATACGAGGCAGCTCCTATTCTATAACCACCCAATCCCACTCATATACTTGTCCAACCCGTGCTTGAAACAATCGAGGGACCCCACCTCCACAATGTTACGCGGCAATTGGTTCCACAAATCAACAACCCTGTTACTGAACCAGTATTTACCCAAGTCTTTCCTAAATCTAAACTTATCCAATTTATATCCATTGTTTCGTGTTCTGTCCTGTGTTGATACTTTTAATACCCTATTAATATCCCCCCGGTTATGTCCATTCATCCACTTGTAAACCTCTATCATGTCACCCCTAACTCTTCGCCTTTCCAGTGAATGCAACTTAAGCTTTGTTAATCTTTCTTCATATGAAAGATTTCTAATTTGGGGAATTAACTTAGTCATCCTACGCTGGACACGTTCAAGTGAATTTATATCCATTCTATAATATGGCGACCAAAACTGAACTGCATAATCTAAATGGGGCCTAACTAGAGCAAGATATAGCTTGAGAACCACACCAGGTGTCTTGTTACTAACGCTGCGATTAATAAATCCAAGTGTCCGATTTGCCTTATTACGAACATTTATGCATTGATCCTTTTGTTTTAAATTCTTACTAATCATAACTCCCAGATCCCTTTCGCAATCCGACTTCGCAATCACAACACCATCTAGCTCGTATCTTGTAACTCTATCATCATTACCTAACCTCAGAACTTTACATTTATCAGCATTAAACTGCATCTGCCAATCCTTTGACCATTTCAAAACCCTATCTAGATCAACTTGAAGTGATAGTGAGTCCTCCTCCGAATTAATTTCCCTACCGATTTTCGTATCATCGGCAAATTTGCAAATGTTGCTACTCAAACCTGAATCTAAATCATTTATATATATTATAAACAACAGAGGTCCCAGGACAGAGCCTTGAGGCACTCCACTTACAACATTTTCCCACTCTGACTTGATTCCATTTATACTAACTCTCTGTTTCCTTTGGTATAGCCATGCCCTAATCCAGCTTAATATAGCACCCCCAATACCATGAGACTCTATTTTTTTAATCAGTCTTTCATGTGGCACTGTATCAAAAGCTTTGCTAAAGTCAAGGTATACAACATCGCAATCCTTACCACTATCAACTGCCTCAACAATGCTAGAATAAAAAGATAACAAATTTGTTAAACATGAACGGCCATTTATAAAACCATGTTGCGACTCAATTATTAATTTATGTTTTTCAAGATGAAGACGAATTTTATTTGCTATTATAGATTCGAGTAACTTTCCCACAATAGACGTTAGGCTAATTGGTCGATAGTTAGACGCAAGTGATCTATCTCCTTTCTTAAAAACTGGTATCACATTAGCAACTTTCCAAAACTCTGGCACTCTGCCTGACTCTATTGATTTATTAAATATGGTTGACAGTGGGTCACAAAGCTCCTCTTTGCATTCTTTAAGCACCCTAGCAAACACTTCATCCGGCCCTGGGGATTTGTTTGGTTTGAGTTTTACTATTTGTTTAAGAACATCCTCCCTGGTAACTGCTAAACTCGTCAACCTGTCCTCGTCCCCACCCACATAGACTTGTTCGGCTGAAGGCATATTGTTAAGTTCCTCTTTAGTAAATACAGATACAAAATATTTATTAAAAATACTACTCATCTCTTCATCACTATCTGTTATTTGACCTGTCTCAGTTTTTAATGGACCTATCCTTTCCCTAGTCTTAGTACGATATAACTGAAAAAACCCTTTAGGATTTGTCTTTGCTTGCCCTGCTATGCGAACTTCATAGTTTCTTTTTGCTTTCCTTATCTCTTTTTTAACATTTCTAACCAGTTGTACGAATTCCTGTTCTAAAGTGACCTCCCCATTTTTAATCCTTTTGTACCAAGCTCTCTTTTTACCTATAAGGTTCTTCAAATTCTTTGTTATCCACTTTGGGTCATTAGTATACGATCTATTCAATTTGTATGGTATACTACGTTCCTGTGCTTTGTTTAGAATATTCTTAAATAAGTTATATATTGAATCCACATCGAAATCCCCATTTAAGTCACCTATCGCTGGGTTCATGTCTCGCTCCAAGACCGGCCCACACCCCATACCCAAGCCTTTCCAATCAATTTGACCCAAAAAATTTCTTAGGCTATTAAAATCAGCTTTTCGAAAATCTGGCACTTTAACAGAATTTTCTCCTACTGGTCTATTCCATTCTATGCTAAATCTGATTTCTTTGTGATCACTGCTCCCTAGCTCACTCCCTATTTCGATGTCATTAATTTGCGTTTCCCTGTTAGTTAACACTAAATCTAAAATATTATTTTCCCGTGTTGGTTCCTTAATGTGTTGCGTAAGAAAGCAATCGTCAATTAATTCTAGAAAATCTTCTGCTTCACTATTCCCTGTTTTGTTCAACCAGTTTATTCCGCTAAAATTAAAGTCACCCATGACATAAATACTGTTAGATCTAGATGCTCTAGATATTTCATCCCATAGATGCTTTGCTTCCATTCTGTCTAAATTTGGTGGCCTATATATTACTCCTATTATAATATTATTAGCTTTTTCGTTTAATTCAATCCAAATAGTTTCTGTGTGTGGCTCTGTTTTGATTCCCTCTTTGAGACTACATTTCAAATTGTCCCTAACATATATGGCTACTCCACCTCCTCGTCTAATATATCTATCTGTGTGAAATAGTTTAAATCCATATATTTGATATTCAGCTAATAGTTCTCTATTTTCTACATTCATCCACGTTTCGGTAAGTGCAATAATATCTATTTTTTCTGTGCAGACAAGAGCATTTAATTCGTTAATTTTATTTCTTAGACTTCTACTGTTAGTGTAATATACCCTAAGTGAATTGTTATTTTGCGGACCTTCTCTTTCCCTGATCGTTTTGCCAATTCCTTTCTCCCACAAACACATACTTTTATTACCTCCTTCCTCCAAATCAATTCCCATACCTCTATCTACTAACAGTTTAAACCCAAACAAACACCTCTAACCACTTCTTCTAGCGAGTTCGCAACAGCAACAACCCCAGCTCTCGATAGATGCACCCCATCACGAGCATACATTTCATTTCTTCCATAGAAGTGTTCCCAGTTGTCTATGAAAGATATTGCATTTGATTTGCAATATCTTTCCAGCCGGCAATTGACACCAAGTGCCCTCGATATCCATTCATTTCCCACTCCCTTTCTTGGAAGAATGCCACATATGATCGGGATTCCTCCCTTGCTCCTAACTAACTCTATGGCTGTTTTATACCTCTGAATCAGTTCCTCACTCCTGACTCGACCAACATCATTTCCTCCCACGCTAATGCAAATAATGGGATTGTTCCCATTACCAGCCATAATATCATTCATGTTGTTTATAATATCACCAATGCCAGCTCCGGGATAGCAAACCCTTAACCTGTTGTTTATAATATATATATAAGGGACCTCTGTTGTTTATAATATATATAAATGATTTAGATTCAGGTTTGAGTAGCAACATTTGCAAATTTGCCGATGATACGAAAATCGGTAGGGAAATTAATTCGGAGGAGGACTCACTATCACTTCAAGTTGATCTAGATAGGGTTTTGAAATGGTCAAAGGATTGGCAGATGCAGTTTAATGCTGATAAATGTAAAGTTCTGAGGTTAGGTAATGATGATAGAGTTACAAGATACGAGCTAGATGGTGTTGTGATTGCGAAGTCGGATTGCGAAAGGGATCTGGGAGTTATGATTAGTAAGAATTTAAAACAAAAGGATCAATGCATAAATGTTCGTAATAAGGCAAATCGGACACTTGGATTTATTAATCGCAGCGTTAGTAACAAGACACCTGGTGTGGTTCTCAAGCTATATCTTGCTCTAGTTAGGCCCCATTTAGATTATGCAGTTCAGTTTTGGTCGCCATATTATAGAATGGATATAAATTCACTTGAACGTGTCCAGCGTAGGATGACTAAGTTAATTCCCCAAATTAGAAATCTTTCATATGAAGAAAGATTAACAAAGCTTAAGTTGCATTCACTGGAAAGGCGAAGAGTTAGGGGTGACATGATAGAGGTTTACAAGTGGATGAATGGACATAACCGGGGGGATATTAATAGGGTATTAAAAGTATCAACACAGGACAGAACACGAAACAATGGATATAAATTGGATAAGTTTAGATTTAGGAAAGACTTGGGTAAATACTGGTTCAGTAACAGGGTTGTTGATTTGTGGAACCAATTGCCGCGTAACATTGTGGAGGTGGGGTCCCTCGATTGTTTCAAGCACGGGTTGGACAAGTATATGAGTGGGATTGGGTGGTTATAGAATAGGAGCTGCCTCGTATGGGCCAATAGGCCTTCTGCAGTTACCTTTGTTCTTATGTTCTTATGTTCCCCCTATCTCTAGCACAAAACGTTCTATCCAAATACCTTATCTGGGAATCTCCCACAACTAATGTTTGCTTAGGTACTTCCTTTACTTTCTGAGGGGCCTGAGCTTCCTTTCTCTTCGTTGCTTTCCCTTTTGCGCGATCCACAGTCTCTCCACAGCACTCGTCCTCCAAAACGTCAAATGAATTTGAAGTTGCTATGGCGTTTGAAGGCGGCTTTATCAAAGTCTTCTTAAGGCCCCTGTCTTTCGCAACTCTCCAAGACGAGGTCCCTTTACTGCTGGTCTCCTCCTTCGTTACTTCTCATTGTTTTTTAAGCTGACGCACCTCCTCCCGCAGAGAGTCCAACTCTGTCCTCAGGGCTCCCACTAGAGTCACCAGGTCCTTCACTACAACTTCCATATTGCTATGATAATATAACAACACTCAGGAGCTCCGGTTAACACAACCTCTCACTGTGACTTCACCTGACCGACTGACCAATCAGCTTTTCGAAAATCTGGCACTTTAACAGAATTTTCTCCTACTGGTCTATTCCATTCTATGCTAAATCTGATTTCTTTGTGATCACTGCTCCCTAGCTCACTCCCTATTTCGATGTCATTAATTTGCGTTTCCCTTTCGCAATCCGACTTCGCAATCTCAACACCATCTAGCTCGTATCTTGTAACTCTATCATCATTACCTAAACTCAGAACTTTACATTTATCAGCATTAAACTGCATCTGCCAATCCTTTGACCATTTCAAAACCCTATCTAGATCAACTTGAAGTGATAGTGAGTCCTCCTCCGAATTAATGTCCCTACCGATTTTCGTATCATCGGCAAATTTGCAAATGTCGCTACTCAAACCTGAATCTAAATCATTTATATATATTATAAACAACAGAGGTCCAAGGACAGAGCCTTGAGGCACTCCACTTACAACATTTTCCCACTCTGACTTGACTCCACTTATACTAACTCTCTGTTTCCTTTGGTATAGCCATGCCCTAATCCAGTTTAATATAGCACCCCCAATACCATGAGCCTCTATCTTTTTAATCAGTCTTTCATGTGGCACTGTATCAAAAGCTTTGCTAAAGTCAAGGTACACAACATCACAATCCTTACCACTATCAACTGCCTCAACTATGCTAGAATAAAAAGATAACAAATTTGTTAAACATGAACGGCCATTTATAAAACCATGTTGCGACTAAATTATTAATTTATGTTTTTCAAGATGAAGACGAATTTTATTTGCTATTATAGATTCGAGTAACTTTCCCACAATAGACGTTAGGCTAATTGGTCTATAGTTTGACGCAAGAGATCTATCTCCTTTCTTAAAAATTCGTATCACATTAGCAACTTTCCATAACTCTGGCACTCTGCCAAACTCTATTGATTTATTAAATATGGTAGACAGTGGGTCGCAAAGCTCCTCTTTGCATTCTTTAAGCACCCTGGCCCTGAGGATTTGGTCACTTCATCCGGCCCTGAGGATTTGTTTGGTTTGAGTTTTACTATTTGTTCAAAAACATCCTTCATGGTAACTGTCAAACTATTCAATCTGTCCTCGTCCCCACCCACATAGACTTGTTCGGCTGAAGGCATATTGTTAAGTTCCTCTTTAGTAAATACAGATACAAAATATTTATTAAAAATACTACTTTCTTAAGTAATAAGAACATAAGAACAAAGGCAACTGCAGAAGGCCTATTGGCCTATACGAGGCAGCTCCTATTTATAATCACCCAATCCCACTCATATACATGTCCAACCCATCCTTGAAACAATCGAGGGACCCCACCTCCACAATGTTACGCGGCAATTGGTTCCACAAATCAACAACCCTGTTACTGAACCAGTATTTACCCAAGTCTTTCCTAAATGTAAACTTATCCAATTTATACCCATTGTTTCGTGTTCTGTCTTGTGTTGATACTTTTAATACCCTATTAATATCCCCTTTGTTATGTCCATTCACCCACTTGTAAACCTCTATCATGTCACCCCTAACTCTTCGCCTTTCCAGTGAATGCAACTTAAGCTTTGTTAATCCTTCTTCATATGAAAGATTTCTAATTTGGGGAATTAACTTAGTCATCCTACGATGGACACGTTCAAGTGAATTTATATCCATTCTATGATATGGCGACCAAAACTGAACTGCAAAATCTAAATGGGGCCTAACTAGAGCAAGATATAGCTTGAGAACCACACCAGGTGTCTTGTTACTAACGCTGCAATTAATAAATCCAAGTGTCTGATTTGCCTTATTACGAACATTTATGCATTGATCCTTTTGTTTTAAATTCTTACTAATCATAACTCCCAGATCCCTTTCGCAATCCGACTTCGCAATCTCAACACCATCTAGCTCGTATCTTGTAACTCTATCATCATTACCTAACCTCAGAACTTTACATTTATCAGCATTAAACTGCATCTGCCAATCCTTTGACCATTTCAAAACCCTATCTAGATCAACTTGAAGTGATAGTGAGTCCTCCTCCGAATTAATTTCCCTACCGATTTTCGTATCATCGGCAAATTTGCAAATGTCGCTACTCAAACCTGAATCTAAATCATTTATATATATTATAAACAACAGAGGTCCAAGGACAGAGCCTTGAGGCACTCCACTTACAACATTTTCCCACTCTGACTTGACTCCATTTATACTAACTCTCTGTTTCCTTTGGTATAGCCATGCCCTAATCCAGCTTAATATAGCACCCCCAATACCATGAGCCTCTATCTTTTTAATCAGTCTTTCATGTGGCACTGTATCAAAAGCTTTGCTAAAGTCAAGGTACACAACATCACAATCCTTACCACTATCAACTGCCTCAACTATGCTAGAATAAAAAGATAACAAATTTGTTAAACATGAACAGCCATTTATAAAACCATGTTCCGACTCAATTATTAATTTATGTTTTTCAAGATGAAGACAAATTTTATTTGCTATTATAGATTCGAGTAACTTTCCCACAATAGACGTTAGGCTAATTGGTCGATAGTTAGACGCAAGTGATCTATCTCCTTTCTTAAAAACTGGTATCACATTAGCAACTTTCCAAAACTCTGGCACTCTGCCTGACTCTATTGATTTATTAAATATGGTTGACAGTGGGTCACAAAGCTCCTCTTTGCATTCTTTAAGCACCCTGGCAAACACTTCATCCGGCCCTGGGGATTTGTTTGGTTTGAGTTTTACTATTTGTTTAAGAACATCCTCCCTGGTAACTGCTAAACTCGTCAACCTGTTCTCGTCCCCACCCACATAGACTTGTTCGGCTGAAGGCATATTGTTAAGTTCCTCTTTAGTAAATACAGATACAAAATATTTATTAAAAATACTACTCATCTCTTCATCACTATCTGTTATTTGACCTGTCTCAGTTTTTAATGGACCTATCCTTTCCCTAGTCTTAGTACGATATAACTGAAAAAACCCTTTAGGATTTGTCTTTGCTTGCCCTGCTATACGAACTTCATAGTTTCTTTTTGCTTTCCTTATCTCTTTTTTAACATTTCTAACCAGTTGTACGAATTCCTGTTCTAAAGTGACCTCCCCATTTTTAATCCTTTTGTACCAAGCTCTCTTTTTACCTATAAGGTTCTTCAAATTCTTTGTTATCCACTTTGGGTCATTAGTATTCGATCTATTCAATTTGTATGGTATACTACGTTCCTGTGCTTTGTTTATAATACTACTTAATAATTGTATCTCCAGCATTGTTTTATATTAGAGCAATTTTCTGAAGTTGTTCCTCCAAGTTCCCTTGTCTACCCTTACTGTCTTGTTCTCATTTGTTGCCTGCTCCTCCCATAGTCACTAATCCATCCACCACTAAGCCGATTCCCCCCACCCCCATCCGTATTAATGGTATCAGCTCCTAACTCCTTGTCAAACATTGTATACATGGCTTCCCATTCTCCCCTCATCTTCCTGATTTTCCCCTGAATTTAGTTCTTGAGCACTTGTTTTTGTCACTCTCAGTCTCATCCTATATTTGTTGAAATATATCTCTTTTAATTCCAAGGATCAAAACCTCCATTCAATCACTCCTCCTCTCAACACATTTCCGTATCACTTTCTCTATAATATAAATAATAATAATAATAATACTTTCTCTATAAACCTCTTCTCTTCCTCCATGAAGCTGCTTCACCTGGTCGCCCTTCCAGATATTGTCATTGCAATAAACTACCTTAGCCAACAAGGGTCCCAATTACCTTACTCGGTCTGCTGGCTCAACAGGTGAGTGTATCCAGATGTCTTCTCCCAGGTGTGGTCTCCCTAGGGGCAGGTGAGGTCGAGGTCGGTGTGAGGTCAACTCGCCACACCACTGGTCTACTCCACAATGTGTACAGCACTTAATTCCAAATACACTATTTCAACTTTCTTTCTTCACTTTCTTATGTTTTCTGTCAGTTTACCAGTTATTCATTCACTTATAAACACTTTTTTCACTGCTTGTAGACTGTTCAACCTTCCCAAATTAATAGAAAACACTGAAGCTTCCCAACGCACAATCCATCACCACGACTGACGACTAATGACTATGTACTCACCTAGCTGTACTCACCTAGTTGTGCTTGCGTGGGTTGAGCTCTGGCTCTATGGTCCCGCCTCTCAACTGTCAATCAACTGATGTAAAGGTTCCTGAACCTATTTTGCTCCATCATATCTACACTTTAAACTGTGTATGGAGTCAGCCTCCACCACATCATTTTCTAATGCATTCCATCTGTTAATCACTCTGACATAAAAAACGTTCTTTCTAATATCTCTGTGGCTCATTTGGGCACTCAGTTTCCACCTGTGTCCCCTAGTGCGTGTGACACTTTTGTTAAATAACTTGTCTTCATCTACCCAATCAATTCCTTTGATAATCTTGTATGTGGTGATCATGCTTCCCCCCCCCCCAACTCTTCTGTCTTCCAGCGGCGTAAGACTTAATTCCCGTAGTCTTTCCTCGTAGCTCATACCCTTCAGTTCGAGTACTAGTCTGGTGGCAAACCTTTGAACTTTTTCTAGTTTAGTTTTATGCTTGACAAGATATGGTCTCCATGCTGGAGCCGCATACTCTAAGATTGGTCTTATGTATGTGGTATACAAGGTGCTGAATGATTCCTTACACAGGTTTCTAAAGGCTGTTCTGATGTTCACCAACCTGGCATTTGCTTCTGACTCCACTGCTTGATATGGGCTTCGGTGTACGAGTATGGCGTGATATCAACCCCCAAGTCTTTTTCTCTGACTCTAGAAGCATTTCATCTCCCAAATAATACCTGGTATCTGACCTCCTACTCCTGCCTACACCTATCTTCATTACATTACATTTGCTCGGGTAAACTCTAAAAACAATTTGTTGGACAATTCTATCAGTCTGTCCAGGTCTTCTTGAAGCCTCATGTTGTCCTAATCCTTTTCATAATTTTGGCATCATAAGCAAACATTGAGGGGAATGATTCTATACCCTCTGGAAGATCATTTACGTATTTCAGAAACTGGATAGGTCCGAGTAGAGAACCTTGTGGGACTCTGCTTGTGACTTCACACCAATCTAAGGTCTCACCCCTCACTGTAACTATCTGTTTCCTATTGCTTAGGTACTCTTTTAACAGGGATCATTACAAATACTATGTGGGTGGGGACGTCCCCACCCACATAGAACAAGTCTATGTGGGTGGGGACGAGGACAGGTTGACGAGTTTAGCAGTTACCAGGGAGGATGTTCTTAAACAAATAGTAAAACTCAAACCAAACAAATCCCCAGGGCCGGATGAAGTGTTTGCTAGGGTGCTTAAAGAATGCAAAGAGGAGCTTTGTGACCCACTGTCAACCATATTTAATAAATCAATAGAGTCAGGCAGAGTGCCAGAGTTTTGGAAAGTTGCTAATGTGATACCAGTTTTTAAGAAAGGAGATAGATCACTTGCGTCTAACTATCGACCAATTAGCCTAACGTCTATTGTGGGAAAGTTACTCGAATCTATAATAGCAAATAAAATTCGTCTTCATCTTGAAAAACATAAATTAATAATTGAGTCGCAACATGGTTTTATAAATGGCCGTTCATGTTTAACAAATTTGTTATCTTTTTATTCTAGCATTGTTGAGGCAGTTGATAGTGGTAAGGATTGCGATGTTGTATACCTTGACTTTAGCAAAGCTTTTGATACAGTGCCACATGAAAGACTGATTAAAAAAATAGAGTCTCATGGTATTGGGGGTGCTATATTAAGCTGGATTAGGGCATGGCTATACCAAAGGAAACAGAGAGTTAGTATAAATGGAATCAAGTCAGAGTGGGAAAATGTTGTAAGTGGAGTGCCTCAAGGCTCTGTCCTGGGACCTCTGTTGTTTATAATATATATAAATGATTTAGATTCAGGTTTGAGTAGCAACATTTGCAAATTTGCCGATGATACGAAAATCGGTAGGGAAATTAATTCGGAGGAGGACTCACTATCACTTCAAGTTGATCTAGATAGGGTTTTGAAATGGTCAAAGGATTGGCAGATGCAGTTTAATGCTGATAAATGTAAAGTTCTGAGGTTAGGTAATGATGATAGAGTTACAAGATACGAGCTAGATGGTGTTGTGATTGCGAAGTCGGATTGCGAAAGGGATCTGGGAGTTATGATTAGTAAGAATTTAAAACAAAAGGATCAATGCATAAATGTTCGTAATAAGGCAAATCGGACACTTGGATTTATTAATCGCAGCGTTAGTAACAAGACACCTGGTGTGGTTCTCAAGCTATATCTTGCTCTAGTTAGGCCCCATTTAGATTATGCAGTTCAGTTTTGGTCGCCATATTATAGAATGGATATAAATTCACTTGAACGTGTCCAGCGTAGGATGACTAAGTTAATTCCCCAAATTAGAAATCTTTCATATGAAGAAAGATTAACAAAGCTTAAGTTGCATTCACTGGAAAGGCGAAGAGTTAGGGGTGACATGATAGAGGTTTACAAGTGGATGAATGGACATAACCGGGGGGATATTAATAGGGTATTAAAAGTATCAACACAGGACAGAACACGAAACAATGGATATAAATTGGATAAGTTTAGATTTAGGAAAGACTTGGGTAAATACTGGTTCAGTAACAGGGTTGTTGATTTGTGGAACCAATTGCCGCGTAACATTGTGGAGGTGGGGTCCCTCGATTGTTTCAAGCACGGGTTGGACAAGTATATGAGTGGGATTGGGTGGTTATAGAATAGGAGCTGCCTCGTATGGGCCAATAGGCCTTCTGCAGTTACCTTTGTTCTTATGTTCTTAATAACACAGAGAGGTTGTGTTAACCGGAGCTCCTGAGTGTTGTTATAGCAATATGGAAGTTGTAGTGAAGGACCTGGTGACTCTAGTGGGAGCCCTGAGGACAGAGTTGGACTCTCTGCGGGAGGAGGTGCGTCAGCTTAAAAAACTACGAGAAGTAACGAAGGAGGAGACCAGCAGTAAAGGGACCTCGTCTTGGAGAGTTGCGAAAGACAGGGGCCTTAAGAAGACTTTGATAAAGCCGCCTTCAAACGCCATAGCAACTTCAAATTCATTTGACGTTTTGGAGGACGAGTGCTGTGGAGAGACTGTGGATCGCGCAAAAGGGAAAGCAACGAAGAGAAAGGAAGCGCAGGCCCCTCAGAAAGTAAAGGAAGTACCTAAGCAAACATTAGTTGTGGGAGATTCCCAGATAAGGTATTTGGATAGAACGTTTTGTGCTAGAGATAGGGGGAACAGGTTAAGGGTTTGCTATCCCGGAGCTGGCATTGGTGATATTATAAACAACATGAATGATATTATGGGTGGTAATGGGAACAATCCCATTATTTGCATTAGCGTGGGGGGAAATGATGTTGGTCGAGTCAGGAGTGAGGAACTGATTCAGAGGTATAAAACAGCCATAGAGTTAGTTAGGAGCAAGGGAGGAATCCCGATCATATGTGGCATTCTTCCAAGAAAGGGAGTGGGAAATGAATGGATATCGAGGGCACTTGGTGTCAATTGCCGGCTGGAAAGATATTGCAAATCAAATGCAATATCTTTCATAGACAACTGGGAACACTTCTATGGAAGAAATGAAATGTATGCTCGTGATGGGGTGCATCTATCGAGAGCTGGGGTTGTTGCTGTTGCGAACTCGCTAGAAGAAGTGGTTAGAGGTGTTTGTTTGAGTTTAAACTGTTAGTAGTTAGAGGTATGGGAATTGATTTGGAGGAAGGAGGTAATAAAAGTATGTGTTTGTGGGAGAAAGGAATTGGCAAAACGATCAGGGAAAGAGAAGGTCCGCAAAATAACAATTCACTTAGGGTATATTACACTAACAGTAGAAGTCTAAGAAATAAAATTAACGAATTAAATGCTCTTGTCTGCACAGAAAAAATAGATATTATTGCACTTACCGAAACGTGGATGAATGTAGAAAATAGAGAACTATTAGCTGAATATCAAATATATGGATTTAAACTATTTCACACAGATAGATATATTAGACGAGGAGGTGGAGTAGCCATATATGTTAGGGACAATTTGAAATGTAGTCTCAAAGAGGGAATCAAAACAGAGCCACACACAGAAACTATTTGGATTGAATTAAACGAAAAAGCTAATAATATTATAATAGGAGTAATATATAGGCCACCAAATTTAGACAGAATGGAAGCAAAGCATCTATGGGATGAAATATCTAGAGCATCTAGATCTAACAGTATTTATGTCATGGGTGACTTTAATTTTAGCGGAATAAACTGGTTGAACAAAACAGGGAATAGTGAAGCAGAAGATTTTCTAGAATTAATTGACGATTGCTTTCTTACGCAACACATTAAGGAACCAACACGGGAAAATAATATTTTAGATTTAGTGTTAACTAACAGGGAAACGCAAATTAATGACATCGAAATAGGGAGTGAGCTAGGGAGCAGTGATCACAAAGAAATCAGATTTAGCATAGAATGGAATAGACCAGTAGGAGAAAATTCTGTTAAAGTGCCAGATTTTCGAAAAGCTGATTTTAATAGCCTAAGAAATTTTTTGGGTCAAATTGATTGGAATGGCTTGGGTATGGGGTGTGGGCCGGTCTTGGAGCGAGAAATGAACCCAGCGATAGGTGACTTAAATGGGGATTTCGATGTGGATTCAATATATAACTTATTTAAGAATATTCTAAACAAAGCACAGGAACGTAGTATACCATACAAATTGAATAGATCGTATACTAATGACCCAAAGTGGATAACAAAGAATTTGAAGAACCTTATAGGTAAAAAGAGAGCTTGGTACAAAAGGATTAAAAATGGGGAGGTCACTTTAGAACAGGAATTCGTACAACTGGTTAGAAATGTTAAAAAAGAGATAAGGAAAGCAAAAAGAAACTATGAAGTTCGCATAGCAGGGCAAGCAAAGACAAATCCTAAAGGGTTTTTTCAGTTATATCGTACTAAGACTAGGGAAAGGATAGGTCCATTAAAAACTGAGACAGGTCAAATAACAGATAGTGATGAAGAGATGAGTAGTATTTTTAATAAATATTTTGTATCTGTATTTACTAAAGAGGAACTTAACAATATGCCTTCAGCCGAACAAGTCTATGTGGGTGGGGACGAGGACAGGTTGACGAGTTTAGCAGTTACCAGGGAGGATGTTCTTAAACAAATAGTAAAACTCAAACCAAACAAATCCCCAGGGCCGGATGAAGTGTTTGCTAGGGTGCTTAAAGAATGCAAAGAGGAGCTTTGTGACCCACTGTCAACCATATTTAATAAATCAATAGAGTCAGGCAGAGTGCCAGAGTTTTGGAAAGTTGCTAATGTGATACCAGTTTTTAAGAAAGGAGATAGATCACTTGCGTCTAACTATCGACCAATTAGCCTAACGTCTATTGTGGGAAAGTTACTCGAATCTATAATAGCAAATAAAATTCGTCTTCATCTTGAAAAACATAAATTAATAATTGAGTCGCAACATGGTTTTATAAATGGCCGTTCATGTTTAACAAATTTGTTATCTTTTTATTCTAGCATTGTTGAGGCAGTTGATAGTGGTAAGGATTGCGATGTTGTATACCTTGACTTTAGCAAAGCTTTTGATACAGTGCCACATGAAAGACTGATTAAAAAAATAGAGTCTCATGGTATTGGGGGTGCTATATTAAGCTGGATTAGGGCATGGCTATACCAAAGGAAACAGAGAGTTAGTATAAATGGAATCAAGTCAGAGTGGGAAAATGTTGTAAGTGGAGTGCCTCAAGGCTCTGTCCTGGGACCTCTGTTGTTTATAATATATATAAATGATTTAGATTCAGGTTTGAGTAGCAACATTTGCAAATTTGCCGATGATACGAAAATCGGTAGGGAAATTAATTCGGAGGAGGACTCACTATCACTTCAAGTTGATCTAGATAGGGTTTTGAAATGGTCAAAGGATTGGCAGATGCAGTTTAATGCTGATAAATGTAAAGTTCTGAGGTTAGGTAATGATGATAGAGTTACAAGATACGAGCTAGATGGTGTTGTGATTGCGAAGTCGGATTGCGAAAGGGATCTGGGAGTTATGATTAGTAAGAATTTAAAACAAAAGGATCAATGCATAAATGTTCGTAATAAGGCAAATCGGACACTTGGATTTATTAATCGCAGCGTTAGTAACAAGACACCTGGTGTGGTTCTCAAGCTATATCTTGCTCTAGTTAGGCCCCATTTAGATTATGCAGTTCAGTTTTGGTCGCCATATTATAGAATGGATATAAATTCACTTGAACGTGTCCAGCGTAGGATGACTAAGTTAATTCCCCAAATTAGAAATCTTTCATATGAAGAAAGATTAACAAAGCTTAAGTTGCATTCACTGGAAAGGCGAAGAGTTAGGGGTGACATGATAGAGGTTTACAAGTGGATGAATGGACATAACCGGGGGGATATTAATAGGGTATTAAAAGTATCAACACAGGACAGAACACGAAACAATGGATATAAATTGGATAAGTTTAGATTTAGGAAAGACTTGGGTAAATACTGGTTCAGTAACAGGGTTGTTGATTTGTGGAACCAATTGCCGCGTAACATTGTGGAGGTGGGGTCCCTCGATTGTTTCAAGCACGGGTTGGACAAGTATATGAGTGGGATTGGGTGGTTATAGAATAGGAGCTGCCTCGTATGGGCCAATAGGCCTTCTGCAGTTACCTTTGTTCTTATGTTCTTATGTTCTTAAGTGAATTTATATCCATTCTATAATATGGCGACCAAAACTGAACTGCATAATCTAAATGGGGCCTAACTAGAGCAAGATATAGCTTGAGAACCACACCAGGTGTCTTGTTACTAACGCTGCGATTAATAAATCCAAGTGTCCGATTTGCCTTATTACGAACATTTATGCATTGATCCTTTTGTTTTAAATTCTTACTAATCATAACTCCCAGATCCCTTTCGCAATCCGACTTCGCAATCACAACACCATCTAGCTCGTATCTTGTAACTCTATCATCATTACCTAACCTCAGAACTTTACATTTATCAGCATTAAACTGCATCTGCCAATCCTTTGACCATTTCAAAACCCTATCTAGATCAACTTGAAGTGATAGTGAGTCCTCCTCCGAATTAATTTCCCTACCGATTTTCGTATCATCGGCAAATTTGCAAATGTTGCTACTCAAACCTGAATCTAAATCATTTATATATATTATAAACAACAGAGGTCCCAGGACAGAGCCTTGAGGCACTCCACTTACAACATTTTCCCACTCTGACTTGATTCCATTTATACTAACTCTCTGTTTCCTTTGGTATAGCCATGCCCTAATCCAGCTTAATATAGCACCCCCAGTGCTATATGATTCCATACCCTCTGGTAGATCATTAACATATATCAGAAACAGTATAGGTCCAAGGATTGGACGTTGCTCGACTCCACTGGTGACGTCTCGCCAATCTGAGATCTCACTCTTCAGAGTTAATGGCTGTCTTCCGTTATTTAGGTACGCCCTCTTCCAATGTAGTACCTTCCCTTTCAGTCCTGCCTGCCTGCATCTCCAGCTTTCGCACTAGTCTCTGGTGTGATACTGTGTCAAAGGCTTTCTAGCAATCCAAAAACATGCTGTCTGCCCACCTCTCTCTTTCTTGCCTGATTCTTGTTGCCTGATCGTAGAATTCAATTAATCCTCTGAGGCATGACTTGCCATCCCTGAAACCATGTTTGTGTTGTGTCACAAAGTTCCTTCGCTCCAGTTGTTTCACTAGTTTTTTTTCGCACAATTTTCTCCAATAAACTGCATGGTATGCAAGTTAGGGACACTGGCCTGTAGTTCAGTGCTTCCTGTCTATCCCTCTTCTTGTATATCGGGACTACTTTTGCAGTCTTCCAAATTTTTGGTAGTTCACATGTTATCAGTGATTTGTTATACACCATGGAGAGTGGCAGGCACAGTGCTTCTGCTCCTTTCTTTAGAATCCATGGCGATATTTCATCTGGGCCTGAAGCCTTTGTCACATCCAACTCTAGCAAAAGCTTCCTTACATCCCCACTGGTAATCTCAAATTCCTCTAGTGGTGCCTGGTTAACTATTTCGTCTCCTATCTCTGGAACTTCTCCTTGCACTAATGTGAAGACTTCCTATAATTTCTTATTGAGTACCTCACACACTTCTTTGTCGTTCGTAGTGAATCTGTCTGTGCCTATCCTCACTTTCATTATCTGTTCCTTCACTGTTGTCTTTCTCCTGGTGTGGCTGTGCAGCAATTTAGGTTGCTTAGCCTTGCTAGCTATGTCGTTTTCATATTACCCTTCTGCGTCTCTTCTCACCCTGACATATTCATTCCTGGCTCTCTGGTATCCTTCTCTGCTCTCAAGTGTCCTGTTATTTTTATAGTTTCTCTATGCTCTTATACTTAGTTGCTTAGCCTAGCTTAGCTAGTGTGTGTGTGTGTGTGTGTATGTGTGTGTGTGTGTGTGTGTGTGTGTGTGTGTGTGTGTGTGTGTGTGTGTGTGTGTGTGTGTGTGTGTGTGTGTGTGTGTGTGTGTGTGTGTGTGCGTGCGTGTTTGTACTTACCTAGTTGTGCTTGCGGGTGTTGAGCTCTGGCTCTTTGGTCCCGCCTCTCAACAGTCAATCAACTAATGTACAGGTACCTGAGCCTACTAGGGTTTATCATATCTACACTTAAAGCTGTGTATGGAGTCAGCCTCCACCACATCACTTCCAAATGCATTCCGTTTGTCTACTACTCTGACACTGACAAATTTCTTTCTAACGTCTCTATGGCTCATTTGGGCACTCAATTTCCACCTGTGTCCCCTAGTGCATGTGCCCCTGGTGTTAAATAGTCTATCTTTATCTACCCTATCAATTCCTCTGAGAATCTTGTATGTGGTGATCATGTCCCCTCTAATTCTTCTGTCTCCCAGTGACGTGAGGTTTAATTCCCGTAGTCTCTCCTCGTAGCTCATACCCCTCAGTTCGGATACTAGTCTGGTGGCAAACCTTTGAACCTTTTTCAGTTTAGTCTTATTCTTGACTTGATATGGACTGCATGCTGGAGCCGCATACTCCAGGATTGGTCTGACATATGTGGTATATATTGTTCTGAAAGATTCCTTACACAAGTTTCTAAAGGCCGATCTTATGTTAGCCAACCTGGCATATGCTGCTGATGCTATCCTCTTAATATGAGCTTCAGGGGACAGGTTTGGCGTGATATCATCCCCCAGGTCTTTCTCTCTCTCTGACTCTTGAAGTATTTCATCTCCCAAATGATACCATGTATCTGGTCTCCTGCTCCCTACACATATATTCATTACATTACATTTGCTTGGGTTAAACTCTAGCAACCATATTTTCGACCATTCCTGCAGCTTGTCCAGGTCTTCTTGAATCCTCAAGCTTTCCTCCACTGCCTTAATCATTCTCATAATTTTGGCGTCGTCAGCAAAAATTGAGAGGAATGAGTCTATACCCTCTGGGAGATCATTTACTTATATCAGAAACAGGATAGGTCCGAGTACGGAGCCCTGTGGGACTCCACTGGTGACTTCACGCCAATCTGAGGTCTCACTCCTCATTGTAACTGTCTGCTTCCTATTGCTTAGGTACTCCCTTATCCACTGGAGCGCCCTACCAGTTACTCCTGCTTGTTTCTTCAGCTTATGCTTCAGCCTTTTATGGGGTACTGTGTCAAAGGCACAGTCTTTGACAGTCCAAAAAATGCTGTCCGCCCGTCCTTCTTTTTCTTGCTTAATCTTTGTCACCTGCTCGTAGAATTCTTCGAAGCCTGTAATTCTAGATTTACCCTCCCTGAACCCATGTTGATGGGTTGTCACGAAGTCTCTTCTCTCCAGATGTGTTGCTAGGTTTTTTCTCACGATCTTCTCCATCACCTTGCATGGTATACAAGCTAAGGACACTGGTATGTAGTTCAGTGCCTCTTGTCTGCCACCCTTTTTGTATATTAGGACTACATTAGCAGTCTTCCATGTTTCTGGTTGGTCTCCCGTTTCCAGTGACCTACAATACACTATGGAGAGTGGCAAACAAAGTGCTCCTGCACACTCTTTCAATACCCATTGTGAGATTCCGTCCGGCCCAACAGCCTTTCTCACGTCCAGCTCCAATAGGTGTTACTTTACCTCATCTCTTGCAATTTCGTACCCTTCCAAGGTCGCCAGGTTTGCTGCCACCTCTCCTAGCGTTGTGGCCTCTCCTTGTTCTATTGTAAAGACCACCTGGAACATCTTATTGAGGTGTTCACACACCTCTTTGTCATTCTTTGTGTACTTGTCCTCACCCGTTCTAAGTTTCATCACCTGTTCCTTCACTGTTGTTTTCCTCCTGATGCGACTGTGTAGTAGCTTTGGTTCGGTCTTGGCTTTATTAGCTATATCATTTTCATACCTTTTCTCAGCTGCTCTTCTCACACTAACATACTCGTTCCTGGTTATCACATTCTACTTTCTGGTGTTCTGTTATTATGTAAGTTCCTCCATGCCCTTTTGCTTTCATACATTCCCTATTAAACCATAGATTTTTCTTTTGTTTCTCGTTTTTTTTCTGTCGGGTCGGGATAAACCTGTTTACTGCCTCATGACACTTTTGGGTGATATAGTCCAGCATGTCTTGTACGAACTTAGTTCTGAATTCTGTGTTCCATGGTATATTCCTTAGGAATTTATTCATCTCCTCATAGTTTCCCTTTTTGTACGCCAGCCCTTTGTTTCCCAGTTCTGTTTTCGGGGAAGAAAATTCCTAGCTTAACCAGGTACTCAAAACTGGTACACGATGATCACTCATTCCCAAGGGGGGCTTCCAACTTAACTTCCCTTATATCCGACTCATTTAGGGTAAATATCAGATCAAGCAAAGCTGGTTCGTCCTCTCCTGTCATTCTTGTCGGTCTCTTGACGTGTTGACTTAGAAATAGGACCCAGATGTGTACTCACCTATTTGTGCTTGCGAGGGTTGAGCTTTAGCTCTTTAATCCCGTCTCTCAACTGTAAATCAACTGGTGTACAGATTCCTGAGCCTACTCCGCTCTATCATATCTACATCTGAAACTGTGTATTAAGTCAGCCTCCACCACATCACTGCCTAATGCATTCCATCCGTTAACTACTCTGACACTGAAAAAGTTCCTTCTGACGTCCTTGTGGCTCAGGTGGATACTCAGTTTCCACCTGTGTCCCCTTGTTCGCGTTCCACCAGTGTTGAATAGTTCATCGTTGATTCTGAATGATTCCTTACACATGTTCCTGAACGCTGTTCTGATGTTAGCCAGCCTCGCATATGCCGCAGACGTTATTCTTTTTATGTGGGCTTCAGGAGACAGGTTTGGTGTGATATCAACTCATAGATCTTTCTCTCTGTCCGTTTCATTAAGTACTTCATCTCCTATTCAGTATCCTGTGTCTGGCCTCCTGTTTCCACTGCCTAGTTTCATTACTTTGCATTTACTCGGGTTGAACTTCAACAGTCATTTGTTGGACCATTCACTCAGTCTGTCTAGGTCATCTTGTAGCCTCCTACTGTCATCCTCTGTTTCAATCCTCCTCATAATTTTTCCATCATCAGCAAACATTGAGAGAAACGAGACTATACCCTCTGGGAGATCATTCACATATATCAGAAACAGTATAGGTCCAAGGACTGACCCCTGCGGGACTCCACTCGTAACGTCTTACCAATCTGAGACCTCACCCCTCACACTGACTCGTTATCTCTTGTTGCTTAGGTACTCTTTTATCCAATGGAGTACCTTCCCTTTCACTCCAGCCTGCATCTCCAGTTTTTTCACTAGCCTCTTGTGTGGCACTGTATCGAAGGCTTTCTGACAATCCAAAATTATGCAGTCTGCCCACCCTTCTCTTTCTTGCCTGTTTTTTGTTGCTGGTCGTAGAATTCAAATAACCCTGTGAGGCTAGTTGTGCTTGCAGGGGTTGAGCACTGCTCTTTCGGCCCGCCTCTCAACTGTCAATCAACTGTTTATACTACTACTATTTTTTTCCACACCACACACACCCCAGGAAGCAGCCCGTGACAGCTGACTAACTCTCAGGTACCTGTTTACTGCTGGGTAACAGGGGGCATAGGGTGAAAGAAACGCTGCCCATCGTTTCTCGTTGGCGCCTGCGATCGAGCCAGGGGCCACAGGGTCACGTGCCCAGCGTGGTGTTCGCTTGGCCACCGGATCCCTGACTCTTGAAGTATTCAAGTGTGTGTACTGACCTAGTTGTGTTTGCGGGGGTTGAGCTCTGGCTCTTTGGTCCCGCCTCTCAACCGTCAATGAACAGGTGTACAGATTCCTGAGCCTATCGGGCTCTATCATATGTACACTTGAAACTGTGTATGGAGTCAGCCTCCACCACATCACTTCCTAATGCATTCCATTTGTCAACCACTCTGACACTAAAAAAGTTCTTTCTAATATCTCTGTGGCTCATTTGGGCACTCAGTTTCCACCTGTGTCCCCTTGTGTGTGTGTTCCTCTTGTGTTAAATAGACTGTCTTTATCTACCCTATCAATTCCCTTCAGAATATTGAATGTGGTGATCATGTCCCCCCTAACTCTTCTGTCTTCCAGCGAAGTGAGGTTTAATTCCCGTAGTCTCTCCTCATAGCTCATACCTGTCAGCTCGGGTACTAGTCTGATGGCAAACCTTTGAACCTTTTCCAGTTTAATCTTATCCTTGAGTAGATATGGACTCCATGCTGGGGCTGCATACTCCAGGATTGGCCTGACATATGTGGTATACAAAGTTCTGAATGATTCTTTACACAAGTTTCTGAATGCCGTTCGTATGTTGGCCAGCCTGGCATATGCCGCTGATGTTATACGCTTGATATGTGCTGCAGGAGACAGTTCTGGCGTGATATCAACCCCCAAGTCTTTTTCCTTCTCTGACTCCTGAAGAATTTCCTCTCCCAGATGATACCTTGTATCTGGCCTCCTGCTCCCTACACCTATCTTCATTACATTACATTTGGTTGGGTTAAACTCTAACAACCATTTGTTCGACCATTCCTTCAGCTTGTCTAGGTCTTCTTGAAGCCTCAAACAGTCCTCTTCTGTTTTAATCCTTCTCATAATTTTAGCATCGTCCACAAACATTGAGAGAAATGAATCGATACCCTCTGGGAGATCATTTACATATATCAGAAACAAGATAGGACCGAGTACAGAGCCCTGTGGGACTCCACTGGTGACTTCACGCCAATCGGAGGTCTCACCCCTCACCTTAACTCTCTGCTTCCTATTGCTTAGATACTCCCTTATCCACTGGAGCACCTTACCAGCTACACCTGCTTGTCTCTCCAGCTTATGTACCAGCCTCTTATGCGGTACTGTGTCAAAGGCTTTCCGACAATCCAAGAAAATGCAGTCAGCCCTGCCCTCTCTTTCTTGCTTAATCTTTGTCACCTGATCGTAAAATTATATCAAGCCTGTAAGGCAAGATTTACCCTCCCTGAACCCATGTTGGTGATTTGTCACGAAGTCCCTTCTCTCCAGATGTGTTACCAGGTTTTTTCTCACGATCTTCTCCATCACCTTGCATGGTATACAAGTCAAGGACACTGGCCTGTAGTTCAGTGCCTCTTGCCTGTCGCCCTTTTTGTATATTGGGACCACATTCGCCGTCTTCCATATTTCTGGTAGGTCTCCCGTCTCCAGTGACTTACTATACACTATGGAGAGTGGCAAGCAAAGTGCCTCTGCACACTCTTTCAGTATCCATGGTGAGATCCCATCTGGACCAACAGCCTTTCTAACATCCAGATCCAGCAGATGTCTCTTGACCTCTCTCGTAATTTCGAACTCTTCCAAAGCCGCCTGGTTTACCTCCCTTTCTCCTAGCACAGTGACCTCACCTTGTTCTATTGTGAAGACCTCCTGGAACCTCTTGTTGAGTTCTTCACACACCTCTCTGTCATTCTCTGTATACCTGTCATCGCCTGCTCGAAGTTTCACTACCTGTTCTTTCACTGTTGTTTTCCTTCTGATGTGACTGTGGAGTAGCTTTGGTTCGGTAGTGGCTTTGTTTGCTATATCATTTTCAAAGCTTTTCTCTGCTTCTCTTCTCACCCTGACGTACTCATTCCTGGTTCTCTGGTATCTCTCTCTGCTTTCTGGTGTTCTGTTATTCCGGAAGTTCCTCCACGCACTTTTGTTCAGTTTCTTCGCTTCCATACATGCCCTATTACACCATGGATTCTTCTGTTGCTTCTCGGATTTTTCCCTTTGGGCCGGGATGAACCTGTTTACTGCCTCCTGACACTTTTGGGTAATATAGTCCATAATGCTCTGTACAGACTTATCTCTGAGGTCTGTGTCCCAAGGTATTTCACTTAGGAAACTTCTCATCTATTCATAATTTCCCTTTCGGTATGCCAGCCTTTTGATTCCTAGTTCTTTTTTGGGGGAGATAAGTCCTAGCTCTACCAGGTACTCAAAGTTCAATACACTGTGGTCACTCATTCCCAAGGGCGCTTCAATCGTAACTTCTCTTATATCCCATTCATTTAGGATAAATATCAAATCAAGCATTGCTGGGTCATCTTCTCCTCTCATTCTTGTTGGTTCTTTGATGTGCTGGCTTAGAAAGTTTCTTGTTGCCACGTCCAGCAGCTTAGCTCTCCATGTTTCTGGTCCTCCATGCGGGTCTCTGTTCTTCCAATCAATCTTCCCATGGTTGAAGTCTCCCATAATTAGTAGTCCAGATCCATTCCTGCTAGCAACAGAAGCTGCTCTTTCTATTATGTTAATCGTGGCCATGTTGTTTCTATCATATTCCTGTCTAGGTCTTCTGTCATTTGGTGGTGGATTATATATGACTACGACTATATTTTTTTTCCCTCCATTTGTTACGGTACCTGCTATGTAGTCACTGAAACCTTCACAGCCCTGAATATCCATCTCCTCAAAATCCCAGCCTTTTCTTACCAGCAGAGCTACACCACCCCCACCTCTTCCTTCCCTCTCTTTCCTCATAACATAATAGTCCTGTGGGAACACTGCGTTTGTTATCGTTTTCGTGATTTTTGTTTCTGTGAGGGCTATTATGTCTGGGTTTTCCTCTAGTACCCGTTCTCCAAGCTCATTTGCTTTATTTGTAATTCCATCTATGTTAGTGTACATCGCTTTGAGGCTCACTTTCTTCTGTCCCTTCTCAAATCGCCTCCTTGGTGAGTGTTCTGCAGGTGGGAAAGGCTGTTCCATGGGTGTGAGGACCTGTGAGGTGGATAACAGGATCTCAGAGGATACTGGGATGAGGAGCTGGGGATCCAGTGAAGGGGGAGGGACAGGGAGGGTATGGGGTGAAAGGGGAGGGAGGACGGGAAGGAAAAGGGGGGAGGGAGGACTCGGGAGGAGGGGAGGGGTAGAAGGGTGGGGATTGGGTGTGGGGGGAGGGAGATTTGGCTGAACATTTGAGTAGGGGCAGGGAGGTTTTGGGGTAGGGGGGTTTTCTATGCAGAGGAGGGAGGCGGGGTTGTCCTCCCTTCTGGTGTTACTGGGTAGCTGGTTGTGGGTTCCCCCCTCGCTTCTGGGGGTATTGTGTTGGGAGCTGTGACTTCCTGGTTTTCCCCTCTCACCCTGCGCCTCTTCCTTGCTTCTGCCGCCACGGCTCTCTCCTCCCTTGTCATGTCTCTCTGGAGGAATATATTTTTTAATTTTCCCACGTTTTTCAGGGAGCTCTTCCTTGATAGGATCTTCTCCTTTGTGCTCTCGTTGGCAAACACTATCTTTATCATTCGGTCTCGGTCTTTGTTGTACCAACCTAGCCTGAAAACCTTCTCAATGCTATGCTCAGCCCCTTCCATGTCTAGTGCCTTTAGTACTTCATTCACTGCTGCTTTGTCCTTGTCATTCCACTCTGTCCTATTAGAGCCTTCCTGCTCTTTAATACCCACAGCAACCACTGATCTGTTCCTTTCCAGCAGTTGGCTAGTGGAGCGTGCCGCCTCCTGTGAGGTGGCTGCTTTCATGGCCACCTCCATCACTGCAGTCATTACTTCAGAGTTATTTTTTTTTAGTATTTCTACAAATGTTGCTTTTATTGTGGCATTCTCATCCAAAAAACTATTACCACATTCTCCCTGGATGTTTTTCTGATTCTCAGCCTCGATACCATTCTCTTTGAGGGCTCTTATCTCCTCCTTTGCTGCTGTCAGCTCTCTTTTCAGGTTGCTTATTTCGTTCTTCATTTCCTGCATCATTTCTTGCATTTCACTCTTGATGTCCTCCAGAAACTGGGCGAACATTTCCTTTCTTTCGTCACCTTGGCTCTTCCCTGTTCCCCTGGTACCTCTGGCTGCCATGCTTGACCCTGTTCCTATAGTTGTGTCGTGATAGGATTTGTCAGGAGGGCAGAGCGAGATGGGGGAGGGAGAGAGAGTGTGTATGTGTGTGTGTGTGTGTGTGTGTGTGTGTGTGTGTGTGTGTGTGTGTGTGTGTGTGTGTGTGTGTGTGTGTGTGTGTGGTGTTTACTCATCTATTTGTACTCACTTATTTGTGTCTGAATTTTTCTCTTGTCGTTATAAGGAGATGGTTTCCCTTCATCTTGTATTGGCATTTAAGTCTCCTGACTGCAGGTCCCATTTCCATCACCATACGCTGGCTGGTGTTGAACTCTAGCATCCATTTCTCAGACCAGCTCTGCAGAATGTTCAAGTCATCTTGGAGGATCTTGCAATCGTCATCTGTCTCAATCCTCCTCATTAGTTTCGCATCATATAAGACTCAACTCCTGCAGTCAAGCCCAAACCGTGAGGCACCCTGCTTGTTACTCTACTCCTGTCAGACTTCTCGCCCCTCACTGTCACTCTCTGACACCTGTCTGTCAGGTGTCCTTACTCATGTGTATACGTTTCCGCTTTCACCCGCCTGTCTCTCGAGTTTGTAAAGTAACGTGTGTGGTACTTAATGAAAGGCTTTTAGCAGTCTAGAAATATGCAATCTGTGCTGCCTTCTCTGTCTTGTCTTATTTTTATTATCTTATCATAGAACTCCAGGAGGCTCGTCAGGCAAGATTTCTGTTAGTATTAGATTTTTTGAAGGCTTAAGTACTATACAGGCTAGGTGTATCATGTTTTGAGCAGATGCTCTTTTGTTTATAAGCATTGTAATTAGTAAGTTATGAACGTATACATGTGACGTCATTGTTTGTTGTTGTTGTTGTTGTAATAAATCATGAAGAGAGCACGTTTATTTATCTTCCGGCCTAAACTTAACAGTGGCGACGAGGATTATTAACACCTTAGGTAGTGAGCGCAGGTAAAAGGCGAGGTGTGAGGATCAGGAGAGAGCAGAGTACATCGTGTGGATGGGTGAAGGAATTTTAGACAACAGTGAGTTGTGCAACTACCGTGGCCAATGCTGCCCAAGCACTTACAGCTCCACACCTCACAAGGAGGTTTGAGAGAAGAACTCAACAAGAGATTGCAGGTCTTCACAAAAGAACAAGGAGAAGCCCCTGCGCTAAATGAGGAGGAGGCAAACCAAACAACCTTGGAAGATTTTTGACCTCACCAGTTATGAGGTTAAAAGGAATCTGATGGAGCTGAATGTGACAAAGGCGGTTGGGCCTGATGGAATCTCACCGTGATATTAAAAGAAGGTGCAGAGGCACTATTCGTGCCAGTATCTATGATGTATAACAGGTCACTGGAAACAGGGTACCTACCTGAAAGCTGGAAGACAGCTAATGTAGTCCAAATATACCAAAAGGGGTAACATGCAAGAGGCGCTGAACTACAGGCCAGTTTCCCTAACTTGTATACCATGCAAGGTGATGGAGAAGATCGTGAGGAAAAGGCTCGTAGAGCATCTGGAAGGAAATAGCTTTGTAATACATCACCAGCATGGGTTCAGAGATGGTAAATCGTGCCTCACAGGGTTAATAGAATTCTATGACCAAGCAACAAAAATTAGGCAAGAAAGATAAGGGTGGGCAGACTGAATTTTCTTGGAATGTCCGAAAGCTTATGACACAGTACCCCATAAAAGGCTGTTAGGAAAGATGGAGCAACAGGCAGGAGTAAAAGGGAAGGGGCTCCAGTGGATAAGGGAGTATCTAAGAAACATGAAACAGCGAGTAACTGTGAGGGGGGATACATTAGAGTGGCGAGATGTCACCAACGGAGTCCCAAAGGGCTCTGTGCTTGGACCCATCCTGTTTCTAATATTTGTAAACAATCTTCCAGAGGGTATAGACTCATTCCCCTCGATATTTGCTGATGATGCAAAAATTATGAGAAGAATCAATACAGGTGATGATAGACAAAGACATTCAAAGACATTTACCATTCCTCCAGCCTGTACGCCCTGGACAGGCTTGAGGAATGGTCTAGAAAATGGCTACTAAAGTTCAACTCAGGAAAGTGCGAAGCAATGAAATTAGGCCATGGGAGCAGAAGGCTGAACACAAGGTACCATATGGAAGGTGAAATCCTACAAGAATCAAATAGAGAGAAAGATCTGGGGGTAGATATCACACCGAACCTGTCCCCCAGAGGCCCACAACAAAAGAATATACTCAGCGGCTAGACTGGCCAACATAGGAACTGCCTTTAGAAACTTATGTAAGGAACCGTTCAGGACCCTGTGTACCACTTATGTCAGACCAATCTTGAAATATGCAGCTCCAGCTTGGAGTCCATTCCTTGTTAAAGACAAAACAAAGTTAGAGATGATTCAGCTGGATGCCACTAGACTCGTCCCGGAACTGAGAGGTATGAGCTACGAGGAAAGGCTAAAGGAGCTGAAACTCATGTCCCTGGAAGACAGAAGAGGAAGGGGAGACATGATAACCTCCTACAAAATTCTCAGGGGAATTGACAGGGTGGGCAAGACCAACTCTTTAGCACGGCCGGAACACGAACAAGGGAACATACAGGTGAAAACTGAGTACCCAAATGAGCCACAGAGAAATTAGAGAGAACCTTTTCAGTGTCAGAGTAGTTAGTAAATGGAATGCATTAGGTAGTGATGTGGTGGAGGCTGACTCCATACACAGTTTCAAATGTAGATATGGCTCAGGCCCCAGTAGGCTCAGGAATCTGTTCATCAGTTAATTGACAGTTGAGAGGCGGGACCAAAGAGCCAAAGCTCAACCCCCCACAAGCGCAACTAGGTGAGTACTCATCTCAATGGAACCGTTGAATGCTACCAAGATTTCGTTGGACCTGTGGCTGAGCCTGCTTGAAGCAAACTTCCAATACCGTGAGATTAATTTAAGGAGGACTCCAACAAGAATTCGGAACTCTTAGTTTCACTGGGTACAAAAGTATATAGCGCCCTGGGTAACATGTGGGCGCCAGAGCGACCCCACACGAACACCTATGAAGACCAGATTACCCTGCTTAAACGTCATTATGTAGTGAAATCTTCATATCACAGGAGTTTGCTGGATTACCAGAAGAGGATGAAAAGCAACAAGAATCCTTACAGGATTTATATGCAGAATAAAAGGCGTTGGCTAAACATTGCAACTTTGCAGCACAGTTTGACGGCCGGGTGAGGGACCAGTTGTTCATGGCAGTAGAAAATTAGATATTTTCCCTAACCTGGTGGCAGAAAACGAGGATAAAAAATCTATGACTTCATTGACAGTGCTAGACAAGATTTTGAACCTGGAAAGGGCTTTTGGAGGAAAGAAATCTACTACTCAATAAATTATGGTCGTACAGGGCCAGACAACATAAAAACACTGTGAATACAATCACAATAGTAGCAACAATTGTTGGAACAACTATTGGCTCCAGCTCTGCTCCCAGATACAGACTGCAGCGGATACAGGTAATGTAAGGGAAATGTATGACGGCATCAAGCAGGCCCTCAGCCCAACCCATAACAAGACCGCTCCTCTGAAATCTGACACAGGAGAGGAGATCAAGGACCAGACACTGCAGCTGAAGCGCTGGGCCGAGCACTACTCTGAGCTATACTCACATGTTACTTAGAGTACGGGTTTGGATGAGTAATTATGATCCGAATGTTATAATAAAGCTAGATACAATGTGTTAAAAACTTCATCTTAGTCGTTAAACCTTACTGAAATCTGAATTAATTTGTAACCCTCTATTGAAGTACACATCAAATCAGCACTTGCATGCTCAAGTGAATGTCTGAGTGACTGTTTGAGTTGGTGAGTTTGTGCTGATAATACTTGGACCATACATATATAGACATCATATACGTTATCTTTACTTTTTCAAACACTTTCCAAAGTTCATGAACACTAACAATTCAACAAATATTACTCATATACAGTTTACTTATTAATTTATTTGGTGGCTCACTAACCACACAAAACAAGCAACACACTAGATTTCATTTTGCTTATTTGATTCTTGATGTTTATACAAGATAAGATCTGTGTTTATGAAACAGAAATGAGAAGCTGTCGTAGCCCAGTTGTGGCAGCGTCGTCCGCGGCCTCGCAGTCCGGAGTTCCACCCACAAGTAACACCAATTGCTTCTTTTACTATTCACATACAAAAATTATTTTTTTCTTCTATCTTTTATTCTTAAAAATTAAGTATTAATTTGGAAAGGATATAGTAAATTATCACTTTTAATCAGACAATCTGAAGAGAAGACAGGAGAACAAATCAATGTGGATGTGACTGTGGAACATTAGTAAGTCCGGGACACTGCGTTGCCTAGATAATAGTCTTTTGGTCACTTATAAGTTTCTAAAACTGTGATGTAAATTATCTGTCCATGTGCACGTGTACCATCCTAGCAGTCTTCATCTTGTTGTGTTAACAGAATCAAGAAATAGCTTTCTAGCCTATACTATTCCTGGTGCCTTCTCTTCGTCTCACATATGTTTAAATCTTTGCATTTGTCAGTGTTAAAGGAAAGTGACCATCTGTCCGACCACAGCTTGAGCGCATCTAGATCTCCGTGTACTCTCCCGCAAACGTCTTCTTTTCTAAATCACAGAAACGATGCATAACCCGCAAGTGAAGATACTTAAGACTTTCATCCATTAGTTTTATCATATTATTTAAATATAGCACCTGTAAACTCGTCGTGGACTATCTGCCGTAATTGAATCCATGCTGATGCTTTGAGAGAAATCTTCATGTGACTCATTTGGATACTCAGCTTCCACCAAGGGGACACACACTTGTGCGTGTACCACGAGTGTTAAATAATCCATCATTTTCCATCCTGTCAATTCATCCTAAAGGTTTGTATGTGGTGATCATGTCTACCCGAGTTCTTCTGTCTTACAGCAACGTGATGTGCAGTTCACGCAGCCTTTCCACATAACTAATGCATCTTAGTTCTGAGACAAGTTTAGTCGCTTGTCTCAGAACTATTCCCAAATCAATATGGGAATTGATTTGGAGGAAGGAGGTAATAAAAGTATGTGTTCGTGGGAGAAAAGAATTGGCAAAATGATCAGGGAAAGAAAAGGGCCTCAAAATAACAATTCACTTAGGGTATTTTACACTAACAGTAGAAGTCTAAGAAATAAAATTAACGAATTAAATGCTCTTGTCTGCACAGAAAAAATAGATATTATTGCACTTACCGAAACGTGGATGAATGTAGAAAATAGAGAACTATTAGCTGAATATCAAATAAATGGATTTAAACTATATCACACAGATAGATATATTAGACGAGGAGGGGGAGTAGCCATATATGTTAGGGACAATTTGAAATGCAGTCTCAAAGAGGGAATCAAAACTGAGCCACACACAGAAACTATTTGGATAGAATTAAACGAAAAAGCAAATAATATTATAATTGGAGTTATATATAGGCCACCAAATTTAGACAGAATGAAAGCAAAGCATCTATGGGATGAAATATCTAAAGCATCTAGATTTAACAGTATTTATGTCATGGGTGACTTTAATTTTAGTGGAATAAACTGGTTGAACAAAACAGGGAATAATGAAGCAGAAGATTTTCTAGAATTAATTGACGATTGCGTTCTTACGCAACACATTAAGGAACCAACGCGGGAAAATAATATTTTAGATTTAGTGTTAACTAACAGGGAAACACAAATTAATGACATCAAAATAGGGAGTGAACTAGGGATCAGTGATCACAAAGAAATCAGATTTAGCATAGAATGGAATAGACCTGTAGGAGAAAATTCTGTTAAAGTGCCAGATTTTCGAAAAGCTGATTTTAATAGCCTAAGAAATTTTTTGGGTCAAATAGATTGGAAAGTCTTGGGTATGGGGTGTGGGCCGGTCTTGGAGCGAGACATGAACCCAGCGACAGGTAACGTAAAAGGGGGTTTCGATGTGGATTTAATATATACCTTATTTAAGAATATTCTAAACAAAGCACAAGAACGTAGTATACCATACAAATTGAATAGATCGAATACTAATGACCCAAAGTGGATAACAAATAATTTAAAGAACCTTATAGGTAAAAAGAGAGCTTGGTACAAAAGGATTAAGAATGGGGAAGTCAGTTTAGAACAGGAATTCATACAACTGGTTAGAAATGTTAAAAAAGGGATTAGGAAAGCAAAAAGAAACTATGAAGTTCGCATAGCAGAGCAAGCAAAGTCAAATCCTAAAGGTTTTTTCAGTTATATCGATCAGATCTATCTATCTCTATCTATTTAAGATCTATCTCCTTTTTTTTAAGAAAGGAGATAGATCACTTGCGACAAACTATCGGCCAATTAGCCTAACGTCTATTGTGGGAAAGTTACTTGAATCAATAATTGCAAATACAATTCGTCTCCATCTTGAAAAATATAAATTAATAAATGAGTCGCAACATGGTTTTACAAATGGCCGTTCATGTTTAACAAATTTGCTAACTTTTTATTCCAGCATAGTTGAGGCAGTTGATAGTGGTAAGGATTGTGATGTTGTGTACCTTGACTTTAGCAAAGCTTTTGATACAGTGCCACATGAAAGACTAATTAAAAAAATAGAAGCTCATGGTATTGGGGGTGCTATATTAACTTCGATTAGGGCATGGCTATTCCAAAGGAAACAGAGAGTTAGTATAAATGGGGTTAAGTCAGAGTGGGATAATGTTAGTGGAGTACCTCAGGGCTCTGTCCTGGGACCTCTGTTGTTTATAATATATATAAATGATTTAGATTCAGGTTTGAGTAGCAAAATTTGCAAATTTGCCGATGACACGAAAATCGGTAGGGAAATTAATATGAAAGATTTCTAATTTGCGGAATTAACTTAGTCATCCTACGCTGGACACGTTCAAGTGAATTTAAATCCATTCTATAATATGGCGACCAAACCTGAACTGCATAATCTAAATGGGGCCTAACTAGAGCAAGATATAGCTTGAGAACCACACCAGGTGACTTGTTACTAACGCTGCGATTAATAAATACGAGTGTCCGATTTGCCTTATTACGAATATTTATGCATTGATCCTTTTGTTTTAAATTCTTACTAATCATAACTCCCAGATCCCTTTCGCAATCTGACTTCGCAATCTCAACACCATCTAGCTCGTATCTTGTAACTCTATCATCATTACCTAGCCTCAGAACTTTACATTTATCAGCATTAAACTGCATTTGCCAATCATTTGACCATTTCAAAATCCTATCTAGATCAACTTGAAGTGATAGTGAGTCCTCCTCCGAATTTATTTCCCTACCGATTTTCGTAACATCGGCATGCATAATTTTTTCGTAACATGTCATGCCTTTCTTCTGACATAAATTTTGAAGGTTAATTAGCATATATATGTATGTTAATTAGACAAAGGATTTTCTGGTGTGTATCTCTCCACACACCCTGAGCTGGTCCATGTATTTACCCAAAGCTATCCATAGTTACCCTGTGCTACCCCGGCCTTCTAGCATTACACAAGTTATGAAGATATAAGACATATTTACCCCCTATAATGATGTTATTGAATGTATTATTAATATGATGCATGTTAATTACACAATTGATTGGCTAATGTGTACGGCTCTACACACACACCCAGAGCGAGTCCATGTATTTACGCAAAACCACCCATAGCTACCTAATCATACCCCAAAATTTCCTTGCATTATGTAAGTATTGAAGAAATACGACATATTTTTCTATTATAATGATGGTATGTAATGTAGAATTTGGAAAAACATGGTTTTACTCTGAACTAATCTCTGGATAGGTAAATAAGTACATAGTAGTTCAAGTAGTGAACGCATACCAGCGAATAATCATCAGCATCTATATAACAAAACTATTGTCCCATGGAGTCAATTTCACTTCCAGACACCTATTTTTCAATACAACTTCAATATTTCAATTTATGCTAAATATTATTGTAACTATGCATTATTGTACTTTATATCATGATTTCAATTTGTGACAATTAGAGCAGAGAAGTGCGACGTGTTTACCCAAATTAGAAATCTTTCATATGAAGAAAGATTAACAAAGCTTAAGTTCCATTCACTGGAAAGGCGAAGAGTTAGGGGTGACATGGTAGAGGTTTACAAGTAGGTGAATGGACATAACAAAGGGGATATTAATAGGGTATTAAAAGTATCAACACAAGACAGAACACGAAACAATGGGTATAAATTGGATAAGTTTAGATTTAGGAAAGACTGTGGTAAATACTGGTTCAGTAACAGGGTTGTTGATTTGTGGAACCAATTACCACGTAACGTGCTGGAGGTGGGGTCCCTCGATTGTTTCAAGTGCGGGTTGGACAAGTATATGAGTGGGATTGGGTGGTTATAAATAGGAGCTGCCTCGTATGGGCCAATAGGCCTTCTGCAGTTGCCTTTGTTCTTATGTTCTTATGTTCTTAAGAGGTTGATATGCCAGCAAACACTCTCCAGGCAACAATCTGTCTTGGATAAGTCGCTACACAACATTAACGCTTGGATCGTTGACTTGATTTGGCGTCACCAGCTCTTTATTTTCGTATAATTTCTTTATAAAAAGACACTTTTTGAGAGTAAAATTATGTTTTTTTTCGTGTTGTACATTCAGCACCAACATTATAATGAGTAAATATATCATATTTATTCATTACTAACGTAATGCCAGGAAGCTTTGTGAAGCTTGTGTAGCTTGTGGTAATTAGACGGTTTGGCTTACCCCTATAGCGCAAACTAAAGCCCCAAACATACCAGTGATTCAAAGATGCAAGAAACAACTATACAGCAGTAAGGGGAGAGGCAGAAAGAAATTTTGAAAAAGGGATAACGGATAAATGTAAAACAGAACTGGGCCTATTCTACAAATTCATAAACAACAAATTGCAGGTAAAGGATAATATCCAGAGGTTGAAAATAGGAAACAGATTCACGGAAAATGATAATGAAATATGGAAACATTAAACGAAGAGTTCCAAAGTATGTTTATAAAAAAAAAATCTTCAGAGAACCAGACACAATAAGAATTTTAGAGAACATCATAGAGCGTATAGAGGTGTCTAGAGATGAAGTGGAAAATATGCTAAAGGAGCTAAGTAATAACAAAGCAGTTGGTCCAGATGGAGTTTCACCATGGGTTCTGAGAGAATGTGCATCTTAGTTCAGCCTTCCACTTCACCTGATCTTTCAGGCATCATTGTGTACAGGAGTCATAGCAAACGTGTGGAAAAAGGCTGACATAGTTCCAATCTACGAAAGTGGCAGCAGGGAAGAACCTTCCTCCCCCCCCTCAATTATAGACCTGTATCATTGACAAGTGTAACAGTGAAAATATTGGAAAAAAATAATATAAACTAAATGGGTAGAACACCTGGAGAGAAATTATATATCACACAGACAGTATGGTTTTCGATCTGGAAGATCCTGTGTATCGAATTTACTCAGTTTCTATGATCGAGCCACAAAGATTTTAAAGGAAAAGGTAGTTGGGTTGACTTCTTCTATTTAGACCTAAAAAAGGCTTTCGACAGAGTTCCACATAAGAGGTTGTTCTGGAAACTGGAAAATTTTGTAGGGGTGACAGGTAAGCTTCTAACATGGATGAAAAATTTTCTGACTAATAGAAAAATGAGGGCAGTAATCAGAGGCAATGTATCGGACTGGAGAAGTGTCACAAGTGGAGTACCACAGTACATGCACCGGTAATGTTCATTGTCTACATAAATGATCTACCAGTTGGAATACAGAATTATATAAACATGTTTGCTGATGATGCTAAGATAATAGGATGGATAAGAAATTTAGATGATTGTCATACCTTTCAAGAAAACCTGGACAAAATAAGTATATGGAGCACCACTTGGCAAATGGAATTTAATGTGAATAAATGCCATGTTATGGAATGTTGAATAGCAGAACATATATCCCACACAACCTATAAATTATTTGAGAAATCTTTAAAGAACTCTGATAAAGAAAGAGGTCTAGGGTTAGTTCTAAATAGAAAACTATCCCAGAGGACCACATAAAGAACGTTGTGCGAGGAGCCTATGCCACGCTTTCTAACTTCAGAATTTCGTTTAAATACATGGATGGCGAAATAATAAAATTGTTCACGACTTTTGTTAGGCCAAAGCAATCAGATCTTACAGATTCTGTAAGACCTGATACGTATCTGCTTATGTTCCACCACATTACATTCAGGGCTTTAGAGAAAACACAGCCAGTAGGGTAATGATCACTTAGGATGGACTGGGATGCTACATGTACTATGATAGGTGGGGGCTAAGCTGGGTTAGGCTAGGAGTCCCAGCCTGCCTCGTCTAGGCTGGGCTACATTAGGGAGGATTCAACAAATCTCTGGAGTGCCTTACTTTTCCTGCTATCCTTAAAAAAGCAGGAACGACGCCATTTTATAATGGAGGCGAGACAGCAGAATAAACAAATGAGGCAAAATATCAAATCTACTTATACTTTCAAAAATATTAGATTTTTTTTTAACAAATATCACTCTTCCTACTTTGTAAAATTCAACATGAATACAAAGTCCCCGTTTGTTTGGCTTCCATTTCCAAAAGAGTATCAATGACGCCATTATTAGTTTGCTTGATATAATCTAAACAGCCCTTGAGAACAATGACTTCTCAATTGACCTAAGAAAGGCCTTTGATACTGTAAACCATAACTACCTCTTACTTAAAACTTCACCACTATGGTATTCAAGACCTTGCTCTATACTATCTCAGTGTCCACTGAGATAGGAAAAAATGTTCCTAAAAAATGTCCACTCATGGATGTCAACCAACCAACTTACACTAAACACAGAAAAAGACCTTTTACATTATATTTGGTAGAAAATTATAAAATCAGATTCAACTTTAAATAGACAATGTTAATTAACATTACCAATAAAAATGAGGGGAAGTAAGTAATTGTCAAAAGAAGGCACCAAACCAGGAAGGTTATGTAGCATCATCAAATGGTCGGAATAATCAGAGGGCGCTAAATATCACCAAGGATGCCAATACGAGAACAAAATCACATAAGGCGAACGATATCAAAAGTATCCGAGTAACCAAGAATTCTATTGAGGGACAGGTGACCGCGAGGGGCGGTCGGAAAGCATGACACACGCTCGTCCTGGAAGTCAGGACATTCAAGAAGGATATGCACAACCGTAAGACGGACAATGCAATTAGGACAATAAGGAGCAGGGTGGTGCTCCATCAAGTGACCATGGGTTAAGCTAGTATGGCCAATACGCAACCTCGCCAGAACCGTTTCCCATCGCCGGTTACGGTGGTAGGAGGACGGCCACGAGGAAACACAACATATAAGAGTACGTAGTTTGTTACCAGTAACAGACGACCAAGAAGCCTGCCAACGGGTAAGGATGGAGGAATGGATAACCGGGTAAAAGTCGGAATACGGAATGCCTTTACGAGAGATGGGACAAGAGCGGACAGCTTCCTTGGCGGCAGCATCCGCACGCTCATTTAAAGACACACCAATATGGCTGGGAACCCAACAAAACACGACCGACTTAAATTTACTGTGAACAAGAAACAGCCAATGCTGGATCTCGACAACTACTAGATGAACCGGATTAAAGGACCCGAGAGCCATGAGGGCACTACGAGAGTCAACAACAACTACAAAGGAAGACTGACAACGAGAAAGCAGGAGACGAGGAGCATAGAGAATAGCATAAAGCTCCGCTGTGAAGATGCTAGTCTCCGGAGGCAAGCGACACATAAGTGCGATCAGGAAAAACTACAGAGTAGCCAACACCGTCCGCAGACTTAGACCTATTGGTGAAGACAGAAATGGAGCGGGAGTGAGAAGAAAAGTGCTCAAGGAAAAGGCGTTTTAGAACTGTAGGAAGGGTAAAAACTTTAGTGATGCAGGTCAAGGATGTACAAAACTGCGGAAGGGGGACTCTCCACGGGGGCAAAGAAGGAACAACACGGGGAGAAACATTAGAAATACGAACGGAAAGAGAATCCTGTAAGCGAGATAACCGGTCAGAAAGAGGGAGGTGGTGAAGAGGAACAGGAACCGCAGGAGGGGTAAAAGTTAAAGCACGACAGAGGCGAGAGGAAGGATGTTGCAAGGATCGCGCAAAATAGCGAAGACAGTAGCGATCACGGCGATCCTGGAGAGACAAGAAGCCCGTGTCAACATACAAGCTAAGGACGGGAGTCGAACGAAAGGCACCAGAACTGAGGCGCAACCCAGTATGGTGCAAAGCATCAAGACGGCGAAGAGTAGAAGGAGAAGCAGACGAGTAAGCAGGGAAACCATAATCGAGCTTAGACAGGACAAGCGAGGAATGTAAAGCAAGGAGAGTGTGCCTATCTGCCCCCCAAGAAGTATGGGACACTACCCGAAGGAGGGTAAGGGCCTTAGAGCACTCAACACGGAGGTAAGAGATATGGAGAGACCAAGACAAACGAGTGTCAAGGAATAACCCCAAAAGCTTTGCAGAATCTTTGTACACAAGGGGATGACCATAATGTGACAAAGAGTGACGAAGAACAACCCGTTTCCGAGTAAAAGTCATGGCACAAGTCCTAGTAGTAGAGAACTTGAAGCCATGATCTGTGGCCCAAGACGACACGGCATCAATCGCAAGTTGAAGCCGGCATTGAAGGAGAGGCGAATCATCACCCTGACAGCAAAGGGTAAGATAATCGACATAGAGAGCGGAGAAGACGCCTGAAGGAAGAGAGAAAAGAAGACCATTGAGGGCAACCAGAAAAAGAGTAGTGCTCAGAACACTACCCTGGGGCACACCTTAGTATTGCTGAAAAGAGGGAGAGAGAGCGGTACCAAGCCGCACCCAAAAGGAACGACGAGAGAGGAAGCTGCAGAGAAAGAGAGGGAGATGACCACGAAGGCCAAAAAAATGAAGCTGGGATAGAATATGATATCTCCAAGTGGTGTCGTAAGCCTTTTCCAGGTCAAAAAGGACGGCAACAACGGAGGTCTTCGCTGCAAAAGCAGTACGAATATAGACCTCCAAGTTCACCAGGACATCTGTCGTGCTGCGGCACTTGCAGAAACCAAATTGAGAAGGGGAGAGGAGGTGATGGTGTTCCAGGAACCACATCAGACGAACGTTAACCATACGTTCAAAGAGTTTGCAGACACAACTTGTGAGGGAAATAGGGCGAAAGCCCTTAGGGGATGTTCCCAGAGACCCTGGTTTGCGAACCGGGAGGACAACGGCATCGAGCCAGTCCTCAGGGGCTGATGATGACTCCCAGATCCGATTATACAGACTGAGTAAATACTGAGACGAGCACGGAGGGAGATGGCGAAGCATCTCATAATGAATACCATTGGAGGCCGCCGCCGTAGAACCGCAGAGGGCCAGGGCAGAACGAAGTTCGGGGAGAGAGAGAAGGGATCGTTATAGGGAAATTGAAGACGAATGCAGAAATCCAAACAACGAGACTCAAGGACAGGTTTATGAAGAAGGAAAGATTCGGGAAGATGAAGAACAGAGCTAACAGATGAAAAGTGGGAACCCAGTTCGGTAGCGACCTGCAACAGGTCCGCCACAAGAGTACCACGGAGGTGAAGAACCGGTGAAACATCGGGAACGAACTTATCTGCTATCTAGCGGATACACTTCCAGATCTGTGGCAGAGGAGTTTCGGACGTAATGGTGGAGACATAAAATGCCCAACATTCACGTTTAGCCGTACGGATGGCCCTACGAGCCACCGCACTCGCCTTCCGAAAGAAATTTAAAGAATCGGCCATCTGCCGACGGCGTTGTCTCTTCCAGGCTGCACGCTTACACAGGCAGCCCGAACACAGTCCATATTCCCCCAGGGAACGCACTTCCGTGGACCTCGAGAGGAAGAGCGAGGAATAAAGCGGAGGGCAGCATCGAAGACAGTGTCATGGAAAAGGAGGAGAGAGCGAGGGAGAGGCAGAAGGGAGAGGTCGGAGAGAGCAGCACTGAGGGTAAAGAGGTTCCAGTCCGCTTACGCAAACTGCCACCTAGGGAAGAAGAGGGGAGGGCGAAATGAGAAAAAGGTAACAAGGATGGAGAAATGGTCACTGCCACGTAGGTCATCAAAAACCTGCTATGTGAAATCTAAGTAAAGAGAAGACGAGCAAAAAGAAACATCAAGACAGGAAAGGGTGCGAGTCCGAGAGTTCACATGCGTGAGCTCACCAGAATTCAGAAGAGACAGGGAAGAAGAGAGGATAAACGGCTCAAGAAGGCGACCCAGGGTGTTCGCCAGAACATCACCCCAAAGGGAATGACGACAATTGAAATCACGCAGCAGGAGCACAGGCTCTGTCAAGGAGTCCAGTAAGTGTTTCAGATCAGGAAGAGAAAGCGGGACACTCGGGGGGAGATAAATGGAACAAACAGTGTACCATTTCCCCACAAAGATACGAGCAGGACAATAATGGAGAGGCGAAGGAAAAAGTAAGGGGACAAAGGGAACATCAGAGCGAATCAAGAGAGCAGAAGAATTAGGAGCCCCAGCTCCTAACTGGGGGAGGGGGGGGGGAGAGAAGAGAATAGCCACGAAAGCCACCAGGACGAGCACCAAGCATCGGCTCCTGGAGACAGACACAAAGGGGCGAAACCGCGAAATCAGAAGTTGGAGTTCAAGGAAATTGGTGTAATAACCTCGAACGTTCCATTGAAGAATAGACATCGACGAGAAGAGAAAGGACAACAACAGAGAACAAGGAAGTAACAAAGGCGAAAGAGCAACACAGCACGTTAAAGAATATCAGGGTCAGCAAAGTCAGGGTTAATGGGCATGGGTAAACTGAGCAAAGACGGAGGGAAGGAAGCGGGAGAACAGACCAGAGGTGGGCGGGCGGGGTCCGGAGGAGGAAGAGGAGGAGACAACGGAGAGAAGCAGTCAAGGACAACAGCAGGAAGAGGGGGAGGAGAAAGAGGGGAGCGCACCTCAGCAAGGGCAGCAACCGAGAGGGAAGCGGGGGCCAAAGAAACCTCCATAGCAGGAACGGGGCGCAACCATCGAAACAGGAGGGGAAGGAGCAATAGAGTCAGTAGTAGGGGCCGAGGAAGAAAGCGAAGCCTTCTTACCCGCCGGGGAGGAGGAAGGAGAGGAGCCAGGTTTACGCTTCTGACGTAAAGAGACAGGTGTCCCAGCAACTACGTACCGGGCAACGGATTTTAGCGTCTCAACAGGAGAAGCTGAACGAGAGCACACACGACGGTCGTTAGGAGAGCGATGGATATCAGCCCGCACCAACAGGCGGCGGGGAGAGTCAATAGACGGAGGACGAGGATGGGAAGGAGGAACGGAGGGAGACGAGGAAGAAGACACAGGAGACATGACAGACCGGGTAGAAAGAAGGGGGAACCCCAGACAGAGGACCAGGAGGGGGACCCTTCGGGACAGAACTTAAAGGAACAGAGGAGGGGGCAGTGGGCGCATCAGGGTCCAAGACCCGGAAACGGTTGAGTTTGAGGAAGGTGGGAAGGACGAGGAGAGGAAGAGCATAAGAGAGGAAGACGTGAGCATAAGAGACATTAGCATAAGGCGGGAGCCGGCGAACCTGGCACCTCGTCTCAGGAAAAGATAAACGCCCCCTGTAATTCAAGGTGAGGACAGCTGCCTCAAGCTTGTATTGGATACACGCACGGGAGAAGGTAGGATGGGCATCACCGCTGATGAGGCAGCGAACCTGGGGGAGAAGTGCACTCCGACTTTGAGTGACCTTCGCCCCCACACAAAGGACAGAGAGAGACAGTCCAAGAGCCACGGAGGGCACCATGCCCAAACCTCCAGCACTTGTTACAGAGCCTAGGAGAAGGATTGTACTCCTGGACACAGCACCTGGCACTAGCAAGAATGACAGAGGGTGGAACCATCAAAGGTAATCTTTGCAACCCGAAGGGGTTGACGGCGACGACCATGAGGGGGACGAGTAAACGTGTCCATCTGGAGGACAGAATGGCCCTGGTCATCGAGGATATGCCGAATATCATCGTGGCAGTCCTGCAGATTCCGAACACCGGTCACAATATGGGGCGGGAGGAGAATAGTGCCAAAACTGGCATTCAACTGAGCGTTCTTTGAGACCCGAACAGGGGTCTCGCCAAGGCAGAATAAGGCAGCCAAGCGGGAAGCCGCATCCTGAGAAGGAGCACCAACGACATGGGTACCGAGACGAGTGGGGTTGAAAGTAATGGAGGCATCCACGGAATCAACAAGATGTCGATGGAGGGAGAAATCGTCAGGAGGTGCAGAATCAAGAGGGAGGAGATCAAATTATTTGGCCCACGAAGCGAGACCAAACAATGCTTGATAGGCATCAGAACGGGAAGGAATCGAGCGAGTGAGGCCGTGTCGAGGACGGCGTCGAGAACCCCCAGAGAGAGAGGGGTTAAAAGGCGCAGTAGTTACAACTAGAGATGGAGCCGCGCCCATCAAGTCACCACTGGGGGCTTGGAGCTCGACCCAACCACAGAGGAGGGAGGGGAGCCGAGGGAAGTAGTCAGAGAGGCCAAAGGAGGAGCAAGGTCGGGGCCCAATGCAGCGGAGGCTACAGAGCCAGGCCTTCCAACACGGACCGACTCAGGGGCTTGGTCGCCCACCCCACGAGCCAGAGAAGGTAAAGGAGGAACAGAACAGAACACAACATAGGTAAAGAACAAAGAAACATTCATTCACGAATGTGCCCCCACACCCACCATGGAGCCACAATTAAAGGCAGGACACCCAACAAGAAGCTATCGCCGATCATGCCGGGGCCTCCTAGGGGTGCGTCGTGAATATAAGCCCCACAAACGCCACCTTAAGAACCGCCAGTCCATCGAGATCGGGTTCAGTGATGAAAGGTTCCCCTCGCTCTCGACGTTGGGCAATACAGTTCTACGGGTGCAAGAGTATGCCTCCTCAAGCACCCGGGCGTCAAAATAGAAGAAGTTCAAAGGAATAACCAAAACAAACAAAAGGTCGGTAGGAAACGACAAGCAGATAGGAGAAGAGGGGGGGGGGGAGAAAAACGAAACAGAAGGAAAAGGAAAAGTTGTTCAGCAAAATTTGAGAGGACGGCAGCAGGAGCACAAGGCTACAAAAGGACAGAGGACTGTCCCAAGGAGCATCACACTCCGGCAGCCACCCACTAAGCCCCCTCACGACATCAACGAGCTGAACGGGGAGGGGGTCTCACGAAAAGATCTAGCTGTGAAGTGTATATAATGTGAGCACACTCGTCTTCTTAGACGATAATTAATGTTACTTAAAGTGCATGTGTAAAACTCCGCATTTTCTCCCTGTTGGTTTCTTTTCGGCGATTGTCGAGGCTCACTTAAAGTAAACACCACTGTTGTGCTGATCTGTTTAAAACGAGTTCATCATATTCTCCATATTACTAAGATGTTCTAAGATATCGGTTGATGCATGTGAGGGATGTATATCATTACCTCCCAGATAAATTGGGGTGAGATCATGAGGCCAGTTAAGTGCTGCTGTTAGTGTAGGATTATTACATAAATTGGGAGCTTTAACTCCAGGTGACCTGAATATTCGTACCTCTGCTTGGGGTACAGAAGTAAGATATAGGGGGACTTTACTATGTCCCATAATAGCTACTTTGAACATCAGGTCGGTTTTAGAATTCAGTTTCAGTATCACTAGCCTTGTGCTCTGATATTTGTTTATTCAGATTTTGTTGAGGCAAATTTGAGTTATAATGATTTATAAACTATCTAATTTTGACTGGCTAAAATAACAATATTTAATTTGAACTGGCTTTATAAGATTATATTGTTTCAAAACCCAAAAGGATGATTTAGGTTCGAATGACCAAAAGAATTGGAAATTCGCTAGTCATTCAAATTCTTAGGACCATAATAAAGTGTGGATTTACTTGGAGGAGTAAATTAATATAAAATAATTTAATTTCAATTTATTTCTGAATTACAGTTAATTTAAATTAAGCATACTGTATGTTTGTTTAATTCTAGAGCAGTGGAAGGTGTACTCTAACTCCTCACAGTTATATCCCATAAAGATTGCAGGGTGGGGGGGTGTAAGTTTATAAATTTAATCAATGGATTAAATTATTTGATTATGTTATTTTATTATGATAAGTAAAGTTAATTTGCTCTATCCTTAAATTAAATATATGAAACAGCTTAGCTGTTCTAGGAAGTTACAGTCCAGGAGTAGCAGGGACCGGACGCGTATCAGTCACGTGGCTATTGCGGTTCTCTTGGGGACTAAGAACAAGCGGTAAACTTCTCTGCCAGGGAAAAATTTACCCACCAAAAAACTACAAATGTAAAATCAATCCACTAAATACTATTAATTTAAATTATGTAAATGACGACGATTGTTAATAGCAATCTGAGATAATATTAGGTGACGCTCACCCTGTAGTTGTTATAGGGCTTACTACATAACTGGAACAAGTTTATGAAACCATAGATTGAGCTCAACTGCAAATTACTACCAGCACCGGAGAGAAAGCCTTTCCAGGTGTTAGAGATATTGATCTGGGCTGTTGGATCACACAACGATAACCTTTATAATCAGATAATCGGGCTGGCAGTCGATACAATTGCTCTCTCTCTCCAGGTTCGAGATGGTGGTCCTCTGTAACAGCCTTACTTAGCCGTAACCAAGTTCTTTTCAGTTCAAACCTTATTTGGGGCCTTAGGGCCCCTTCCTATCAGATCAAACCCCGAGTCATAGGCAAGTTATTAAGAACTGGCAGTAATAGTCAATACAAAAGGAATGGGGTAAACAACACTAAACAAAAACCCATCACTATGTGTACTTCTTAACTATATGCATTTATCCATATTTACGTCACACCACAGGTGTCACTTTCATAAATAACATTACACAAAAATTGTGATCTTTTATCCCAGTGAGTCCATTTCTATCTTCTATTGTACAACACTCAAGGAACCTTCCCTGAGCCTTTCGTCCACAGTATTCACGCCGGCGAATCCACCTTTCTCAGTAAATCATGAGGCAGTCCTCCGCAGTATCGTCACAGTGTCCAAGCACCACTTCTGCTCTATAACTACACGATGGCTGGTCGCCAGCAACAAACTGGCTGGCTTCCTCTAATAGGCTATAACTATAACAAGCCTTAACATAGTGCAAATTAATTCCATCTCGTAACTCAACTAGGCCATCCCGGGAAACTTCAGTTCAATTACCAATACCTCACTGGTTACCACAGACGAATTATAGTCTATACCAACTCAGTCCACTTGTTCCCACTGAAGCAAGTTCAGGACTGCCCTGGGGTGAATTGACTCCTATCGACTAAGGTATTCTCCACATCACTTCTGAGAAGTTAAAATTGAATAATAGGAAGGAAACTACAATGGGTGTCGGGTGCACTCAACAGGTGGCGCTTCCATCATCACTTCCTCCCCCACCCCCAGGATGCATTTTCTTTACGCATTATAATTTATTTAATTCTGGGAAGGAGTGGATATTAATTTTGATCATACTAGGATCTCTTTGAATATATTTTTTCCTCACAGTAATTCAGGCATAAATAGTCCTCAGACTATAAATAATAATCAGTTGATAGTAGAGGTTAATTCGTTCGGTGATTTAATGTGTTTCTGACGTAGCTGCTTAGTTTCTAATAAATACATGGAAGAATTAATTAAAATTTTCCCTATTAAAGTAATTTTTTCTGCAATTTAATTTTAGTAAATTTACACAACAATGGAATATGTATGTTATTAAATAGAATTTGTGTAAAATTAAACAGAACTAGCTTTGAAAATTTCCCACGACATGCAAAAACTAATCACATTAATGATTTTTTTTGAGTAAAATGTTGAAATAATATTCATATTTTTAGCATGTATTTTATTTAATTCCCAAACTTCATGGAATTATTTAAATCGTTCTTAAATTCCAGGGAATAGAGCTTATATTTCTCAAACACCTGGAAATTATTAATATAGTTTTCAAACTCCAGAGAACTGTATATATATATGTTCATCAAACTGTAAAGATCAATATACGTACATCTAAAACTAAATGGAATCATTTACATACTTATCAAACTTTTGGGAGTTACAGATATATCATACTCTAAGATCTATAATGAGTTTTGTGTAAACTTTAAAATTTTATAGGAAATGTTTATATTTCATAATTAAGCTCTAGGGTAAAAATTATAGTTTTCATACTACAAAGAATAGTTTATGTTTATATCTGGAAACTTCAGAAGACCCATACACAGATGCTTTTTTGGCCCATACAGGCAGCTTACAGATATACCCAACCAAACTGATTCATATATATGAGTAACCTTGGGGAGTCGGTCGGCCGAGCAGACAGCACACTGGACTTGTGATCCTGTGGTCCCGGGTTCGATTCCGGGCGCCGGCGAGAAACAATGGGCAGAGTTTCTTTCACCCTATGCCCCCTGTTACCTAGCAGTAAAATAGGTACCTGGGTGTTAGTCAGCTGTCACGGGCTGCTTCCTGGGGGTGGAGGCCTGGTCGAGGACGGGGACGCGGGGACACTAAAGCCCTGAAATCATCTCAAGATAACCTCAAGATAACGTACTCTTGAAACAATCCAGTAATTCCATTTATATTATATAGCACAGTAGGTTGTCCCATAAATTCTCTTCCTTATCTCCAAACTATATTTACCAAGGTATTTAGTGAATCTAAATTGATCCAATTTATATCCACTGATTACAGTTTAATTTATTATATTTTTAATAACAAATTTATTTTATTTTTGTTATTCGCTGTTATTAATTGATGTACTTCAATTGTGTCACTTCTTACATACATTGTTTTTTGAGAACGTAAATTAACAATGTTAATTAAATTTTTTTTTGCATTTCTTGAGAGGAAATCTAGGTCGTCCTTAGGCATTAAAAAAATTAATGTGCATTCAATACTACGACGAAAAAGGTGAACTGCATATTCTGAATAGGGCAAAACAAGTGATGATTTGATTGATAAATATTAAACCACCCCTAAGGATAGCACGGGCATGAATGGGCAGTAAGTGGAGGCTCTTTCGAGCCTTTACCAGTACCAATAGCTGATACTGGAGATCTGGGGATGGATGGGGGTCTTCATGGTGGATTTCAGCCTCGGTGTGCAGGGTGTACTAGTTATGGAGCTGGTGGAATTAGTGTAGACCTCTAGGTCTTCCAGTATTTCTTTGGCTGAGCCGTCCGTCGTTGGAATTTGGTGCGGTGGCCTCTATAAGGAGGTCTTGTACCGATTAGGTATCGTATTGTGGCTCCTGGAAAGAGCTTAGGGCCACTCTCCTTGCAACGGTGTTCCTTTCTAACTCTAACTCTCTACTCTCTTTGGATCAAAATCAATCTATGAATTACCCTTCCCCAGTACACTGTGGCTGGACCTTTTTAATGCTTCTCTTGTAGCGCACAGTTTCGAAGGCTTTGCTACAGTCAGGGTATAGAGTGTCGGAATCCTTTCCATTATCGACTGTTTGAAATTTGCTAATAAATAATGCAAATTAATTTGTTAAATATGAGAAGCCTTTAGTAAAACTATGATAAAAATCCTTTTTTAAGTTAAATGCTTCATGATGTAAATTATTAAATTTTCTTATTGATTCAAACAATTTTCCTGACTGCATGGTCAGCTAATTGAACGATAGTTCGATGTATATGATTGTCCTTTTTAGGAAATAGAGCAAGATTTGCAGCTCTCAACATTTTCAAAACGATGCTCGTCTCTGATGATTTCTTATATATCTAAGCTCTAATTATTATCTAGGTTATCTAAGCTCTTGTTTTCCTTCATTATGACCACTTGAAAATATTTCGTCTGATTATTGGGACTTTTTGAGATTGATTCTTTTAATTTGTTAATGACATTCACCTTGGTAATTACATGTCAACTTGCCCTCCTCATCACCTACACAATTTGGTTCACTTACAAGTTAATTATTCAATTATTCTTCTTTACTGAATAGTGAGCAACAGCCCGTGCTTAAAACACTTCCCATTTCTTTATCATTTTTCGTTACATGACCTGTTACATTTTTCAACAGCACAGTGATCTCCTTGATCTTTGTGACCTATATATTAAAGAAACTAAGTATAAGATGTGTCTCTACTTGCTTTGCTATATATAATTCAGTATTTCTTTTAACTCTTTCAACATTTCTTTAACATGAATAGCGTTGTAATAAATTGCCTTATTCTTAAATCTTTTGTACATGTATATTCTTTTTCTATAATGAACTTTAGTTCTAAATATTTTGTATTTAATGGTGTTATTATCGACCCAAATCAATTTGATAGTAAACTTTGTTTTTAAGTCATTACTGAGAATTATATTAAATAAGTCCATCCCTTGAACAATAGAATCTTTACATATCTTTTTTTAAAATCTCCATCAACCAGTAATTTCTGCTTTTCTTGTTGAGTCATTTCGTTTTGCTACCTGCTCTTGAAATCTCCTCTTTCTTCACTATCGGGTGTTGCTACCGCGTCCTCCACTACAGAAAATGCGCAGATATTTGTGGCCAGTACGGAAGGCCTCTTCATTGTCTTTTAAATACCATTATTTTAGTGACAATCAGATATATGTTTTCTAAAGGACGCCGATTGCAATAGCATCACACTTTTCGCCATACAATTTTTTGTCTGCCTCACTTCCTCCGGCAGTCAGTCCAAATCTGGTCATACGGCAATACACAGCTCCCCAACTCAGGCACTAGACTTATCTTTAATAAGCAAAGAGCAAGAAAACACCCTTCAAGCTGAAGCACAAATCAGACACGTGTTGGCTTAACAGTTACTTTTGTTCTACTCTAAACAGTATTCCAGCCTACTCCAACAATTGTTCATATAATGGTGTCAAACTCCAGAAGATTATTTATTCTATTCTCGAACTGCAATGCCTTATTCATAAAGTTACCACACTATGAAATTAATGAAATATTTCAAATTTCAGATTAATATTTAGGAGTTTATAATAAATACACAATATAGTTGTAATTGAATTGTTTATATACTTAAATATAAATTGTAATTTAATTATTTATATAATTATTTAACTTAAGGGAATTCTATTTATATTTCAATTTACAACTTTTAGTATATGCTACCATAGTGATACTGAATATCTATCTCAGAGAGATTATGTTTTATATTGTCTAGTGCTTTGAAGTGTTATTATAACGTACTCTTTTCGACTTCATCATTGCTTCTGGTCATATTGGTATTAATGAGTATTGGTGTTAATGATTAAGAATAATCAGGACTCTTAATCATGAGCCTTTCCTTAATTCTCAAAGGAAAATCTGTTTGCTTCCTCTGAAAAAAGTTATTATAGTAAATAGTGTTGAAGGTTTTTTTAGTGGAAACAAATAGTGAAATTGGGTACTCAATTTTGTACACTAAGCTCATTACTGTATGAAGCCAAATATATATATATTTCAGCAGTGTTGGTGCTCGAACGAGGTCTGAAGTAAAACTGACTGAATCTCAGTAGGATTTTTTAGCCATAAAATCGATGATTAAAGATATTAGAATCCATATCTAAAAACTTCATTACTAAGATATAAATAAATTACTAGCCACAATGAACGTGGATAACTTAATTTTATTTACCTGGGCTGGTCTTGAATAACAGACTACCAGAGCAGTAGCCTGTAGCTTTAACCACTAACATACTGAACCCCACAACAAGAGACGATCCTAAAAAGAGTAGAAAAATGCCTAAAAATGTAGGCATTCATCAGTCTCAGGAGACTATGGAGTTGCACTCTGGTTGTCGGTCTGGAGTGGCCTCTCCAGGGCGCAAAGCTTGGGTAGGTCGATATGGAGAAGAAGCTGTTACCCATGCAGCAGCTCCCTCCTTTCCATGGCCCCGAAAGTCTCCAATGGAAAGGCAAACGCCAATACAATTGTTCCAGCGACGTTGCAGGAACTGTCAAAACGAGGTTTAAGGCAACAACGAACTGCCCCTGCCCTAGGGGCTCCAGCTCCGATCAGATACCCAACTGGTATCTAAATGAGATTTTAGGTCTCCCATGGGGTGCCACATTCATATCTAAATGAATTATATGGTTTGATTCTACTCTAGTCTGAGCCCATTTGTATAATGCAGAAATATTTGGGTTGCCATACTATTGAGTAGACATTAGTTCAAATGTGTATACAAAAGGAAGGCAAAGTTATTTCCGGGACATTGAAACCTTTCGTTTGCTTAAAAGGCTTATTTTAATTTTTTTCAGACTAAAACATGATAGTCGGCAAGGTGCATTACTATAGGAGGTCAGCCCCCACTCTCTTCCTGTAAATATATACCGGAGAAGATAGAGGGCCTCCTTATGTAATGAGCATTGTCAGGTGGAACTCCAGCAAGCTTCAGCCACTCTATATGACTTCCATTGCTACTGCGACCTGTTGAAGGGGTAGCATCAGGAGGCAGTCACCAGCTATAGCATACATGACACAGGGCCACCTCTACCATGCTGTACAAAGTGAAGGTTGACTCCCTGGACAACCAGATTCACGAAAAATTAATTACTACAAACCATCAATGCCACTATCAACACTACACCCATCGATATCCGCCATACAGGGGGAGGGAGGGAATTATAAAGGGAAAGCGCCAAGCCGTTACGATTGTATAGCACTTGGAAGGGAGTCAGGATTATGATTTGGGATGGGACGGGGGGAAGGAATGGTGCCCAACCACTTGGATGGTCGGGGATTGAACGTCGACCTGCATGAAGCGAAACCGTCGCTCTACCGTCCTGCCCAAGTGATTGGCATAAAAGGGGAGAAAGTTACTCCTTACTATTCCCAAAAGGCAGACCTTGACTTACTGCGAGGCCCTAATGCGCCTCCCACAAAGGATCGCCACGACCGACAACCGCTTGTTTGTTAGAACCTTCAACACCCAGTATGCCGAAAATTGCTTAATCGGGTAAAGCGTTCTTGAGGCAGTGCTGACCCCACCAACAGAGGCCCCTGCATCTCCCACCATCCAGTTGGAACTTCAGGAGGTGCCCTGTGCTAGAACGATTAGTTCGACATCCAAAATACCAACCACTCACAGTGCTAGATCAGTCCCCGCCAGCGAAACAACATGCGACCCAACTCAAAATTTAGCGGCAACCCCGGCTCCACAACGCCTTGGACCTATACCTGCACCTCCAACCCACCACTCACCGGACGCAGACAATCCGTATGACTCATCTAACGAAGACGATTCTGCAAGAGCGACATCTTCCTCATAACACCTTCACCCCTACAGCCCGGAAAACGTCTTACTCCAGGCCTCCTATGCAGACTTGCCCGACAGCGCCGCTAAGTCTACCCGAAGCCAGACGAACAAGAAGGTCACTAAAAAGAAGATGACGTCCTAGGAAGGATAAACCACATCTGACTACGTAAGTTAATCCCATCCAGCTGCTCGAGAACCGTGCACCTGTGAGACGCCCAGGGATGCATATGAACAACAAGAACGTCTTACAGTATCACTGCCAAGGCTAAACCCACGGCGGTTGGTCCACCAAGCTATAATTCCCTACTCTGACTTGTGTCTTGTTTCCTGCTCAGGAACTAAGGTCCTTGAAATTGGAATTGAAGATTTGCGTTATATATTTTGAGTTTTGACTTTTTAGGGTTGTTGGAAAACCTGTGTTTTTCTTAAAATTCATCCAGGCCAGGTTGGGGGAAGTTATTATTTACTTTTCTAATAGGTAAACAATGTAGCTTTAACTTTAAGCAAAAGTTAACTAATTTGGCCCATATTTTTTTAGCGCCAATGGTATTTTAAACTAAAATAACTGACCTGTGTGGGAAAGTGGGGACTTACGACACCAGCTGTGGTTTGGTGAGGTATAAAAGATCCCACATAGACCTTGTGGGGAAAACTCCCTAGCAATATTTAATTATTATTATTCATTTATTTACAATTTTTTTTTAATTTGCTATATATTACTGTATGTTTTGAATTTGTTCTGCTAGTAGCTTCCCTTCACATATTTGGGGGGGGGGAGTTAATTGTATGTTTTTATCAAATCAAAATTGGCTGTTTGATAAGTTCTACTGATTAATCTATAATTAAACGAAAGTTAATATACGATTACTTAGGCTTAGCTGTATATTTAGAATGCAGCCTGTATCATAATAATGAACGTGTCCAGATCACGTGAACTTAATCTCCTCGTTGAGCATGAGGCTCATGGCATCGTCGAGTGTCATGTGATAAACAGTCAAGAGGCTGTCAATATTTCCTTCCATCACAATTTCACCTGCCAAAGGATTTCACTGTAGAAATGAAACAACAAATATATGGCAGATATGTCTCGAGGAAGGTTGTTAATTTTTTAGTATGTGCTTACCTATTTTGGGTTGCTGTTCCTGTAACATAACCAGTTAATAATAAATAGAACATGATTGGCCAAAAATGCCATACATATTCTAGTTAACCGAATGCATATCCCATATCCCAGTGTATAGCGTGGTCGTTTCAACAATAACGTCTCTAAAGTAACACCACAATATGACTAGGTCTAGTGGGAGGCTCATGCAGGCATGTGATCTCTTTCGAGTAATCGTGAATAATGATTGTGTTTTCCTTCCTCACCGCTCCAGGGACGAATCGCTAGGACAACTCTGTTTCTTATTCGAAGGAGGTTTATATTTTTTTGGTTAGTTAATTATATCTAGTCGTCAAGAATACTTTTATACAATTTTAATTCCTAGACTGGTGTTGAAGATGTTTTATTAATATTTGGGTGTATGTAATTTGGTGAGATGGCAATACATCTCATTTTCTAGTAGACGCCAAACACCATTATCTTAGCAAGGTTGACCATGATGTTTTGTTCTAATTAGTGTTAGTATTTATTTAACAAATAATGGCAATTATATAGTATGTTAGTGGTGAGTAAATGGTGTTGGAAGTGTCCGACATAATTCGGGGGGGAGGGGGTTGTGGAGAAACATTGGTCGGAGTCCACTGTTTAGAACTGATGAACTCTGATACTCCTCATAATTATTAAGTTAATTTAAATTTGATGATAATGGCACATTTGTGCATCAGTTTGTACAGGATGGATGTCCCGTACTAGAGTTACAGGTGTTGGAAATCTCTAGGCAATTTAATTTTCATGCTTACTCCGATGATGCTAAGTTTCTAGCCATTATTAACTTATATTTAACTCAGAGGACTGAATGTGATCAATTATTACAGACAAGTATGGTTCTGGGACTTCAGTTGGATCAGTGACATTTGTCACAATTACTTGTGGCTTAGTTAGGTTACTGGTCACTGACCCCCATGGAATTCATCTCAGCTAAAAAAAATTATCAAATTCAGTCTTCTGGTTTAATAGTCAGCTGTGCCTTTCTTTGTGCTTATTTGGTGAAATATATTTGGCTGATAAATTTGAGATTTTATTTTTTTAATTGTTAGAACTCAATCATGTAAAGACTATTACTATTTACAGTCCCCTGGGGGCTACTAAGTTTGAAGCACGTCTAAGGTTGCTTTAAGCAAACATGGATGGAGTAGCTCCAACAGAACTGCAGTAAACTGCATATTATGTTGCTTATTTGAATTGTTTATTGACGACAGGTATAGGCTTCCTCAGGCTTAATACAGTGACTGTGAGTAACTTGCTCCCTTCTGACTTCAACAGGTTCATTGCCTGTTGCCTAGTTCTTTTAGTGATGAATTTGTTGTAATAGTCTGTACCTACATGTATACCAATATTGGTGAGGTGATCAGACATGATTTTGTTATCAGCCAACTTAATTCCCTTATCTTGTAGAAATTTGATTGTTGCCCCTAGACCATGAACATGTAGGTCAGATGGGATTTAACAAAAACTATAGCCTGTAAAGGTTGGACATAGTCCCCTAAACGTTCAAGGTTGGACAACTTTGTAGTCTTGGGGTCCTGTGTTGTCAGGAACCCTGATATATTAAATTTTATCCGGGTCACAGGATTTAATTGTAGATCATCTGCCATCTTTTGGGTGACAAATGTTCTCTAGTACCCTTGATCAAGCTTCGCTTGGGTTTTGAACTTTGCTCATTTGATTTTGATGGTAAGTTGGGCAGAAGGCAAAGTCACATTATTTTTAGACATTGTCGATAGGACACTGATGTTCTGCCGTTCTTTGCAGTACTGGATGGTGTTTGAAGTCCCTTCCTCCACCTTGGCATTGGGGGACTTTAATTTTATGTCCCCATACTGTACTGAGTGGTTCTGGTCCTTATGGCACCTGTTACAGGTGCGCAGTGGGGTCATACAGGTGCTGGTGTCATGTGACGTGAGGCACCTGGTGCATTTATGCAACTGTTTAAGTCGCTTTACACGTGTAGTACGATAATTGTAATTTGGGTAGTGGTATGTGGAATGCTCTTCATCACAAAAACAAATACGTCCTCCAGGCAACAGCACGTTTCGGAATCACCACCTTGGTAACACAGTGACTAGGCTTTGAGGGGACCACTTCATATGTGCCCGCACTACCAAATTTCCACTTTGGAGTGGAGGTAGTTGGTTTAGATTTGGTAGGAGTACTGATTGCACCCTTTAGTTTGTTATTGTGCACTTGAACTGAAGGCTTACTTGCTGGTTTTAGTTTGTCATGGACACGTTGATGCTGAACAACTATACATAAACCTTCAGATATCTCACTTAGCGAAAAAATGTTTTTCTTGTAGTGAGTACACATTTGTCCCAATATGCTCCTAGGTATTTTTTCCTAGACGATTTTTTTTAAGAATCACTCAGCCTCAGCTGTACTGGCAGTTAAGCTGATGGCCTTTATCATGGAATCTACCTCCAGCTAGCTTCCGGAAGTGGTCAATGCAACAGCTCATGAACGAGATGCAAAGTTTTTATCTAGAGCAACATAATTATAATTGAGGAACTGTACTACAAGATCATAGCCGTCGTTAGTCAACCTCAGATTGGATACAACTTAACTAGCTTTACATGATACTGACCTTTCAGATAAGAAAATTTACTACTCTTTGGTGAGGATGGTTTTGAGTCCACAGGGTTTTCGAATTTGTTCCAAAATTCGTCCCAATCTTCCTCATCTGTTCCTGAGAAAGTGGGTATGTTGACTGGAGGGAGTCGAACCTGAGCGTGAATCTGATTATATGTGGCTGTTGAAGTAATAGATGCATTATTGATTTGTGTCTTTAATTGTGACACTATTGCAATGAGAGGATCCAATTTTTCTTGTATGGTATCCTCATAATCTGCTATGTTATTTATAATGCAATCATGATCTTTAGCTTTAAAGTTGGCTTTACAGACTTCTTGCACATAAGTCTTGGTTTCCTAATTTGTTCATATTTGCTGATTGCAGCCTTTAAATGTGAATCTAACTTCACACAATCTATTGCTGTTTGGTAGGATAAGTTATCACACGCATATAGCTGCCTTGTTAGGTGGTCCTTAAAGATTGTGATAGATCGTTCAGTACTAGTTTCAGTGTCAGTCATGCTGACTGCTTGTCTATGTTTGGTATTAATATAGCTGGGGTACTTGCTCATAAATCCTGAACAAGTACTGATGATAGTAGGCTAGGGTTAAATGTCCCGTCATTAGACTAGAATTCAACCTCCGTGGACGTTGGCAAATTAACTGCTAAATTGTATATATATAATCCCACACAAATACTTTGAGAGGTAATCCGTGTCACTGGGAATTCCTCAGGCTCATCTTTATCACCGTTAGAGGGTTTAGTGACACTTAATAACACTCAGAGATGAAATGATTATTGTTAAATAAAAATGAATATGTAATCAAATAATGTGATATAAATAAACTGATTATATGTACAATACAACTTATGTTGTTATTCGTCCCTCCCTATATAAGGGTCTGCTCAAATGTTTGAATGGTTGCTAGGCTGTTCAATGTTTAGTTCAACACTAGACAAGTTTGATATCCTACCAACCAGATGATAGGTATCCTTCCTATTTATTTTAGGTATTATTATTCTTTTATTTATTAAATGATTTATATTTAATTTACTTTAACTTTATTACTTGAAAGAGAGTGAACTGCATATTCTGAATTTGTCCTACTAGTAGCTTTAATTCACTAATTTGGGGGAGTTATTTATGTTTTATCATATCAAAATTGGGTGATTGATAGGTTCTACTGATTAATCTACGATTACACGAAAGTTAATATAAGATTTAGCTAGGCTTAACTGTATATGTAGAATGCAGCCTGTATCATAATAATGGATGCACCCAGATCACGTAAGCTTAGTTTCCTTGTTGACCATCAGGCTCATTTGATAAACAGTCAGGAGGCTGCCAGTATTTCCTTCCATCACAATTTCACCTGCCAATGGGTTACACTGTAGAAACATATCAGCAAATATATGGCAGATTTGTCATGATGAAGGTTGTTAATTTCTTAATAGACACTTACCTATTTCGAATGGCTGTTGCTGCAACATAGCCAGTTAACAATAAAAAGAACATGATTGGCCAAAAATGCCATATATTTTTTAGTTAACCGAATGCATATACTTATAACAATGTGTAGCATAGTCGTGGCGACAATTAAAGTCTTTAGCGTAGCACCACAATATGACTAGCGGGAGTCTAATGCAGGCGTGTAATAGCTTTTGAGTAATCGTGAATAATAATTGCTTCCCGCTTCCTCCCCGCTCCATGAATACAATGCTGGAACAGTTCTGTTTCTGTCTTCTTATTGACAATTGGAACGAGGCTTTTAATTTATTTGTTACCTAATTATATCTAGTCCTAGAGAATACTTTTTTCCATTTTAATCCCTAAGTTTAAGATATTTTATTTATATTTGGGTGAATATAATTCGATGACGTGGCAATGTCTCGTTTTCTAGAAGACACCAAACACCATTATATTAGCATGGTTGACTATGATATTTTGTTGCAATTAGTTTTCGTATTTACTTAACAAACAGTAATTACATAGTATGTTAGTGGTTAGTAAATGTTGTCGGACATTTCTGGCAGGCTACTAGGTCTTATGCAGCTTACTCTATTCATATGATCGAAAATAATGATCTCTCTTCACGTGTGATTAGACATAGAGTATTTGCACATCACAAAAGCAAGTATTCGAATTATTAATCATTGACTGGAGGGAAACGATGGAACCAGTGATAGGACCATCAGCAGTGAAGGTCACCACCTCACGTTGTGCTGCTGGGCCACTGTAGTATCCCAGCAGTGGGTTTTGCACAAAGTTTGTGTTATTGCCTACACGCACTTCAACGTTCTGAAATTTCGCCCCATATTGTGCATTATATCGTGTCTGAACTCTGACGGCGGTGACCTGGCGAGACGTATCGAGTGTGGCCTTCCACCAAGGTACAGGACCCAAAGTTGAGCAATAGCAGAAGTTACTTTCTACCATGCAGTAAAATCCATTAATTGCTAAGTCTGCAGTTCTCAGATCATCATGGGCTTGTGTTGCAGTAATGGAGGCATTGTGGGCGGCGTCCTTGGAGCTGCCCCAACAGGAATAACAGAGGATGGGAGGCGCTGTGTTTACGTCACCCTCATAGTGCCACGACACCCGTGTTTTGTACAGCTCACATCCAGAATCTGGTAAACAACATGCAGTGTGAGACACATATTCGAACACTTTGTGTGGTTACATCTACTGGGACACATGTATTGGAGAAAGTAGATAATGAGACACACAATTCATAGATACACTTCCAACTGAATTACGTTATCGAAACAAAAATATGTTTTACATATGCATGTTAATGAGACACATGTAATTGAGACACAAAATAACTGGAACATTAGCCGATGATATACGAAAGTGAAAACACAACTAACTAAGAGATATACGTAACTGATAATCGTGGGTGAGAAACACGGGTAACTGAGACCCATTCGCAATTGTGAAACTTATACCTGAGAAACTCTTGTAACTGAGAAGCACTTGAATATAAGAAACTCTCGTACCTAGGACGCAGTCGTGACTGAAACTCACACATATATAATTCACTTTGACAGGGACAGGAAGCCAGTGAATATATATATTTTGGCTCGTATTAAGGTCCCCCAAAGGTGGAAGTGCTGGCCCAGGATGCATCACCAGTTGCCTCACTTCTGGGTGCTTATCTACTGCTAGGTCAACAGAGGCATTATGTAAAAGTAAATGTACCCAACCATTTATTGACAAAAATTATGCCCTGCCTGAGAATCGAACTGGGATCCACGATAATGATTCGACCGTAATGAGACATGTAACTTAGACACATAAAATGAGCTACACGTCCCTGAAACAAACACAATCTTAGACGCTTCTCACTTCTCTCTTGTGAGAAGTGTTTGTTTGTTTGTTTGTGTTTGTCAATTCATGTTTGTGGTCATTTGCTCTGAACTAATACATGATTGTGGTCATGAATCACGCACAACCAAGACACACGAAAATGATACTCATATGCAGGCGTTGCAATACTCATATGCAGGCGTTGCAGTACAATACTCATTTAAATGAGGCACATGTAACTGAGACAGTTGTAACTGAGAAGCATATAAATGAGACACATGTAACTGAGACAAGACACCCAACCCACACATCTGAAAATAAAGACTTCACACCATTTCGGTCCTTCCTTGACTGTGTGGGTTGGATGTCAACTTATCGACCAGGTTTCTGTGGCAGATCGTCTGCAACTGAGACACACGTAATTAAGACGCACATAAATGAGAAATATGACTAAGACAAACATAATATAAGCATAATTGAAACATATGAATGATAAATATATAACTGAGACAAATGAAACTGGCACACAAATAATTGAGACACACGAAACTGAGACATATCAAAAGGACACTCACACGGAACTGAAATGTACTTAATAAACACTTTCGCGCCCCGTGGTCCTAAATACCAGTCTGATATTTTTGTCGTGAAGGTGCAGTAGTGTCGTAAATTTACGTCCGATTAAATAATATTTGTATAAAATCCAATTCTTATTTGATCGCCTTGGGGTTAGTATGAACATGTTTGCCATTAAATTTCTGTGTTCTCTAATAGCCACATGGTCTATTTGGGAGATCGGCATTGTATTGTAACTTAGTGGAGAGATTATTGCATTTTTGACACGACGAGTGTAATCGACCTTGGTTTTTTATTTGGTGCCGGTCTAACGCATCCTTGTGTGACATTTTGCACATATGTTCTTCTAGAACAGTCTATTGCAAACACATTGCTACAAAAGCGTAATTTGGACATCGAAAATTAAGGTCAGGACAATGAAAGGAATATACACTTTTGGAATACTGGTTTCGCTGATGTGCGGTAACAGGTAACACTTCGCCCAATTCACACACTCTTGCGTGTGGGCCGCGAGCATGATTCTACATTTATATGCATATGTCCGTGTAGGGGATTTTATTGCGATCTCAGTGATACCAAATTTAATGCTGTAAGACAAGTGTGGAGTTGACAACCCTGAAAAGAATAAAAACATTTTGTGCTGTTTGGAGCTCACGGCTTGTGATCGATGTAGTTCTTTATTTTGTGGTGACTTAACTCAAGCTTTGCTGACATTTTATACATATTTTCTTCTAGAACATTCTATTGCGAACACATTGGTACAAAAATTAAATAAGTATATCGAAAATTAAGGTCAGGACAGTGAAAAGAGTATGCACTTTTCAGTGTTGCCGCTCGATCGCCCGAAACGTCAATTCCACTTCGAGAAAGTTTTGTCCAGTTTGTGGAAAGCGCGAAAGTGTATTAACTGAGGCGCACATAGGTGAGCCATGTATATAATTATTCAGTTTACTAATTCATGTTTGTGGTCATTTGCACTGAACTAATACATGATTGTGGTCATTTGCTCTCAACTTATACATATATTGTGGTCATTGCTCTGAACTAATACATGTTTGGGGTAATTTTCTTTGCACTAATACACGTTAGTCATTTTCACTCAACTAATGCTTGCTTGTGGTTGTTTTATCTTAACTAAATCATATTTATGATAATTTTGACAATACTAACATGTGCATAAAGTAATTATTTCTGTACAGATTTGTCTTCTTTTTCTTTGTACTAATTTAGGTTTGGTGATCTTCACTCTACTTCTAATTATTTCAAATTTTGGTGTACTTACACTAATTGTTGTGTTTTGCCATAATTACTTTATATTTACAGCAGAATTAGTATTTAACTGTTCCTGTAATTGCTTGTCTTATTGTATCGGGACCGCATTGCATCTACATGCATACTGATATTGATCCTGTTCGAAATCTTCTGTCTCATATCCACACCAATCAGCACATTGATCATCATTATTGTAGATATTACATAGCAAATCTTGCAAAAAACAAACTCCTAAATAGCACCTGCTTATCAGTTTACAACCAAAATGTTAGATCACTTGGTAAACATTTTGATGATATAAATGCACTGCTCACAGCACTAGGTACTAAATTATCATTCATTATTTTAGCAGAAACCTGGCTAAGTTAAGACTATACCCAACTCTACAACTTAGCTGGTTATAAAGCCATTCAGAACTGCAGGCCTAATAAAAAAGGAGGTGGCACAGCAATATATTACAAAGATACCTTCATCTGCAATAATGTCATTAGTGACAGAGACGACTATTGTGAATATACCTTTGCCAAGTTCTCCAGTAAATCCCTTAAATCCTCCTTGACTATTGGTGCCATCTATAGATTTCCCAATACCAACATTGCTTCATTCTCAGATAACGTAAGAAATCTTACCATAAATAACAATCTAAAAAAAAATCACATCATTCTGGGAGGTGATTTCAATATTGACCTGGGTCTACAAAATAACCCTCAAGTTGACTATTTCCGTTACAGCATGAACTCCTGTATGCTAATCCCACACAATCTGCAAGCCCACCCGAGTCACTCAAACATCTGCCACTACCTTGGATCACTTATGGATTAATATAATAGCTACATTTACATCTGGTATAATCTATGACAGAACAACTGACCACTATCTTACCTTCCTCATAGTAAACATGGACATAACACCACCAGAAAACAAGAAACTCTCATTCAGGCTACACAGTGACTCAGCTTTAGGCAATCTCTCAAAGCACTTCACAATATTAACTTGGAATCTGAATTCAATAATACACAGGATATAACCTCATTAACTAACCTCTTTCTCTCCAAAACTCTAAGCCTCTACAACACTCACTGTCCCCTCCTTACTAAACAAATAACTGACAAAAGAATAAACAATCCGTGACTCACAAGTGGCATAATCAAATCAATCAACAAAAAACATGAACATGAAAATAAATTTAGGATTGGCCTAGTTACAAAGGAAGTAATTAAAAGGTACTCGTCAGTGCTTACCAGTATCATAAGAAATGCTAAACTTTCATATTATGAGACTAGATTCAAAGAAGCAAAAGGCAACATGAAAAGTACGTGGAAAACCATCTCTAATATCCTAGGAACTAAACAACACTCCCACAACCAGATAATACTCTCTAAGAATGGCTATATACCGTCAACTGATTTAGAAATGCCAAATGAATTTAATAGCTTCTTTTTATCGGTTGGTGCTAACCTTGCCAGTAAAATCCCATAGACCCAGACACATATCAACACTTATCTTTCAGGCAGCTTTCCAAACTCTCTTCTCCTTTCACCAGTCAGCCCAATATTGAGTCCATCATACACTCATTAAAAAACAAAGATAGGAACATCAGTGAAATCCCATTCATTGTATACAAGAGTGCCTCCCATGCCCTTGCGCCACTCGTAGCTCTGCTGTTCAACACATCACTAGAGTGTCATGCCTTCCCTGATATCCTTAAAAAAGCAAGGGTAACGCCAGTTCATAAAGGAGGAAATCCGGCAGACATAAACGATTATAGACAAATATCAAACCTATCCATACTATCAAAAATATTAAAAAAAATTATCTACAAACAGCTCTACTCCTACCTCGTAAAATTCGACGTACTCAGCCCCTGTCAGTTTGGCTTCCGCTCCCAAAAGAGTACCAACGATGCAATTATTAGTCTCCTTGATATAATTTACTAAGCCCTTGACAAAAATGAGTTTCCGATTGGACTCTTCATAGACCTGAGAAAGGCCTTTGATACTGTTAATCACAACTACCTCTTACGTAAACTCCATCACTATGGAATCCAAGGCCTTGCCCTGGACTATATCCAATTCTATCTTAGTGATAGACTCCAATGTGTAGCCATCAATGATATAACCTCTCCCACTCTACCAATAACTGTTGGAGTGCCACAGGGCGGCATTTTGGGACCTCTCCTATATCTTATATACATCAATGATCTGCCCAAATGTCACTAACATTCTGAAACCTATATTGTTTGCTGATGATACTACCCTCATCTACTCTAACCCTAACCCACGTACACTAAATAATGTTGTTAATAATGAACTAAAAAAAGTCCACTTATGAATGTCAACCAACAAACTAACACTTAACATAGAAAAGACCTACTACATCCTATTTGGAAGCAAATCAACAAATGCAATTCAGCTTCAGATGGACAATGTTAACATTAGTAGTAAAAATGATGGAAAGTTTCTTGGCATATTCCTAGACAAGACACTTAACTTCAGCACCCACATACAACACATAACTAAGAAAGTCTCTAAAACAGTTGGTATACTCTCAAAAATCAGATATTATGTACCTAACTGCTCTCATCTCACTATATTATGCACTAATCTATCCCTATGGTAATTATGGTATCTGTGCATGGGGTTCAACCACTGCAAACCACCTCAGGTCCATCATAACTTAGCGAAAATCTGCTATCAAAATAATAACAAATTCTGCTTTCAGACAACACTCAGCCCCCTTGTTTACCTCCCTAAACATGCTATACATGATCTCACTCCACACATTCTCTTGAGTCAACTACATTTACAAAACCCTGTTCTTAAGTGCAAATCCTGCTCTGAAACTCTCCCTGGACAGATGTAATAGGACCTATTATCACCACACCATAAATAAATATCTCTTTGATATCCCCGGAGTTGAACTTAATCTGCGCAAACACTTTATGCAAATAAAGGGACCTAGTCTATGGAACTCACTCCCTAATGAATTGAAAAGCTGTCTAACTTTTGCATTATTCAAAAACAAAACTAAAAAGTACAAAATTTCTTCTTCATAGTTTTCTACTTTGTTGCTTTAAAATTGCACTGTATCTAGTGCTACCCAGTCTTCATGTACCCAATCCAAACAACTTTACCATTGTGATCATTGCTGTCTTATAGGTGCTTTCAATTTGCTGTATGGTGCCTGTTAATCTTCGTTTAAATTACTAATCAAGCTGTCAATGCAATCAATCAGAGATTTGATATACGAATGTGCTTTAATATGCCTACTAATCTCTCTCATCTCATTTTATTTTCTTTCTTGCAATGTATCTGTTATCATTTGATTAATTCCGCTAGAATTTATCTTCTTAAAATTATCAGTTAGATTAAGGACCTGCCTGAACGCTGCAGGTACTAGTGGCTTTACAAGATTGTAAATTACCATACTATATACTCGCACAAACCCAATGTACCTTCTTGTATATAAAAAAAAAAAGTTAATATACATATGTCGTCATTTTCTCCTATTTAATACACATTTGTCATCATTTTCTCTTATTTAATACACATGTGTCGTCATTTTCTCTTATTTAATACACATGTGTCGTCATTTTCTCTTATTTAATACACATGTGTCGTCATTTTCTCTTATTTAAAGCACATTTGTCGTCAATTTGTCTTATTGGTGACATTATTTGGTGTGGTTTTCATGTCTGATTTGGTGACAGTTTATGTATATATTCCTCTAGAGCATTCTCTCGCGAACACATTGATACCAAATTTATATACATACCGCGAAAATTACGCTCAGCAGCCCGAAAAGATTATAAACATTTTAGTGCTGACGCGCAGTAGGCCCACACGAACGGCTCACTTGGGGGTCAAAGCCAGCCTACTGCCAGGGAGCGCGAAAGTGTTAAAACATTTGTAATAATTTTCACTGTACTAATATATGGTTCGGTTATTTTCTCTATACCATTTTATGTTTTTGGACCTTTTCCTTTTACGATAAGCTGCTTGTGGCCATTTCTTCTTTAAAAATAATTGTTTGTGGTCCCTTTTTCTGTATTTATACATGTTTGCAGTAATTTCTGTACATTAATACAAGTTTGTGGTAATTATCAATTGCAAAGTATGTTAGATTCATTTTTTCTGTAATAATATGTTTGTGATAATTATCTATTGCAAAGTATGTTAGATTAATTTTCTCTGTAATAATATTTTTGCAGTAATTATCTATTGGAAAGTACGTTAGATTCATTTTCTCCGTAATAATATGTTTGTGGTAACTTTCTCTGTGTTATTACATGTTTTAGTGATTTTCTCTCTACTAATTATTTTCCATTTTCTCTGTACTAACACATGAGGTTATTTTCTCTGTACTAACACATGAGATTATTTTCTCTGTACTAACACATGAGGTTATTTTCTCTGTACTAACACATGAGGTTATTTTCTCTGTACTAACACATGAGATTATTTTCTCTGTACTAACACATGAGGTTATTTTCTCTGTACTAACACATGAGGTTATTTTCTCTGTACTAACACATGAGGTTATTTTCTCTGTACTAACACATAAGGTTATTTTCTCTGTACTAACACATGAGGTTATTTTCTCTGTACTGTTAGATGTTTGTCATCATTTTATATGTACTAATACGTGTTATCATTTTTTCCTTACTAATATATTTTTAAGTCAATTTTTTCTGTACTAATTCGTACTCGTAGTCATGTTTTCAATACTAATATATTTATTGTCATTGTTTTCCTTACTAATATTATGTTTGCGGTCGCTTTCTTTGTACCAACAATGGTCTGTGTTATCTTTTCTTAACTAATACATGTTTTCGTCATTTTCTCAATACTAATATCATTTTATTCTCAATATATCATTTAATATGTGCTAATACATGTTATCATTTTATATGTACTAATACATGTTATCATTTTCTCCTTACTAATATATTTTTAGGTTAATTTTTATCTGTACTAATTCGTACTCGTAGTCATGTTTCCAATACTAATATATTTATTGTCATTGTTTTCCTTACTAATACATGTTTGTGGTCGCTTGCTTGTTATATTTTCTTAACTAATACATGTTTTCATCATTTTCTCAATACTTTCTGTTTTTATTTTTTCATATTTTTAATATGTTTTGTCCTCTTCTTTACAATAATAAATGTTTGTTGTAATTTTCTCTTAATTAATGTATGTTTTTATAAGTACACTAAGATATATTGTGTCGTACTTGATAGCCTCGTGTGATTTACCTGAGAGACAGAAGAGTGAGCAGTCAGGGTGTCGCAGGCAGTGTACAGCACACGCAAACTTTGTGTTGACGCCCATTGTCCCCAGGAGACACCCGGTCATGTCGGGGTATCTAACATTCATCTGTTGAAACGTTGTCTTAAATAGTCACAAGTTTTATAGTTAAAATAAATATGTCAATTTCATCCTAGAGAAACTATCTCCGTACAAATATTCTCAACAAATAAAGCACTTTAATCATAATTTAATAAAGAAAAGTAACTCGCTCAAAAGATATTTACATGTAAGCAATCTGACCTGACACAAACTTTATGTAGTGAATAATTCTCATTATGCTCTGGTCTATACAGTGTTTCCTACACACTTTGACATTACCTATGCCTGATGCAGAATTGACTATAAGAGTTGTTTTGTATTTCGTATTTCTGAAAACTAAATTATTTTCCTGCATTTAAAATATCATCCATAATTATTATCAACTGAGTAAATTTAGTGGTTAAATCTGTGATCTATATCTCAGAAGATTATGAATCCTAAACCGTCTTCTTATGGATCTCATTGTCTTTAAAGGATCTGGCTGACATGTGAGAAACTATTGGTCGTGTAGATTTGACTCTTAATACCGAAGATCTTGTGTTAAACACTTGCTATGGAAAGTTATGACAATTTCAGGTTGCTCAAATGTTCCAAACTTCCTTCTTGGCCTTTGGTCACTATAGTAAAGTATAATATGCCCCATTCTCAATTCCCTCTGACTTCATTTCATAATAACGTGAAAATTTTATTATTAAAACTCACTAAAGTATTATCAACTTCCACTACTACAACTTTCAATAATAATTATATTAACAATAAACATAAACATAAACATAATAATAATAATAATACCCAATGCTATGACAATAGTGTTATGTATCAATGAGAAAATCAATTGAAGCAATGAAGGGATTCGATCCAGCGACTTAGGTATTCCAAGCTGTGCTCCTTAACCCACAGCAACATGATCCGCCATAAGTAAACCTGGGATCATTCTGAGTCCGTTAAGAGTCCTGAGTGTCAGAGTTAATACTAAGTCAAGTTTTTTACAAATGATGTAAGTATACAAGTGTGAGTATACCAGTGTTGGTATACCAGTGTAGGAATATGAGTGCGAGTATACCAGTGTGAGTATATTTGTGAGGGTATACCACTATACCAGTGGTATACCAGTGTGGGTATACTAGTGTGAGAATACCAGAGGAGTATAGCAGTGTGGGTATATAAATGTGGGTTTACCAGAAAGAGTATAACAGTGTGAGAATACCAGTGTGGGTATACAAATGTGGGTATACCAGTGTGGGTATAGCTGTGTGAGTATATCAGTGTGGGTATTTCAGTGTGGGTTTACCAGTGTGGGTATAATAGCGTGAGAATACCAGAGAACGTATACCAGTGTGGGTATACCAGAAAAAGTATAACAGTGTGAGAATACCAGTGTGGGTATAGCTGTGTGAGTATACCAGTGTGGAGTATTCCAGTATGGGTATACCAGTTTGAGTATAACAGTGTGTGTATACGATTGTGGGTATACTAGTATGGGTATAGCAGTGTGGGTATAACAGTGTGGGTGTACCAGTGTGGGTATACCAGTTTGGGTATTTTAGTGTGGGTATACCAGAGTAAGTATACCAGTTTGAGCATACCGTTGACGGTATACCAGTGTGAGTATACCGTTGTGGGTATACCAGTTTGAGTATACCAGTGTGAGTATACTGGTGTGGTTATACCAGTTTGGGTATAACAGTATGAGTACACCAGTATGTGTATACCAGTGTGATTATACCATTATGGTTATACCAGTGTGGGTATACCAGTGTGAGTATACTAGTGTTGGCATAACAGTGTGGGTATACCAGTGTGAGTATACCAGTGTGGGTATACCAATGTGAGAATACTGGTTTGGGAATACCAGTTTGTGTATACCAGTTTGTGTATACCAGTGTGAGTATACCAGTGTGTGGGTATACCAGTGTGGGTATATCAGTGTTAGTATACCACTGTGAGAATACTTATGTGTGGGTATACCTATGTGGGTATACAAGTGTGGGTATACCAGTGTGGGGTATAACTGACAGTATACCAGCGTTAGTATACCAGTTGAGTTTTCCAGCGTCTGGGTATACTAGTGAGGGTCTTGTAGGTATCCGTCAATGCCGTGGGGTTATGGAGTTGTGCCCTGAGTGTCTAGTTGTTGTGGTCTAGTTGGATGCAGCGCTGCTGTGGCTATGGAGACCAACCCGAGAATGACAGTCCCGACCGCAGCGAGCGCAGATAAATGCCGAAGCGGGTGCGTCTGACAGTAGTCGAGACATCCTCTGAAGTCTATTATCATCCGCCTGCCTCTTCATTTCATCCTCGATTTGCTTGAATCCCTTTTGCACTTGTCATCTCCAGGCAGATCTGTCCGCATCTGCTGCCTCCGAAGTGTTGATGTCGATATTCATCTACATGAGGTCACGTTTACAAGCGTCTTTGAAACACAGCTGAGGTCTTCCGGTGGGTCTCCTTCCTGATGCCAGTTCTCAATACAAGAGATCCTTCGGTATGCGGCCATCTTCCATGCGTGTGACATGTCCCAGCCATCACATGCGTCTCTGCTTCAGGAGAGTGAACGTTGAAGTGATTCCTGTTCTCTCGAGTACTGTGTTGTTGGTTTTAATTTTTAGAATGGTCAGTGTCACTATTATTCATAACAAATAAAAAAACACATTACTAGAAAACTTTGAACTATAGTCCATGATCTTATATTTTAAATATCTGTGAAATAAATAGGAAAACACTTAGATAATAAATGTTTACTTAATACCAAATAAATGTTTACTTAATAACAAACAATTTGATTACGAGAAAAAGCAAAATAAGCAAAGCTTGGCTATTTTTCTAAGATTCCTAGTAGTACAATATTATGAATGAAGTACTAACACATTTCTTGAGCAGCGGTTCAGGTGTACAGACGTGTCCATATATGAAATACACCGAACTAATCAGGCTATTTATACACAGGTTCGCGCCAGGGAGCATTCCAAACATCTTTTTATTGCTCAAAATTTCAGAAATATTTATTCACTGAGGTAAAATATGTTAAGGGAAATGGTTTCCATAGTGTGGAAGAACTAGACAGTCAGATGTCTTGAGAAACGAATTTAGGAAAGAAGAGTGGAAGTAAACAAAGGTAGCTTCAGAGGCGATGCACCTCAACACAAACTGAGGCAGACGAGAGGGTATTTGAGCGGTACTAGTGAACAGTTCAGTGGGAGTAAGCCACAGCAACCAACTTTATTCCACCAGTCCTATTCCTTAGGTGAGAGCTATGAGTGAACAAAATGCAAAGCACATGAAGGTGAATAATATGTTAGAATATAAGAATAAGGAAACTGCTAACAGCTCATTAGCCAATTTTAGGCAGTACATATTTAAATACAACCAAACTCGTTAATATTTGTCTAACGTGAGCTTGTATCAGCTATTAGGTTCCCCGGTAATTTGTTTACAAATTTAATACCTCTGTTTCCAAATAAGTATTTTCCAAGATCTTTTCTAAATCTAAAATATAATTTAAATACATTGCTTCGCGTTGGTATATTTTAAATATTGTATATATCTCATCTCATCTAACTATATACCTCAATTGTATCAACTCTAAATTTTCATCACAAGATTGTTTAATCTATCTCTATATGGAAAGTTTCTAATTATTGTGATAACGTTCTCATCCATCTCTGTAAACGTTCAAGTGTCATTTATGTTTCATGTTAATATTCGTATATCAAACCCGTATTGCATAATGTAATGAGGGACTAACAAGAGTAGCATAAAGCTGAAGAATAATGTTATATGTCATGTGGCTAACGCATCTAGGAAAAAGTCCCGATATCTAATTTACCTTATTCCATTTATTTATGCATTGATTCTGCTATTATCTATGGATTGGATTCCAAATATTGAATATTAAACTACATCTGCCAATCTTTCGCCCGTTTTAAAAGCTAATGTAGATCGTCATGTTGCAATTATGTGTCTTCTTATGAATTAAATTCACTTGCATTTTTTTTTTTGGGGGGGGGGTGGTCTGCAATATTGCAAGTATTGGTTTTCAATCGTGTTTGTGAATCATGTATTCAAGGTAAACAGGAGTTTATCCCGCAGCTCAACACTTGCAACAGTTTCTAAATTGGACTTTATATCACTTATGGTGAATACTTTTTTTTTTTTAAATAACAAAGCTCTTATCCAACTATGGGTCACTTTCCCAATACAATGGAATTCTAACTTTGTAATGAGTCTCTCGTGAATTGCAGTATTTAACGCCTTGCTAAATTTAAGATATAGAATGTCACAATCCTTCTCACTATCAACTACTCAAAATATACTGAAATAACTGAAAGTGTGCTAATGACCAGCTGTTAGTAAAACCATTATTAATTAATGATTTTCAACACGTCAGCAAAAGGCTTTTGCAATAATAAATTCAAGCAAGTGTTCTGCATCTATTTGCAACATTCAGCACCACTTAGCATCCTTACGTTATTCTGGCATTCAGCATGACTGTAAATATTTATTATAAACTAGCTGTACCCGTCCACTCGTTGCTGTGGCTCAGCAACCTTCCCCTGTCTTCCAGTCCTTCCCTCCCCCCCCCCCACCCCTTTTCCCTCGTCCTCCCAACCATTCCTCGCTCCCCCGTCCTCTCGTCTTCCCAACCCTTCTCTAATCCCCCCTCCCCTCATACTCCACACCATCCCCAACTTCCCATCCCTTTGTACTCCCCACCATCCCCTCGTCCTCCTAACCACTCCCCCTTCTCCATCGTCTTCCCCCACCATTCCCCCTGTCGTGAAGGAAACCTAACTCTTAATATAATGATATTTAATTGATTGAATCGAATTACTCGAAGGACCACCCCGTTTTTACTGGAAAGGGAAACAGATAACTAATGCAAATGGACTGAGATATCAGTGCCTGTGGATAATGTAATTATCCAGAATTATTTGTTGGACATTAATGGACTGTAAGAATAATTATTATTCATTCCCAATATTCATAATTATTGAACATTCCCAAACTTCACAATTGGTGGTTAATAGTAGAAGCTTAATTACTCCTAGTACACTTAATCGAAGCTGGTTCTTCCTCGAAAGGGGTTTGTAAGATTTACTAAGAAATATAATTTGTATAAGTATTCAAAAATTTGGTTAATCACAAGATCATATAGTAATAATTGTTTGACAAGAAAAGTGTTCCTATCTAAAGTTTCATGAGGCTATAAGAAATATGATTAAATTGCTAGCTCACGTAAATGAAATATAAATTAGAAATATTATTAAATCTCAACAATTTCTAAGACGTTAATTAGTAAATTAAAGAAAGATCAGCTGCTTAGCTGTAACAGTGAACGGTAGCGTGGTTGGGCGACGGCGTCATCTAGAACCTGCTGGAACACGTGACCCGCTAGCGTGGCGTGGGAATTTGTCTCACCTCAGGCTGCTTCAGCACACGCTGGAAACCCAATATGGTGTAAAATTGTTTACACAGAGTAGATTATGTCACAGTGGGTTAACAGAGGGGGTAAATTAGGTTCACTGGGAACGTACTTGTGTTTAGAGGAGGGAGTGTGGTGTAACGACGAACTAAGGGTAAAGTTTACATGTTGAGAGCTCAGAACAATAAAACTAAACCACTTAACGTAATTGTTGTCCGCGGGTGCAATCCCTGTGTAGCGAGTAGATTATCCCAATAATATACTCGCTCCAAATGCTTTGTTAATATTCCTGTCAACCCTTGGAGACCATACTTTACGTAACAATAGAACCGTTACACCTGGATCGCTGATGGAGTAATTATGCCCCCCCCCCACTCTTTCTCATTTCCTCTGTAGCATACCAGATAATATCCCCCTTACCTCCAAAACCCTCCCACACAGTGGGACTCCCTCCATCTCCCTCATTCCCTCCCTCCACCTGACCAACTGACCTGAAGTGACTATCTCCGTCCACCCCCCCCCACCCCCACCCCCAGTTTCCCATGCATCCCCCCCACCCTACAAACACACATACACACACATACACACACACACACACACGCGCACGCACAGGCACTCACATGCACATACACACACAAAGAATTTTTGTAATGTCAGAGTTGTTGACAAATGGAATGCATTAGGCAGTGATGTGGTGGAGGCTGACTCCATACACAGTTTCAAGTGTAGATATGATAGAGCCCAATAGGCTCAGGAATCTGTACACCTGTTGATTGACGGTTGAGAGGCGGGACCAAAGAGCCAGAGCTCAACCCCCGCAAACACAACTAGGTGAGTACAACTAGGTGAGTACACACACACACACACACACAGTACTTTGAGTACCTGGAAGAGCTAGGAAGTATCTCCCCCAAAAAAGAACTAGGAAACAAAAGGCTGGCATACCGCAAGGAAAATTATGAGGAGATGAGAAGCTTCCTAAGGGAAATACCTTGGGACACAGAACTCAGAGCTAAGTCTGTACAAGATATGATGGACTATGTCACCCAAAAGTGTCAGCAAGAAATAAGCAGATACTTCCCGACCCAAAAGGTAAAATCCGAGGAGCAACAGAAGAATCCATGGTATAATACGGCATGTATGGAAGCAAAGAAACTGAACAAAAAGGCGTGGAGGAACTTCCGGAATAACAGAACACCAGAAAGCAGAGAGAGAGATACCAAAGAACCAGGAATGAGTACGTCAGGGTGAGAAGAGAAGCAGAGAAAAGTTATGAAAATGATATAGCAAACAAAGCCAAGACCGAACCAAAGCTACTCCCAGTCACATCAGAAGGAAAACAACAGTGAAATAACAGGTAGTGAAACTTAGAACAGGCGAGGACAGGTATACAGAGAATGACAAAGAGGTGTGCGAAGAACTCAACAATAGGTTCCAGGAGGTCTTCACAACAAAACATGGTGAGGTCACTGTGCAATGAGAAAGGAAAGCAAACCAGGCGGCCTTGGAAGGGTTCGAAATTACGAGAGAGGAGGTCAAGAGACACCTGCTGGATCTGGATGTTAGAAAGGCTGTTGGTCCAGACAGGATCTCCCCATGGGTACTGAAAGAGTGTGCAGAGGCACTTTGCTTGCCACTCTCCATAGTATATAGTAGATCACTGGAGACGGGAGACTTACCAGAAATATGGAAGACGGCGAATGGGGCCTTAATATGCAAAAAGGGCGACAGGCAAGACGCACTGAACTACAGGCCAGTGTCCTTGACTTGTATACCATGCAAGGTGAAGGAAAACATCTTGAGAAAAAACCTGGTATCACATCTGGAGAGAAGGGACTTCGTGACAAATCAACAACATGGGTTCAGGGATGGTAAATCTTGCCTGACTGGCTTAATAGAATTCTACGACAAAGTGACTAAGATTAAGCAAGAAAGAGAGGGCTGGGTGGACTACATTTTCTTGGATTGTCGGAAAGCCTTTGACACAGTACCGCATAATGGGGCTGGTATTTAAGCTGGAGAGACAGGCAGGTGTAGCTGGTAAGGTGCTCCAGTGGATAAGGGAGTATCTAAGCAATAGGAAGCAGAGAGTTATGGTGAGGGGTGATACCTCCGATTGGCGTGAAGTAACCAGTGGAATCCCACAGGGCTCTGTACTCGGTCCTATCTTGTTTCTCATATATGTAAATGATCTCCCTGACAGTATAGATTCATTTCTCACAATGTTTGCGGACGATGCCAAAATTATGAGAAGGATTAAGAAAGAAGAGGATCGTTTGAGGCTTCAAGATGACTTAGATAAGCTGAAGGAATTGTCGAACAAATGGTTGTTAGAGTTTAACCCAACCAAATGTAATGTAATGAAGATAGGTGTAGGGAGCAGGAGGCCAGATACAAGGTATCATCTGGGAGAGGAAATTCTTCAGGAGTCAGAGAAGGAAAAAGACTTGGGGGTTGATATCACGCCAGACCTGTCTCCTGCAGCCCATATCAAGAGGATAACATCAGCGGCATATGCCAGGCTGGCCAACATATGAACGGCATTCCGAAACTTGTGTAAAGAATCATTCAGAACTTTGTATACCACATATGTCAGGCCAATCCTGGATTATGCAGCCCCAGCATGGAGTCTATATCTAGTCAAGGATAAGACTAAACTGGAAAAGGTTCAAAGTTTTGCCATCAGACTAGTACCAGAGCTGAGAGGTATGAGTTACGAGGAGAGACTACGGGAATTAAACCTCACTTCGCTGGAAGAAAGAAGAGTTAGGGGGGACATGATCACCACATTCAAGATTCTGAAGGGATTTTGATAGGGTAGATAAAGACAGGCTATTTAACACAAGGGGCACACGCACAAGGAGACATATGTGGAAACTGAGTGCCCAAATGAGCCACAGAGATATTAGAAAGAACTTTTTTAGTGTCAAAGTTGTTGACAAATGGAATGCATTAGGAAGTGATGTGGTGGAGGCTGACTCCATACACAGTTTCAAGTGTAGATATGATAGAGCCCAATAGGCTCAGGAATCTGTACACCTGTTGATTGACGATTGAGAGGCTGGACCAAAGAGCCAGAGCTCAACCCCTGCAAACACAACTAGGTGAGTACAACTAGGTGAGTACACACACACACACACACACACACACACACACACACACACACACACACACACACCTTATGGCAGGGGTCGGGTAGAGGCAGCCGCGTGGGAGGTCGAGGGCTTGAGGCTCCGCATTAATCGTCCATAAAATCGGGCTTCTGAGGTTTACAGTGATTGATACAGAACTGGGATATCACAAAGTGTATAACCGCACATAGAAAAAATAAACACAGTGATATCACTAGAACTTTTGTGTTAAACAGAATAATCACAGCTCCAGGCCACGTGGGGAGCATAGGGCCACGAGGCCGATGTTTACATATTTGTGTCAAGGTGTACTTCGGTTATAGTGAACAGTGATACAGTAAATTACTGAACGGTAACACAGCAGGCGAAAGGATACAGCATACTGAAACAACCAGCAGCACCAATCCACTGACACTTAGTGGAAGAGTGGGACTCCACACCACGTGGAGAGACGACGAATCCACCGAGGACCTCGACATAAGGACATCATTATAAACTCACCTGGTTGTGTGAGCGGGACGGTTTTAGCAGGTGAGTACTGCCTGCTTCTTTCAGTTAACTGATGTACAGTGAGGTCAATCATAAGATAAATCTTGTTCAGTTTATCATATATATTTAGACTCAAAATGGCTCATTCCGGGTAGAAGTGTAACACATTGGGGACCCTCGTGACAATCACACTCACAAGCAAACATACACAAACAAACACATATACAATCAAAAACACACACACACAGTAAAGGGATGGAGTAAATCAAAATACGAAACGTTTTTACTTATGAGAAACATCACTCCAGTCACAGGATAACCCCCCCCCCCACCCCCGTCTTTCCCACCCCATCTTTCCCCAAACCCTCCCCCCCCTCCCCCATGCATGGGAACCGGCAAGATAGTGGTCTTTGACACTTAGTTGACAACTGTGGGACAACTGACCATACCTCCTATCTATCACCCTCCTCCTCCTCCCCCTCCTTCCTCCTAAGCATACACAAATAGTTCTCTTCTGTGCCTCTCCCCCTTTTCTCCCAATACCTCTCCCCCTAACCTCCCCATACACTTACTCCGCACGCACATGCACACACGTGCACTCATGCATGCACGCAAGCACGCTCCCCCCACTCACTCTACCAAAATACTCCCCCCCCCACTCCCACTTCCCCCCTAAAACTGACCAGAAATACACACACACACATTCATCTCCTCCCCCTTTTCACACTGCCTCTGTAGCATACCAGGTCCTCCCCCCCCCCGCTACCCCCAAACCCCACCCACACAGTGGGACTCCCTCCCACTATCTGTCCACCTGACCTGAAGTGACATCTCCGTCCCATCCAACCCCCAGTTTCCCAGGCGTCCCCTCCCCTACAAACACACACACACACACACAAGCGAACACGCACGAATGCATTTGCACGCACACGCACAAACACACACATACAACAAACACCCACTCATAAACACAAACACATGCACAAGAAAAAGCCAGGACGTTTTTTTTCCTCAGCCAGGGAAAATGATGGAGGGCCATTACCAAATACAGGGACAGGGGAGAATGGTGAATACTACCTCTGAATGGCTCAACCAGACATTAGGGGGATTCGGCAGAGACCTGCAGGACATGAAAGAGAGGTTTGGCAGAGACCTGCAGGAAATGCAAACATTAATACAGAACCAAAGGAATGAGTTAGAGGAAGCCAGAGAGGAGATAAAGAGACTCAGGGAAAATCAGAATTCAAACCAGCACAGGGTATGCGACCTCCTGGAAACAGGGGACGAAGCTGATGGAAGGCTCCTTCCAGGGGGACTCTCTTTTGCAGAAATACTGCAGAACAGCCCAAGTGCCAAGGCCGCTCTAGAGGCAGCAGCTATGAAAGCAGCTCCCTCACAGGAAGCTGCAAAATGCACTGAACAAATGCTGGAAAGGAAACGAACAATTATAGTTGTAGGAGTACAGGAACCAGAGGGATCCAATCGGGAGGAGTGGAGAAGGAGGGACCGAGCAACCATGATAGAGATCTTGGAGGGACTGGAGATGGAGGAGGTAGATGGAAACATAGAGAAGGTTTTCAGGCTGGGCATCTACAAGAGGGGAAGGAAACGATTGATAAAGGTAGTGCTCACGAACGAGGCAACAAGGGAGAAAATCCTATCCAGGAAGAGCAGACTTGTGAGGTTAGGGGGATACGAGGACGTCTTTCTGCAAAGGGACATGACAAGGGAGGAGAGAAGGAAGGCTGCAGAAACAAGGAGGAGACGCAGAGAAAGGGGGGGGGGGGATATGGGAGCCACAGGACTCAGCTCAGTGTCTCCAGGAACCTCAGAAGGGAGTGGGAATCCCCCCACCAGCAGACCAGCATCCCCAGGGAGGATTGTAACAGAAGCCTCCCACCAACCAACCCCTCAGCCATCCCCCACCAATCACCTGCACCTCCCCAAACAGTAAAGTCCCCCTTCAGACCATGCACGCCATGTTCCCCGACCCCAGACCCTCCCATGTTCCCCCATGCTTTTTTTTCTCCCCCAGCCCCTACCCCAGACCCTCCCATGTTCCTGCACCCCATGACCTTCCCTGTTTCTCCAACCTGTGCCCTTCCCAGTTTCCCCATCCCAAGTTCTCCTCCCTACCCCACCCCCCTCCCTCCCGGCCCCCCTTCCCAGGCTTCCCTCCTCTTGCCAACCCCTGACCTCCCTGTCAACCCATCCCAGTCTACCCTGCATACCCCAACCCGTGACCTCCCTCCACATGCCCCCTCCAGCTCCCCTATCACATGACCCAACTAATCCCCAACACAGGACCCCCTCAGCCGCTTCACGACAGCCCCCCCCCTAACCCCCCTGTTAAAGACCCTCCCAGCCCCTTCACACCCCAGACCCCCCAGGTCCCCCATCCTAGGCTCACCCATCCCAGACATTCCTTGCCCCCCAACTCCAGTGGAATCAACAGAAACTGAGAATGGACAGAGGAGAGTCAGCTTCAAGGTCATGTACACGAACATAGATGGGATTACAAACAAGGCAAGTGAACTTTGGGAAAGAACACAAGAAGTAAACCCGGATGTAATTAGACTCACAGAAACAAAACTCTCAGGAATCTTAATGAATGCGGTGTTTCCCCAGGACTACACTGTAATAAGGAAAGAGAGGGAAGGAAGGGGAGGAGGCAGAGTGGCTCTACTGATGAGAAAGGAATGGAGTTTCGAGGAGATGGTTGTTCCGGACTGTGAAAGGTTCAGAGACTTAATAACAGGCACCATGACGATGGGAGGACCAAGAGTAGTAGTAGCAGTGATATATAACCCACCACCAAATGAAAGAAGACCCAGGCAAGAGTATGACAGAAACAACATGGCAGTTAACATTATCATTGAGAGAGCAGCCGCTGCTGCCTGTAGAAACCGATCCCATCTGCTCATCATGGGGGTCTTTAATCATGGAACGATAGATTGGGAAAACAGAGAACCACATGGAGGTGAGGAAACATGGAGAGCGAAACTGCTATAGGTGATGACTAGAAACTTTTTAAGTCAGCATGTCAAGGGTCCCACGAAAATGAGAGGCAATGATGAACCAGCAAGACTCGACCTAGTATTCATTCTGAACGATTTAGACATAAGGGAAATCGGTCTGGAAGCCCCCGTGGGTATGAGTGATCACAGTGTACTGTTGTTTGAATATCTGGTCGAAGAAGGGTTAATGTACTCAAGGAAGGGACCAGTAAACAAGAGGCCGGCATTCCGGAAGGGAAACTATGAGGAGATGAGAAAATTCCTAACTGAAATAGCTTGGGAAACAGAGCTTAGAGGAAAGACGGTTCAAGACATGATGGACTACATCACACAGAAGTGTAAGAAGGCAGCAGACAAGTACGTCCCAGTCTAAAAGGAAAAAATGAAATGGAAATGAGAAACCCATGGTTTAATCAGAGTTGCAAGCTAGCAAAGCAGCTAAGTAAAAGGGCATGGATAAACTATAGAAACAACAGAACACTAGAGAGCAGAGAAAGATACCAGAGCGCCAGGAATGAATACGTCAGGGTGAGAAGAGAGGCAATATGAAAATGGCATAGCGAGCAAGACAAAGACTCAACCTAAACTGCTGCATAGCCACATCAAGAGGAAAAAAACAGTGAAGGAACAGGTAATGAAACTGAGGATAGGGGCAGAAAGATTCACTACAAACGACAAGGAAAAGTGCGAGGAAATCAATAAGAAATTCCAGGAAGTCTTCACCTCAGAGCAAGGAGAAGTCCCAGAGATAAGGGAGGGAACACCAACCCAGACACCACTAGAGGAGTTTGAGATTATCAGTGGGGAGGTGAGGAAGCATCTGCTAGATTTGGACGTGACAAAGGCTATAGGCCCGGATGGAATCTCACCATGGATCCTTAAGGAAGGCGCAGAGGCTCTGTGCCTACCACTCTCCATAGTGTACAACAAGTCACTGGCAATAGGCGAACTGCCAAAAATTTGGAAGACGGCCAATGTAGTCCCAATATACAAGAAGGGTGATAGGCAGGAGGCACTGAACTACAGGCCAGTGTCCCTAACTTGCATTCCATGCAAGATGATGGAAATGATTGCGCCAAAAAAGCTAGTGGAACATCTGGAGCAAAAGTACTTTGTAACACAACATCAAGATGGTTTCAGAGACGGCAAATCATGCCAAACAGGATTAATTGAGTTCTATGACCAGGCAACAAAAATCCGGCAAGAGAGAGAGGGCTGGGCAGACTGCATATTTCTGGACTGCCAGAAATCTTTTGGCACAGTACTACATAACAGACTAGTGCACAAACTGGAGATGCAGACAGGAGTGACAGGGAAGGTACTCCACTGGATAAGAGAGTACCTAAGCAACAAGACACAGTGAGTCACCATGAGAGGTGAGGTCTCAGAGTGGCGGGGAGTCACCAGTGGAGTCCCACAGGGATCAGTCCTGGGACCTTTACTGTTTGTGATATATGTAAATGATCTTTCAGAAGGAATTGACTCGTTCCTCTCGATGTTTGCTGATGACGCGAAAATTATGAGGAGCATCAGGACAGAGGAGGATAGTATGACGCTACAAGATGACCTAGACAAACTGAAGGAATGGTCCGACAAATGGCTACTAAAGTTCAACCCAAGTAAATGTAAGGTAATGAAACTAGGAGGAGGAACTAGGAGGCCAGTCACTGGATACCGAATGGGAGATGAAGTCCTTCAAGAAACAGACAGAGAGAAAGATCTGGGAGTTGATATCATGCCAAACCTGTCTCCTGAAGCCCACATCAAAAGAATAACATCAGCGGCCTATGCGAGGCTGGCTAACATCAGAACTGCTTTCAGAAACCAGTGTAAGGAATCCTTCAGAACCTTGTATACCACATATGTAAGGCCAATCCTGGAGTATGCAGCTCCAGCATGGAGTCCGTACCTAGTCAAGCACATGATAAAGCTGGAAAAAGTTCAGAGGTATGCCACTAGGTTAGTCCCAGAACTAAGAGGCATGAGTTATGAGGACAGACTACGTGAACTGCACCTCACGTCGCTGGAAGACAGAAAAGCTAGGGGAGACATGATCACCACATACAAAATTCTCAGGGGCATTAACAGGGTGGATAAGGATGGAATATTTAACATGGATGGCACAAGCACAAGGGGACACAGGTGGAAACTGAGTACCCAAATGAGCCACAGAGACATTAGAAAGAACTTTTTCAGTGTCAGAGTAGTTAGTAAATGGAATGCACTAGGAAGTGATGTGGTGGAAGCTGACTCCATACACAGTTTCAAATGTAGATATGACAGAGCCCAGTAGGCTCAGGAATCTGTACATCAGTTGATTGACGGTTGAGAGGCGGGACCAAAGAGCCAGAGCTCAACCCCCGCAAACACAACTAGGTGAGTTCAACTAGGCGAGTATACACACACACACACACACACACACACACACACACACACACACACACACACACATGACGCAAAGTTGATGAGAAGAGTTGTGACAGATGAGGAGTGCAGGATCCTCCAAGAGGACCTGAACAGGTTGCAGAGATGGTCAGAGAAATGGCTACTGGAATTCAACACGAGCAAATGTAAAGTTATGGAAATGGGGCTAGGAGAGAGGAGACCAAAGGGACAGTATACAATGAAGGGGAACAGCCTACCTGTAACGACACGTGAAAGAGACCTGGGGGTAGACGTAACACCTAATCAATCTCCTGAGGCACATATAAAAAGGATAACGACAGCAGCGTACTCTACACTGGCAAAAGTTAGAACATCATTCAGAAACCTAAGTAAGGAGGCATTTAGGGCGCTTTACACTGCCTACGTGAGGCCAGTCTTAGAGTATGCCGCCTCATCATGGAGTCCCCATCTGAAGAAGCATATAATGAAACTGGAAAAGGTTCAGAGGTTTGCAACGAGACTTGTCCCAGAGCTACGAGGGATGGGGTATGAGGAGCGCCTGAGGGAACTGTGCCTTACGACACTAGAAAGAAGAAGGGAGAGGGGGGGACATGATAGGAACGTATAAAATACTCAAAGGGATTGACAGAGTGGACATAGACGAAATGTTCACACGGAATAATAACAGAACGAGGGGACATGGATGGAAGCTTGAAACTCAGATGAGTCACAGAGATGTTAGGAAGTTTTCTTTTAGCGTGAGAGTAGTGGGAAAATGGAATGCACTTCAGGAACAGGTTGTGGAAGCAAATACTATTCATAATTTTAAAACCAGGTATGATAGGGAAATGGGACAGGAGTCATTGCTGTAAACAACCGATGCTCGAAAGGCGGGATCCAAGAGTCAATGCTCGATCCTGCAGACACAACTAGGTGAGTACAACTAGGTGAGTACACACACACACACACACACACACACACACACACACACACACACACACACACACACACACACACACACACACACACACACACACACACACACACACAGGGAGATGGTCAGGGAAATGGCTACTGGAGTTTAACACCAGTAAATGTAAAGTTATGGAAATGGGATCAGGTGACAGGAGACCAAAGGGACAGTACACAATGAAGGGAAACAGCCTACCTGTAACGATTCGAGAAAAAGACCTGGGAGTGGATGTGACACCTAATCTAACTCCTGAGGCACATATAAATAGGATAACGACAGCAGCGTACTCTACACTGGCGAAAATTAGAACTTCATTCAGAAACCTAAATGAGGAAGCTTTTAGGGCGCTTTACACTGCCTACGTGAGACCCGTCTTAGAGTATGCCGCGCCATCATGGAGCCCCCACCTGAAGTAACACATAAAGAAACTGGAGAAGGTTCAGAGGTTTGCGACGAGGCTTGTCCCAGAGCTACGAGGGATGGGATATGAAGAGCGGCTGAAGGAACTGAACCTTACGACACTAGAGAAAAGAAGGGAGAGAGGAGATATGATAGGGACATATAAAATACTCAGGGGAATTGACAAAGTGGAAATAGATGAAATGTTCACACGTATTAATAACAGAACGAGGGGACATGGGTGGAAACTGGAAACTCAGATGAGTCACAGAGATGTTAGGAAGTTTTCTTTTAGCGTGAGAGTAGTAGAAAAATGGAATGCACTTGGGGAACAGGTTGTGGAAGCAAATACTATTCATACTTTTAAAACTAGGTATGATAGGGAAATGGGACAGGAGTCATTGCTGTAAACAACCGATAGCTAGAAAGGCGGGATCCAAGAGTCAATGCTCGATCCTGCAAGCACATATAGGTGAGTACATATAGGTGAGTACACACACACACACACACACACACACACTCACATTGAGATTTGAGAAGGGACAGAAGAAAGTGAGCCTCAAGGCAATGTACACTAACATAGACGGTATTAAAAATAAAGCAAATGAACTTGGAGAATGGGTACTAGAGGAAAACCCAGACATAATAGCTCTCACAGAAACAAAGCTGACGAAAACAATAACAAATGCAGTGTTCCCACAGGACTATTATGTTATGAGGAAAGAGAGAGAAGGAAGAGGTGGGGGTGGTGTAGCTCTGCTGGTAAGAAAAGGCTGAGATTTTGAGGAGTTGGTTGTTCATGGATGTGAAGGTTTCAGTGATTACATAATAGGAACAATAACAACAATAACAACTGGAGGGCAAAAAATTATAGTCGTAGTCATATATAATCCGCCACCAAACGACAGAAGACCCAGACAGGAATATAATAGAAACAATATGGCCACCATTAACATAATAGAGAGAGCAGCTTCTGTTGCTAGCAGGAATGGATCTGGACTACTAATCATGGGAGACTTCAACCATGGGAAGATAGATTGGGAGAACAGAGACCCGCATGGAGGACCAGAAACATGGAGAGCTAAGCTGCTGGACGTGGCAACAAGAAACTTTCTAAGCTAGCACATCAAGGATCCAACAAGAAGGAGAGGATGAACCAGCAATGCTTGATCTGATATTTACCCTAAATGAGTGGGATATAAGGGAAGTCAAGATGGAAGCGCCCTTGGGAATGAGTGATCACAGTGTATTGAACTTTGAGTACCTGGAAGAGCTAGGAATTATCCGCCCCAAAAAAAGATCTAGGAAACAAAAGGCTGGCTTACCGAAAGGGAAATTATGAGGAGATGAGAAGCTTCCTAAGTGAAATACCTTGGGACACAGACCTCAGAGCTAAGTCTGTACAAGATATGATGGACTATGTCACCCAAAAGTGTCAGGAGGCAGTAAGCAGATACATCCCGGCCCAAAAGGAAAAATCCGAGAAGCAACAGAAGAATCCATGGTATAATAGGGCATGTATGGAAGCGAAGAAACTGAACAAAAGGGCGTGGAGGAACTTCCGGAATAACAGAACACCAGAAAGCAGAGAGAGATACCAGAGAACCAGGAATGAGTATGTCAGGTGAGAAGAGAAGCAGAGAAAAGTTATGAAAATGATATAGCAAACAAAGCCAAGACCGAACGAAAGCTACTGCACAGTCACATCAGGAGGAAAACAACAGTGAAAGAACAGGTAGTGAAACTTAGAACACGTGAGGACAGGTATACAGAGAATGACAAAGAGGTGTGTGATGAACTCAACAAGAGGTTCCAAGAGGTCTTCACAACAGAACAAGGTGAGGTCACTGTGCTAGGAGAAAGGGAAGTGAACCAGGTGGCCTTCGAAGAGTTTGAAATTACGAGAGAGGAGGTCAAGAGACACCTGCTGGACCTGGATGTTAGAAAGGCTGTTGGTCCAGACGGGATCTCACCATGGGTACTGAAAGAGTGTGCAGAGGCACTTTGCTTGTCACTCTCCATAGTGTATAGTAGGTCACTGGAGACGGGAGATCTACTAGAAATATGGAAGACGGCGTATGTGGTCCCAATATACAAAAAGGGCGAGAGGCAAGAGGCACTGAACTACAGGCCAGTATCCTTGACTTGTATACCATGCAAGGTGATAGAGAAGATCGTGAGAAAAAACCTGGTAGCACATCTGGAGAGAAGGGACTTCGTGACAAATCAACAACATGGGTTCAGGGAGGGTAAATCTTGCCTGACTGGCTTAAGAGAATTCTATGACCAGGTAACACAGATTAAGCAAGAAAGAGAGGGCTGGGCGGACTGCATTTTCTTGGATTGTCAGAAAGCCTTTGACACAGTACCGCATAAGAGGCTGGTATTTAAGCTGGAGAGACAGGCAGGTGTAGCTGGTAAGGTGCTCCAGTGGATTAGGGAGTACCTAAGCAGTAGGAAGCAGAGAGTTACGTTGAGGGGTGAGACCTCAGATTGGCATGAAGTCACCAGTGAAGTCCCACAGGGCACTGTAGTCGGTCCTATCTTGTTTCTGATATATGTAAATGATCTCCCAAAGGGTATAGATTCATTTCTCTCAATGTTTGCGGACGATGCCAAAATTATGAGAACGATTAAGACAGAAGAGGACTGTTTGAGGCCTCAAGAAGACCTAGACAAACTGAAGGAATGGTCGAACAAGTGGTTGTTAGAGTGTAACCCAACGAAATGTAATATAATGAAGATAGGTGTAGGGAGCAGGAGGCCAAATACAAGGTATCATCTGGAAGAGGAAATTCTTCAGGAGTCAGAGAAAAAAAAAGACTTGGGAGTTGATATCACGCCAGACCTGTCTCCTGCAGCACATATCAAGAGGATAACATCAGCGGCATATGCCTGGTTGGCAAACATACGAACGGCATGCAGAAATTTGGGTAAAGAATCATTCAGAACTTTGTATACCACATATGTCAGGCCAATCCTGGAGTATGCAGCCCTAACATGGAGTCCTTATCTAGTCAAGGATAAGACTAAACTGGAAAAGGTTCAAAGATTTTCCATCAGACTAGTACCCGAGCTGAGAGGTATGAGCTACGAGGAGAGACTACGGGAATTAAACCTCACTTCGCTGGAAGACAGAAGAGTTAGGGGGGCATGATCACCACATTTAAGATTCTCAAGGGAATTGACAGGGTAGATAAAGACAGGCTATTTAACACAAGGGGCACACGCACAAGGGGACACAGGTGAAAACTGAGTGCCCAAATGAGCCACAGATATATTAGAAAGAACATTTTTAGTGTCAGAGTGGTTGACAAATGGAATGCATTAGGAAGTGATGTGGTGGAGGCTGACTCCATACACAGTTTCAAGTGTAGATGTGATAGAGCCCAATAGACTCAGGAATCTGTACACCTGTTGATTGACGGTTGAGAGGCGGGACCAAAGAGAAAGAGCTCAACCCCCGCAAGCACAACTAGGTGAGTACAACTAGGTGAGTACACACACACACACACACACACACATACATTTGAAACAGAAGGCCAGACACAAGATAAAGAATAGGAGATGAAGAACTCAATGAAACGGAAAGAAAGATCTAGGAATTGATATTACACCAAACCTGTCTCCTGAAACCCACATAAAAAGAATTACGTCTGCGGCATATGCAAGGCTGGCTAACATTAGAACAGCTTTTAGGAACCTGTGTAAGGAATCGTTTAGAATCTTGTACACCACATACGTAAGACCAATCCTGGAGTGTGCGGCCCCAGCATGGAGCCCGCACCTTGTCAAGCACAAGACGAAGCTGGAAAATGTTCAGAGGTATGTCACTAGACTGGTCCCAGAACTAAGAGGCATGAGTTAAGAGGAAAGACTGCGGGAAATGCACCTTACGACACTGGAAGACAGAAGAGTGAGGAGAGACAAGATCACTACCTACAAAATCTTCAGGGGGAACTGACAGGGTAGTCAAGGATAAGCTATTCAACACTGGCGGTACGCGAACAAGGGGACACAGGTGGAAACTGAGTACCCAAATGAGCCACAGGGACGTTAGAAAGAACTTTTTCAGTGTCAGAGTAGTTAATAGGTGGAAGGCATTAGGCAGAGATGTGGTGGAGGCTGACTCCATACACATTTTTAAATGTAGATATGATAGAGCCCAGTAGGCTCAGGAATCTGTACACCAGTTGACTGACAGTTGAAAGGCGGGCCCAAAGAGCCAAAGCTCAACCCCCTGCAAGTACAATTAGGTGATTACAATTAGGTGAGTACACACACACACACACACACATACCCAAGCCCTCCATTCTCCCCCACCCCCCTTAAACCCCTTCAGTATCCTCCACCGTCCTGAGCCCTCCCGTCTCCCCCATTCTCCTCAGTCCTCTCTTTTTCCTCAACCCCCTCGGCACTCCCTATCCCCCAACCTTCCCCCCCCCCAAGCCTCCTTCCTTTTATACCCCCCAAGCCCCCATTCCCCGTTCCCCGAAGCCCTCCCTCCTCCCATACCGCCCCAACCCTCCCCTTCTCCTACACACTCCAAAACCTCCCCCTCTCACCCTCTCCCCCATGCCTCCCGCTCTCACCCCCCCCCCAAGTCTCCGACCCAAGCCCTTTCTTCTCTCCAAGCCCTCCTTCCTACACCACCCCTCCCCGTACCATGTCCTCCCAGCCCCCCGCACACCCCAGATCCCCCAGGTCTCCCTTCATAGGCCCTCCCATCCCAGTCCCTCCCTGTTTCCCTGCTTCAGGGGAAGCAATAGGATCTAAGAAAGGACAGAAGAGAGTCAGCTTCAGGGTGATGTACTCAAACATAGATGGGATCACAAACAAGGCAAGTGAGATACGGGAAAGAACACAAGAAGAGAACCCAGATGTAATCGGACTCACAGAAACAAAACTCTTATATCATAACAAATGCAGTGTTTCCCCAGAACTACACTGTAATAAGGAAAGAGAGGGAAGGATGGGGAGGAGGTGGAGTGGCAATACTTATGAGAAGGAGATGGAGTTTCAACGAGATGGTCATCCCAGGCTGTGAGGGATTTAGAGACTACATAAAAGGCACCATGGCAATGGGTGGACCAAAAGTAGTAGTAGCAGTGACATACAACCCTCCACCAAATGACAAAAGACCAAGGCAATAGTATGACAAAAACAAAATGGCAGTTAACACTATAATTGAGAGGGCAGCCTCTGCTGCCTGTAGAAATAGATCCCACCTGCTCATCATGGGGAACTTCAATCACGGAAGGACTGACTGGGAGAACAAGGAACCGCATGGCGGCGAGGATACGTGGAGAGCCAAACTATTGGAGGTGGTGATTAGAAACTTTTTAACCCAGCATGTCAGAGAACCCACAAGAATGAGAGGAAATGACGAACCAGCGAGACTCGAACTAGTCTTCACTCTGAACGACTCCGACATAGAGAAATCAATTTTGAGAGCCCTATAGGAATGAGCGACCACAGTGTACTGGTGTTTGAGTACCTTACTGAAGAAGGCTTATTGATCTCGAGGAGGGGTACTGAAACAAAAGGCTGGCATTCCAAAAGGGAAACTATGAGGAGATAAGAAAATTCCTAACAGATATAGCATGGGAAACAGAGCTCAGGGGAAAGACGGCCCAAGATATGATGGATTACATCACGCAGAAGTGCAAGGAAGCAGCAAACAAGTTTGTCCCAGTCCAAAAGGAAAACAGTGAAATGAAGATGAGAAACCCATGGTTCAATCACAGATGTAGGCTAGCTAAGCAGCAAAGTAAAAGGGCATGGAGAAACTATAGGAATAACAGGACGCTTGAGAGCAGAGAAAGATACCGGAATGCCAGGAATGAATATGTCATGTCAGGTTGAGAAGAGAGGCAGAAAGACAATACGAAAAAGACATCGCAAGCAAGGCAAAGACTCAGCCTAAATTGCTGCATAGCCACATCAGGAGAAAAACAACAGTAAAGGAACAGGTTATGAAATTAAGGATAGGGGCAGAAGGATTCACTACAAACGACAAGGAAGTGTGTGAGGAACTGAATAAAAAAATCCAGGAGGTCTTCACCCTAGAGCAAGGAGAAATTCCAGAGATATGAGAGGGAATAGTTAACAAGGAACCACTGGAAGAGTTTGAGATTACTACCGGGGAAGTAAGGAAGTGTTTACTAGAGTTGGATGTAACAAAGGCTATAGGCCCAGATGGAATCTTCTCTTGGATACTAAAGGAAGGAGCAGAAGAACTGTGCCTACCAGTCTCCATAGTGTATGACAAATCACTGGCAACAGGGGAACTGCCAGAAATTTGGAAAGCAGCTAACGTAGTCCTGACATACAAGAAAGGGGATAGACAGGAGGCACTGAACTACAGGCCAGTGTCCCTAACCTGCATACCATGCAACTGATGGAGAAGATTTTGCGAAGAAAGCTAGTGAAACATCTGGAGCGAAAGAACTTTGTAACACAGCATCAACATGGGTTCAGGGACGGCAAGTCCTGCCTCACAGGGTTACTTGAATTCTACAACCAGGCAAGAAAGAGAAATGTGGGCAGACTGCATATTTTTGGATTTCCAGAAAGCCTTTGATACAGTACCACACAATAGGCTAGTGAAAAAGCTGGAGATACAGGCTGGAGTAAAAAAGAAGGTACTCCGTTGGATAAAGGAGTACCTAAGTAACAGGAGACAACGAGTCAATGTGAGGGGTGAGGTCTCAGATTGGGGAGAAGTTGCAAGCGGAGTCCACCAGGGGTCAGTTCTTAGACCTATACTGTTTCTGATATATGTAAATGATCTCCCAGAGGGTATAGACTCGTTTCTCTCAATGTTTGCTGATGATGCAAAAATTATGAGGAGGATTGAAACAGAGGACGATAGTAGGAGGCAACAAGATGACCTAGAAAGACTGAGTGAATGGTCCAACAAATGGCTGTTTAAGCTCAACCCGAGTAAATGCAAAGTAACGAAACTAGGCGGTGGAAACAGGAGGCCAGACACAGGATACAGAATAGGAGATGAAGTACTTAATGAAACGGACAGAGAGAAAGATCTAGGAGTTGATATCACACCAAACCTGTTTCCTGAAGCCCACATAAAAGGAATAACATCTGTGGCATATGCGAGGCTGGCTAACATCAGAACAGCCTTCAGGAACCTGTGTAAGGAATCATTCAGAATCTTGCATACCACATAAGTAAGACCAATCCTAGAGTATGCGGCCCCAGCATGGAGCTCGTACCTTGTCAAGCACAAAATGAAGCTGGAAAAAGTTCAATGGTATGCCACTAGACTCGTCCCAGAAATAAGAGGCGTGAGTTACGAGGAAAAGCTGCAGGAAATGCACCTTACAACACTGGAAGACAGAAGAGCAAGGGAAGATATGATCACAACCTACAAAATCCTCAGAGGAATCGACCGGGTAGACAAGGATAAACTATTCAACACTGATGGTACGCAAACAAGGGGACACAAGGGGAAACTGAGTACCCACATGAGCCACAGGGACGTTAGAAAGAACTTTTTCAGTGTCAATGGATGGAATGCATTAGGCAGTGATGTGGTGGAGGCTGACTCCATATATAGTTTCAAATGTAGATATGACAGAGCCCAGTAGGCTCAGGAAGCTGTATATCAGTTGATTGACGGTTGAGAGGCGGGACCAAAGCTCAACCCCCGCAAGTACAAATAGGTGAGTACACACACACACACACACACACACACACACACACACACACACACACACACACACACACACACACACATAGGGATCTGGTAGCTGAGCGGACAGCGTGCAGGACTCGTAATTCTGTGGCACGGGTTCGATTATCGTACCAGACAGAAACAAATTTCTCAAAACGAAGTTTCTCTCACCCTGGTGGCCCTGTTACCTAGTAGTAAATAGGTACCTGGAACTTAAACAGCTGTTACGGAGCTGCTTCCTTGGGGTGTATGTGTGGGAAAAAAATAGTAATTAGTTACAGTTTGATTGATTGACAGTTGAGAGGCGGGCCAAAAGAGCAGGTTGTTCCCCGCAAAAACAACTAATTGAATACAACTAGTTGAATACACACACAAACACATCAAACAAACACACACATATCAAACACATAAGTACTAAACACACAAACCCCAAACACTCACCACACCTACAAACATATCACACAAAAACAACAAACATATCACACAAAAACATACCAACTCAGACAAAACACAACAAACACACACATCAAACTCAAACATTGTGAGGGGATCGGTTGACACCATCTTAACCTTCCACTAGTGTATGTGCACGTGACGCTCGCCGTGCACTGGAGCACGTGAATAGCCGTGCACCCAGAATAGACTTGGCAATCCGTACCCGAAACTTCCCATGTATAGGCTCTCTGGAAAGCCTAGGTCATCAGCATTTCAAATAGGTTACAATGGCCGTTGAAGCACATTTGTGGAAACAGTTAGAGCGAGTAGCAGCTTTTAACTGTGAAAGAGTGACGGAGGCAGCAGACAGAGAAGCCAGAGGAGTGAGCGGGAAGGCGCGAGGTACAAACCGCATCTCTCTCCGTCACTATAGTAATGCAAGCGGCAATCTTGGATACCATGCCTTATGCGCCAAGGAAACTGGCCTGTGGATGGCCCAGGAGGTAGGCCGTAGGATGCCTCTCTCTGATTGGCTCATTTGAGGAGGACCGGTATAAGCCGGCACTCCTTGGTGCCCGGCATCAGGACGTCATTCTGCGTAGCCTCTAGTCTTGTAAGACGTGGTTTCTCTGGGTCGGCCAACCCAGTGAAACTACTGTCTGTAGTGGCTCCTAGTACATCTTCAGTATCCAGCAACACTGACGTGAGCCTATGGGAACGTAGCAGAATCCAGGAACTCATCGTATTTGCGTGTGATAGCAAGGGAGTGTATTGAACAGATCGTGAGAAGTGGGTAAAAGTTCATACTAGCAAGTGCAACAGACTCGTAAGTCCCCATCTCAATTATCAATCAGACTATCTGATCTCCTGCTAGTGTCTTGTAGCAGTGGAATGATCTGGGAATATCTTTCCAATGTTCAGGGCAGTTTTCCCATAGAAATTCGTGGGAATGTTGGTAGATAGTGACGCTCATAGTGTTTGACGCCATCTTATATGAACGCCAAGCTTCGCCCTGAGCCAGGTACGAAGCCGGCAAAGTGAGGAAGGGTACGAAGTGAACCTAGCGGCGAGGGACTCCACGCTGGTCTACTCACACTTGAGCCTCGTGCGCCGCGGCCTAGTGAGGGAGTGGCCATCTATTACAATAATGTGTATATATGGTACGAGTGAATGTGAGAGCCGGCTGTATAATTGAGTAAGTACCTCTGTGTGTATTTGGCGATTATTATCTCTAAGCCTGAATTCGAGGTCAGGTGTTCTGCCCGCATTTTCCCCATTAGCACTTTATAGGTGATGGGAAGCACGGGACGCGTGAGATTTTCACCCTTATTTACGTCCTTGTCAGTGAAGGGAGGACTTGGTTTGTTGAGGGCAGACGTACATGTGTGTGTGTGTGTGGGTACACATGGGAACACATTCAGAGTTATTAAGCATTGGACGGTTGGGCCGTTCTAGTGTGTTTTATACTACATTATGGTGGGATTTGTGTTGTTCATTTTCTAGGAGGAATTGTGATTGTTATGTCCCATGTCCGTGTAGTCTTTTGCAGGAGAGGAATCCAGTTCCAGTCATCATCGCACGGTACAATGATAGTGTAGTAACACCAGGGATTTCCTGGCATTTGATTATTGTGGAGTAATACCAATGTGTGTTTTATACATGTATTGTGTTTCCCAGGGCTGTGATACATATGTATATGTGGCTGACCTGTTAACGTAATTTTGGTGAAATTGTGGTGAAGTGCGAGTCTCGTTGCTGTGGGGAGTAACAGCTGACAGCTCTGTCGAGTAATGTAATTCACGGGAGTAATTATCGATCTGTGGGATCGCTAATCACTTGCCAAGGTATCAGGAGTGTTTTATCACCTTAGTGTTTCCCATTAGCGTTTGATAGCTGACGGCTACAGGTGGTCAGCATGTACGATATATATAATTGTAGAGTCATGTCACGAAACCTAGTGTGTCATTACTGTGGTTGCAGTAAAGAGTTGGGCTGTGTTCTAAGTGGTAATTAGAGCAGCGTGTGTTTGACATTACAACCGGGTAGTAAAGTGTTGGTCAGTTTTCGGATATAATGAAATTAGAGCACCATGTGTGTTTTTTATTGCAAAGGGGTTGTAAACTGTTGGGCTGTGATTGTTAATAGCGTTGATCAATCACCGTGTGTGTTATTGTAGTTCAGTAAATTGTATGGGCCATGTTCTAGTGGGTTTAGAGCACCGAGAGTGTTATTTACTGGTGTTCTGCAGTAATTGTAATTTGCAACCGGATTGTAATTGTGTTAAATCACCTGTAATTGTGTTGTGATTTATTGTCGTAGGTGAACTTGTCATTGGGATGAGTACTTGGTGTTTTATTTTCTTGTGTATTTGGTTGTCATCGAAGTCCAGTATTCAGTGAACGTTGATTGAAAGGCAATTAATGTAACGTAATCAAGGGAAAACCCATTGCTTATTGATAAATTGTTATAAGACAATTTAAGTAATGTAAGATACGTTTGGGTTAATTAATTTCCAACCAACAGCTCTTTTGGTCGGTCAGGGAGCCTAACCAAGCAGTTACTTCAGGGAAAAGAGACAAGTATTGCAGGAATTGCGAGAGGGTAATCTTACCTACGAGGAAATCTTACATTTTAAGTACTGTCTGTTGCAAATTATCTGTCAGTTATCTGTCAGGTAATAAGGGTTCAAGGAAGTCAAGGTAATTAACTCTGATCAAGGTTGATCGACTCACAAGCAGGCTCGATTGTCTCTTTAACGTGATGTCGGTTATCAATATCTGTCAGTGGACAGGTAATTTGACTGACTCTTGGGAGAGTAACGTCATTGTAAAGTAACGTAGACGTGGTGATTAGTTATCGGTCCGTGGGATTAGTTATCGGTCCGTACACTAGTCACCTGGGTTTCTTGGGGTTTGGAAGGCCCCAGAGGGAATTCATGTCATTGAGGTTATATTGCTGAGCCAGTGTGAAAGGTGACATATTTGTGTATTAATTAATTATTGATGTTTGGGATAGTAATTAATTGCTCGAGGGTAGTCAAGGGTGATTGCCGTTCTCTTAGCACTTTGGACATAAAATTGTAGTAAACTATCGAGGGGCGATAATAACCGATTACGTAACTCGTACTGGGATTAATCAGTTGTCTGGCGTACAGGGATTAATGGGAATTACTCACTGAATGATCGACGGATAGAGTGTTTGTGTAATTCCGAGTTACTATTGACAGTTGTGCAGTTTAATTTGTGTGTGGGAGACAAGATTAAGTTAACGTAAGTGTTACTTTGATATTAACATAATAAATTAGTCATTGATTGTTGATCGTCTGAGGGACGGAGTGTTAACAAAAGAATTTAATTAAGGAGGGTTGCTGGAGTAGCCAGTGACCCCATTAGTCATTGTAATGTCATTGATAGGCTACTAATTTGATTTGCATTGCAACTCCAATGCTCCAAGAAGCTCTAAGGAGGGCTCCAAGAAGCGTAAAGGAACTGGAGGAGGTTACTAGAGGCGTGTCTCCTATCCTACCTTGTTGTTGTGGCATTAGTGATTATAAACTTAGTATGTTATGCTTGATTGATTCCTCTGTGATCACTCAGTAGGTTCAAGTTAGTTAGTTAATTTTTACAGCACTCGTGGCTGGAGTCTAGTTGTCAGTTAAGGTGTCACAGGAAGGATTTCGAGTAACGTCATTGATATTTCTTTCGTTGTTGTGGTAGTTAGTACTTTGTTGAATAAACCGTTTTGTTATGTTTAACACTGTATTTTCGTACACCCCCTCACACTTTATTGATGTACTTATGTTCTGTCATGTTGCCTGAAATTACTATTGATATTCATATTGAGACTGCTTTTGAAAATTGGACTGAGTTCATAGCACCACACAACAAAAGAATACATTGTGAGAGCCCATGACCTACTCGTTAGAGTCGCACTAACAGTTTGCGAAGGTCAACGGCCTAAGTGAAGGGGATTTCAAACATTTGAGGTCTCGGCATTTGCTCGTGCCTAGTCAAATGTTCTATGGTCTCTAGAGTGAGGAATGAGCTGCTTACTATACTTAGTACTATTAATACTATAATACTAGAATATCACGACAGGAATGGAAATTAAAAGTCCCACAAAAATTCCAAACCAAAATCAACCTTTTCACAAACATACCAAACAGACCCAAACATACCAAACACAGACAAACCACACCAAACACACAGACATACACACAAACACCAAACAAACAAAATACACCAAACACAAACACACAATCACTGACAAACACACAAAAAGATTCCAAATACACACTCATTCTAAACACACACATAAACACATCAAATATGCACACAAACATACCAAACACATACAAATACACACACACACACACTTTGGGGCCTAGTAGCCTGGTGGATAGCGTGCAGGACTCACGGTGGATAGCGTGCAGGACTCATTTTGAGGCACGGGTTCGATTCCCGCACCACGCAGTAACAAATGGGCAAAGTTTCTTTCACCCTGAATGCCCCCTGTTACCTAGCAGTAAATAGGTACCTGGGAGTTAGTCAGCTGTCACGGGCTGCTTCCTGGGGCTGGGGGGGGGGTGTGGTGTGGAGAAAAAAAATAGTTAGCAAAAACAATTGATTGACAGTTGAGAGGCGGGCCGAAAGAGCAAAGCTCAACCCCCGCAAACACAACTAGGTGAATACACACACACACACACACTGGAGACTGGAGTCTGACGTCGTGATAGGCACGCGTGTGTCAGTAGGGTCTGTGAATAACATCAATTATCTCAGACATTGCAGTGTTACGGAGAAAAGAAAATAGTTTTTTTGTCATAAGAGTGTATACAAACGCAGTGAGCAAGTGCATAGTGAGATCCTACAGCAGTAGATCAGTTAAGAAAACAAAAACAAGCTCAAGTGGCAAGATCAATGAGAGCCATGGGACAGTTTAGCCAGGACCTATTTGCCTTGCCGAGTATTGTGTTGTGGAGTGGATTATTGTTGGAAAGTTCAAACACTGATACATCTCAATTGTATCATAATGTGTCACTATTGTATACTAAGCATAGTATCTATTAACCCTACTAATTGTAGTACTAATATAAATTAATATTTTCCTATCTGCATGTCATTTACTAAAATTCTCACAAGATCGAGAGGTAGTATTGCGTCAGATAATATCCAGCAGGACATAGTTATTGTCAACATGTTAGAGAATTGAATGATATTCTCAACTTTTATCAGTACTCTTTATAAGAATTAAATTATTATCTGATAGTATAGCAACTAGTGATTCAAAACCATGAGATATCAACTAAAATATCACTATATAACAAGTTTATCTGTTATATCCAAACGTCATGGAGGAAATAGAAATTCTCTCCATTTCTCGTTTAATAAGAACACTGTTCATAATTATCATCATCCAGCAAGAATATAAACAATATTTAATTCCCTACAATTGTGACCTAATTCTCATTAAGGTAGAGTAATTACAGGGAAAAGAATTTTCCGTCTTTACTAAAATATTTTGCGAATGCGTCAGAGAGGGATTGAGGGAGACGGAGGAGTAGAGACACCAGCAGTACAACACGAGCGATGCTACTGGCAAGAGAGTCGGACGCGAGACAACGTGGCGTCCAGGGAGAAGTGAAGTTTCCAACAATTCTATGACAGGCCCTTGCTATTAATCGGCCTTGGAGTGTGCAACTACTCCTTTAGCGATCTAAGGATTGCATTCATGGACAACCAGCAGGTTAAGTGTTCTAGTATTGTTATAGCATCTCACTATAATTTTTACTGTACGCTTGTCCATCGTTACGGCGTAATACCTCCCCAAACACAAAGTACGTTCGCAAGGAATTTGATTTTCCCTTCCATTGAATAGTAATGACACAATCTAATTTCTGTAGACAAATTTTACATTCCATTGGGTTTTCAGCGTGTTTCGGAGCTGCCGTGATCACAACATTTTCCCATGCTACGCTAGTGGATCACCTGTTCCAGATGACGCCATCTCGATACCGCATCTCCGTTCACTGTCACAGCTAAGTAGCTGAACTTGTTTTAATTTAGTTCCTATTTACTAATGAACGGTTGAAAAATAATAATATGAGAATATATTTCATATACGTGATTTAGGAAATCAAGTATAATTTGATAACCTCATGTACTTCAGATGAAAATAATTTTCTTGTTTAACCATTATGCAATATATTCTTGCTACTAACCAAATTATCAAATGTCTATTTTATTTTTATCTTAGTAAGAGTTACTAATTTTATTCGAGGAAGAACCAGCCTCGATGAAGTATACTCTTAGTACTTTACTTCTGGTATTAACCCCCCATTTGTGATGGAGAGAAAGTTTACTTCTTGAATAGTAATTTAATTTACAGTCCAATAATATTCATGGAATAACTCTTAATAGTTACATTATCCACAGGCACTGGTATTTCAGTCCTTTTCTATTGTTCATTTATCTGTTTCTCTTTTCAGTAAAAAAAAGGTGGTCCTTCGATTAATTTAAATCAGTTAATTAAATATCAATATAATGAGAGTAAGCTTTCTTTCATGACAATTATAGCATTCATAGTGATTGATCCCCCAGAGTGTGTGCACCATTTAGGAACATGTAATATGTTGCACATATTGACTGATGATCAGTGAGGTAGATAGGAACGAATAGTATACCTGGAACATGTGGAGACAACCAGGAACACGTTGAGACAACATTGATACCAGAGCAGAGGTGAGAACAGGCGACCAGCCCCATCATAAGAACATCTCCTTAAACTCACCTAGACGTGCTTGCTCGGGGTGAGCTGATGGTAGGTACCCCCTCTCTACGTCACCAATAAGGTGTACAGAATGACTTAAATAAATTAATTTAAAGTAGGTCTAAATATCTCAGATATACAACTCCGGGTGGCTCATTCCGGGTACAGGGTCAGGAAACCTAGATGCTACACAGGAACGGGTGACCGGCCACCCATCCCCACCAATTTCCCACGATTCACACTGTCCCCCCACACACACATAAACACACACAGGGGCCCCATAGCCTGGTGGATAGCGCGCAGGACTCGTAATTCTGTGGCTCGGGTTCGATTCCCACACGAGGCAGAAACAAATGGACAAAGTTTCTTGCACCCTAAATGCCCCTGTTACCTAGCAGTAAATAGGTACCTGGGAGCTAGTCAGCGGTCACGGGCTGCTTCCTTGTGTGTGTGTGTGGTGTGGGGGAAAAAAAGTAGTTAGTAAACAGTTTATTGACAGTTGAGAGGCGGGCCGAAAGAGCAAAAGCTCAACCCCCGCCAACACAACTAGGTGAATACACACACACACACACACACACACACACACACACACACACACACACACACACACACACACACACACACACACACACACACACACAGTATCTCCCTTCCTCCCTCCCTCTATCCACTCCCCCTCTCACCCCTCCCTAGAACCCTCATCACACACACACAAATGCACAGGACTGCATAGAATATCACTCACACGCTCACACGCACGAGCACATGCACACACACGCACACGCACACACAGGCAGTACCCGCAGTACCGCACGCAGTATTAAAGGCAGATGCATAAGTTGAGAAACAGGCAGGAGTAATTGGTAGGGCGCTCCAGTGGATAAGGGAGTACCTAAGCAATAAGAAGCAGAGAGTTACAGTGAGGGGTGAGGTCTCAGATTGGCGTGAAGTCACCAGTGGAGTCCCACAGGGCTCTGTACTCCGACCTATTCTGTTTCTGATATAAGTAAATGATCTCCCAGATGATATAGACTCATTCCTCTCAATGTTTGCTGAAAAAGTCAAAATTATGAGATGGATAAAGACAGAGGAGGACAGCTTGAAGCTTCAAGAAGACCTGGATAAGCTGCTGGAAGGGTCGAACAAATGGTTGTTGGAGTTTAACCCAAGCAAATGTTATGTAATAAAGATAGGTGTAGGGAGCAGGAGACCAGATACAAGGTATCATTTGGGAGATGAAATACACTTCAAGAGTCAGAGAGAGAGAAAGACCTGGGAGTTGATATCATGCCAGACCTGTCCCCTGAAGCTCATATCAAGAGGATAACATCAGCGGCATATGCCAGGTTGGCTAACATAAGAACGGCCTTTAGAAACTTATGCAAGGAATCTTTCAGAGCATTATATACCACATATATCAGACCAATCCTGGAGTATGCGGCTCCTGCATGGAGTCCATATCTAGTCAAGCATAAGATTAAATGGAAAAGGTTCAAAGGTTTGCCACCAGACTAGTACCCGAGCTGAGAGGTATGAGCTTCGAGGAGAGACTACGGGAATTAAACCTCACGTCACTGGGAGACAGAAGAGTTAGTGGAGACATGATCACCACATTCAAGATTCTCAGAGGAATTGATAGGGTAGATAAAGACAGACTTTTTAACACAAGGGGCACACGCATTAGGGGACACAGGTGGAAACCGAGTGCCCAAATGAGCCATAAAGACGTTAGAAAGAATTTTTTCAGTGTCAGAGTAGTAGACAAATGGAATGCATTAGGAAGTGATGTGGTGGAGGCTGACTCCATACACAGCTTTAAGTGTAGATATGATAGAGCCCAGTAGGCTCAGGAACCTGTACGTAAGTTGATTGACTGTTGCGAGGCGGGACCAGAGAGCCAAAGCTCAACCCCCGCAAGCACAACTAGGTAAGTACGCACACGCTCACTCACATGCACACACACACACACACATTCTTAGTCAGGGTAAGAAAGTCTTAACACCTAGTGGAAAGGTGATAATGTCCCAAACACTCATACCCCACCCTCCTCTTACCCTACAGTGATAGGGTAGGACTTGAAGTGACCCCATCTCTCTCTCCCAAAACACCCACCCACCCCCCACTCCCACTCCCCCTACAATACGTAAATTAGTGTTCCTGTTCCACCCAAAACATCCTAAATACGTAAAAAGTATTTGTATTTCATTAGGAATAAAATAGTTTTAGAAATCAGTATATTATAATACTTGTAAATATAAATATTTTTACCATTTTGGGATTAAATGTTGCTCAAATGTGTTCTGCACAATTTTCATGACTTGTCATTGCCACAACCCTTATGGAAACTTTTGTGAATGTTGCAAAACGTTTTGTGTTTGATGGGCATACAATCCGTCACTGTGAATTTATAACTGCAACATCCATCAATGTCAATATGATCACCATGCAATCCATGACAGTAAATGTTGTCACAATTCAATCCCTCACTGTCGATATCAACACCATAATATCCACCACTTTTACTATTATGAACATAGAATCTACCATGGCCAATATTTGTGCCATACAATATAATAGAGTACTCTCAATATTTTCACCATGCAATTCTTCACTGTCAAGGGGCCTGGTGCACGTGCACCAAAACTTCCTCAAACACAATTGTTTGTGTGCATAATCTTCTTGGTAAATGCTCCAACCTTTTCTAATGAATCAACATCTCAACATCGTATCATGAAAAAAAAAAAATAAAAAAAAAAATAAAAAAGTTAAAAAAAAATCAAAAAAATCACAACTTCATATTGTGCTAAAAATATCTTATAATGTCACCTATTGTTATTTTATTCATTACTAGCTGTACCCAGCCACGAGTTGCTGTGGCTCAGCAATGTATGCTCACATTGCTGAGCCACAGCAACCTTTCCCTGTCCCTGTGTCCCTCACCATTCCCTCCTCCACGGTCTCCTCGTCTTCCCAACCTTTCCCCACTCCCCCATCCTCTTATCCTCCTCACCATTCCCCATCCCCCATCCCCAATCCAATGTCCTCCCCACCATCCCCCACTCACCCCGTCCCCTTATCGCCCCCACAATTCCCCCCTTCTCCCGTCCCTTCGTCCTCGCGTCCATCCCCCACTCCCCTGTCCCCTTGTCCTTCCCACCCATCTCCACTCCCCCGTCCCCTCAGCCTCCCCACCATTCCCCACTCCCACTTACAATGTGTTCCCAAATGATCTGATGCTTCCATCAAAAAAATGGGAAGATCAAATGATATAATGTTCCCATCACTGCAAAATAAGAAGAACAGTTAAAAAAATGGAATGAAAAAAAGTAAAAAAAAAATAAAAAAATATACTGATTATGAAATAAAAGGTTTAGTAAACGAAACTGCTGTATTCCAATGCAATGTCACATAAAATAATTAAATGATAATGAAAATAAATCGAATCTATGAAAATTAAATATATCAATGTAATTGGAAACACTGAAATTGAATCGTAACATATTTAGTATAGCATGTGTGGCCCTTACATGCATCACATGGTGTTGTTTAAAAAAAAAAATGTTTTTATCTGTCACAGGTGTGGCATCTATATAATATTTATACAAAATCATGTGCATATTCAAATGGAACGTTGTGTCAAAATTTCAAAGAAGTCAGTAAAGAACTTTTGGAGATTATAGCGTGTGTTGCTCTAACCTCCAACAGATGGCGTTGTTTTAAAAAAAAAGCATGTTTTTTTTCCAGTCACAGGTGATGAATGTATATAGTAGGTATATAAAAACACTCACCTATTAGAATGCAATGTTGTGTGCAAATTTCAAAGCAATCGGTGAAGAACTTTCAGAGATACGTAATTTTGAACAAACGAACATTTACATTTTTATTTATTTAGATGGTCTCAGAATGGCATATAACGTTCACGTTCCTCTGAGATTATTGTTTAAGAGTATAGTTTACAGTAAACAATTTTTTGAATGTGGCCATCCAAATATGTGCCAAATTTATATGTAAAATATTTATAACTGCAAACGTTATTGTTTTATGACAAAACGATTCAGAGGAAACCTTAGACCTAAGAAATTTGCACATAATATGTAAATATAGTGAGAATCGGTCAGAAACTGAATTTGTTACTAGGTCTCAAAGTTGAAAATATTGTTCATAGAAAAAAATGATTTAAAGTTCTGGGCAATGAATAAAGTACTTCTAATTTATGACATATTTAATAAGTTTTAATTAGGATTGCTGGGCATTCGTAGTGGAAAATGTGTAAGTAGTAGGTCAGTATGTGTTGAAATGAAGTCAAGAAAAAATAACCCCCTAAAAACTAAATAAAGGGATACGTTAGGGATACCTGTAAAACAGACACTGGGCCCCTTAACTGTCTAACACTAGGTTATATATATATATATATATATATATATATATATATATTGACGGCCGTGATGGTCAAGCGGATTAAGGCGCCCTGTAGTTACCAGTTGCGATGCTTCTGGGAGTATGGGTTCGAGTCACTTCTGGGGTGTGAGTTTTCATTCGCATATAGTCCTGGGGACCATTCAGGCTTGTTTGCATATATATATATATATATATATATATATATATATATATATATATATATATATATATATATATATAATATTATTTAATATGACAGAAAAAGTAAGATTAATAATTCTAACACGAATTTTCTCAATCTTTCGTACATTTCTTTTCACTGTTGGAGGTAATTCAAAAATCAATTCTCCAAAATTCATTTTTATTTCTAGTCTGACGTGACACGAGCGCGTTTCGTAAAACTTATTACATTTTCAAAGACTTTAGTTTACAAAAACACAACTGAATAGAACTTACACATCTCCGATTTTGTTTATATCTACATTTGAGTGAAGTGGATGGGGTGAGGTGGCATTAATAGGGTATTAATTTCATCAACACAAGACAGAACAAGAGGTGGCATTAATAGGGTATTAATTTCATCAACACAAGACAGAACACGAAACAATGGGTATTGAAATGGAAGTGATTGTAGAAAGCCTATTGGTCCATATTTCTTGATTCTTCTATATTGGAGCGGAGTCTTGAGGTGGTTAGAATATAGTTGTTTATTAATTGGCTGTTGATTGCTGGTGTTGACTTCTTAATGTGTAGTGCCTTGCAAACGTCAAGCCGCCTGCTATCGCTGTATCTATCGATGATTTCTGTGTTGTTTACTAGGATTTCTCTGGCGATGGTTTGGTTGTGGGAAGAGATTATATGTTCCTTAATGGAACCCTGTTGTTTATGCATCGTTAAACGCCTAGAATGAGATGTTGTTGTCTTGCCTATATACTGGGTTTTTTGGAGCTTACAGTCCCCAAGTGGGCATTTGAAGGCATAGACGACGTTGGTCTCTTTTAAAGCATTCTGCTTTGTGTCTGGAGAGTTTCTCATGAGTAGGCTGGCCGTTTTTCTGGTTTTATAGTAAATCGTCAGTTGTATCCTCTGATTTTGTTTGTAGGGATAACGTTTCTGTTAACAATATCTTTCAGGACCCTTTCCTCTGTTTTATGAGCTGTGGAAAAGAAGTTCCTGTAAAATAGTCTAATAGGGGGTATAGGTGTTGTGTTAGTTGTCTCTTCAGAGGTTGCATGGCGTTTCACTTTCCTTCTTATGATGTCTTCGACGAAACCATTGGAGAAGCCGTTGTTGACTAGGACCTGCCTTACCCTACAGAGTTTTTCGTCGACTTGCTTCCATTCTGAGCTGTGGCTTAGAGCACGGTCGACATATGCGTTAACAACACTCCTCTTGTACCTGTCTGGGCAGTCGCTATTGGCATTTAGGCACATTCCTATGCTCGTTTCCTTAGTGTAGACTGCAGTGTGGAAACCTCCGCTCTTTTCCTGGAAACCCACTTCGGCCAATCATTAGCCAGATACCCACACCTACATACAGACTGGCGAAGCGACTCAACGGCCTGCTGAATCCTTATGTTCCTTCGCCAGAGAAATCCTAGTAAACAACACAGAAATCATCGATAGATACAGCGATAGCAGGCGGCTTGACGTTTGCGAGGCACTACACATTAAGAAGTCAACACCAGCAATCAACAGCCAATTAATAAACAACTATATTCTAACCACCTCAAGACTCCGCTCCAATATAGAAGAATCAAGAAATATGGACCAATAGGCTTTCTACAATCACTTCCATTTCAATACCCATTGTTTCGTGTTCTGTCTTGTGTTGATGAAATTAATAACCTATTAATGCCACCTCTTGTTCTGTCTTGTGTTGATGAAATTAATACCCTATTAATGCCACCTCACCCCATCCACCTCACTCAAATGTAGATATAAACAAAATCGGAGATGTGTAAGTTCTATTCAGTTGTGTATTTGTAAACTAAAGTCTTTGAAAATGTAATAAGTTTTACGAAACGCGCTCGTTTCGCGTCAGACTAGAAATAAAAATGAATTTTGGAGAATTGATTTTTGAATTACCTCCAACAGTTAAAAGAAATGTACGAAAGATTGAGAAAATTCGTGTTAGAATTATTAATCTTACTTTTTCGGTCATATTTAATAATATATGTCTACAGGAAAGACTGCTACCAAAATATACTAATATTAAAACGCACGACCCAGCAGCAAGGAATCAAGCCTTCACGATAAAATATCGCCAGGATCTGATTCGTGATCAGATATACAAGGCAGAGAATGAAATCAAAGACAACAAAACGCAACTACTTCATGCTACAAACGAGTGGAGAAATAGCAACATCGACGAAAGTATCCGTACCCGCATTGAACAACACCTCGACATCACCTCAGCACTGAAACAAGGATTATCAAGAAACTTACAACATTATATGGAGGACCTATGGCAATTCCATGACCAAGAGATGGCTTCCTGAACCTTGCAGGAATTAACCTCACTGAGGACCAAGTCACTCTCCTAAATCTGGGCATAAACTGTCACGTTATGTCCAGACCGAGTGAGATGGCCCGGAAAGTAGAGTTGGAAATTCTGTTGGACGACATATTCGACCTCGAGATACAAAAGAAGGTCACTACCAAAGATACCTTACAAGCAGAACTTATTGCAGAAGGAGGAAAGAATCGAGGCAACTACAGAAGCACCATACTGTCCCCCGAGCTCAAAGCGGCAGCTAAAAGCCTTCGTGAGAACAAGGAGAGAGTTGTCAGGAGAGGTGACAAGTCGCCAATATATGTCATTCTTAAAGAAGACGAATATCTGGCGAAAATGAACCTCATACTCTCTGACCAAACTAAGTTCCAAAGGGTAACGAAGGACACTACAGCCGAATTGAAAGCAAAGGTCAACAAACTGATCGAAACTGGGAACGCCAAGAAATCCGGACTCCACCTGCCAAAGATCATTGGGGAATATAAACCTGGATATGCGTATGGAAATGTCAAGACACACAAGCCTGGAAACCCACTTCGGCCAATCATTAGCCAGATACCCACACCCACGTACAGACTGGCGAAGCGACTCAACGGCCTGCTGACTCCTTATGTTCCTTGCGCCTTCAGCCAGAAGTCTCCAAAGGAATTTGTTGACTTACTGCGGGGCACACGGGCCACAGGGATAAGAGCCTCGTTGGACGTAGAATCGCTGTTTACCAACGTACCTGTGGACGAGACAATCGGGATGATAGCCGACAGAGTGTATTGTGATCCAGCCTGTACTCCTCTTGACATACCCGAAAATATTCTAAGGAAACTACTCCAAGCTTGTACTAAAGAGGCACCCTTCTTGAGCCCGGATGGGCACATGTATAAGCAAGTAGATGGGGTCGCCATGGGTTCTCCCCTAGGTGTCCGGTTTGCAAACTTCTATATGGGTACCATCGAGCAAAAAGTCTTAGTCGACATGAACTTGAAACCGGCCATATACTGCAGGTATGTTGACGACATTTTTACACAGGTACCTGATGTCAGACATCTGCAGGAGCTGAAGGAGGCATTTGAGCAGAGTTCCGTGCTGCGTTTCACTTACGAGATGGAAAAGGATGGGAAGCTGCCCTTTCTAGATGTAACAGTCATGGAAAAGAGCGGAGGTTTCCCCACTGCAGTCTACACTAAGGAAACGAGCAGAGGAATGTGCCTAAATGCCAACAGCGACTGCCCAGACAGGTACAAGAGGAGTGTTGTTAACGCATATGTCGACCGTGCTCTAAGCCACAGCTCAGAATGGAAGCATGTCGACGAAGAACTCTGTAGGGTAAGGCAGGTCCTAGTCAACAACGGCTTCTCCAATGGTTTCGTCGAAGACATCATAAGAAGGAAAGTGAAACGCCATGCAACCTCTGAAGAAACAACTAACACAACACCTATACCCCCTATTAGACTATTTTACAGGAACTTCTTTTCCACAGCTCATAAAACAGAGGAAAGGGTCCTGAAAGATATTGTTAATAGAAACGTTATCCCTACAGACAAAAATCAGTGGATACAACTGACGATTTACTATAAAACCAGAAAAACGGCCAGCCTACTCATGAGAAACTCTCCAGACACAAAGCAGAACGCTTTAAAAGAGACCAACGTCGTCTATGCCTTCAAATGCCCACTTGGGGACTGTAAGCTCCAAAAAACCCAGTATATAGGCAAGACAACAACATCTCTTTCTAGGCGTTTAACGATGCATAAACAACAGGGCTCCATTAAGGAACATATAATCTCTTCCCACAACCAAACCATCGCCAGAGAAATCCTAGTAAACAACACAGAAATCATCGATAGATACAGCGATAGCAGGCGGCTTGACGTTTGCGAGGCACTACACATTAAGAAGTCAACACCAGCCATCAACAGCCAATTAATGCACAACTATATTCTACCCACCTCAAGACTCCGCTCCAATATAGAAGCATCAAGAAATATGGACCATTAATACCCTATTAATGCCACCTCACCCCATCCACCTCACTCAAATGTAGATATAAACAAAATCGGAGATGTGTAAGTTCTATTCAGTTGTGTATTTGTAAACTAAAGTCTTTGAAAATGTAAAAAGTTTTACGAAACGCGCTCGTGTCGCGTCAGACTAGAAATAAAAATGAATTTTGGAGAATTGATTTTTGAATTACCTCCAACAGTGAAAAGAAATGTACGAAAGATTGAGAAAATTCGTGTTAGAATTATTAATCTTACTTTTTCGGTCATATTTAATAATATATGTCTACAGGAAAGACTGCTAGTAAAATATACTAATATATATATATATTATATATATATAATTATATATAATATATATATATACATATATATATAATTTTTTTTCCTTTATTGTGTATTTAAAGGTTACAAAACATACAAGACAAATGCCTAAAGGTTATGGATCTCTTGAAGCTCCTCCGCTTCTGGACAGGAAACGAGGACGCACCAAGCATTTCCCCTCTGGATCGCCAGACTGTGACGCTGAAACAAAAAACTGGAAGCCCTTGGGTCTCTGGTGACGTCAATGAGATTGGATGCCAATTCCTTAAGAAATCCCAAGGCACTCTTGCCTCAGGGGCCATGCATCTCAGACGCTATGGGTACAAAGAGGTATTGACCTTCCAGTCGCCTGTACTTGAGTGATTTTGCTGTTTCCCTGTGGTTGGCCGCCCCACCTGCTTTATCAGCTCCGAAGTGTACATAGGTGTCAGCCATGGTGGATACACATTTGTAGTCCCACACCAACTGTCTACCCTCCTTCCATGAGTATATGGTGATGCCATCAGGGCGAAGTGCGGGGAAATCCGGGTTTTGGACCCCTAGGATGCGAGGTTCTCTCTCCGCTGGGCACCTAGCTGAGACGAGGCTTCTCTTGATGATGTCATTGACCTCGTTGTGTCTTGCATGCCAGCCCTTTGTGCTTCCGCAATGCAACCCATGCAGTCCGTTTTGGTCTGCTTCCACCCTTTTGCAAATACACTTGTATTCAGTGTGAATTGGGGCACCAAGGCGGAGGGCCACTGGTACACGAAGGGATTCTGGATCTAGGCGCGTGCCCATTGCTGACATGGGTACTGTAAGGAGGAAGTCTCCTGCATGGGGGGGCACGCACTGCTCTGAGGCGGGCTTTCTCCTTGTCTGATGTTGCGGCGCTGAGCATGGCATCAGCTACTTTTTCCACACACACACACATATATATTATATATATATATATATATATATATATATATATATGTATGTATGTATGTATGAATGAGATTGGGTGGATATATATAGGAGTTGCCTCGTATGAGTCAATAGGCCTTCTGCAGTTACCTGCATTCGTATGTTCTTATAATGAAACATAAATATTGCAGTAAATTTATTGCCCATATATAAGTGATAAGGGTCTCATCTGGTCCTCATTCAACAATACAAGCTAAATAGACAAAGAGAATAGAGTTAGAACTCTGTAAATAAATCGGCCAAAAAAAGTCACAATTTCTGCCACCTGTGGCTGATTAACATGTTGACCAATTTCGTTCTAACTTCACATGCTTAGTGCCGGACATGCTTTCTCCAAGATGAAGAAGTCACAACAAAATCCGCATAGAAACAAAGGAGAGAAAAAAATAGTTGTCAGCTTTTCGTTCAGAGGGACATAAGAAATATTGCCATTGGGCAATGTATTTATATGATATATAATAGAATACAGCATAATAACATAAAACCTCATTATTATGTTTTAAATCTGGCCCTCCAGGTGGCACCAGCGGCAAATACACTTTGTAGACCTTCCTTACTACTACTTGTTTCTTTGTGTGTTGGACAGGTGAAGAAAGCATCTCTTTATCCCTGAGTGCCAGTAAATAGGTGTTATTGTTATTATCAGTACCAGTTGCCGCCTGTCTCGCACGCTTTTATTTAAAAACCAAATCGTAAAAAATCCATTTCTTAACATATTGGGATGAAATTTTCACGACGCTGATGCCAAATAATGGGAGATTTGTTTAAAAGTTTTCACTATTTTCCATGTTTGAAAAAATACTGTGCATGCATCCGGCCCCTAATATCATTACTATACCATATATCACTCTCAATATTATCATCATTCTGTCTATTACTGTAAATATGTTCACCATATGATCAGGTATATAAAGAATACCTGATCAACCAGTCTGTGATTCATCTGTCAGGCTGTTAACACCCGTGTTCAAAAGCCTGGTTGACTAGGCCAACAACCAGGAGGCCTAGTCGGGGACCGGGCCACGGGGGACGTTGAGCCCCGAATTCATCTCAAGGTAACCGCAAGAAAAGGTAAGGTAACATCCATCACTGTCAAATGGTTTACCGTTCAGGTAATCACTATCATTATTATCAACATACAATCCATCATCGTTAATATTGTTACCATATAATCTTTCACTGTCAATATTATTACCATTGAATCCTTTAATGCCTCTTTTCTCACAACATTAGCCCTCACTGTCAATATTATCACCATGTTACTGATCAATAAATATTATCACCATACCATCCATCAATGTCAGCATTATAACCATTAAATCTTTCACTGTCAATATAATCGTCATACCCTTAATCACTCTCAATACTCTCAAATATAACCTGTCATTGTCCAGATCATCTTCACAACCATCACTATTATCACCATTAATTATACTCACCATACGATACATCCTTTCATCCATGGACATGACACTGATGATGATCATTAGCGCCATCTTCGTCAATAACAGGTAGTTCATCCTCACAATAACTGCCATTATCACAAGTAAGACAGCGTGATGAGGAATGTTGCCTGAAAATAATAATCTTTGTGTTAAGTCTTATTGGGGTGAAGATAATAGCTTTGGCAAACTGAATAATATGTTAAAAACTTCTGTATCTAGCTTAATATGGTCTCTCCGTCCTCTTCCACCACTACTCACAGGAGGGCCATGCTGTGTATCTAGCTTATTATGGTCTCCTCGTCCTCTTCCACCACTACTCACAGAAGGGTCATGCTCTGTATCTAGCTTAATATGGTCTCTCCGTCCTCTTCCACCACTACTCACAGGAGGGCCATGCTGTGTATCTAGCTTAATATGGTCTCTCCGTCCTCTTCCACCACTACTCACAGGAGGGCCATGCTCTGTATCAAACCCATTCTCGCACTTGCTTTCGGTTAATATTGGCTTATTTAATAAGTGCATATGTGACATACTAATTGACTGTGAATATTTTAGTTTATCTTGCTAAGCTTCATAGAAAACACCGACCTCACCTACCCTTCTTAGTATGTTAAGATAAGCAATTTATTGTTTCTTAATTACAATTATTACTTAACCTATACCGTTGATAGGTTAAGTAATAATTGTAAATAAGAAGCAATAAGATGCTTATCTTAACATACTAAGAAGGTTAGGTGAGGTCGGTGTTTTCTATGAAGCTTTTCAAGGTGAACTAAAATATTCACAATCAATTAGTATGTCACATATGCACTTATTAAATAAGCCAATATTGACTATAAGCAAGTGCGAGAACGGGTTGCTGTATCTAGGTCAATATGGTCTCCCCATCCTCTTCCACCACTATGACTTTGCAAATTACATATAATAAAATAATTAAAGATAATGTAAAAATATCCATTTAATATAAGCAAGACACAGCACATTAATGTTGACGTTGTTCAGTTTAGCTTCAAATAAAGGTTACTGAAAGATTAAGGATTAAAGGATTAAAAATATATATTTTAGGTGTATTGATCTTTACATTTGCTTCAAAGTTCACTTTTAACGAATAGATTAAATGTGTATTAATAATAAGTTAGGAACACATTTAATGTGGCCAAGAATGCATAACATGTTGTTATGTAAAACATTTATTATGTTAAAGATATTTAGTATCATAATAATAAGTAAATACGTGCCTTGGTTCTCAAGAGGACGGACAAGTCTATTTCAAACCAGATACGACACAATCAAATGTAAAAATTTGCTTTGTTTTGTTCCCCAAAGGTCCTGGGGCCTAATCTCGGATGCTTTTAATTACTCCTCTCATCTTTAGCAGATCAATTCCTTCCAGGCAATCTTCTGCAATCCCTATTCAACTTATTCAATGCCATGCTGGCATCTGGCCACATTCCCGTAGCTTTCAAGTCGGCCAAAATTATATTCATTCCCAGTCTCAAGAAAGACTCCTATCAGCGTGGCAACTACCGTCCAATCTCTCTCTTAGACACAATCTTGAGGTTATCTTGAGATGATTTCGGGGCTTTTTAGTGTCCCCGCGGCCCGGTCCTCGACCTGGCCTCCACCCCCAGGAAGCAGCCCGTAACAGCTGACTACCACCCAGGTACCTATTTTACTGCTAGGTAACAGGGGCTAAGGGTGAAAGAAACTCTGCCCATTGTTTCTCACCGGCGCCCGGGATCGAACCCGGGACCACAGGATCACAAGTCCAGTGTGCTGTCCGCTCGACCGACCGGCTCCCTATAGGCAAGTACTTTGTCGACAATAGGCAAGTACTTTGAAAAAATCATGTCCAAACGTCTCAACTACTACATGGAGTACAACAACCTCTTCACAGAAAAACAGTTTGGCTTTCGAGCACAAAGGTCAACCCAGCACGCAATAAACATCATCTAAGATGCTGTAAGCTCAATTCGCCAGCAAAAACAGGTAGCCCTCATTGCGACAAGAGACGTACACAAGGCCTTCGACAGCCTATGGCATGATGGTCTGGTGCACAAATTAGCAGACTTACAAGTCCAAAACTGGACCCTCCTCAGTCTGATCAGAAGTTTCCTAAAGAACAGACAAGTTACTCCCAGCTTTAAGGTGAAATCGGCAGCAACTTTCACCCCAAAAGCTAGAGTCCCCCAAGGGCCATGCCTGAGCTCGGTCCTCTTCAACATCTTTGTAAATGACCTGCCATAACTAGAGTACTGGGACACCATTATCGTCTAAATGCGGACGACGTAGCACACGTAATAACATCTAACCCAAGCAGCCAAGCATGCGACTGTCACTCTCAACGCGAACGTAGAACTAGCAAGGACAGCTAACTGGGAAAGAAAATGGAGGATCACCACTAACCCAGACAAGATCCAAATAAGCACTGTCGGATGTATGGCTTTCTCAATTAAAACGAGGGAAGGATAAGGCTCAGGGGTGAACCAATAGCTATCTCCAACTTCAACACTGCTCGGTTACAAATTCAACAGCTTACTCAACTCCACCCAGTACGTCTCCCATAAGACAGCGATGACTAGGGATCCTTGTCGAGGCTCTTCCGCTTCAGTCATCTTGTAGCCTCCTACTATCGTCCTCAGTTTCAATCCTCCTCACAATTTCTGCATCATCGGCAAACATTGAGAGGAACGATTCTATACCCTATGGGAGATCATTGAGAGGAACGATTCTATACCCTATGGGAGATCATTTACATATATCAGAAACAGTATAGGTCCAAGGACTGACCCCAGCGGGACTCCACTCGTAACGTCTCGCCAATCTGAGACCTCACCCCTCACACTAAGTCGTTGTCTCCTGTTGCTTAGGTACTCCTTTATCCAATGGAGTACCTTCCCTTTCACTACAGCCTGCATCTCCAGCTTTTTCATTAGCCTCTTGTGTGGCACTGTATCAAAGGCTTTCTGAGAATCCAAAAATATGCAGTCTGCTCACCCTTCTCTTTCTTGCCTTATTTTTGTTGCCTGGTCGTAGAAATTAAAGTAACCCTGTGAGGCAGGACCTGCCATCCCTGAACTCATGTTGATGCTGAGTTACAAAGTTCTTTCGCTCCAGGTGCTCCACTAGCTTTCTTCGCACAATCTTCTCCATCAGTTTGCATGGTATGCAGGTTAGGGACACTGGCCTGTAATTCAGTGCAACCTGTCTATCCCCTTGCTTGTATATCGGGACTACGTTAGCTGCTTTCCAAATTTCTGGCAGTTCCCCTGTTGCCAGTGATTTGTTATACACTATGGAGAGTGGTGGGCACAGTTCTTCTGCTCCTTCCTTTAGTGTCCAAGGGGAGATTCCATCTGGGCCTATAGCCTTTGTCACATCCAACTCTAGTAAACACTTCCTTACTTCCCCGCTGGTAATCTCAAACTCTTCCAATGGTTCCTGGTTAGCTATTCCCTCTCGTATCTCTGGGATTTCTCCTTGTTCTAAGGTGAAGACCTCATGGAATTTCTTATTCAGTTCCTCACACACTTCCTTGTAGTTTGTAGTGAATCCTTCTGCCCCTATCCTTAATTTCATAACCTGTTCCTTTCAATTTTTTTTTTTTTTTTTTTTTTTTTTTTTTTTTTTTTTTTTAGACATATATAAGAGTCTTTTACAGCCACTAGTACGCGTAGCGTTTCGGGCGGGTCCCTGGAATACGATCCCAGCCGCGAACAATCGTTTTCTCATTCAAGTACACATTTTACTGTTGCGTTAAACAGAGGCTACAGTTAAGGATTTGCACCCAGTAAATCCTCCCCGGCCAGGATACGAACCAATGACATAGCGCTCGCGGAACGCCAGGCGAGTGTCTTACCACTACACCACAGAGACTGTATGACCTGATGTCATACAGTACATGAGACCTTTCTCCTGATGTTACTATGCAGCAATTTAGGAGTCTTTGCCTTGCTTGCGATGTCATTTTCGTATTGTCTATCTGCCTCTCTTCTCTTCCTGACATATTCATTCCTGGCATTCTGGTATCTTTCTCTGCTCTCCAGTGTCCTGTTATTCCTATAGTTTCTCCATGCCCTTTTACTTTGCTGCTTAGCGAGCCTACATCTCTGATTAAACCATGGGTTTCTCATCTTCATTTCACTGTTTTCCTTATAGGCTGGGACAAACTTGTTTGCTGCGTCCTTGCACTTTTGCGTGATATAGTCCATCATATCTTGGGCCATCTTTTCCCTGAGCTCTGTTTCTCATGCTATATCTGTTAGGAATTTTCTTATCTCCTCATAGTTTCCCTTTCTGTATGCTAACCTTTTGGTTTCAGTATCCCTCCTCGAGTTCAATAACCCTTCTTTAATCAGGTACTCAAACACCAATACACTGTGGTCGCTCATTCTCACTGGGGCCTCAAAACCGATTTCTCTTATGTCAGTGTCGTTCAGGGGTGAAGACCAGGTCGAGTCTCGCTGGTTCGTCATTTCCTCTCATCCTTGTGGGTTCTCTGACATGCTGGGTTTAAAAGTTTCTAGTCACCACCTCCAGTAGTTTGGCTCTCCACGTATTCTCGCCTCCATGCGATTCCTTGTTCTCCCAGTCAATTCTTCCGTGATTGAAGTCCCCCATGATGAGCAGGTGGGATCTATTTGTACAGGCAGCAGAGGCTGCCCTCTCAATTATAGTGTTAACTGCAATGTTGTTGTTTTCGTACTCTTGACTGGGTCTTCTGTCATTTGGTGGAGGGTTATATATTACTGCTACTACTATTCTTGGTCATTCCATTGTCATGGTGCCTGCTATGTAGTCTCTAAAACCCTCACAGCCCAGGATAGCCATCTCCTTAAAACTCCATTCCTTTCTCATGAGTAGGGCAACACCACCTCATCCCTTAACTTCCCTCTCTTTCCATATTACTGTGTACTCCTGGGGAAACACGGCATTCGTTATGATTCCAGAGAGTTTTGTTTCAGTGAGTCTGATTACATCTGGGTTCACTTCTTGTGCTCTTTAACTTAGTTCACTTGCCTTGCTTGTGATCCCATCTATGTTCGAGTACATTACCCTGAAACTGACTCTCTTCTGCTTTTGCTCTGGAGGGGACCTGTGGGGTCTGGGGTGAGCGGGAGCTGGGAGGATCTGGTATAGGGAGACTGGTGGAGGAGGAAGGGCTACAGGGTTGGGAGGGAGGGGGAGGGTAAGGGGGGGTGAGAGGGGTAAGGTTGTGGGGTGCGTTAGAGGAGGAGGGATGGGGGGAGGGGTGAGATGGGGAGGGTTGAGGGGGGGGGTGAGAAGAAGAGGTTTGAGGGAGGGTGAGAGGGGGATGGGGAAAAAGTGGGGTTCGGGACGGAAGTAAAGGGGGGAGGGAGGAGGAGTCTCACTGTGTCTCACTGTCTCGCTGCTCACCCAACAACTGTATCTCACTGCTTCGCTGCTCAGACACCAAGACAGTTTCTCCATGCCCTTTTACTTTGCTGCTTAGCGAGCCTACATCTCTGATTAAACCATGGGTTTCTCATCTTCATTTCACTGTTTTCCTTATGGGCTGGGACAAACTTGTTTGCTGCGTCCTTGCATTTTTGCGTGATTGTTACGGCCCTCTCGGGTCGCAATCGGGTTCTTTCTCTGATGTTGTTAGAGGTAGGGTATCCGGCCCCTAGCTAGTAGTGGCTTTCAAGGGATGTGATCCGTAACGCAAGTAAATTAAAGGGGAAGGGAAATAATGGCAAAAACTTAATAATATAATTATTACCATCACCATAAATAATATATAAAAGGTTACACAGGGGGGGGGGAGGTTAAACACTATTGTATACAACGTAGTCTTCCTCTGAAGACTCTGGACGTTCACGGTGCTCAACAAGGCTAAGCTCTTAGTCCTCTTGTGGCCTTACGATGAGTCCTTCGATTCTCTTGAGTCTACCCTGGCCACAGGCCAGCCAAATCACAGTTCCACTGGGGGCACCGTCGTGGAGGCCGTCAACCACAAATCCAGCCTGCAGCTGGCAGGTTCCAATCAGCAACGCTGGTTAGGCCACTCCACGATCGATACTAAGGTCGCGAGCCCTAGTCAGGAGCCTCGTGTGATCCCACAGGTCACTCTCCTTTCCACAACACCCCAGTGGTTAAGCGTCTCCACCAGTCAGTCCTGGGTATGACAATCCCTCAACTGCCACTTCACAGGCTGGCTAACACCACAGTGTTCATCCGGGAGGTTGGGGGGGGGGAGACTCACAGCTGCTGCAGCAAATCTTTGGAGACAAGACGGCTGCCTTGGGTAGACTGATCCAACGTTCATTACAGCAGTCCCAGGTCGACTCTGTAATCAGACACGTCATCAGTAATAGGGACACCATAGGGCACGTCACTTACAGGCTTAGACACAAACGCCCACCCATCTATTCCATAGATGGCATTGCTGTCTAAGCTCCATCTCACCAGAGGTCAGCGGCGGCTGTGTTATGAGCTGATCAGGACGGGAAACTAGCCCTTGTGGCCAGTATATCTCGTCCTCACTAGGTGGCGTCGTCCATTTGGAGGGGGTTTCGGGAGCTGACCCACAGATGGCGCGGTCGTCACTGCTTCGTGCTCGGACGCTGGGCTCGGGTCCGTAACAGTGATATAGTCCATATTTTGGGCCATCTTTTCCCTGAGCTCTGTTTCACATGCTATATCTGTTAGGAATTTTCTTATCTCCTCATAGTTTCCCTTTCTGTATGCTAACCTTTTGGTTTCAGTATCCCTCCTCGAGTTCAATAACCCTTCTTTAATCAGGTACTCAAACACCAATACACTGTGGTCGCTCATTCCCACTGGGGCCTCAAAACCGATTTCTCTTATGTCAGTGTCGTTCAGGGGTGAAGACCAGGTCGAGTCTCGCTGGTTCGTCATTTCCTCTCATTCTTGTGGGTTCTCTGACATTCTGGGTTAAAAAGTTTCTAGTCACCACCTCCAGTAGTTTGGCTCTCCACGAATTCTCGCCTCCATGCGATTCCTTGTTCTCCCAGTCAATTCTTCCGTGATTGAAGTCCCCCATGATGAGCAGGTGGGATCTATTTGTACAGGCAGCAGAGGCTGCCCTCTCAATTATAGTGTTAACTGCAATGTTGTTGTTTTCGTACTCTTGACTGGGTCTTCTGTCATTTGGTGGAGGGTTATATATTACTGCTACTACTATTCTTGGTCATCCCATTGTCATGGTGCCTGCTATGTAGTCTCTAAATCCCTCACAGCCCAGGATAGCCATCTCCTTAAAACTCCATTCCTTTCTCATGAGTAGGGCAACACCACCTCATCCCTTAACTTCCCTCTCTTTCCATATTACTGTGTACTCCTGGGGAAACACGGCATTCGTTATGATTCCAGAGAGTTTTTTTTTCAGTGAGTCTGATTACATCTGGGTTCACTTCTTGTGCTCTTTAACTTAGTTCACTTGCCTTGCTTGTGATCCCATCTATGTTCGAGTACATTACCCTGAAACTGACTCTCTTCTGCTTTCCCTCTGGAGGGGACCTGTGGGGTCTGGGGTGAGCGGGAGCTGGGAGGATCTGGTATAGGGAGACTGGTGGAGGAGGAAGGGCTACAGGGCTGGGGGGGGGAGGGGGGAGGGTAAAGGGGGGGTGAGAGGGGTAAGGTTGTGGGGTGCGTTAGAGGAGGAGGGTTGGGGGGAGGGGTGAGATGGGGAGGGTTGAGGGGGGGGGGTGAGAAGAGGAGGTTTGAGGGAGGGTGAGAGGGGGATGGGGAAAAAGTGGGGTTCGGGACGGAAGTAAAGGGGGGAGGGAGGAGGAGTCTCACTGTGTCTCACTGTCTCGCTGCTCACCCAACAACTGTATCTCATTGCTTCGCTGCTCACTCACCAACTATGTCTCACTGCTTCGCTGCTCAGACACCAACTGCGTCTCACTGCCTCGCTGCTCAGACACCAACTGTGTCTCACTGCCTCGCTGCTCACCCACCAGCTGTGTCTCACTGCCTCGCTGCTAACCTACTAACTGTGTCTCACTGCCCTGCTGCTCACTCACCATCTGTGTCTCACTACCTCGAACCTCAGACACCAACTGTGTCTCACTGCTTCGCTCCTCACTCACCAACTGTATCTCACTGTCTCGCTGCTCACTCACCAACTGTGTCTCACTGCCTCGCTGTTCACTCAACAACTGTGTCTCACTGTCTTGTTGCTCACTCACCAACTGTGTCTCACAGTCTCGCTGCTCAGACACCAACTGTGTCTCACTGTCTCGCTAACCAGACACCAACTGTGTCTCACTGTCTCACTGCTCACTCAACAACTGTGTCTCGCTGCTCACCATCCAACTGTGTCTCACTGCCTCGCTGCTCACCCACCAACTGTGTCTCACTGCTTCGCTGCACAGACACCAACTGTGTCTCATTGCTTCGCTGCTCAGACACCAACTGTGTCTCACTGCCGCTTAGCTCAGACACCAACTGCGTCTCACTGTCTCGCTGCTCAGACACCAACTGAGTCTCACTTCCTCGCTGCTCTCCCACCAACTGTGTCTCACTGCCTCGCTGCTCACCCACCAACTGTGTCTCACTGCTTCGCTGCTCACTCACCAACTATGTCTCACTGTTTCGCTGCTCAGACACCAACTGCGTCTCACTGCCTCGCTGCTCAGACATCAACTGTGTCTCACTGCCTCGCAGTTCAGACACCAACTGTGTCTCACTGCCTCGCAGCTCAGACACCACCTGTGTCACACTACCTCGCTGCTCAGATACCAACTGTGTCTCACTGCCTCGCTGCTCACCCTCCAGCTGTGTCTCACTGTCTCGCTGCTCACCTACCAACTGTATCTCACTGCCTCGCTGTTCAACCACAAATTGTCTTATTGCCTCGCTGTTCACTCGCCAACTGTGTCTCACTGCCTCGCTGCTCACTCACCAACTGTGTCTCACTGCCTCGCTGCTCACCCACCAACTGTGTCTCACTGCTTCGGTGCTCACTCACCAACTATGTTTCACTGCTTCGCTGCTCAGACACCAACTGCGTCTCACTGCCTTGCTGCTCACTCACCAACCGTGTCTCACTGTGTCGCTGCTCACTCACCAACTGTGTTTCACTGCCGTTCTGCTCACTCACCATCTGTGTCTCATTACCACGCTGATCAGACACCAACTGTGTCTCACTACCTCGCTCCTCACTCACCAACTGTATCTCACTGTCTCGCTGCTCAGTCACCAACTGTGTCTCACTGCCTCGTTGTTCACTCACCAACTGTGTGTCACTGCCTCCCTTCTCAGACACCAACTGTGTCTCACTGCCTCGCTGCTCACTCACCAACTGTGTCTCATTGCCTCGCTGCTCACCCACCAACTGTACCTCACTGCCTCTCTGCTCACTCACCAACTGTGTCTCACTGCCTCGCTTCTCACCCACCATATGTGTCTCACTGTCTCGCTGCTCAACTACCAAATGTGTCTCACTGCCTCGCTGATCAAACACCAACAATGTCTCATTGTCTCGCTGCTCACCCACCAACTGTGTCTCACTGATTCGCTGCTCAGACACCAACTGTGTCTCACTGCCTCGCAGCTCAGACACAAACTGTGTCTCACTGCCTCGCAGCTCAGACACCATCTGTGTCTCACTGCCTCGCTGCTCACCCACCAGATGTGTCTCACTGCCTTGCTGCTCACCTACCAACTTTGTCTCACTGCCTTGCTGCTCACTCACCAACTGTGTCTCACTGCTTCACTGCTCACTCACCAACTGTGTCTCACTACCTCGCACCTCAGACACCATCTGTGTCTCACTGCCTCTCTGTTCAGACACCAACTGTGTCTCACTACCTCGCACCTTAGACACCATCTGTGTCTCACTGCCTCGCTGCTCACCCACCAGATGTGTCTCACTGCCTCGCTGCTCATCCACCAATTGTGTCTCACTGTCTTGCTGCTCACCCACCAACTGTGTCTCACTGTCTCGCTGCTCAGACACCATCTGTGTCTCACTGCCTCTCTGTTCAGACACCAACTGTGTCTCACTGCCTCACTGCTCAGACACCAACTGTGTCTCACTGCCTCGCAGCTCAAACACCAACTGTGTCTCACTACCTCGCTGCTCACTCACCAGCTGTGTCTCACTGCCTTGCTGCTCAACCACAAACTGTGTCTTACTGCCTCGCTGCTCATCCACCAATTGTGTCTCACTGTCTTGCTGCTCACCCACCAACTGTGTCTCACTGTCTCGCTGCTCAGACAACAACTGTGTAACACTACTTCGCTGCTCATCCACCAACTGTGTCTCACTGTCTCGCTGCTCACTCAACAACTGTGTCTCACTGTCTTGTTGCTCACTCACTAACTGTGTCTCACAGTCTCGCTTCTCAGACACCAACTGTGTCTCACTGTCTCGCTGCCCAGACACCAACTGTGTCTCACTGCCTCGCTGCACAGACACCAACTGTGTCTCACTACCTCGCTGCTCAGACACCAACTGTGTCTCACTGCCTCGCAGCTCAGACACCAACTGTGTCTCACTACCTCGCTGCTCACTCACCAACTGTGTCTCACTGCCTCACTGCTCACCTACCAGCTGTGTCTCACTGCCTCGCTGCTCAGCCACCAACTGTGTCTCACTGCCTTGCTTCTCACTCACAAACTGTCTCACTACCTTCCTACTCACTCACCAACTGTGTCTCACTGCCTCGAAGCTCAGACACCAAATGTGTCTCACTATCTCGCTGCTCAGACACCAACTGTGTCTCACTGCCTCGCTGCTCACCCACTAGCTGTGTCTCACTTCCTCGCTGCTCACCTACCAACTGTGTCTCACTGCCTTGCTGCTCATTCACCATCTGTGTCTCATTGCCTCGCTGCTCACTCACCAACTGTGTCTCACTACCTCGCACCTCAGACACCAACTGTGTCTCACTGCCTCGCTTCTCACTAACTGTGTTTCACTGCCGCTCTGCTCACTCACCAACTGTTTCTCACTCCTTCGCAGCTCAGACACCAAATGTGTCTCATTGTCTCGATGCTCACCAACCATCTGTGCCTCACTGTCTCGATGCTCACTCACCAACTGTGTCTCACTGCCTCCCTGCTCACCCACCAGCTGTGTCTCACTGCCTTGCTGCTCAGCCACCAACTGTGTCTCACTGCCTTGCTGCTCACTCACAAACTGTGTCTCACAACTTTCTACTCACTCACCAACTGTTTCTTACTGCCTCGCAGCTCAGCCACCAACTGTGTCTCACTGCCTTTCTGCTCACTCACAAACTGTGTCTCACTGCCTTTCTTCTCACTCAACAACTGTGCCTCACTGCCTCGATGCTCACTCACTAACTGTGTCTCACTGCCGCTCTCCTCAGACACCAACTGTGTCTCACTGCCTCGCAGCTCAGACACCAACTGTGTCTCACTACCTCGCAGCTCAGACACCAACTGTGTCTCACTGCCTCGAAGCTCAGACACCAAATGTGTCTCACTATCTCGCTGCTCAGACACCAACTGTGTCTCACTGCCTCGCTGCTCACCCACCAGCTGTGTCTCACTGCCTCGCTGCTCACCTACCAACTGTGTCTCACTGCCTTGCTGCTCACTCGCCTACTGTGTCTCATTGCCTCGCTGCTCACTCCCCAACTGTGTCTCACTACCTCGCACCTCAGACACCAACTGTGTCTCACTGCTTCGCTGCTTAAACACCAACTGTGTCTCACTGCCTCGCAGCTCAGACACCAACTGTTTCTCACTACCTAGCTGCTCACCCACCAGCTGTGTTTCACTGCCTCGCTGCTCACCCACCAGCTGTGTCTCACTGCCACGCTGCTCACTCACCAACTGTGTCTCACTGCCTCGCTTCTCACTAACTATGTTTCACTGCCGCTCTGCTCACTCACCAACTGTGTCTCACTCCTTCGCAGCTCAGACACCAAATGTGTCTCATTGTCTCGCTGCTCACCCACCATCTGTGCCTCACTGTCTCGCTGCTCACTCACCAACTGTGTCTCACTGCCTCCCTTCTCACCTACCAGCTGTGTCTCACTGCCTCGCTGCTCAGCCACCAACTGTGTCTCACTGCCTTGCTGCTCACTCACAAACTGTGTCTCACTACCTTTCTTCTCACTCACCAACTGTGTCTCACTGCCTCGATGCTCACTCACCAACTGTGTCTCACTGCCGCTCTTCTCAGACACCAACTGTGTCTCACTGTCTCGCTGCTCAGACAACAAATGTGTCTCACTGTCTCGCTGCTCACTCAAAAACTGTGTCACTGTCTCGCTTCTCTCCCACCAACTGTGTCTCACTGCCTCGCTGCTCACCCACCAACTGTGTCTCACTACTTCGCTGCTCAGACACCAACTGCGTCTCACTGCCTCGCAGGTCAGACACCAACTGTGTCTCACTGCCTCGAAGCTCAGACACCAACTGTGTCTCACTATCTCGCTGCTCAGACACCAACTGTGTCAACTGTGTGACAAACGAGCACTTAGCACACCTCATCATGTTTTGAAGGAAAGACGCTTTTCGTCCTATTTCTGCAACAGAGGCCTGCCGCCCTTTGAATCACCCAACGTCTGCTGCGGATCCGATTGTCCCACAGACATGCAGCAAGCAAGGTGGCCGCCATTTTCCACCCCTCCGTGGACTGGATGGCACAACACAAGGGATGGCTAGAGGACCGGGTCGGAAGCGACATGCGTCGCTCAAAGATAGTGTGCCAGGGAACTTGAACGCTTGAGGTGAATGAGAATGAGAAAACTGCTTCGCTGCTTAGACACCAACTGTGTCTCACTGTCTTGCTGCTCACTCACAAACTGTGTCTCACTACTTTTCTTCTCACTCACCAACTGTGTCTCACTGCCTCGATGCTCACTCACCAACTGGTTCTCACTGCCGCTCTTCTCAGATACCAACTGTGTCTCACTGTCTCGCTGCTCAGACATCAAATGTTTCTCACTGTCTCGCTGCTCACTCAAAAACTGTGTCACTGTCTCGCTTCTCACCCACCAACTGTGGTGCTTCTCACCCACCAACTTCGCTGCTCACTCACCAACAATGTCTCACTTCCTCGCAGCTCAGACACCTACTGTGTCTCACTGCCTCGCAGCTCAGACACCAACTGTGTCTTACTGCCTCGCTGCTCACCCACCAGCTGTGTCTCACTGCCTCGCTGCTCACTCACCAACTGTGTCTCACTGCCTCGCTCTCACTCATCAACTGTGTCTCACTCCTTCGCTGCTCTGACACGAAATGTGTCTCATTGTCTCGCTGCTCATCCACCATCTGTGCCTCACTGTCTCGCTGCTCACTCATCAATTGTGTCTCACTTTCTCGCTGCTCACTCACCAACTGTGTCTCACTGCTTCGCTGCTCACCCACCAACTGTGTCTCACTGTCTCGCTGCTCACTCAACAACTGTGTCTAACTGTCTTCCCGCTCACCCACCAACTGTGTCTCACTGTCTCGCTGCTCAGACAACAACTGTGTCTCACTACTTCGCTGCTCATCCACCAACGGTGTCTCACTGCTTCGCTGCTCACTCACCAACTGTGTCTCACAGTCTCGCTTCTCAGACACCAACAGTGTCTCACTGTCTCGCTGCCCAGACACCAACTGTGTCTCACTGTCTCGCTGCTCACCCTCCATCTGTGTCTCACTGCCTTGCTGCTCACCCACCAACTGTGTCTCACTGCCTCGCTGCAAAGACACCAACTGTGTCTCACTGCCTCGCTGCTCATCACCAACTGTGTCTCACTGCCTCGCTGCAAAGACACCAACTGTGTCTCACTGCCTCGCTGCTCAGCCACCAACTGTGTCTCACTGCCTTGCTGCTCACTCAAAAACTGTGTCTCACTACCTTTCTTCTCACTCACCAACTGTGTCTCACTGCCTCGATGCTCACTCACCAACTGTGTCTCACTGCCGCTCTTCTCAGACACCAACTGTGTCTCACTGTCTCGCTGCTCAGACACCAAATGTGTCTCACTGTCTCGCTGCTCACTCAAAAACTGTGTCACTGTCTCGCTTCTCTCCCACCAACTGTGTCTCACTGCCTCGCTGCTCACCCACCAACTGTGTCTCACTACTTCGCTGCTCAGACACCAACTGCGTCTCACTGCCTCGCAGGTCAGACACCAACTGTGTCTCACTGCCTCGAAGCTCAGACACCAACTGTGTCTCACTATCTCGCTGCTCAGACACCAACTGTGTCAACTGTGTGACAAACGAGCCCTTAGCACACCTCATCATGTTTTGAAGGAAAGACGCTTTTCGTCCTATTTCTGCAACAGAGGCCTGCCGCCCTTTGAATCACCCAACGTCTGCTGCGGATCCGATTGTCCTACAGACATGCAGCAAGCAAGGTGGCCGCCATTTTCCACCCCTCCGTGGACTGGATGGCACAACACAAGGGATGGCTAGAGGACCGGGTCGGAAGCGACATGCGTCGCTCAAAGATAGTGTGCCAGGGAACTTGAACGCTTGAGGTGAATGAGAATGAGAAAACTGCTTCGCTGCTTAGACACCAACTGTGTCTTACTGTCTTGCTGCTCACTCACAAACTGTGTCTCACTACTTTTCTTCTCACTCACCAACTGTGTCTCACTGCCTCGATGCTCACTCACCAACTGGTTCTCACTGCCGCTCTTCTCAGATACCAACTGTGTCTCACTGTCTCGCTGCTCAGACATCAAATGTGTCTCACTGTCTCGCTGCTCACTCAAAAACTGTGTCACTGTCTCGCTTCTCACCCACCAACTGTGGTGCTTCTCACCCACCAACTTCGCTGCTCACTCACCAACAATGTCTCACTTCCTCGCAGCTCAGACACCTACTGTGTCTCACTGCCTCGCAGCTCAGACACCAACTGTGTCTTACTGCCTCGCTGCTCACCCACCAGCTGTGTCTCACTGTCTCGCTGCTCACTCACCAACTGTGTCTCACTGCCTCGCTCTCACTCATCAACTGTGTCTCACTCCTTCGCTGCTCTGACACGAAATGTGTCTCATTGTCTCGCTGCTCATCCACCATCTGTGCCTCACTGTCTCGCTGCTCACTCATCAATTGTGTCTCACTTTCTCGCTGCTCACTCACCAACTGTGTCTCACTGCTTCGCTGCTCACCCACCAACTGTGTCTCACTGTCTCGCTGCTCAGACAACAACTGTGTCTCACTACTTCGCTGCTCATCCACCAACGGTGTCTCACTGCTTCGCTGCTCACTCACCAACTGTGTCTCACAGTCTCGCTTCTCAGACACCAACAGTGTCTCACTGTCTCGCTGCCCAGACACCAACTGTGTCTCACTGTCTCGCTGCTCACCCTCCAACTGTGTCTCACTGCCTTGCTGCTCACCCACCAACTGTGTCTCACTGCCTCGCTGCAAAGACACCAACTGTGTCTCACTGCCTCGCTGTTCATCACCAGCTGTGTCTTACTGCCTCGCTGCTCAACCACAAACTGTGTCTTACTGCCTCGCTGCTCAACCACAAACTGTGTCTCACTGCCTCGCTGCACAGACACCATCTGTGTCTCACTGCCTTGCTGCTCAGACACCAGTTGTGTCTCACTACCTCGCAGCTCAGACACCATCTGTGTCTCACTACCTCGCTGTTCATTCCTCAACTGTGTCTCACTGCCTCGCTGCTCACTCACCCACAGTGAAACTACCTCGCAGCTCAGACACCAACTGTGTCTCACTGCTTCACTGCTCAGACACCAACTGTGTCTCACTGCCTCGCTGCTTACCCACCAGCTGTGTCTCACTGCCTCGCTGCTCACCCACCAACTGTGTCTCACTGATTCGCTGCTCACCCACCAACTGTGTCTCGCTGTCTCGCTGCTCACCCTCCAACTGTGTCTCACTGCCTCGCTGCTCACCCACCATCTGTGTCTCACTGCTTCTCTGCTCAGACACCAACTGTGTCTCACTGCCTCGCAGCTCAGACACAAACTGTGTCTCACTGCCTCGCAGCTCAGACACCATCTGTGTCTCACTGCCTCGCTGCTCACCCACCAGCTGTGTCTCACTGCCTTGCTGCTCACCTACCAACTTTGTCTCATTGCCTTGCTGCTCACTCACCAACTGTGTCTCACTGCTTCACTGCTCACTCACCAACTGTGTCTCACTACCTCGCACCTCAGACACCATCTGTGTCTCACTGCCTCACTGCTTAGACACCAACTGTGTCTCACTACCTCGCTGCACAGACACCATCTGTGTCTCACTACCTCGCTGCTCAGACACCAACTGTGTCTCACTACCTCGCTGCTCACTCACCAACTGTGTCTCACTGCCTCACTGCTCACCTACCAGCTGTGTCTCACTGCCTCGCTGCTCAGCCACCAACTGTGTCTCACTGCCTTGCTTCTCACTCACAAACTGTGTCTCACTACCTTCCTACTCACTCACCAACTGTGTCTCACTGCCTCGATGCTCACTCACCAACTGTGTCTCACTGCCGCTCTTCTCAGACACCAACTGTGTCTCACTGCCTCGCAGCTCAGACACCAACTGTGTCTCACTGCCTCGCAGCTCAGACACCAACTGTGTCTCACTGCCTCGAAGCTCAGACACCAACTGTGTCTCACTATCTCGCTGCTCAGACACCAACTGTGTCAACTGTGTGACAAACGAGCCCTTAGCACACCTCATCATGTTTTGAAGGAAAGACGCTTTTCGTCCTATTTCTGCAACAGAGGCCTGTCGCCCTTTCAATCACCCAACGTCTGCTGCGGATCCGATTGTCCCACAGACATGCAGCAAGCAAGCAGGCCGCCATTTTCCACCCCTCAGTGGACTGGATGGCACAACACAAGGGATGGCTAGAGGACCGGGTCGGAAGCGACATGCGTCGCTCAAAGATAGTGTGCCAGGGAACTTGAACGCTTGAGGTGAATGAGAATGAGAAAACTGCTTCGCTGCTTAGACACCAACTGTGTCTCACTGCCTCGCAGCTCAGACACCAACTGTGTCTCATTACCTCGCAGCTCAGACACCAACTGTTTCTCACTGCCTAGCTGCTCACCCACCAGCTGTATTTCATTGCCTCGCTGCTCACCACCAGCTGTGTCTCACTGCCTCGCTACTCACTCACCAACTGTGTCTCACTGCCTCGCTTCTCACTCACTAACTGTGTTTCACTGCCGCTCTGCTCACTCGCCAACTGTGTCTCACTCCTTCTCTGCTCAGACACCAAATGTGTCTCATTGTCTCGCTGCTCACCCACCATCTGTGCCTCACTGTCTCGCTGCTCACTCACCAACTGTGTCTCACTGCCTCGCTGCTCAGCCACCAACTGTGTCTCACTACTTTTCTTTTCACTCACCAACTGTGTCTCACTGTCTCGCTGCTCAGACACCAAATGTGTCTCACTGTCTCGCTGCTCACTCAAAAACTGTGTCACTGTCTCGCTTCTCTCCCACCAACTGTGTCTCACTGCCTCGCTGCTCACCCACCAACTGTGTCTCACTGCTTCGCTGCTCACTCACCAACTGTGTCTCACTGCCTCGCTGCTCACCCACCTACTGTGTCTCACTGCCTCGCAGCTCAGACACCAACTGTATCTTACTGCCTCGCTGCTCACCCACCAGCTGTGTCTCACTGCCTCGCTGCTCACTCACCAACTGTGTCTCACTCCTTCGCTGCTCAGACACGAAATGTGTCTCATTGTCTCGCTGCTCACCCACCATCTGTGCCTCACTGTCTCGGTGCTCACTCATCAATTGTGTCTCACTTTCTCGCTGCTCACTCACCAACTGTGTCTCACTTTCTTGCTGTTCAGATACCAACTGTGTCTCACTGCTTCGCTGCTCACCCACCAACTGTGTCTCACTGTCTCGCTGCTCACTCAACATCTGTGTCTAACTGTCTTGCTGCTCACCCACCAACTGTGTCTCACTGTCTCGCTGCTCAGACAACAACTGTGTCTCACTACTTCGCTGCTTATCCACCAACTGTGTCTCACTGTCTCGCTGCTCACTCAACAACTGTGTCTCACTGTCTTGTTGCTCACTCACCAACTGTGTCTCACAGTCTCGCTTCTCAGACACCAACAGTGTCTCACTGTCTCACTGCCCAGACACCAACTGTGTCTCACTGTCTCGCTGCTCACCCTCCAACAGTGTCTCACTGCCTTGCTGCTCACCCACCAACTGTGTCTCACTGCCTCGCTGCAAAGACACCAACTGTGTCTCACTGCCTCTCAGCTCAGAAACCAACTGTGTCTCACTGCCTCGCAACTCAGACACCAACTGTGTCTCACTGCCTCACTGCTCACTCACCAACTGTGTCTCACTGCCGCTCTGCTCAGACACCAACTGTGTCTCACGGTCTCGCTGCTAAGACACCAACTGTGTCTCACTGTCTCGCTGCTCTCTCAAACACTGTGTCTCACTGTCTCGCTGCTCTCCCTCCAACTGCGTCTCACTGCCTCGCTGCTCACCCACCAACTATGTGTCACTGCTTCGGTGTTCAGACACCAACTGCGTCTCACTGCCTCGCTGCTCAGTCACCAATTGTGTCGCACTACTTCTCTGCTCAGACACCAACTGTGTCTCACTGCCTCGCTGCTCAATCATCAGCTGTGTCTTGCTGCCTCGCTGCTCAACCACACAGTGTCTAACTGCCTCGCTGCTTATTCACAAACTTTGTCTCACTGCCTCGCTGCTCACTCATCAACTGTGTAGCTACCTCGCAGCTTAGACACCAACTGTGTCCCACTGCTTCGCTGTTCAGACACCAACTGTGTCTCACTGACTCGCTGCTCACCCACCAGCTGTATCTCACTGCCTCGCTGCTCACTCACCAACTGTGTCTCACTGCCTCGCTTCTCAGACACCAACTGTGTCCCACTGCCTCGTGTTATGATCCCTGGTAGCCGAAAAACGAGTCTCCCCTTTGAGAATTATTCTATCAAGCCTGACCTGACAAGGAGGTCGCAGATACACAGACATGAAGATTCATATGTAAAAATAATTGTGAAAATTTTACAGAGAGTTTAAGAATATTGGCAGTGAATAAGAAAATAGATTAGTGACTGGTTATGAGATGTGGATAATTTCATGGAGACGTGTGGCTCGCTTTGGGAGGGTTCTGACCTCACTTGAGTATCAGTCATCGTGAGGGGAAGCTGCACTCCATTTCAGCTCCTTTTGGAGAGGATCCCCTGTTGGATATACCTTCAAGAGAAAGGAAGTGTGCAGACATTTCAGATGTGGAATCGAGCTGGGAACGTTAGGTCTCAAGTCCTGGACGGCAAGAAGAGTTTGTTAAGCCACCCAGAGACATTATCGTGGGCCGTAGGAGCGCCTTGATCTGACTCCGCCAGAGGGAGAGCGCCCTCGACTAGACAATCTGTGGTTTGTCAGGGGAAGAAGTTGCTGAGAACTTCGAAGCCAGCAGAGAAGGAGTAGTTGAAGAGACTCTAAGGCTGTTGAAGGAGTAGTGTACTCTGAGAAAGAGTAGCCCCACAATGAAGAGTAGAACCTCAAGCTGTGAGGAGAAGCAGTGAAGAGGATTGTCACGTGCTTCTTTAATGTCAGTGGTGAAGCACCATTGTTGCTCAAGGAAAACTTCATGGTGTAGCAGCCTGGAAGAGCTGCGGAGGATCCTGGTAGTTAATTAAACCCGGAAGAACCTGAAGATATCAGGGTAGTGAACTTCCAGATGTGGACGGGAAGTTCTAGTTGATTACTTGTAGGGAGTTGGTACAGTGTTTGGTTGTCATTAGCGTGCAAGACACAGTGAAAGGTGAGTGATTGTTTGCCATTTTTGTGCTAAGGAGTACTTATACTGAAGTATAGAGTTACAGTTGTTGGCTGGATTACCTGCAGAGATATACATATGTGTTCTAGGACTAATAGGGTGATCGATTGATCATTGTTGTATATCAAGGAACATTTATACTAATATTTATGTTATTGCAGCCATATGCTAGTTTTCCTTGTATGTGTTCATAGATATATATATATATATTTTCTTGCTGATAGTGCAACATTGTGTTATAAGACTTGACCTACTTGAAGAGGTTGGTAGTATTAGTTGATGAATCAGAAGAGAGGATACCACTTCACAAGCAGATGATAGAGTTCTGATGGTGTTGGAGTGCAACCTGACTGAAATAGTATAGAGTGTAGGATTCATTATTATTATGTGTGTATGTATTGTGTATGTGCTTTGTCTAGTAAAAAATATATTCAAATTTCCTGGTGTTTGCCCTTGTCCTAGTGAGGCTTCCCAGGAAGTAGGAAGGAGAGAGAGAGAAAGAACCAAGAATCACCGCTGTGGACAGGGTAGAACGGAAAACTAATAAGTCAAAAGGGATTGAGAAGATCATATCACATAAGGAGAGAGTGTGGGGAGTCACAGCGGCTCGAGTGGGTGTGTGCACTTGACAACGAGGCTAAGTATTGGAGTTACATCCCCAAAACGTGTGACGTTGAGCCCCTCTCCAAGAGCCAGAAGCGCCCAGGGTGATCTCCTGGTAAAGTATAAGCACTCTACCGAGTTTTGGGTTGGGTTGTCCATAAAGAAGGATCAAAGACGAAAACACCCAACCGCGATAATACTCGCTGCACAATTACCAATTGTGTCTCACTGCCTCGCTGCTCACTCACCAACTGTTTCTCACTGCCTCACTGCTCACTCACCAACTGTGTCTCACTGCCGCTCTGCTCACTCACCAACTGTGTCTCACTGCATCGCTGCTCAGACACCAACTGTGTCTCACTGCCTCGCTGCTCACTCACCAACTGCGTTTCACTACCTCGCTGCTCAGACACCAACTGTGTCTCACTGCCTCGCTGCTCTCTCACCAAATGGGTCTCACTGTCTCGCTGCTCACTCACCAACTGTGTCTCACTACCTCGCTGTTCACTCACCAACTGTGTCTCACTGCCTCGCTTCTCAGACACCATCTGTGTCTCAATGCCTCGCTGCTCACTCACCAACTGTGTCTCACTGCCTCGCTTCTCAGACACCATCTGTGTCTGCCTCACTTCTTAGACACCAACTGTGTCTCACTGTCTCGCTGCTCACTCAACAACTATGTCTCACTGCTCACTCACCAACTGTGTCTCACTGTCTCGCTGCTCACTCACCAACTGTGTCTCACTACCTCGCTGCTCACCCACCTACTGTGTCTTACTGTATCGCTGCTCACTCTCCAACTGTCTCGCTGCTCACTCTCCAACTATCTCACTTCCTCGCTGCTCAGACACCAACTGTGTGTCTCACTGCTCCACTGTTCAGACACGTTTCAGTGTTTTGACCACATCATTATTGAATACGTGTCGCAGTAAAACCTCCTTATTGGTAGGAGAATATTGACTATGTTGATACTGGCCAGCTGCCACAGATATACCATGCCATTGGTTAGACGCAGAATTGCAACCTTCGCGACCACGTTTTTTGTTTAATTCCTGTTAATACAGAAAACTCATTATTTTTAATGAATTTGGGCATTGAATGTGGTAACTATTAGTAAACAATGGTAGCTACAGAGGAGGCGATCACTGCACAGGTATTCTCGTGGCATGACTTGTCTCTCACTCCTTGGGATGATATACTACCTTGAGTAGGCGATTCTGGTGCTCTCAGACTGTTCCAATATGGCAGCTAATATGGCCCTGAGGCCTTTTTCCACTACTAAAAGGAAATGGTCTATACCTGCGGAAAAGTTGCTTATACCTAAGAACTACATAGGAGGAGACTTATTCGAAAATAGTTTATACACACACACACATATATATATAATATATATATAATATATATATATATATAATATATATATAATATATATATATATATAATATATATATATATATATACATAATATATATATATATATATATATATATATATATATATATATATATATATTATAATAAATATAGTATATATAATATATATGGGAATAAGCCTGAATGGTCCCCAGGACTATATGCGACTAAAAACTCACACCCCAGAAGTGACTCGAACCCATACTCCCAGGAGCAACGCAACTGGTAACTACAGGACGCCTTAATCCGCTTGACCATCACGACCGGATATACATGGGTTCGAGTCACTTCTGGGCACTCTGCTGGCGTACAGGATCCCTTAACCTCTTGACCAACGCGACCGGACAAATGAGGATGGTAGCCGAGGCTAATTCCCATCCCCCCGCCAGCACTCTGTTGGTAATCTTGGGCATGGTATTTTATCAAATCACCTCATTCTTTGGGGCACACGTGAGGACCACAAATGCGAACAAGCCTGAACGGTCTCCAGGCATATATGCAACTGAAAACTCACACCCCAGAAGTGACTTGAACCCATACTGCCAGGGTCACTCTGCTGGCATACAGGATGCCTTAACCACACGACCGGACCAAAGGAGGTGATAGCCGAAACTATTTGACCCCCCTCCCCCGCCGGCACTCGGTTGGTAATATTGTGCATGGCATTTTATCAAATCGCCATCAATATATTAAGGAACCGACCTAGCTTCAAGGTTCTTTTTAAACAATTTTGCAAATGCGGGTTGTATTGTAAGATTCCCCTTAACAGGAACATTACCATCTCCCTGCGAGATGGTTTGCATCTGGTGCTGGGTTGAATTTTCTTTGAGGCTTTTTATTTCATCCTTTCCTGCCTTCAGCTCATCCTGCAGGTTGGATACTGTCTCCTTCATAACCTTCAGTACTTCCCTCAATTCACTCCACATGTGTTCAATTGTATCCCTAAACCAAGCTTCCTTTCCCTCCCCTTCCTCTGAGCTGGTTCCTAGCGTGGTAGTCCTCCTGCGTTTGTCTCTCTGCCATGTTTTCCATATGAGAGAGAGAGAATGAGAGAGAAAGAGAGAGAGAGAAGAGGGAGATTTTATGTCACTCTATCTATGGTGAACATTTGACATGTAGGTGTGTGTGTGTATTCCACCTAGTTTCAAGTTTGCTCTTTCGGCCCGCCTCTCAACTGTCAATCAACTGTTTACCAACTACTTTTATTTTCTCAACACCACACACACACACCCCAGGAAGCATCCTGTGACAGCTAACTAACTCCAAGGAACCTATTTACTGCTAAGTAACAGAGGCATTCAGGGTGAAAGAAACTTTGCCTATTTGTTTCTGCCTGGTGCGGGAATCGAACCCGCACCACAGAATTACGAACCCTGCGCGCTATCCACCAGGCTATCAGGCCCCCCCCCAACACACATACAAGGTGTGTGTGTACTCACCTATTTGTTCTTGCAGGGGTTGAGCTCTGGCTCTTTGGTCCCGCCTCCTAACTGTCAATCAACTGGTGTAATCGTAATGTGTGTGTGTGTATGTGTATGCATCTGTGTATGTATGTGTTTGTTGGTGGGGGGGGGGATGCGTGGGAAACTGGGGGTGGGAGGGAGCGGAGATGGTCACTTCAGGTAAGGTAGTCAGGTGGTGGAAGAGGGTGAGGAGAGATGAAGGGGGGGGGCCCACTGTGAAGAAGGGGTTTGGTGGTAGGGGGGGGGGGGAACATCTGGTATGCTACATAGGAAGTGAGAATGGGGGGTGGGGATAATGTGTGTGTGTGTGTGTGTGTGTGTGTGTGTGTGTGTGTGTACTCACCTAGTTGTGCCTGCAGGATCGAGCATTGACTCTTGGATCCCGCCTATCGAGCATCGGTTGTTTACAGCAATGACTCCTGTCCCATTTCCCTATCATACCTGGTTTTAAAATTATGAATAGTATTTGCTTCCACAACCTGTTCCTGAAGTGCATTCCATTTTCCCACTACTCTCACGCTAAAAGAAAACTTCCTAACATCTCTGTGACTCATCTGAGTTTCAAGCTTCCATCCATGTCCCCTCGTTCTGTTACTATTCCGTGTGAACATTTCGTCTATGTCCACTCTGTCAATCCCTCTGAGTATCGTATACGTTCCTATCATGTCCCCCCTCTCCCTTCTTCTTTCTAGTGTCGTAAGGCACAGTTCCCTCAGGCGCTCCTCATACCCCATCCCTCGTAGCTCTGGGACGAGTCTCGTTGCAAACCTCTGAACCTTTTCCAGTTTCATTATATGCTACTTCAGATGGGGACTCCATGATGAGGAGGCATACTCTAAGACTGGCCTTACGTAGGCAGTGTAAAGGCCCGCGCCTGTAATCGGTGTGTGTGTGTGTGTGTGTGTGTGTGTGTGTGTGTGTGTGTGTGTGTGTGTGTGTGTGTGTGTGTGTGTGTGTGTGTGTGTGTGTGCGCGCGTGCGTGCGCGTGTGTGTGTGCATATGTGTGTGTGTGTGTGTGTGTGTGTGTACTCACCTAATTGTACTCACCTAATTGTGCTTGCGGGGGTTGAGCTTTGGCTCTTTGGTCCCGCCTCTCAACTGTCAATCAACTGGTGTACAGATTCCTGAGCCTACTGGGCTCTATCATATCTACATTTGAAACTGTGTATGGAGTCAGCCTCCTCCACTGCCTAATGCATTCCATCCGTTAATTATTCTGAAACTGAAAAAGTTCCTTCTAACGTCTCTGTGGCTCATGTGGGTACTCAGTTTCCACCTGTGTCCCCTTGTTCGCGTCCCACCAGTGCTGAATAGTTTATCCCTGTTTACCCGGTCGATTCCTCTGAGGATTTTGTAGGTTGTGATCATGTCTCCCCTTACTCTTCTGTCTTCCAGTGTCGTAAGGTGCATTTCCCTCAGCCTTTACTCATAACTCATGCCTCTTAGTTCTGGGACTAGTCTAGTGGCATACCTTTGGACTTTTTCCAGCTTCGTCTTATGCTTGACAAGGTACGGGCTCCATGCTAGGGCTGCATACTCCAGGATTGGTCTTACATATGTGGTGTACAAGATTCTGAATGATTCCTTAAACAGGTTCCTGAACGCTGTTCTGATGTTAGCCAGCCTCGCATATGCCGCAGACGTTATTCTCTTTATGTGGGCTTCAGGAGACAGGTTTGGTGTGATATCAACTCCTAGATCTTTCTCTCTGTCCGTTTCATTAAGTACTTCATCTCCTATTATGTATCCTGTGTCTGGCCTTCTGTTTCCACTGCCTAGTTTCATTACTTTCCATTTACTCGGGTTGAACTTCAACAGCTATTTGTTGGACCATTCATTCAGTCTGTCTAGGTCATCTTGTAGCCTCCTACTATCGTCCTCAGTTTCAATCCTCCTCATAATTTTTGCATCATCGGCAAACATTGAGAGAAACGATTCTATACCCTCTGGGAGATCATTTACATATATCAGAAACAGTATAGGTCCAAGGACTGACCCCTGTGGGACTCCACTCGTAACGTCTCGCCAATCTGAGACCTCACCCCTCACACTGACTCGTAGTCTCCTGTTGCTTAGGTACTCCTGTATCCAACGGAGTACCTTCCCTTTCACTCCAGCCTGCATCTCCAGCTTTTTCACTAGCCTCTTGTGTGGAACTGTATCAAAGGCTTTCTGAGAATCCAAAAATATGCAGTCTGCCCACCCTTCTCTTTCTTGCCTTATTTTTGTTGCCTGGTCGTAGAATTCAAGTAACCCTGTGAGGCAGGACCTGCCATCCCTGATTCCATGTTGGTGCTGTGTTACAAAGTTCTTTCGCTCCAGGTGCTCCACTAGCTTTCTTCGCACAATCTTCTCCATCTTCTGCGTGTGTACTCACCTATATGTACTCACCTATATGTGCTTGCAGGATCGAGCATTGACTCTTGGATCCCGCCTTTCGAGCATCGGTTGTTTACAGCAATGACTCCTGTCCCATTTCCCTATCATACCTGGTTTTAAAATTATGAATAGTATTTGCTTCCACAACCTGTTCCTGAAGTGCATTCCATTTCCCCACTACTCTCACGCTAAAAGAAAACTTCCTTACATCTCTGTGACTCATCTGAGTTTCAAGCTTCCATCCATGTCCTCTCGTTCTGTTACTATTCCGTGTGAACATTTCGTCTATGTCCACTCTGTCAATTCCTCTGAGTATCTTATACGTTCCTATCATGTCCCCCCTCTCCCTTCTTCTTTCTAGTGTCGTAAGGCACAGTTCCCTCAGGCGCTCCTCATACCCCATCCCTCGTAGCTCTGGGACGAGTCTCGTTGCAAACCTCTGAACCTTTTCCAGTTTCATTATATGCTTCTTCAGATGGAGACTCCATGATGAGGCGGCATACTCTAAGACTGGCCTTTCGTAGGCAGTGTAAAGGGCCCTAAATTGTAAAGGGCCCTAAGTTTGTGTGTGTGTGTGTGTGTGTGTGTGTGTGTGTGTGTGTGTGTGTGTGTGTGTGTGTGTGTGTGTGTGTGTGTGTGTGTGTGTGTGTGTGTGTGTGTGTGTGTGTGTGTGTGTGTGTGTGTGTGTACTCACCTAATTGTGCTTGCGGGGGTTGAGCTTTGGCTCTTTGGTCCCGCCTCTCAACTGTCAATCAACTGGTGTACAGATTCCTGAGCCTACTGGGCTCTATCATATCTACATTTGAAACTGTGTATGGAGTCAGCCTCCACCACCTCACTGCCTAATGCATTCCATCCGTTAACTACTCTGACACTGAAAAAGTTCCTTCAAAGGTCTCTGTGGCTCATGTGGGTACTCAGTTTCCACCTGTGTCCCCTTGTTCGCGTCCCACCAGTGTTGAATAGTTTATCCTTGTTTACCCGGTCGATTTCTCTGAGGATTTAGTAGGTTATGATCATGTTTCCCCTTACTGTCTTCCAGTGTCGTAAGGTGCATTTCCCGCAGCCTTTCCTCATAACTCATGCCTCTTAGTTCTGGGACTATTCTATTAGCATACCTTTGGACTTTGGACTTTTTCCCGCTTCGTCTTGTGCTTGACAAGGTACGGGCTCCATGCTGTGGCCGCATACTCCAGGATTGGTCTTACATATGTGGTGTACAAGATTCTTAATGATTCCTTACACAGGTTCCTGAACGCCATTCTGATGTTAGCCAGCCTCGCATATGCCGCAGACGTTATTCTTTTTATGTGGGCTTCAGGAAACAGGTTTGGTGTGACATCAACTCCTAGATCTTTCTCTCTGTCTGTTTCATTAAGTACTTCATCTCCTATTCTGTATCCTGTGTCTGGCCTCCTGTTTCCACTGCCTAGTTTCATTACATTGCATTTACTCGGGTTGAATTTCAACAGCCATTTGTTGGACCATTCACTCAGTCTATCTAGGTCATCTTGTAGCCTCCTACTATCATCCTCTGTTTCAATCCTCCTCATAATTTTTGCATCGTCGGCAAACATTGAGAGGAACGAATCTATACCCTCTGGGAGATCATTTACATATACCAGAAACAGTATAGGTACAAGGATTGACCCCTGCGGGACTCCACTTGTAACGTCTCGCCAATCTGAGACCTCACCCCTCACACAGACTCGTTATCTCCTGTTGCTTAGGTACTCCTTTATCCACCGGAGTACCTTACCTTTCACTCCAGCCTGCATCTCCAACTTTCGCACTAGCCTCTTGTGTGGCATTGTATCAAAGGCTTTCTGACGATCCAAAAATATGCAGTCTGCCCACCCTTCTCTTTCTTGCTTATTTTTGTTGACTGGTCGTAGAATTCAAGTAACCCTGTGAGGCAGGACCTGCCATCCCTGAACCCATGTTGATGCTCTGTTACAAAGTTCCTTCGCTCCAGATGCTCCATTGGTTTTTATCGCACAATCTTCTCCATCAGCTTGCATAGTATGCAGGTTAGGGACACTGGCCTGTAGTTCAGTGCCTCCTGTCTATCCCCTTTCTTGTATATCGGGACTACGTTAGCTGCTTTCCAAATATCTGGCAGTTCCCCTGTTGCCAGTGATTTGTTATACACTATGGAGAGTGGGAGGCACAGTTCTTGTGCTCCTTCCTTTAGTATCCAAGGGGAGATTCCATCCGGTGCCTATATAGCCTTTGTCACATCCAACTAGTAAACACTTCCTTACTTCCCCGCTGGTAATCTCAAACTCTTCCAGTGGTTCCTGGTTAGCTATTCCCTCACTTATCTCTGGAATTTCTCCTTGCTCTAAGGTGAAGACCTGGAATTTCTTATTCAGTTCCTCACACACTTCCTTGTCATTTGCAGTGAATCCTTCCGCCCCTATCCTTAGTTTCATAACCTGTTTCTACACTGTTGTTTTTCTCCTGATGTGGCTATGCAACAATTTAGGCTGAATCTTTGCCTTGCTTGCGATGTCATTTTCGTATTGTCTTTCTGCCTCTCTTCTCATCCTGACATATTCATTCCTGGCATTCTGGTATCTTTCTCTGCTCTCCAGTGTCCTGGTATTCCTACAGTTTCTCCATACCCTTTTACTTTGCTGCTTAGCTAGCCTACATCTCTGATCAAACCATGGGTTTCTCATCTTCATTTCTCTGTTTTCCTTTTGGACTGGGACAAACTTGTTTGCTGCGTCCTTGCACTTCTGCGTGATGTAATCCATCATATCTTGGGCCGTCTTTCCCCTGAGCTCTGTTTCCCATGCTATATCTGTTAGGAATTTTCTTATCCCCTCATAGTTTCCCTTTCGGTATGCTAACCTTTTGGTTTCGGTATCCCTCCTCGAGTTCAATAACCCTTCTTCAATCAGGTACTCAAACACCAATACACTGTGGTCGCTCATTCCTACTGGGTCATCAAAACCTATTTCTCTTATGTTGGAGTCGTTCAGAGTGAAGACTAGGTCGAGTCTCGCTGGTTCGCCATTGCCTATCATCCTTGTGGGTTCTCTGACATGCTGGGTTAAAAAGTTTCTTGTCACCACCTCCAATAGTTTGGCTCTCCACGTATCCTCGCCTCCATGTGGTTCCTTGTTCTTCCAGTCAATCCTTCCGTGGTTGAAGTCCCCCATGATGAGCAGGTGGGATCTATTTCTACAGGCAGCAGAGGCTGCCCTCTCAATTTTAGTGTTAACTGTAATGTTGTTGTTTTCATACTCTTGACTGGGTCTTCTGTCATTTGGTGGAGGGTTGTATATTACTGCTACTACTATTCTTGATCCTCCCATTGTCATGGTGCCTGCTATGTAGTCTCTGAAACCCTCACAGCCCGGGATGGCCATCTCCTTAAAACTCCATTCCTTCCTCATAAGTAGGGCCACTCCGCCTCCTCCCCTACCTTCCTTCTCTTTCCTTATTACAGTGTACTCCTGGGGAAACACGGCATTCATTATGATTCCAGAGAGTTTTGTTTCAGTGAGTCCAATTACATCTGGGTTCACTTCTTGCGCTCTTTCCCTTAGTTCACTTGTCTTGCTTGTGATCCAATCTATGTTCGAGTACATCACCCTGAAACTGACTCTCTTCTGTATCTCCTCTGGGGGGTCCTGTGGGGTCTGGGGGGATCTGGCACGGGGAGACTGGTGGAGGAGGGCTTGGGGGGGTGTGGGAGAGTGGGGTGGTGGGGAAGAGTGGGGTGGTGGGGGAGAGGGGGGGTGGGTAAGAGGGGGAGGGTAGGGGGGAGCGTGAGAGGGGGAGGGTTTGGGGGGGAAAGTGAGTGGGGGGGGGTGAGAGAGGGGGGTTGGTGGAGCATGGGGGGGAGGAGAGGCCTGGGGGGGGGGTAGGGGAGATGGGGGGGGGCTTGTGGGGGGAGAAAAGGTGTGTGTGTGGGGTGGGGGTTAGTGGTAGAGGAGTGTGGGAATGAGGGGGGGGGGAGTGTCTGGGGAGAGTGAGATGGGGGGTAAGAGGAGGGGGTGGAGTAAGAGGGTTTGTGACCTTATCGCTTTTGCCACAAGGTGTTAAGACCCTCCTACCCTGACAAACGTGTACTTGTGTATGCGTGTGCGTGTACTTGTGTGTGCGTGTGCGTGCGTGTGTCACGCACACACACATGTGTGTGTGCGTGTGCTCACCTAGTTGTGTTTGCGGGGGTTGAACTCTGGGTCATTGGTCCCGCCTCTCAACTGTCAATCAACTAGTGTACAGATTAGTGAGCCTATTTGGCTCTATCATATCTACATTTGAAACCTTGTATGGAGTCAGCCTCCACCACATCACTACGCATTCCATTTATTAACTACTGAGACACTGAAAAAGTTCTTTCTAACGTCTCTGTGGCTCATCTGGGTACTATGTGTCCACCTGTGTACCCTTGTTTACTGTTCTACCCATGCTAAAGAGTTTGTCGCTGTCCACCCTGTCAAGTCTCCCTGAGAATTTTGTAGGTGGTTATCATGTCTCCCCTAAATCCTTTGTTTTTCAGGGATGTGAGGGTTCAGCTCCCTTAGCCTTTCCTCGTAGCTCATACCTCTCAGTTCCGGGACCAGTCTGGTGGCCTACCTCTGAATCTTCTCTAATTTTGTTTTGTGTTTAACTAGGCATGAACTCCAGGCTGGAGTTGCATACTCAAGGATTGGTCTTACATAAGTGGTATACAGGGTTCTGAACGATTCCTTACACAAGTTTCTAAAGGCAGTTCTTATATTGGCCAGTCTAGCATATGCCGGTGATGAAATCCTTTTGATGTGGGCCTCTGGGAACAGGTTCGGTGTGATATCAATCCCCAGATCTTTCTCTCTTTTTGACTCTAGCAGGATATCACCTCCCAGGTGGTACATTGTAGTCGGCCTCCTTCTATTCCCTTCGCCTAATTTCATTGCTTTACACTTGCTTGAGTTGAACTTTAGTAGCCATTTTCTAGACCATTCCACCAGTTTGTCCAGGTCGTCCTATAGCCTCTGTCTTTCTTCATCTGTTTTGATTCTACTCATAATTTTTGCATCATCAGCAAACATTGAGAGGAATGAGTCTATATCCTCTAGAAGGTCGTTTACATATATCAGAAACAGGATGGTCCATGTACAGAGCCCTGTGGAACCCCGCTGGTGACATCTCGCCACTCTGATGTCTTCCCCTCACAGTTACTCGCTGTTTCCTATTGCTTAGATATTCCCTTATCCACTGGAGCACCTTACCTTTTACTCCTGCCTGTAGCTCCAACTTTTGTAACAGCCTTTTGTGAGGTACTTTGTCAAAGGCTGTCTGACAGTCCAAGAAATTGCAGTCTGCCCACCCTTCTCTTCCTTGCCTTCTCCGCCCTTCTCCACACCTGCTCCACCCTGCAGTTCTTACCTAGTTGTGCTTGCGGGGGTTGAGCTCTGGTTCTTTGATCCCGCCTCTCAACGGTCAATCAACAAATGTACAGGTTCCTGAGCCTACTGGGCTCTATCATATCTACACCTGAAGCTGTGTATGGAGTAAGCCTCCACTACATCACTTCCTAATGCATTCCATTTGTCTACTGCTCTGACACTGAAAAAAATCTTTCTAATGTCTCTATGGCTCATTTGGGCACTCAATTTTCACCTGTGTCCCCGAGAGCGTGTGCCCCTTGTGTTAAAAAGTCTGTCTTTATCTACCCTATCAATTCCTCTGAGAATCTTGTTTGTAGTGATTATGTCCCCTCTAACTCTTCTGTCTCCCAGTGACGTGAGGTTTAATTCCCGTAGTCTCTCGTCGTAGCTCATACCCCTCAGTTCGGGTACTAGTCTGGGGGCAAACCTTTGTACCTTTTCCAGTTTAGTCTTATGCTTGACAAGATATGGACTCTATGCTGGAGCCGCATACTCCAGGATTGGTTTGACATATGTGGCATATAATATTCTGAAAGTTTTCTCACTCAAGTTTCTAAAGGCCGTTCTTATGTTAGCCAACCTGGCATTTGCCGCTGATGTTATCCTCTTGATATGAGCTTCAGGGGACAGGTCTGGTGTGATATCAACCCCCAGGTCTTTCTCTCTCTCTGACTCTTGAAGTATTTTATCTTCCAAACGATACCTTGTACCTGGTCTCCTGCTTCCTACACCTATTTTCATTACATTACATTTGCTTGGGTTAAACTCTAACAACCATTTGTTCGATCATTCCTGCAGCTTGTCCAGCTACAGGAATCGTGTGTGTGTGTGTGTGTGTGTGTGTGTGTGTGTGTGTGTGTGTGTGTGTGTGTGTGTGTGTGTGTGTGTGTGTGTGTGTGTGTGTGTGTATACTCACCTAGTTGTACTCACCTCGTTGTGTTTGCAGGGGTTGAGCTCTGGCTCTTTGGTCCCGCCTATCAACCGTCAATCAACTGGTGTACAGATTCCTGAGCCTATTGGGCTCAATCATATCTACATTTGAAACTGTGTATGGAGTCAGCCTCCACCACAACACTACTTAATGCATTCCATTTGATAACTACCCTGACACTGAAAAAATTCTTTCTAACGTCTCTGTGGCTCATGTGGGTACTAAGTTTCCACCTGTGTCCCCTTGCTCGTGTTCCACCTGTGCTTAAGAGTTTGTCTTTGTCCACCCTGTCAAATCCCCTGAGAATTTTGTAGGTGGTTATCATGTTTCCCCCTTACTCTTCTGTTTTCCAGGGTTGCATACCTCTGTATCTTCTCTAACTTTGTCTTATGTTTAACTAGGTATGGACTCCAGGCTGGAGTTGCATACTCCAGGATTGGTCTTACATAAGTGGTATACAGGGTCCTCAACGATTCCTTACACAAGTTTCTAAAGGCAGTTCTTATATTGGCCAGTCTATCTTGAGGTTATCTTGAGATGATTTCGGGGCTTTAGTGTCCCCGCGGCCCGGTCCTCGACCAGGCCTCCACCCCCAGGAAGCAGCCCGTGACAACTGACTAACACCCAGGCACCTATTTTACTGCTAGGTAACAGGGGCATAGGGTGAAAGAAACTCTGCCCATTGTTTCTCGTCGGCCCCCGGGATCGAACCCGGGACCACAGGATCACAAGTCCAGTGTGCTGTTCGCTCGGCCGACCGGCTCCCCCATCTAGCATATGCCGCTGATGATATCCTTTTGATGGGCCTCAGGGGAAAGGTTCGGTGTGATATCGACCACAGATCTCTCTCTCTATTTGACTCTTGCAGGATTTCACCTCTCAGATGGTACCTTGTGTTCAGCCTTCTGCTCCCTTCGCCTAATTTAATTACTTTACACTTTCCTGAGTTGAACTTTAGCAGCCATTTTTTAGACCATTCCTCCCGTTTGTACAGGTCGACCTGTACTCTCTGTCAATCTTCATCTGTTTTGATTCTTCTCATAATTTTTGCATCATCAGCAAACATTGAGATTAATGAGTCTATACCTTCTGGAAGGTCGTTTACATATACTAGAAACAGGATGGGTCCTAATACAGAGCTTTGTGGAACCTCGCTGGTGACATCTTCCCACCCTGATGCCTCCCTCTTCACCGTTACTCGCTGTTTCCTATTGCTTAGATACTCCCTTATCCACTGGAGCACCTTACCTTTTACTCCTGCCTGTTGCTTCAGCTTTTGTAACAGCCTTTTGTGAGGTACTGTGTCAAAGGCTTTCTTGGAGTCCAAGAAAATGCAGTCTGCCCACCCTTCTCTATCCATCCTAATTTGTGTTGCTTGGTCATAGAATTCTATTAGGCCTGTGAGGCACAATTTACCATCTCTGAACCTATGCTGGTGATGTATGACAAAGCTGTTTCCCTCCAGATGCTCTACGAGCCATTACCTCACGATCTTCTCCATCACCTTGCATGGTATACAAGTCAGGGAAACTGGCCTGTAGTTCAATGCCTCTTGCCTGTCACCCTTTTTTGTAAATTGGGACTATATTAGCTGTCTTCCAGCTTTCCAGAAGGTCTCCTGTTTCCAGTCACCTGTTATACACCATAGAGAGTGGCACACTTAGTGCTTCTGCACCCTCTTTTAGAATCCATGGTGAGAGTCTGTCAGGCGCAACAGCCTTTGAAACATTCAGCTTCAACAGATTCCTTTTGATCTCATCACTGGTGAGGTAAAATTCCTCCAAGGTTACTTGGTTTGCCTCCTCATTTAGTGCAGGGACCTCTCCTTGTTCTATTGTGAAGACCTCCTGGAATCTCTTGTTGAGTTCTTCACATACCTCTTTGACGTTCATGTGTATATGTTCTCCCATTTCCTCAGTTTCATCACTTGTTCCTTCACTGCGGTTTTCCTCCTTATGTGGCTGTGGAGCAGTTTTGGTTGGATCTTAGCTTTATTCGCGATGTCATTTTCATACTGTCTCTCTGCTTTTCTCCTCACTCTGAGATACTCATTTCTGACCCTGTGGTATCTCTCTCTGCTCTCTGGTTTTCTGTTGTTCCTGTAGTTTCGCCATGTTCTTTTACTCAATTGCTTCGCTGCTGCACATTCCTGGTTGAACCACGGATTCTTCTGTTGCTTTTCATTTTTCACTTTTTGGACTGGGATAAACCTGTCTGCAGCCTCCTGACACTTCTGGGTGACATAATCCATCATATCCTACACACAATGTGTGTGTGTGTGTGTGAATATATGTGTGTCCAAGTGTTGTATCTATATGTGTCCATGTGTGTGTGTATATGTGTGTCCAAGTGTTGTATCTGTATGTGTGTGTGTGTGTTCACCTAATTGTGCTTACAGGAGCTGAGCTTCGGCTCTTTGTTCCCTGCTCTCAACCGCCAATCAACTGGTGTAAACATTCCTTAGTCTATTGAACTGAATTATATCTGCATTTGAAACTGAGTATGGAGTCTGCTTCTACCACATCACTGCGTAGTAGTTCTGTATACATGTATGTGAGTGTGCGTGTTAGTATTTGAAAATGCTATATGGATAAATTACCTCGGACATGCAATTACTTTCCCACGGTGTGCAATGGAAGGTATACCACATTTGTTCAACACTACCCCCACCCCTCCTCTACCACTTCCGCTCTACACTCACTAGTCACAACATACAACACACGCAAGTGCTGTGCGTGTATATGTCTACTCACTTAGTTGTACTCACCTAGTTGAGCTTGCAGGGCCGAGCATCTTCTCTTAAGCTCTTTTTCCGACCATCATTAGTTAAACGCAGAGACTCTCTTCATTCGAATTTCTAATCATATTTACATTTATAACCGAGTATCAAATAATTGCGACAACTTCCTCATTTAATCTGTTTCATTTTTTACGACGTCTAAACTGTAAAAGGAAAGAACACGGAATAATGAAGCAGAAGATTTTCTAGAATTAAATGACGATTGCCTTCTTACGCAACACATTAAGGAACCAACGCTGAAAAAAAAATATTATAGATTTAGTGTTAACTAACAGGGAAACTAAATCTAAAATATTTTGACATCGAAATAAGGAGTGAGCTGGGGAACAGTGATCACAAAGAAATCAGGTTTAGCATAGGATGGAATAGATCCGAAGGAGAAAATTCTGTTAAAGTGCCAGATTTTCGATAAGATGATTTCAATAGCCTAAGAAATTTTTTGGGTCAAATAGATTGGAAAGTCTTGGGCATGGGGGGTAGGCCGGTCTTGGAGTGAGACGTTAACCCAGCGATAGGTGACGTTAAAAGGGATTTCGATATGGATTCAAAATATAACTTATTTACAAATATTCTAAACAAAGCACAGGAACGTTGTATACCATACAAATTGAATAGATCGAATACTAATGACCCAAAGTAGATAACAAAGGATCTGAAGAACCTTATAGGTAAAAAGAGAGCTTGCTATGAAAGGATTAAGAATGGGGAAGTCAGTTTTGAACAGGAATTCGTACAACTGGTTAAAAATGTTAAAAAAGAGATAAGGAAAGCTAAAAGAAACTATGAAGTTCGCATATCAGGGCAAGCAAAGATAAAACCTAAAGGGTTTTTCAGTTATATCGAAAAACGATTAGGGAATGGAGAGGTCCATTAAAAACTGAGACAGGTCAAATAACGGATAATGACTAAGAGATGAGTAGAATTTTTAATAAATGTTACATATCTGTATTGACTAAAGAGGAACTTAACAATATGCCTTCAGCCAAACAAGTCTATGTGGGTGGGGATGAGAATAAGTTGACTAGTTTAGCAGTTAACAGGGAGGATGTAACTAAACAAATGGTAAAACTCAAACCAAAGAAATCCCCAGGGTCGAATGAAGTGTTTGCCAGGGTGCTTAAAGAATGCAAAGAGGAGCTTTCCGAGCCACTGTCTACCATATTTAATAAATCAATATAGTCAGGCAGAGTGCCAGAGTCATGGAAGGTTGCTAATGTGGTAACAATTTTTAAGAAAGGTGATAGATCACTTGCGTCACTCTATCGGCCAACTACCCAAACGTCTACTGTAGGAAAGTTACTTGAATCGATAATTGCAAATACAATTCGTCTTCATCTTGAAAAATATGGATTAATGAATGTGTCTCAATATGGTTTTATAAATGGCCGTTCATGTTTAACAAATTTGCTATCTTTTTATTCTAGCATTGTTGAGGCAGTTGATAGTGGTAAGGATTGTGATGTTGTGTATGTTGACTTTAACAAAGCTTTTGATACAGTACCACATGAAAGACTGATTAAAAAGATTGAGGCTCATGGTACTGGGGGTGCTATATTAAGTTGGATTAGGGCATAGCTATACCAAAGGAAATAGAGAGTTAGTATAAATAGGGTTAAGTCAGGGTGGGAAAATGTTGTAAGTAGAGTGCCTGAAGGCTCTGTCCTGCGACCTCTGTTATTTATAATATATAAAAATTATTTAGATTCAGGTTTGAGTAGCAACTTTGCAAATTTGCCGATGATACAAAAATCGGCGGGAAATTAACACGGAAGAAGACTCACCATCACTTCAAGGTTGATTTAAATGGGGTTTTGAAATGGTGAAAAGATTGGCAGATGCAGTTTAATGCTGATAAATTTAAAGTTTTGAGGCTAGGTAATGATTGAGCTATAAGATACGAGCTAGATGGTGTTGAGATTGCCAAGTCGGAATGCGAAAGGGATCTGGGAGTTATGATTAGAAAGAACTTAAAACCAAAGAATCAAAGCATGAATGTTCGTAATAAGGCAAACAGGACACTGGGATTTACTAATCGAAGTGTTAGTAATATGACACCAGGTGTTGTTCTTTAGCTATATCTTGTTCTGGTTAGGCCCCATTTAGATTATGAAGTTCTGTTTTTGTCGCTCTACTATAGAATGGATATAAATTCACTTGAACGTGTCCAGCGTAGGATGACAAAGTTAATTCCCCAAATTAGAAATCATTCATATGAAGAAAGATTAACAAAGCTGAAACTGCATTCACTGGAAAGGCGAAGAGTTAGTGGTGATATGATAGAGGTTTGCAGGTGGATGAATGTACATAAAAAAGGGGGATATTAATAGGCTATTAAAAGTATCAACACAAGACAGAACACGAAACAATAGGTATAAATTCTTTAAGTTTAGATTTAGGAAAGACTTGGGTAAATACTGGTTCGGTAATATTGTTGTTGATTTGTGGAACCAATTACCGCGTAACGTGGTGGAGGTGGGGCCTCTTGATTGTTTTAAACGTGGGTGGGGCATGTATATGAGTGGGATTGGGTGGGTATAAATAGGAGCTGCCTCGTATGGGCCAAAAGGCCTCCTGCAGTTACCTTTGTTCTTATGTTCTTAAAATCAAAGGATCAATGCATGAATGTTCGTAACAAGGCAAGTAGGTCACTAGGATTTATTAATCGAAGCGTTAGTAACGAATGTATTAGTATTAGTTAGTAACTAATATTATTAGTTTTATCTTTAAATTCTTTTGGTTTTAATTTCTTGCAAATCATAACTCCCAGATCCCTTTCGCATTCCGACTTGGCAATCTCAACACCATCTAGCTCGTATCTTGTAACTCTACCATCATTACCTAGCCTCAAAACTTACCATTTATCAGCATTAAACTGCATCTGCCAATCTTTTGATAATTTCAAAACCCTATTTAGATCAACTTGAAGTGATAGCGAGTCTTCTTCTGTGTTTATTTCCATACCGATTTTTGTATCATCAGCAATTCTGCAAATGTTGCTACTCAAACCTGCATCTAAATCATTTGTATATATTATAAACAACAAAGGTCCCAGTACAGAGCCTTAAAGCACTCCACTTACAACATTTTCCCAATTTGACTTAACCCCATTTATACTAAATCTGTTTCCTTTGGTACAGCCTTGCCCTAATCCTATTTAACATAGCACCTCCAATGCCATGAGCCTCTATCCTCTTAATCAGTCTTTCATGTGGCACTGAATCAAAAGCTTTGCTAAAGTCAAGGTACACAACATCACAATCCTTACCACTATCAACTGCCTCATCTATGCTGGAAATAAAAAATAGCAAAATTGTTAAACATAAACGGTCATTTGTAAAACCATGTTGCGACTCATTTATTAATTTATGTTTTTCCAAGATGAAGACGAATTGTATTTGCAATTATCGATTCAAGTAGGTTTCCCACAATAGATGTTAGGCTAATTGGCCGATAGTTTTACGCAAGTGATCTATCTTTTTTATTTAAAATTGGTACCACATTTGCAACCTTCCATGACTCTGGCACTCTGCCTGACTCTATTGATTTTTTAAATAAATAATTCTTACAAATCATAACTCCCAGATCCTTTTCGCAATCTCGTCGGCTGAGCGGACAGCACACTGGACTTGTGATCCTGTGGTCCCGGGTTTGATCCCGGACGCCGGCGAGAAACAATGGGCAGAGTTTCTTTCAGCCTATTCCCCTGTTACTAACAGTAAAATAGGTAATTGGGTGTTAGTCAGCTGTCACAGGCTGCTTCCTGGGGGTGGAGGCCTGGTCGAGGACCGGGCCGCGGGGACACTTAAGCCCCGAAATCATCTCAAGATAACCTCAAGAGATCTCATCATCATCTAGCTCGTATCTTATAACTCTATCATCATTACCTAGCCTCAAAACTTTACAGTTATCAGCATTAAATTGCATCTGCCAATCTTTTGACCATTTCAAACCACTAGTTAGATCGATTAGAAGTGATAGTGAGTCTTCTTCCTTGTTTATTTCCCTACCGATTTTTTATCATCGGCAAATTTGTAAATGTTGCTACTCAAACCTGAATCTAAATAATTTATATTACTTTAAACAACTGAGGGCCCAGAACAGAGCCTTGAGGCACTCCACTTACAACATTTTCCCATTCTGACTTAACCCCATTTATATTAACTCGGCTTTCTTTGGTATAGCAATGCCCAGGACAGGAGTGTTTGAGGTAGATCACCTTTGCCCCTTGATGATTAGGCTAGGTAAGCCCAGTATATATATATATATATATATATATATATATATATATATATATATATATATATATATACTGGGCCCAGTATATACTATATACCCAGTATATATATATATATATATATATATATATATATATATATATATATTGTGACAATAATCTCCTTCAAGAGATTGAGCCTGCTCTTCCCTCCACAATTACGTCGTTACAACTATATAAAACTACTATGGAAGAAATGTCCAACAACGACAACAACACCAGCAAGGTTTGCCAGAAAGCAAAACGTATGCAGCCAAGAACACCTGCTCAGACTCAAACCGCCAAACTACCTGTCTTGCTGCCGGCTCCTCTGATTGGTCGCCGGTCGGGCTGCAACTGCACTCCACCCCCCCATACTACTTGATGTCTGGGGCCGCCACGACCTCAGTCCTCAGAATATTCCGTGCTTTCTCACAGTTAACACTTCTCCCTGCTAGACGTAAGCTTTGGCGTACGTGTACTGAGCGAGGTGATAGCTTAAAGCCAATATTCCAGCACCTTTCATTTACTTGTCTATTGCACTTCTTGTTATTTTGCTCACTTGTCTTAACGTAACTTTTCATTGTGTCATTTAATTATTCTTATTATTTTGATTGATTGATTTTATTATACGAATTTGTTTGTCCATTTTATTCATGTTTTGTTTATTTAACGTAATTAAAATTTCATTGTTAAAATTTACTTGTGTTTTGTGTGTCTTCTCCTTACCTTACCACAGACGAAGTTCCAGATTTTCTATTTTTTTTTAATACTATGTGACGAGGCCATACCCCTAGCTTTGAACAGCCGAACACCAACGCGTTACCGTCACATATTATATGGGGGCCTGTCCTAGGAGCTTCACTCAGGTACTGGTGCCAAGTGGTAATTTATGGTAAGCGTATTTAACTTTGTTAACGTAGTTTTTACTATTTTTCATATTCAATTTCATTTTTTATAAGGTGCGGTGTATTGTGCATTACGAGAGTAACATATGGTGAAGGTGAGACAACTTTGGATTACGTGGTGACTGTAGGCCTCAGTCATACTCTTAATTGGTCATCTCTCCCTCCGTGTTATTACTCGTGTTTACCATCTTTGTCCCTTGGATATTTCTCATTTTTGACAGATCATCATATTGGTACCCTGGTACTGTGGTCTGCCCCGGGTCAAGAGTACCCAATCTTCTGCAATCTGACTGTAGGAGGACAAAGAGGGCCATAGTTCCTCTAGCTCGAACTTTAGTTGCTGAATTGGGACCTCAGCAGCAGTTCTCGTCACCAGTTGACACCTCGCACCCCTACACGTCAGTCAGAGATGATGATACATACAACGGTAGGGAATTAGCTTACTTTTCAGAGCACAAAAGTTCGCTAATTCTGTAAGTATCATATTAAATTCAGTAGGAAAAACTTGCTTTATGTCCTATAGAGACTCGGCAAGGTATGCCTACATCCTTGGACTACCAATTTTACTTTTGAGGCAATTAACTGTTTCATTTGTTTTCGAAACTCTGTTTCATTTGTTAGTAGGATTTTCTTGCCCTTATCCTCTTACATGAGTACCGGGTACAAGATTTCCTGCGCCCTTGATTTAATTTAATCATTTAACATCTTTTACTTAACTTTAATTGTTAAAGATCCCACAGGATAGGTACCAGTTGCCACGTTGTCCTGTTTCTGACATTCACTATTGAATATTCGTTGTACCTTTATTTGCTAATTTCACCATGTTTCGTCTCCAAGCTTTCCGTGCAAATCCAGCAGGTGAAATAGGGACTTTAAGTCGTGCCAAGAAGACTGAATTACAAACTCTTGCACATGAGTATCAACTAGAAGTTCCCTACCAAGCCAACAAAAATGACCTACACAACCTGTTGCTGGATTACTATTTAGAGCAAGGTAAGATAGACTCTGAAACTCATGAAACTTACTATATTGCAGATAAAACTGACTTGGCAACGATGAAACTTAAACTAGAGCTGGCCAAGATTGAACGTGAGCAGCAAAGGGAAGCCCGCGAACAACAAAGGAAAGCCCTCGAACAACAAGAACGAGCAGCTGCCATACGAAGGGAAGAACAAGAACGAGAAATCACCCTCAGAGAACGTGAAACTACTTTGAGGAGAGAAGAACAAGAACGAGAAATCGCCCTCAAAGAACGTGAAGCTGCCTTGAGGAGGGAAGAACAAGAACGTGAGGTTGCACTACTCCGTGAGCGGGAACGAGTACAGCTTGAAACCAAACAACGCGAGTTGGAGATGCAACGTGAACATGACAAGCAACAAGCGACTCTGGCTCTAGAGTGTCGTCAACGAGAATACACGTTGGAAACTTCACACCTCGCTCAACGCCAACAAGCTACTGCCAATCTTCCCGTCAGTTTTAATATATCACATGCAAGTAAGTTAATGCCATCCTTTGTAGAAGCAGAAGTTGATGTGTTCTTCACCACCTTTGAAACCCTTGCTAATCAACTCAGTTGGCCTGTCGACCAATGGGCCACACTTCTCAGAGTCCATCTTACAGGTAGAGCGGCAGTCACACTCAGTACTCTAGCGTCTGAGAATGACTACCAGACTCTGAAACAAGCAGTGTTGGACGCCTACCTACTTTCCACAGAAAGTTATAGAAGGAAATTCCGTGACCACCTGAAGGCAAGTACCACTACCTTCCTCGAGTTTGCTAACACAAAACGGAGATATTTCATGAAATGGCTGGAAGCAGCACATGTCTCTACTTTTGCAGAACTCGTCAACCTGATGCTTGTTGAAGAATTCTTGAGACGTGTGCCGCCTCCTGTCCGCCTCTACTTAGCAGATAAAGAAGAAACCGACTACCTGAAGTGTGCTAAGTCGGCTGACACTTACAGCCTCATCCACCGGCTGACACCCGAACCATCCTCCAGTAAGAAGTCGTGGTACAGTTACGAGAAAGTGAGCCCCGATCAAGCTGGTTCACAACTGTACTGCAAGTATTGTAGACTCTATGGACATACCATAGACAAGTGTGGTAAGTCTCAGTACAAGGGAACCACTGACCAACAAAAACCCAAACCAACTCCTCCTAAGTCCGGTAAGCCTGTGATGAATGTTGGTGTTAATGTTAATGATCTTTCTCTTTTCAGTAACCACCTGTATACTGGAACTGTCTCTGTCAACGGTTCAAATACGGAGGGACGTTTCAAATTGAAGATCTTGAGGGACACAGCGACTCTTCAATCGATCATCTTGAAGTCGGCTGTGCCCAACATCACCTACACTGGAGAAACTGTCTTCATCACTGACCTCACTGCTACCACTCCATACCCTCTCGCCAGAGTCCACCTGGATTGTCCCTACGTGAACGGGGAAGTCCAAGTCGCCGTCAGGGAAAAGCCTTTTCCCATGCCTGGAGTGCAACTTCTCCTAGGCAACGACTTGGCAGAAGACCTGCAACCGACCAACCTGATCGTCATGGACAAACCCCAGGTGTGTAACTCTGTGCCAAGTAACCCTATTCTAGAGTATGTTCCAGCAGAGGTTCAAGAGAGTGATGAAGTTTCTCCTCCGGTTCTCGTGACCACCCGTGCACAAGCCGCACGTCCACAGCCAGCTGACTCTACTGCTACCGCTGTCCCTCAAGACCCTCAGAAACTCCCCCCGCATCTGACCAAGTTGGAGTTCCGTAAGTTACAGAGGGAAGATCTTACTTTAACACCATTGTTTTTCCAGGCTGAGACTCAACCCGACAGTATTCCTGGGTTCTTCCTAGAGAACGACTTGCTCTACCGCAGATATAGACCCAGTAAACTGAAGGAGGAGGACGATTGGGCCAACATCGAACAACTTGTGATTCCCACCAGCCTGCGGCCCACTATTCTACACCTGGCCCACGGAGCGCTCTCCCACTACGGCTTCAACAAGACTTACCATGGAATTCGTCAAGACTACTACTGGCCAGGTATGGTAAATAACGTCAAACAGTACGTAAAACAGTGTCATACATGTCAGATGGCAGGCAAACCGAACATCTCCATTCCCAGAGCGCCACTGATTCCCATACAGGTGCCTGCGGAACCTTTCCACAGACTCATAATAGACTGTGTTGGTCCTTTACCTCGGACCAGTTCGGGTAACGCCTACATCCTAACCATCCTGTGTCCTACCACCAGATTTCCCATAGCAGTTCCAGTGAAGAACATCACGGCTGCTACGGTTATAAAACATCTATTGAAGATCTTCACTCAATATGGATTTCCCAGGGAGATTCAGAGCGACTGTGGTACCAACTTCACCAGTGATCTCTTCAAAAGGACACTGGAGGAGTTCAACATCAAACAGGTATTGTCCAGCCCCTATCATCCTGCTTCACAGGGTTCTCTTGAACGTAGTCATCAGACAATCAAAGCACTCTTGAAAAAGTTTTGTAGTGAAACCTCTAAGGATTGGGATAAGCAGATTGACCTTATAATGTGTATTTACAGAAGTCTCCCCAATGAGTCCCTAGGAGTATCTCCTTATGAGATGCTCTACGGCCGTAAGTGCCGTACTCCCCTTAAGGCTTTCAAAGACTCTCTCCGAGATGCCACCTTCAGTGAGCATCTCACTGGGGCATGAATGTGCCCCAGTTTCTTCAAAACCTTCAACACATTCTAGAGAGAGTCCACCGTTTTGCCCATGATAATCTATTGAAAGCCCAGGAGAGAATGAAGACTCATTACGACCAGACCAGCAAAGTAAGAAAATTCAAGCCGGGAGACTTCGTCCTTGCATACTTCCCTATCCCAGGTTCACCTTTACAAAACAGGTTTTCAGGACCCTACTGCGTCAAAGAGTGCAGGAATAATAACAACTACGTAATAGAGACTCCAGATAGGCGGCGGAAGACCCAGCTGTGCCACGTCAACCTCCTGAAGCAATATAATGGTACTCCTCCCACTGTCCTAATTAACTATTCCACCTTCACAGAACCCTACATCCACAGTGAGACCTTCCCAGCTTCTCCTCCCGAAAGCACTGACAAGGAGTCAGCGCTTTCTAATTCCGAAATCCTTAATGATCTTCCCAAATACTTTCAGGATAATCATAGTGCACCTCTCGTCAAGATCTTCAGAGAACATCAAGAGTTGTTCCGAGATGACCCCCAAGAGTGTAATGTTACCCAGCACGACATCCAACTGCTCCCCGACACCCGGCCGATTCGTCAACCCTTCTACCGAATCAGCCCGAGCAAGAAGGAAGTCATGCGTGCTGAGGTGCAGTACCTCTTGGATCATGGACTGGCTACACCTTGTGAGTCCCCCTGGGCCTCACCTTGTATCTTGGTGCCCAAACCCCAAGGTAAGGTGCGGTTATGTACCGACTATCGTAAACTGAACAATGTAACTGTCAAGGATGCTTACCCCTTGCCAAGGATAGATGACATCCTTGATGCCATTGGTAGTGCCCAGTACTTGTCCCAAGTGGACTTGCTTAAGGGGTACTATCAAGTGTGTCTAACGGAGCGAGCTAAAGAGATATCTGCCTTCATCACTCCTTTTGGACTTTTCAGATATGAACGCCTTCCTTTCGGACTATGTAATGCCCCGGCCACCTTTCAGAGAGCTGTCAACCGTGTCATCCAGGGCTTGGATAACACATACGCCTACCTGGACGATATCGTCGTAGCCTCCAACACCTGGAGTGAACATCTGCTCCAGCTGCGACGTCTGTTCTCCAAGCTCCTGACAGCCGGCCTCACCATCAACCTGGGCAAGTCCACTTTCGCGAAAGGTAAAGTGCGTTATCTGGGTCATGTTATTGGGAGTGGCAGCATAGCTCCGTTAGACTCACACACTCAAGCCATCCAACAGTATCCACAGCCTACCACCAGGAAGCAGCTCCTGCGCTTCCTTGGTCTTGCCTCCTACTACCGTAGGTTTGTGAGGAATTTCAGTACAGTCGCCACACCTCTAATTCTATTAACCAGTCCCAAGCAACGGTATAATTGGACCATGCAGCAAACCGTTGCTTTCGAACAACTCAAATTCCTCCTCTGTTCTAACCCCATTCTCGCCTCTCCAGATATCACCAAGCCTTTCGTCCTTCATGTCGACGCCAGTGGTACCGGCATTGGTGGTGTCCTGATGCAACAACGAGGCGAGGAGGTTCTACCTGTCAGCTACTACAGCTACAAACTGAAACCACACCAGAGGAACTACAGCACTATTGAAAAGGAGCTACTATCCATCGTCCTGAACCTCCAACACTTCGCTCCGTACCTACAAGGCGCCAGGTCTACCACCATCTTCTCAGACCACAACCCTCTCCGCTTCCTACATCAAGCCCAATTCACCAACCAGCGTCTTCTACGATGGGCTCTGTATTTACAAGATTTCAACCTGGAGATCCGCTATATCAAGGGTTCTGACAACACCATAGCCGATGCCCTCTCCAGAGTTTATGAAGTAGAAGCGACTCCATCCATTACTCCACCACATAACAACGTACTTCTTCCAGAACCGCAGGCTTCGGGGGAGAGTTGTGACAATAATCTCCTTCAAGAGATTGAGCCTGCTCTTCCCTCCACAATTACGTCGTTACAACTATATAAAACTACTATGGAAGAAATGTCCAACAACGACAACAACACCAGCAAGGTTTGCCAGAGAGCAAAACGTATGCAGCCAAGAACACCTGCTCAGACTCAAACCGCCAAACTACCTGTCTTGCTGCCGGCTCCTCTGATTGGTCGCCGGTCGGGCTGCAACTGCACTCCACCCCCCCATACTACTTGATGTCTGGGGCCGCCACGACCTCAGTCCTCAGAATATTCCGTGCTTTCTCACAGTTAACACTTCTCCCTGCTAGACGTAAGCTTTGGCGTACGTGTACTGAGCGAGGTGATAGCTTAAAGCCAATATTCCAGCACCTTTCATTTACTTGTCTATTGCACTTCTTGTTATTTTG